>NC_142159.1:11401875-12075937 GCF_024610735.1 Ursus americanus
TGGTGTCTCCCACTGACTCCAGAAGGCCCTGCACCCTATTTCCCCTCCACAAGCACTTCCCAAATTCCCTCTGCTCCCTGAGGACTTGGCCTGGCCTGCGTCTCTTATCTGGGTCCAGGCATCTACACGGGCTCCCCAGCTATGAGGCTGTGGTCCTCTGCCTGTGCCACCCACCCCAGGGATGTCAGATGTGGGGACATCACAGTTGGGCTAATGACATCATAGTGGGTCCGTAGGCTGACAGGACAGAAGACCTAGCAGGGCCCAGGAGATGGGAGCAAGGAAGGGGTTGGCAGGTAGAGGCTGTTTTGGGCAGGAACTTGAGGGACTGTGCCCTCAGCCCACCTCCCAGGACATTCCTTTCAGGGACTGGAGATTCAGAAATCTCCAAGGCCGCTTCTAATCAAGAGGTTGTCCAGACGTTTTTGAGAGTTGGGAGCAGAGTATGATGCCAGAAGGGGGTGGAGTTGGCAGGTGGAAGATGGAAGCCAACCATGTGTGTGACTCTTCCTCGGGCGATGAGACTGGGGCCTTCTGTGGGTGCCCCCCTGTGATTCCAGGAAGGCGGTAGGGGAGGCAGTCTTGTGGCCTTGGAGGCGGGGGGACCCTAGTTTTTGGTGCATGGAGTTTCGGTGGATCGAGACTGCAAGGGGTGCTGTGGGAGGAGGTCCTCCGCTAATCTGGGAAAGGCAGGAAGCTGTGTGAACAGGTAACTAACCACTCGGACCCTTGACTGTTCCGGACTGAGCCCTGCTGCCTCATCTTCTGTTCTGTGCGTATATTATGCAGGATTCTCGGTTTAAGCTGTAGAAACCATTTCAGGCGGATTTAGGAAAAGTAAGTCCATTTAAAAGTTGTTGGGGAAACACACAGAATGTCTGGAAAGGCTGCAGAGGCAGGCCTGCAGAACAGGCTGGATCAGGGCAAGCTGGGAGGTCCAGGACCACACGTCTCCGGAGCAGCCCTGAGAAGATTCTGCCGCCTCCTCCGAACCGCTTTCTCTCCTCTGCGGCCCCGGAAGCCGAAGTGGCACCAGGTACAGAGTGGAGTCTCCACTGACCTCTACTTCAGGGCCACTGAGCTCTGATCCCGTCTGGATAGGGCCGTCCAAGTGGCCTGGTCCATGTCCTGTGTCTGCAACATGTGCTGGGACAGGGAGGTTAGAATTCAGTGTGTGGCCATGTTGGCTTTTATTATTATTTTTTTAAGATTTTACGTCTTATTTTGGCTTTTAGAGTGGGAGCTGCCTTCTGCCTCCCTCCAGACTCGTGTGGGGGAAAAGCTCCACAGGCTGGGCCTCCAGAAGACCCAACAGATGTCTGCAGGGGAGACAAAAATGAGTAGACAGTGGTCCCTGTCCTTGAGACTCTCCCAGACACACAGGAGTAAGTTATGTGGGAAGATAATTATGACAGGAAGTGATGGAGGCCATAGTGGAGGTGGTCAGCGGCCAGGGGCTGGGCTGGCAGAGAAACACGGATACCATGCCCCCGGCCCATGGCAGAGGGTCCAAGATGTCCTGTGTGTTCCAGGCCACCTAGAGGGAACGGCCGGGTGGAGTTTGATGACTGGTTGGGGCTGTGTCACACTGGGCCAGACACTGTGTGATACAGACACACCGACTGGGCAGAATTTGAGTCTCCAGAAACAAGCACCTTTTCTTGCTCACAGAAATAATGAAGTTGCTTGGCCTAAAAAGCTGCTTCCTGGCTAATGGAGCTTCTCTTTTGATATCTCGTCATGCCCTACCAGCATTTGGCAATGTCCTTGAATTGTCCCTGTTGGGGCCTCAGTGCAGCGTCTGGATTAGAGAAAGGGTTTCTCGGGATAAGCAGACCAGAGTTGGGACAAGAACGAGACAAGCGTATTTACTGCCTGCTGGGCTTCCGCTCTGTGAGACCAGACTTCTCTGCTTCATCCTATGTCCTCTGCGTTGCCTGCTCTGTGTGTGTCTGTGCCCGTTCCTGTCCCTGCATCACCGTCACCGTCTTCGCCGTCATCATCACGGCCTGCCTCTCTTGGCTGGGCCCCCATCTCCAGAGGGACCCCAGCTGCAGCCTTTCAGCCCCGCTCTGTCCCTCTTGGACTCAACCTTCTGGGTTCTCTGAGAACCAGACGTAGCAACCCCCACCCACTCCACCTCCACACACTGACATTCCAGCAGCGCCGCTTCATGGTGGCCCAAATCAGCATCTTGTCCTGTGCAGTTGCCACAGGTGGGTAAGGGCTGGTGGCGGCTCCTTCTGTTCAGGTCTTGCAGGGCCCCTTGCCTCCCCGCCTACCCCCTTCTTCCTATTTGTGGCAACTTCAAATGTAACACCTTCCTGTCATCTCTCACACTCACTGGGGCCCCAGCCGCAGTGGCTGCCCTCCTGCCCACCTCCTCGCAGCCCCCAGAGGGAACCTGCGCAGAGCCAGGTGACGAGCCTCGTGCAGGAGAAGAGCCTCTGCTGGGCAGGGTTGGGCGGAGTCGGGGAAGAGAAAAAGGAGACCGGGTTTTGGAAGGCTGAGGTACTCGAGTGAATGTGCTAGGGTCCCAGGGGCGCTTGAGAAGGGGAGACGTGTGGCTATTGAGGAGAACGGGAAGGAACTTTGGGGCACTTGCTGAGGTGAGGTGGTCCCTGTGCTGTGTGGCCTTCAGGGAAGGAAGATGGAGAAGCGGGGTGCTAACTGAGTGGACAGCAGGGGAATCAGGGCATCTTCCTGTCAGGCCAGTCAGGGGACCCAGAGGGTTCTTGGCCTAGTCTGTCAGACAGTTCCTGGTGAGGGAGCTGAGCCTGGGCAGTCTGGGTGGCAGGACCCTAGGGCTTCCTCAGCTGCCCAGAAAGGCTGTGTGGATGATCGAGGGTGCAGGGGTACCCCTTGGTGGGGAGGCTGTGGTTGGTAGAGTCATGGAGGCAGAAGTCCCTCCCAGCATGGAACAGAGCAGCTTCTCAATTCTTGGTGTCCTCCAGGAAATCTGGAATGTTCCTTCAGGTCTCTGAGTTCACTTAGAAATAACCTCCATGAGGACATTCCTCTCTCTCCTCTTCCCTAGGGATGAGGATAAGGCCAGCTCTGCTCCTTACCCCTGATTTTCTCCATTCAGTCCTCTTCCAGCACCTACCAAGAGAGAGCATCACTGGCTTCTAAATGTCAGTACTGAGTCCTTACACAACAGCCTGTCCAACCCTCGTGTTTTGCAGATAGGGAAACTGAGTCCAGGAGGGGCAGTGACTGGCTCCCGGTCACCAGGTCACATGATGGTTTGGTGGAAGGGCCAGCTCTAGAAGCCAGGCTCCTCTTTGGAGGTCCTTCACTGCTCACCAGTGACTGACCTGTCTTCCCAGGTAGTAGGGGCATGAAGGGGTTATCTGTTCCAGACTTCCATTGTTGCCACGTGGCTAAGCCTCTGGGGAGGACAGGGGGCTCCCCGTCCTCCAGCCTGGACTTCCAGCTCTGCCGAGGCGACCAGGTAAGGAGGGAATCCCAGCCCCATCTTTGAGGTCAGCCTGATTATGGAAGGGAGAGGATGTCAGGATGAAATGGGGGAAAATCTGTAGGGAGGAGATTCCCATTGTCCCCTGGGCCTGAGCATCCCTACCCCACCCTGCACATCGTGGGGATGTGCCCTTGAGGTGCCAGAGGCCCTCTCCCATGCCCCAGGGGCCAGACACTTCCTTTGGGGCATCAGAAGGGATAGAGCCTGCACCTGCAGGACGCTTGGCTGTATGACCATGGCCTGGGCCTTAGGGGGAGGGGATCCCAGGGCCATCTTGGGGGGCTTACAGTCTTTGATGAGTACTTTCTCCGAGTTCATCTTGGCTCCATTCAAAATAGTGTTGATGGTCTGAGACACAGTGGGGCCAGGGAGGTCAGGAACGGAGGCTAGGAGAGAGAACAGGGGTAGGTGAAGGGTTCTGGAGGGTAGGAGGAGGGCAATCCTGGGATGGGCATGAAAGTCCCCGAGGAAAGAAATTTTCAGCTGAGGGATGGGGAAGCCATTTAGTAGCAGACGTGGTAGAGGGAGGCTCTTAGCTTCTCTTCTCCTTTTGGAAACCAGACTGGAGCTGGGACCATCCCGGGGATACAGGTACCCTAGCCCCCCACCCCCAAGCCCCTTGCCTCCTGCCCTCCAGGTCTTCTCAGCTTGCAGGCCGCTCTCTGACACAGTGGATATCGGGGGCTTGTCCTGCGCCAGCTGGCTGCGCCCCTTGCCACTGGCACCAGCCAGGTCTGCCTTGCTGACCTGTCCCCAGGGCCTGGACCTATACCTGTGCACCCTGCAGCCGACACCACTGAGCACAGCCCCGCCGAGTCTCAGAAGCGACGTCTCCAGCACAAGTAAGTCCAGGGTGGACTGCTGCACCTGGATGGAGGTGGGAGGCGGGAGAGGACTCTTAGATTCCAGGACAGGAAAGGGAGGGGTCCCAGGGTCCCCGGACAGAGCCTCAGGCACTCTTTACCTCCACATTTTGGTTTGGACTTCTGGCCTTGGTGGGGGAGTGTTGGGGGGCGGGGGTGGTTTCAGGGGGTGGACAGGGGCTTTCTTGGGCAGGGAGATCTGGAGAACGTGTAGCCAAAGTCCCGGGGATTGAGGGGGGCGCTTTGTCTGCCTAGAATGTGTGAGCTAGAGAGGTCCTTATTATAAGAGTGGAGCACTGACTGGGAGCCCTCGGAGGGTGGGGTCCTGGTTCTGCCCTTTCTGGCTCTGGGACCTCAGCCACATCACTGAGGCCAGGTTCTTCTTCCATGAGAGCGGGATCTCACGCTACGCCTGTTCTAAGCTGTTGCATGGTAGTGCACTGCTTCATTGCACACTTGGGACCTCCTGACGCCGGGAACTATGCGGCCATGGCCCTCATTTCCTCTGCCCAGAGCAGAGAGAGAAGCCGTTCAGTGAGGCTGGCCGAGTGCATAAATGAGGATCGAAGCAGACAATCTACTCCGTGGCATGTTTTCTTTTTAGTATTTCACTTTCTGTCCTCCTAGCTTATCCCCCCTCCCTGGCTGTCCCTTCTCCGTCTCCCTTGCTAGCTCTTGTCTCCTTACCTCCTAAACATCCCCGGGGCTCCGGAACTCGGTCCAGAGCCTTCTTCCCTCCCCAGCCCCGCTTCAGTCTCCTCTCTCCTCTTCTTGCCTGCCTTCTTGTCTTGGAGAGCAGCGCGTTTGACAGGACCTCCTGCAGCCAGGGACACCCGCTGTGCTTGCGCTGTTGGCGGACCTACCGAGCCTTTTCAGCGGAGCTCACGGGAGTGAGGAGCTGAATGTTTATTGAACTTATTTTAATGAACTGAAATGGGATCACATGTGTCAAGTGACTGCCAGTTTTGAACACAGCAGCTCTCGCTCACCCTTAGGTGGTCTCATCAGGCAGGGCCCCTCGCACCCAAATGTATGTCTTCAGCTTGGAGCTCTCCTTGAAACTCCAAACCAACTAACTAACTAACTAACTAACTAACTAACTAACTAACTAACTAACGCAACTGCAAACCAATTCATCCAGCTGCCTACTTGACTTTTCCACCTGGTTGTCTAATAAGCTTCTCGAATCATTTTCTCTCCCTAAGAGTGTGGAGCACTGCACAGACACTAGGCACTTCTGTCCGCAAGGGCAGATCAGGGAGGCCCAGAGAGGGAAATGCCTGCCCCCCATCGTCCAACAGGCTTGCAGGCTAGAGGGCCCCCCACACCCCTCGCCAAGCTAGCTAGCAGGCCTGGTTGGATGGAGAGCAGAACTTTCCCCCAGGCTGCAGGGCCCTGACCATCTTTCTTTTCCTGCTCAGAGCACCAGCCACCAGGGCTGCAGGCCGGCTCCGCGGATGATGAGAAACTCACAGCCAAGTACCCTGCGAGCAGGGACAAGAGGGGAAGCCAGCAGGAAAGAGCTGGCGAGGGGGCCCTCTGCCCATCCTTCTCTCCTCGCAGCGGCTCTTCCCCACCCCCCTGGCAGAACAGAAAGAGCCCCAGCCCCTTGGCTGTCTGCTCCTGCCTGCTGCCTGCTCCCATCTCCAAAGAACTCCCATTCTGCCTCCACCCCTTCTACCCTGTGTATCCAGTTCTGCCTCCATCTCACCTGCTCACCTATGGGGCCCCACCTTCTGTCCAGGGTCCCCCCCTCTTCGTGCTGCCCCCAGGCCCCTCCTGCCCCACCATGGCTATGCCCAGCTTGCTGACGAGTGTCAGTGAGCCTGGGCACCCCACTGCCCAGAGGGAGACCCTGTATCCTTCCCCAGGGGCCTCCCAAGCCTCTGGCCAAAGCCAACCTTCCCAGGCCCGGAATCGAGGTCCTGGAGCGGCCAGGACCTACTCCCCAGGGCTAAAGAGTGCAGGCAGGGCGGCTCCATCAAGGCGGGCGCCAGTGGGCTCCCAGCGGGGCACCACGGCTCTGCCTTACCCGCTGAAGAAAGAGAATGGCAAAATCCTGTACGAGTGCAACGTGTGCGGCAAGAACTTCGGGCAGCTCTCCAACCTCAAGGTACCTGCCCCCCGGGCTCCGCGGCTCCCCTCAGCATCCGCCCATGACCCCCTCCTGCCCTGCTTCCAGAATCAAGGACCTTAAAGCTGGAGCAACTCCTGGGCAGCCCCTAGGCTGTGATCTGGGATGGCTCACTTGGCCCCTCACTGTCATGTTTGCAGAGAGGAGACGCAGGACAAAATGGCCTCACCAAAGTCCTCTCCACCCTAAGAGACTGTCTGTGAGAGCATCTCCTTCCAGTCAAAAATGGGGAAACTGAGGGAAGGGTTTGCCCAAGGTCACTTTGATTGCATGGTCACGTTAGGCCTTGATATTAGCCTCTCAGTGTCTAGTGCAAAGCTCTTTCCTGAACAACCATCTTTCTGGATCCCCAGTTAAGCCTCCTCTTGCTTATTTGTTTGAAGGTCCAGTGGGAGAGTGGGTAGATTTTAGTGAGTCTAGGTCACAGGCGTGACAATCAGCCTTTTCGACGCGGGACGCTACAAAGCAGCGTGTTGCCGCTCGGCCATCATCCGCAAGACCCCGGCCCGTGTCTGTGTGTCAGCCAAGTTGGGGATCTCTGCACGTGTAGGCAACACCGAAGTTGAGGAGAAGTTATGGCTGTTGAGGAACGACCCTTCGGGGTCCTCCAGGGTGTGAATCCTTAAACTTTAATGAGATTTAAACCTGGAGAGCCAGGAAACATGCAGATTTCTAGGTCCCAGTCCCAGAGATTTTGATTCAGTGGGTCTGGGGCAGGGCCTGAGAATCGGCATTTTCCACATGCTCCCAGGTGGTGCTGAGGCTGCTGGTCTGTGGACCACACTTTTTTTTTTTTAAAGATTATTTATTTTAGGGGGTGTCTGGGTGGTTCAGTTGGTGAAGTGTCTGCCTTCCGCTCAGGTCATGATCCCAGGGTCCTGCGATCAAGCCCGGCATCAGGCTCCCTGCTCACGGGGGGATCCTGCTTCTCCCTCTTCCTCTGCCTCTTCCCTCTGCCTGTGCTCTCTTTCTCTCTCAAATAAATTAATTAATTAAGAAAAAGATTATTTATTTGAGAGAGAGAGAGTGAGAGAGAAAGCAGGGGGAAGGGGCAGAGGGAGAGGGAGAAAGAGTCCCAGCAGACTCCACCATAAGCATGGAGCCCAATGCGGGCTCGATTTCATGACCCTGAGATCATGACCTGGGCCGAAGCCAAGAGTTGGTCATTTAACCGACTGAGCCAGCCAGGCGCCCCTGGACCACCCTTTGAGCAGCACTGCTCAGGATATATATACGTGGGCCATCCCTTAGCTAGCCTTCTGACCACTGTCACCTCCCCTCCCACAGGGCACCAGAAAGACTGAGGGTATTCTGGAGAATGGAAGAGAGGCCCTGAGGGCAGTGATGGAGTAGCAAGGGGACTGAGAAACCTTGATGCGAAATAAGGGTCCTGGGGGAACATGGGGAGAGATTTAGACAGGATCCCAGGCCCTGCTGGAGGGTTCCGGGCAGTTGGCAGCCTTTCTCCCACACCTGGCTCAGGTCCATCTGCGCGTGCACAGTGGGGAACGCCCGTTCCAGTGTGCCCTGTGCCAGAAGAGCTTCACCCAGTTCGCCCACCTGCAGAAGCACCACGTGGTGCATACTGGGGAGCGGCCCCATGAATGCCTGGTGAGACCCTCCTTCCCCTCCCCTGTACTCCTGCAGGCTGGTGAGTAGTTCCAGGCCCCTGGAGGGATGGCACCCGTAGCCTTCATTCCCCAGTGCTCCTGAACAAGTGGATACAGGACCGGAGGCAAGGGTGGAGGCGGGGAGGGAGGTGAAAATGACCCCTGTCAGCCTGGAAGGGCCAGAATGTGAGACTGGAGGTGTCTCCCTAGGCCTGGAGTGAGGAATAGAGATGTATGTCTACAGGAGGAGAATAATAAAGCTGGGGAGTCCTGGGGAGTGGATACCTGTAACCTACTTCCCAGGCTTGCTGGATAAGTAAAAGTCCTCGTGTGTGCGAAGTACGCAAACACTACAGATAACGTCAGCTCGATGTAGGCTCCTTCTCCCTTTGAGTCTTGCTACATTCCTCAGGAAGTCAGAACAGCAGGAATTCTTTCCCCAATTAACAGAGGCAAACTTGAAAGAAGCATCATGGTTCTAAGTCTGGGCTACTTGGGTTCAAATCCCAGCTCTCCCTCCAACGGGTGTGACCTTTGGCGAGTGGCTCTCCTCCTCTGAGCCTCTGCTTTCTCACTGTCATAGAGAAGTTATGCTAGGACTTAGTCATGCTTCCCCAGGGTCCTGGGGAAGACTCTATGAGACCAATTCCTGGCATGTGGCAGCTCCCTGTAAATGTTCATTACGCCCACGAAAGCTGTAGGCCCACGCTTAAGGGTCCTATGTGATGATCTCATTCAGTCCATCATACCTATGAGGTTAAGTATTAATAGTCACATGTTACCAATAAGGAGAACAAGGCTCAGACAGGAGATGTCACCTATGCAAGGTCATCCAGGGAGTAGGAACCAGGACACTAACCCAGGTCTGCCTGGCTCCAATGTGCCAGACGCTGTGGGTCCCAGCGAGAAATCATGGGAAAAGCTTCCAGGCTGGCGTTACAGGGAGGTGGTGGTGGTGTGTGTTGGGGGGGGGGTGTCCGGGGTGGGGAAGGGGAGCAGAGTCCCAAGCCAGCCAGGTGGGCAGAGCTGACACCAGTGCCCATTCCCACCAGATGTGCCACAAGCGCTTCAGCAACTCCAGCAACCTCAAGACTCACGTGCGCCTGCACTCGGGGGCCCGGCCCTTCCGGTGCAGTGTCTGTCCACGGCGCTTCGCCCGGCACAGTCACCCGAAGCTGCACCACAGCCTGCACGGCCCACGGCCTTGCGGCCTAGCTCACACCCACCTGCCCTTGACGTCTCTTGCCTGCCTTGCCCAATGGCACCAGGAAGCCCTAGATCTCGTGGCACTGCCATCAGAGAGGCAGACGGGCTGGGATTTGGAAAAGGTCAAGGTGTCCTTGGTCTCTGGGGAAAAGTCTGGGCAGCCAGTCTGAGCCCTGGTGCTAGGGCTGCCTTGGGGAGGGGGCAGGAGCAGAGCAATTAAAGGATTTTCTCTACGGCAAGTTGAGCCCTCCGGAACTTCAACGTAGCGGGGGAAGTCACTGTGTATCTGTCAGACTTCACACCTTACCTGGAAGCAGGTCAGGGAACACAGCCAGGGAGAGCCTATGATGCCCGCTCATGGGGTGGGTGCTTGCAGCCATCCACATGCGGCTGGATTTGGGTCCTGCTGCCTGTCTGGGACCTGGGCCTCCAATCTCAGCTTGCCAATGGATAGCCCAGCCTTCCAGGACTCTGCATGGTGCAGACTGTGCTGCCAAGCACTGGCCACATCGCTCTCTTTCCTGAACAGATGTTCCAGCACCTGCCTTGGTGTATGTCTGCTGCTTCCCATCACCTTCCTGTCTCACAGTTCCTGGGAAGCCAGTGTGCCTCCTTCGCTGGTACTCCCTGCCATGGTCAGGTGGGGTGTGCATGCCAGGATCTGAGGGCCTCTCCCCCCGCACCCGTAAGGGTGGAGGGGCAGGAACACAAGGAGGTCAATGTCCATTCATGACCCAGAAACACGAGGTCGTCCCGTGTGCCAGGACCACTCATCACAGAGGGCAAGGGGCTAAGGCGGTATGAGTCCAGGGAAGGCGTACAGACCCTACAAGGAGTATGAGGGAAGAACTGGCAAAGAGAACCTGAGGAACTAGGACCCTCCTAGTGACCTCTCTCCCTGCAGTCCCAGAGGATCCTCTCAGATGTGCAAGGTGTTCTGCACCCCCCGGAGTCGGGACTAGGGAGTTAGCATCAGGTGGGAAAGGGCACTGGCTGGGAAGCAGGAGACCCAGGTTACATTATTAAATAATAATAGCTGGCCAACGTCCAGCAGGGGGCTCCGTTCGCGCCCCCGTGGCTTTGAGAGCTCTTCCCCGCCCCGCCTCCCCCCCCCCCCCCCCCGGGGACCGGGCGAGCTTCGCGCTGTTTGTAGGCTCTCCAGGAGCGCGCGACAGAACGCTCAGGAGGAGCCCACCGCGTCCGGGCAACGGCGGGGTCGCCTTTGGTCTCCCCCGCCCAGGAATCAACGTCCGGGTTTAAAGCCCACCCCGTCACCCCTTTGGCCCTGCGCCAGAGGCCAACCACTCGGGCGAGGCCCCACCCATTCGACAAGACCGTGCCCCCTCCAGTCTTGACCCCGCCCCTACGTTCTAGCCCCTCCTCCTCGGGGGGAGAGACCCCCTCGTTCAGCCCCGCCTCCGGGTCCCCGCTCGCCCGGGGTTCCTCTTTCCCGCCCACCTCGTGCAAGGCCAGCTTGGCGGCGGCCGGCACCCGGTGTGCCCCTGGCGCCTCCCGAGGCCTAAAGAAGCAGCGCGGAGAGCAAGGCGAGAGCGGGGAGAAGTGGGGCTCAGGCGGAGCGGCCCCTGCAGAGCGCACCCCATGTCCTGGGGCGAGGGCAGCCTCTGGGTCAGTCCCCCGCCCGCAAGGGGCGGGCGGGGCCGCTGTTTGTTCAAGGGGGCGGGCCGGAGAAGGCGTTGCTCTGTCGAGGAGCGGATCCGGGTGGCCCCCGCGGCCACGGAGCGCTGCGGTGCCCGAGAGCCCGGGGCCTTGCCCTTGCCATGGCCGAGCGGCGCGGGGGTCTGGGGGCGCGCCTGGCCCGCGGCTTGGCCAGGCTAGGGCTCCGGAGGGAGCGCCGGGGGAAGCGGACCCCGGAGGAGGCCAGAGCTCGGGATAGGTGAGGGGGATGGAGGAGGGCTGCAGGGGCGCCCCTGGGCTCTAGGTGTGTGTGTGTGCGCGCGCGTGTGTTAGAGGGTAGTGGGTGTTCAAATAAGCGTGTATGAGTGTCTGAGAGCATAAAAATGTACGTGTCCGTGTACTACGATTTTGGGTCTATGAATGTGAACATGGTCTTTAGAAATTACCTGCGCTCTTTTGAAACTTCAGAACTTTTCTAATTCCCGAAGTCAGGTGGCGGCCCGTGGACTATGATTTCCTCTCGGGAGACAATTAGACAATTTAAAGGCAAACGTAGGGGCTCCTCCTGCCCCTGTGGACTTTGTCACATCACAGGCCAGTTTCCCTCTGGTCTAAATTCCCTTTGTCATGAGCACGACAGGCACCTGCGTTGCTTAGACCTCACTGCATCTGCCCTTAGATGTCAGGATGATCTCCCCTTTCATCCCCGATTATAATAACAATAAACCTTTATTTGCCACTTGCTTCGTGCCTCACCTGGATTATCTCATTTAATCCTCGCAGCAGCTCTGTGAGGCAGGTAGTTCGTGTGATTCAGGTATGGAAACGGCGGTTCAGAGAGGTGAAGTCACTGGCCCAGTCACACAGCTGGGAAGTGGTGGGGCTGGGTTACGAGCTTAGGCAGTCTGACTCCAGAGCCCGTATCCTGAAGCGCTGGGCTGCTCTGTGGCCTGGAGAGATTTCAAGACGGCAAGCCAGGGGGCCAGAGCTCCGTCCTAACCCTACGTGCCACCGGCCTGGTCACCTTGAACAAATTGCTTCCTCTCTCAGCCCATTCCCTGGTAGCTACGGTCTAAGTGGAAGTTCGGCTCTGGGCGGCAAAGCTGAATGGCTGCGAGGGGGATAGTGAAGAGGACCCCGGTGGCTCACAGGCCCGGTATCTGAAAAGAGCATGGAATGTGCTGGGAGGCATAGGATGTTGTGTATCTATGTAGTTACCAGGCAATTTGTTCTGATCTTATCATGACACAGCTGTCTTTAGCAGCCAGGGGAGGGGTGGGGTACCTGAGGACTGGGCGCAGAGGGAGAGGAGGGGTTTGTACTTCTCTCTCACGCCAGAGAGAGAGGGGAGGGGAGGGCCTAGCCGCCCTGGAAAGCCTGGAAGCCTGGGTGCCCCAGGGGGTACCCACACCCTGCCACTGCCCTGCCCACCCCCACCTGGAAGACACGCCCTCTCCCATTACCGGGTCTGGCAGGAACCTGCCCTATAGGCCCAGGTGGCCCTGCCCCTCCCTTTCCTCACTCCAGAGGAGGCAGGGTTGGCAAGCCGGTGAGTCAGGGGTTGGGAGGACAGGGGAGGGACTGTGCGTGCTCCTGGGCCAATGTGATGATACAGCCCATGTGTGCGCTTGGACTCAGTTCTCACCAGATGTGGGAATGGGACTCCAGCACTAAGGCCCAGGCCTCTCTGATCCCTGCTGATTGCCCAGGGTTCGGGGGCAGGGTGCTCAGGGGAGGAAGTCAAGGCACTTCCCCATCTTGCCCCCATTAGTGCCATGATGTCCAACCAGCCTTTGGAATGGGACGGTCCTAGTGTCCTTACTCGAAGGCTTACCAGCTGTGTGACTCCAGGCAAGTCACTTCACCTTTCTGGGCCTCAGTTTCCTTATCTGAAAAATAGGGGTATAATATCCACCTAGGATTATTGTGAGGCTCGAAGGAGATCACATGAACGCCCTACCTAAGGCTAGGCCTGGCGCTGGGGAGGGCCTCAGCAAATGACAGGCTTTTGAATTATTGAGATACTGTCCTTTTTCTATATTCTGGTCCCCACTTTTGTCCCCACTTTTTCCCAAGCTCATCCTTGTCTTTTTCTCTCTTTCTAAGAGTAGACAGCTAGGGGAGGGAGAGAGGGGAAGCTGCTGTGTAGACCTTGCCCCACTCCTAAGTTTTCAGGAGCTCAGCCTGCCTGTGTGCCCTGAGAGAAGTAGGGGAGGGCCCCAGGGTCCAGTCTGAGGGTGGGAGGGGAGGAGCCTACTTCACTCCTTTCCCTGCGCTTCCTTCCTAGGCCCTGGGGTGGCCAGAGCTGCCCTGACCTGGCCCAGGGCCTGGGCAGCACCAGCAATGTCAGCCTCAAGGTAAGAGAGAATCCGAAGGGGCGGGAGGGGAGGGGCTTCAGAAGCTCTGGGAGGGGCCGGGCAGGCCCTGAGAACCCTGACTTACAAGTCAGGTACCTGAAGTTCTCTAATCCTCCCTCTGCCACTGATTCACGGTGTAACCCTGGGCAGGTCACTCCCCACTTCAGTTTCCCTGTCTGCAAAATGGGGACAATAATGCCGCTTAGAGTTGTTGTGAGAAAGAAAGTCATGGAAGTAGAATATCCAGCAAGAGGCCTAGATGCGCTGGAAGCCTGAGCTTCCTCATGCTCAGGCCCTCGGGGAAGCCTGGAGGGCCAGGGCCTGGGCCCAGGAGCCCCCTTTCTACACTCCCTCCTTTAGCTTGACCTTGTCTCCTCTCTGGCCCCTTTTCCCCACTTCCTGGCATGGAGTTACAGGGGTGAAGCTGGGCCGGTGGTTTAACCTTCTGGCCACAGTTTCCCCATCTTCAGTGGGGACCTGAGCCATGGCTTGAAAAGTGACAGGGTGTCCTCCTTTGGAGGAGCGGAAGGCCGCCTCTGGAGGTGGCTCAAGCAGCCGTGTGTCTGTGGTCCTGAGTACCCTTGGTAATTACTAGCAGTTAATTGAGTACTCATTATGTGCTGGTTACTCCGCACGGCTTATCTCATACAATCTTCGTAGCACTCCCAGGAAGCAGGTACTGTTATTATCATACCCATTTGACACACGGGGAAACTGAGATTGTGGCTAGGAAGTAGCAGGGCTGAGATTTGAGTCTGGGTTGCTTGGCTCCAGGCCCCCACATTAATCACGGTGCCCCCCTGTCTTTAGAGGTATTTAGCCCTTGGGAAGCAAGAGGCTGTACCTATTTCACAGATGAGTAAATTGAGGTATTTGGGATCAAAGGCCCCTCCTAGGAGGACTTTTGACCCCAGACTTGGCTCCTCTGTTGCCAAGGACACAAGCCTGTCCCTGAAAATTAGTGGTTTGGGGAGCAGTGTCCATATAGGTCTGGGATCCCTGGCCCTCTCCCCTCACTCCCACGGCCAGGCTGGGCCCCAGAGAAGATAGCAGATGGAGGTTTGTCCCACTTTCAGGGGAACCCTCTTCCCTGGGTCCCTCATGGCCCAGGTACATCTCTATGCCCAGGTGCCTTCTCCCAGGTGTGCTTGGGAACCTCGGGCTGCAAGGGTACGGGGGTGGGGGGTGGGGGTGGGGGTGGGGGAGGTGGCTACAAGCTCTCCGGAAGCCTGGAGTGGGCAGAGATCATAGACGCTTGTACCAGGCACATCCACGCAGCCCCTGATCCCCAGAGAAGCTGCTGCCAAAGAGCCAGAGGCCTGGGGATGCCTGGGAAGGTGGCGGTTGGCCTGAGAGTTGGGCCCTCACTGAGTGACTTTAGTCAGGTCAGTGTCCTCTCTGGGCCTCACTTCCCTCATATGCAGAATGGGAGAGGGTGAGTGAAATGCTGAGCGCCTTCCCAGAGCTCTGCCCTTTTGTCCAGTTTTCATGGCCCTTAGGGCAGCTCTGCTTGGTGTCAGAGCTCTGTTCAGCTTCTCCTGTGCCCAGGAGGGCAGTCAAGGGTGTTGAGGGGTGCTCGCAGGGTAGGGAGAAGTGCTGTCACCAGGTCCCTGCCTCTGCTTTCCCTTAGGCCCAATCCCACAGCTGCTCAGAATGGGACCTTCGGGCAGGGAGCCGTGGTTCCCGGCTCTGGAGGAGACGACACAGCTCAGGGGAGCCCCCTCAGCCCCTGGGGCGCCTACAGAGGCCGGCTGTGGGCAGTGCTTCCGACCTAGCCAGCTATGCCTCTGTGGGCCTGGAGAGTCCGGCATGTCCGGTGCCAGCTCCTGGATGTGTGGAGCGAGGAACCCCAGGCTGCCCTTGCCTGCAACCCCCGTGCGCCACCCCAGAGCTTCCTCCGAGGCCTGAGCCACCAGGCAACCTGGAAAACCTGCTGCCCCGCCCAGCATCCTTCCCCACGGCAGAGGGGGCAAAGGGCGAGCCTGTCACACCAGGGCCAGCCCTGCCAGATTCAGCCCAGACCCTACGCGAGTGTCCCTGTGCCAGGAGGACCCGCTACCACATCACTATCACCCTCCAGGGGCACGGGCAGGCACCTGGGGAGGAGCGTGGGGAGCCTGAACCGGCCCAACCAGCTCTCCACCCCTGCGGCCCTGAGGAATCCAGGGGCTGGCAGGAGCCTCCCCAGGGGCCCCGCCCCATCACGGGGTGCCCGACAGACCTGCCCCAGGAGCCCCGGCTGAGAGCCCCGCCGCATCAGGAGGTCACAGCCCAGCAGCAGGAGCTCCAGGCCCACTGGACGCCCGGGGCCCCGCACAGACGGTGAGTAGAGGGCAGTCCCCACATGGGGCGACAACGGGAGGGAACACCGGCCTGGCTGCCCCCTCTTGGGTCTCTGCCTGGCCTCTGGGCTTTTCCAACTCAAGGCCCATTCATTCAGCCCCCTGAGCATGAACTGCCTCTGCCATCCGGGGCCCGCGCAGCTCTGCCCTCCTCTCCCTCCCCTCACCCACAGGCTCCCTCCGGGAACTACTGCTGTTCTTCTCCTCTGTCCACCTGTGGTAGCTTGTCGTGGACGGGATGGGGGAGAGTCACCCTCTCCTGAGCAATCCCCACCACAGACCGAGCCTGGGAATAGGTGTCCAGCCAAAGTGCTGCGTGTCCTGGGACAAGTTGCTTAGCCTCTCTGGGCATTGAGTTGTGGAGTAGGTCGCTGGAGGTGAGGAAGGAGGAGGTGATCACCGGACATGCTTTGAACTCCAGGGAGCTGGGCCGCCCAAATAGCAGGGATGCTCGTTACTAACGCCTCAGTCGCAGCAGTAATTGTCCCTTCTGGCTCTGGGGTGGCGACCACGGAGCAGGCGCGGGTTCCCAAGCCTTGGTTTTTATTTGTGTTGAAATGGCTCTCCTGAATCTGCCTGGTAGGCCTAGAGGTGGACGGGTGGGTCCCCTAAAACTCACTGAGGAGGGGGTGATATCTCTAGGGCCACCAGGAAGGGGCACTAGGGCTCAAACAGAGCTCTGAAAAGTTCCTAATAATGATGGTGGTGGCTGTTATTTATGGCTTTTTGTTTTAAGGTTTTATTTATTTATTTGATGGGGGGGGCACAAGCAGGGGGAGCTGCAGGCAGAGGGAGAGGGAGAAGCAGGGTCCCTGCTGAGTAGGGAGCCCGACGCAACACAGGACTCGATCCCAGGACCCTGGGATCATGACCGAGCCGGAGGCAGATGCTTAACTGACAGCCACCCAGGAGTCCCATGGCTTTTTTTCTAAGCATAATTCTTTTTATTTTTAAATTTTTATTGTTTTAAAAGATTTATTTATTTTATTTTATTTATTTTTTATTTTTTTAATGATTTTATTTATTTATGTGACAGGGACAGCCAGCAGAGAGGGAACACAAGCAGGGGGAGTGGGAGAGGAAGAAGCAGGCTCATAGCGGAGAAGCCCGATGTGGGGCTCGATCCCGTAACGCCGGGATCACGCCCCGAGCGGAAGGCAGACGCCCAACGACTGTGCTACCCAGGCGCCCCAGATTTATTTATTTTAGAGAGAGAGAGAGAGCTCATGCACACGCTTGCATGGGAGGGAGGGGCAGAGGGCGAGGGAGAGAGAGAATCTCAGCAGACTCCCCACAGAGCTTGATCCCATGACCCTGAGATCACGACCTGAGCCGAAACCAAGAGTCAGGCGCTTAGCCAACTATACCACCCAGGTGCCCCCTACACATAATTCTTTTAAATCCTCAGAAAGCCTCATGAGGCAGGACACATCTTGCTGACCGGCCCCATTGCAGCAGGGAAACTAAGGCTTAGGGAGGTCACATCCCTTGCCCAAAGTCAACTAGAAAGTGCAGGGGTCGGAACTTGAACCTGGATGCCTGTGCTCTAACCACTGCTTTCTCCTGCCTCTCCCAGAGGCCTTGCTGGCCCTGTGCCGCCCATGGAGGGTTGAGTGGGTGCTCTGCAGGGTTTTCAGTGACCCCGTGGGGGGGCATTTGGCAGCATCAGGAATGCCTAGGCCCCTGGGCAGGAGTCAGGATACCTCGTCCTGTGGCACGGAAGAGGGAGAGGTGGAACCCAGGCTGGCTCAGAGACCTGCTGGGGGGGGGGGCGGGGGGGGGGACAGGTGGGAGAGAAGGGCTGCAGAGAGAGGGAAGGTGGGCGGAGGAGGCAGGCATTGGAGAGAAGGAAGAAGCAGCAAGTTTAGCTGAGGGGACTCAGGCACTACCTGCCACTCCCTGGCTATTTGGGGACGAGGTAGCTAATGACAGACTCTGGCTGGAGGCTAGGGGCTCACTTACAGAGGCCGGAAGCGGATCTCCAGGGCCGTCACCCTTCTTTGACCCCTTTCTGGGGGAAGCATTCCCTGGGTCAGGATTGGCCGATGTTGGGGGGGGTTGGGGAGGTGGGACCCAGTCGGGGCTGCACGTGGGGCTGGGTAAGATAGGTGTGCATTCACGTGTGTGTCTGCGTTCAAGTGCAGGCAGATTTCAAGAGGAGGAGGAGAGCTGTGAGTGGACTGTGTGTATTGTGAACATGTGTTCACAGGGGCGTGTGTCACTGTGTCTGTGTGTGTGTGTGTGCGTGTGACTCATGTGTCCGCTGTGTCTCTGAGTGTGTGTAACTCTCTGTGTCTGACCGTGTCTGTCTGTGTAAGTGTGTGTGTCTGGTTTTGTGCCCGTGTGACTCGGTGGGTCTGTGCTGGTGTCTGGGTGTCGGTGTGTGCTGTGTGACGCAGCATGTGTTTGTGGGCCTGTGGGCCTGTGGACTGGTTTGGCCTAGTTTGGGGGTGACTCACAGGTAAGCGGGGAGAACCCAGGACTTGTTGGGTTAGATCAGGCTCTTTCCCACACTCCCCCCGCCCCCTCCTCAGCCTCTCCCTTTCCCAGCCCCACACACCTTGTTTGGAGGTCGTAGTCACCCTGCCAACGGACCCATTTCTGGTCCGGGGCCCTGAAGAAGAGAGGGCTCTGGGGATGAGGACTTCTGCTAGCCTCAGAGAGGCACCCTGGGTCATTGGGGTG
Source organism: Ursus americanus (assembly GCF_024610735.1). NCBI lineage: Eukaryota > Metazoa > Chordata > Mammalia > Carnivora > Ursidae > Ursus > Ursus americanus. The sequence continues at coordinate 11,420,189 of NC_142159.1, forward strand.
TGTCTTCAGAGCGAGGACGTAAGGGGGCAGCTATGGGCAGGCAGATTCCAGCATAGTTTGAAGAACATTCTAGCAGTCATGACTATCCATGGATAGGTCAGGTCAACGTCAGATGGTGACCTCTGTATCCCTAGAAGTGTGCAAGCAGAAGCCGATGACCACATGTTTATGGAATGAGTGACTGTCAGGGGTGTTGTTCAGGGGCTGGGCTGGCTTGAGAAAGGCATGGAATTTCAATTGCTGGGAGGTCATTTACAGTGTCTGATCTGATGACCAGTGGCTTCCTTTGAAGCTGTTCTCTTGTTGCTTTGCCAAAACCAATGGGACCTTCCAAATGCCGTTCCTGTTTTTGTGTCCAGTTCTTTGGACCCCTGGACTCCTAGGATACCACCTTTGGGTGAACCAAACCAGGGTCCAGCACATCACCTAATACAATTAGCACTGAATGAATGAATCAATCAATCAATCAATCAATCAATGGATGACTTAGAACCCAGGCTCTGCCACTTCATGCCCCCGGGGGCAGGGAATTTCAGTGAAATCCTGGTTATTATTATTGCAGAAAATAAAGAGGAGACTCAGTGAGGGGCTCAGTGAGAGGGTGAAGCTCCCTGGCAGGGATCCCAGCAAGCAGGACAAAGTTTTGTTGGAAGAAAAGGGGCTCCTTAGTGAGGATGGGAGGGGGTCGCGGCCTCAGGCAAAAGGCTCTGATCTAGGGCCTCAGGTGTCTCCTTGTGTCCTGCTCTCAGGAATTCTGGTCTGGGGAAAGGTTTGGGATTCATGTCAGCCCCCTACCTTCCCCATACGCGAGGCTTTTCCAGGGCCACTCAGACCCTGTCATAGCTCCCATGGTTCCGGAGTCAAGTCAGGCTTCCCCGGGCCTCAGCCCCTTTCATCTGTGTTCCTCATAAAACCTGAGTCACGGCTGGGGCCACAGAGCAGGATCAAAGTTCTGGGTTCCACCAGCGTCTCAGGAGAGAAGACAGAGATGGGGGAGGGGAGCCGGGGGCAGGGGTGCATTTCTGGCCTTAACTGCCCTTATAATGGCCTGGGGGCTGCCTCTTGGAGAGGCGTGGCCCTGAAGACAGGCTGGCCCTGGGGCTGAGGACGAACAGCCTGACCTCTTGGGTCCTTGGGATCTGAGAATAGGATTGTCCTGTTCGGCACAGCCTGGACGTTGGAGTAGGGGCTGGGTGGTCCCTCCAGGACTACTGTGACCCCCTTTAAAAGTAAACCTCCAAACCATAGAATCTTGGTTCACCGGATAATTACATTAGGGAGTTTAGTATGGTGGTCAAGTGCCTAGGGTTGGGGTTCAAGTCTTGCCTCTGCCACCGTGTGATTCTGGGCAAGTTTCTTAATCTCTCTGAGCCTTTTTTGTCCTCATCTGCAAAATGGGAATATTTGTTTATAATTGATTCTTTGAGGTATCAAATACATGGGATTCTTCTGAAGAGTCAGAAGGACAATAAACATAAAGCAGTTAGCAAGGTGCCTGGCCCATGAAGCTTGAAGGGGAGAAGTGGCTGGCCCAGGGTCATCCAGCTAGTAAGCGAGAGGGTCAGGGGGAGCTCAGCTTTGTCAGAGGCCACAGCCCATCTTTCCTTCCCTTCCCTTATCATGGTCAGGAATGGGGTCAGAACAGTTGCCTGGTTTTCTAGTTTCTGGCTTCTGGAGAACTAGACCCAGGGCTCCTTGGGCAGAGTTATAGCCCCACCCATAGACCAGTTGAGTCCGACCCATATGCTTTTTTGCTCTCTCCCTTCTCTCTCTTTCCAGGCTCAGGCCTCAGCTTCACCCCCTTGAAGGACCCTGGCATTGGGGATCATCTGAAAGTGGGGAGATGGTGGGAGAGCTGGGAGTATCACGCCCATTTTACAGATGAAGAAACAAAGGTCCAAAAAGTCAAATGAGTTGCCTGGGGTGACCGAGCCTGAGCTTGGCAGGGGTCGTTACTCTGTACGGCCGAGAGCCACCCTCACCACCCCCTGACCCTGTCTCTCTTCTTCCTGGCACCATCTGCAGGGAGCTGGAGGACAGCGAGCCAAAGACACCTCAAGACAGGTTGCGAGGGCCCAACATGGAGGAGGCAGCTGGGCCCCCGGCTCAGGCTGAGGCCTCAGTGGTGAGCGCCATGCTGAGGCGACGGCTCCCTGCCCAGGAAGAGATGAGACACCGTTTTCACAAGGTGTCCCTGGTGTCGGGGGCGCACACAGAAGCCCCCCGGGAGCAGATGTTCCAGTACAGCCACTGTCGAGAGGAAGTCAATGGCTTTGCAACACGGGAAGAAACGACTATAAATTACCAGGGACCCCAGGATGGGACCGGCTCCAAGAGCTTCCAGAGCCATGGGCCCATCTTTTCCAAGAAGTACACACTGCTCCCCAAGGAGAAGAGGCCAGTGGGAAGGCTGAAGGAGGCCATAGACCAGGGTGATGGCAGCCCCCCAGAGCCCAGGACTGAGCCAACACACCCGGGAGCCATGGCCAGGACTGAGATTTTGGTGCCGCTGTCTGGGCCCCGTGAGCCAAGCCCCCACCCCGGTGTAAGTCTCATCAGTGGGAGCCCCCGGAGCCTCGAGGAACGTCGGGTGACACGCACTGTGCAGACCACCGTGATGGTGGGAGGGCACGTGGAGCGACGGGTGAACAGCTCTGTGACCGTGGGGCCGGTGCTGCCGGGCGAGGCCCTGCCGAGGGGCCGCAATGTTGTTCGTGCCATACGGGCGGTGGTGGTGAGCCCCCAGCCTGAGGGCTCACCGACCCGCAGTCAAGCCCGGGAGCTGCTGAGGAGCCTCGTACCTGCCGAGCGTAGCCCGGCCGCCAGCCGGCTTCCCAGGCCCCTGGCTCTTGTGCCAAGGAGTCCAGGTCTGGGCGGCACAGGGGGCGCGGCCTCGGGACAGCTGCCTGAGACAGGATCGGCAGAGCCGAAGGACAGAGTGGCCCTGGTACCTGCAGGCATCCCCGAGGTTACTCACCCACCTCAGAACCGAGATGTCCCTGCATCTCACCCAGACCGAGACCAGAGCCGAGCCCCGGACGCCAGAGCCCATGAGGTCCTAAGGGTGCAGGGAGCCTCCAGCCCCAGCCAGCCCCCTCTCCAGATTTCCCAGGGCCATGCACTGTCACCCTCTTCTCCCAGATGCCAGACGCCTACCCCCTCCCTGGACACAGTCCGCCCCCCAGCGCAACCTGCAGTGCCCACTCACCCCAGGACCCAGCTCACTGTCAAGCACAGGGGGTCCCAGGCGCTGCCCTCTGTAGAAGGGGAAGGGCTCACAGATCCGTCTGCTGCCACTGTCCTGCCCAAGGTGAAGAGCGAGGTGGTGGACACGGTCCCTGGACAGCCTCTTGCTCCATCCCCTACAAGAAGGAAGGCTGTCCCCAGCTCGGGAGGGCTTTCTGCTCCATCCTCCCTGAGAAAGAAGTTTGTTCAGGACTCTGAAAATGTCCCTGTCTTCTCCCCCACCCAGGAAGAGATTGTGCAGGGTCCTGGTGTCCATGCTGACCCATCCCCCACCCAGGAAGAGGTTGTGCAGGGTCCTGGTGTCCATGCTGACCCGTCTCCCACCCAGGAAGAGGTTGTGCAGGGTCCTGGTGCTCCTGCGGACCCATGCCCCAAGCCAACCAAGGTTGTCCAGGCCCCAGAAGGCAGCCCCCGCACCCAAAAAGAGGCTGTCCACAGTACTAACGGCGGCCTTGCTTCTTTTCTCAGCAAGGACGAGGCTGTTGGAGGCCTGACTGCCTCCGCTATCCCGACCCCCCAGAAGGATGAGGTTGTTGAGGGCTCTGAAGTAAGCCCCATCTCCTCTCCCGCCCAAAAGGAGATTGTCCAGGGTCCTGGTGCTCCAGCTGCCCCCTGTTCCACCCAGAAAGGGATTGTCCAGGATGCTGCTGCTCTCCCTGCCCTCTCCTCAGGGGGCAAAGCGTCCCCCAGCCCAGGAGGCCCTCCTGCCCCAGCGCTGATGGGATCAGAGGCCAGCCTGGAGTCCCAGCTTGTCCCTGACGCCGCCGAGGGCGAGACGCTCCCAGAGACATCCAGGGAGGAGGAGGTGGCCCTGGCTGCTGACCTGGAGATTTTCCTGGATACCCTGCGGAGCATGGAGCCCCCCGAGATCCTCCGCACTCACCGGCTGCCGCGAGCCCCCCGCTCCTCCTACCTGGCCATGTACGCTACGCTGCCCGCCATCGAGGAGGACCAGCCCGGACCATGGGTGCTGGGCCCCAGCCCCCGGGCGGCGCCCATGCTAGAAGGGAAAGAGGAGGAGGAAGAGGAGGAGGAAGAACTAGAGAACCCCTACCTAAGCGACGATGAGAAGCTCCAGCGCAGGCAGGAGAAAGCCGGGCCCAGCCCCTCCTGGGACTCTCGCCCTGCAAGGCCCCCCCAGGTCTCTTGTTCTCCTCTGGAGATGATGAAGAAACATGTAGCAGATGCCAAGGGCCCTCACCCAGAGCTGGGGCCAGAGTGGCAAGCAGGGAGCAGGCCCGCTTCCCGTCTTGGAGGCAGCCTTCTCTTCGGTGGTCTGGTGCCCGCCACGCAGGAGGCCCCCACCTCAGAACCCCTGGGCACAAAACTATCTGCTCTGCCACCCCACGTGACACCAGGGCTCAGGAAGGTGCCAGGACAGCTGCCCCTGCTCTGCAGCGAAAGGCCATTGTCAGAGAAGCCTGCTTGTGCCCGGCCCCCGGAGGGGTGGGTGAGTGAGGCCTTGGATGAGCAAGGGAGGGTGCCTGGCCTCACCTGGGGCAGGGTTTGGATGGCAGGAGGACTGTGGCACTGGGAAGAGAGTCTCAAGAAGCCAGAGGCTTGGGTCTGATGTCTAGTTCAGTGTGATCTTATACAAGCTACATCTTTCTGGGCCTCAGTTTCCCTAGTCACACAGCAGAAGCCTTGCACTGTGGAGCCCGAAGGGCTTAGTGGCTCTGATCTCTTGGAAGCTGGGGAGGGGGAGGGATAGGCACCCACCCCCTGGGATGGGGTGATGAGGTCCCTGGAGGTTGGTGACATCCTCTGTGGACCAACTCTTTGGGAGTGGGGCCCATAGGGAGCATGTGGGGACCTTGGAATGACAGATTGTGGGGAGGCAGTAAGGAGGCCACACCGTAAGCCTTTTTATCACCTCCCTGCCTGCCAGAGCCCAGCACTGAAGATCCAGGGCAAGCTGAACAACAGGCCTGGAAAGGTAAGGGGGGAAGGCTGTGGGGGGCAGCAGGAGGCAGGGATCTGGGGACAGGGCCAGAGGATTCTCTCTGTGTCTTCTCCAGATGACCCTCTTCTCAGAGCCTGGCTGCCGAGGCGGGAGCAGGGAGGTCTGGGAAGACACTGCCGACACCTCCGGCTGGGCCCGCGTGGCCTCCGTAAGGGTGGTTCGAGGCTGGTGAGTGCGGACTGCCAGGGCGAGGCGGGGGGCTGCTTGTGGACCTGGGGGATGCCAGGGCAGTGAGATGTGCCAAGGCCCACCTGGCAGAAACCCCCTCAGCCACCCTGCTTTGTGGCTACATCCTCTCCCCACCAGTGACCCTGGGTCTCTGTGCCCCCAGCTGGGTGCTCTATGAAGAGCCAGAGTTCCAGGGCCGGAAGCTGTTCGTGCCTGAAGGAGATATGGATTTAGGAGCCTCGGGGACCGCGTGGAGCACCCAAGGCATTGGCTCCCTGCGGCGGGTCGTCCGGGTGAGTGGCTGGGAGTGGGCACCAGATGTTGGCCCGTCTCCCCCAGGCCCCAGGCCCTGAGGACAGGGACAGCCTCAGGTGCCTGGAGTTGGAATGGCCGGGAGAGCTCATGTGGGCGAGGAACCTGAAGGGGGCTTACTATGGACTCACCTATGGATTCCTGACCTCAGAGCCCCAGCTGGGGAAGAAAGTTCCGGGGTGCTCTGCCTGGCTTGGGGAGGCAGGGGGCAGACAGAGGCCAAGCCCCAGCTTGGGAGAGCAGCCTGGGGAAATTTGAGCTGGACTTGGAGAAGGGTTCAGTTAGAGCCACAGAAACGGGTGGGAGGCGCTGTGGGTGCCAGCCCACCCCCCTGGGCCCAGGGTCTCAGGCCCACAGTCAGACCCAGGGCGCTCTGGATGTTTGTTCACTTGCTCACAGATGCTGGTTAATGTCTGCTGTGTGCCAGGCACCGTGCCAGGCAGCAAGCAGGCGGGGGAGACCTGCTCTCTGCCCTGCAGGACTCATGGTCAAGCTAGGGTAGGAGGGTGGGACTTGAAGCAGGAAAGCCATCTAATCAGATTAGGGGTTTATAAACGTCCCTCTGGCTGCCAGGAGGAGAAGTCCAGGACACAGGAAGACCAGGCAGGGCTGTGACTTCGAGGTGAGGGGCACTCTGAATGTGGAGGGAGAGGTCTGTGCTTTGAAAAAGCAGTATTATAGTTCCGTGTCTGCAAAGTAGGAAAAAACAATACTGTTTTTGTAACACAGATTTACAAGCTACCAGAATTAAGCTTGACAAAACCGTCTCGGCCAATAGGGAGACACACAAGAGAAAGCACTGACTCTAAAAGCAGGGCCTATCAGACTTTTTTTTTTTTTTTTAATTCAAGTACGAATAACTCCAAGACAGAGCTGTTGCAATCCTCCCGGTAAGAGGGCGAGAGCTGACGAGTCTTAACCAGGGCAGTGGCCCAGCTATGCAAAGGAGGGAATGGTTTTGAAAGCCTCTCCAGAAACACACAATGTTTGTGGACAATTTATTGTGAGCTTCTCACAATAAAATCATCTTCATGTAGGAGGTAATGAGGTAGAAGAGAAAAAACGAGAGCTTTGAAGTCAGGGGGACCTAGTTTCATTTCATTCATTCAGCATGGATTGGGCGCCTAGTGTGTTCCAGGCATGTGGGAGGTGCTGCTTGCAACAGGGAACAAAAACTACATTGCTCTGTTCCTTGCCCTGCTACATGCAGGCTTTGTGCCCTCGGGCAGGCCGCCTAACTTCGCTGAGCCTCACTTTCCTAGCCTGTGAATGGAGTCAGGACGCCCGTTGGGAGGGCCAGCTGAGAAGGAGTAGGACATGCCCTCACCATGGTGCCTTGCCCTCACAAGATGCTTCATAAGCGTTTGCCGACGGAGCGAGGGAATGAAATGGTCTCAGCGGGAAAGAAACACCAGAATGCAGAGGATCTGCTGCTCCCTGCGATAAGATGCAGGTAGAAGCCAGTCTGGACTAGGGCAGGAATTGTTCACCAAGGAAGAGTCAAAGTTAGACCTCAGGAAACAGCTGTCCATCCTGTCTGTCTCTGGGTTGGAAATTAGGCACCCCAGAGGCAAGGCGAAGGGCATGGCACTTGGCAGTCTCCCACTGGGAACTTTGGTCACAGGTACCAAAGGTCCAGAGGGCTTTGGTCTCAGGCTTGGCTGGCCCACCTTGCAGAGAACACCGCAGTCACCCTCCTGGCTTCTGTGGAGATGGCCACAAAGGTCTCCCAGAAGCGCCCTGGAGCCCTGGCTGGACAGACTTGGGGAAGCAGGTAGGGGCGGGGTGCTGGGTAGTCTCGGACGGGGGCTGTTTACACTCCCTTTTCCACGTCTCTCCTGCAGGGCTACATGACCCCAGAGATCATCTTGTACTCTGAGGAGGGCCTCAAGGGGGAGCAAGTGAAGCTGACCGACGCCTTGGAGGACTCCCAGGGCCAGGAGAGGCCCCTGCAGGTGGCGTCTGCCACTGTCTCTGCAGGACTGTGAGTGTGGGCAATTCTGGAATCCCTCCATTTAACATTCATTGTGCTGGCTGCCGGGGACACAGAGGGGGGTGGACACAACTCCTGCCCTCGAGAAGTGCTTAGTCTACTGGAGGGGACAGGCAAGGAAGAAGGCAGCGGCCATCAGAGTCATGGGATGCAAGAGCACGGAAAAGCACCAAACCAGTCTGAGGTCAGAGAAGCCTTCCTGGAGGAGGAGACATCTCAGCTGGGATGAGTTGGCTGCAGAAGATTCCCAGCATAATGAGATTCTTCGAGGGACTTTCCATGTTTTGTTCACTACTCTCTCCCTGATTCCTGAAGCAGGGGCAGGCACAGGGTAGATGCCCCTAAATATTTGTTAATTGAATGGGGAAGAGTATATCTAGCAGAGGGAACAGCACCCACAAAGGCCCAGAGGTGAGAGATCTAAACCTCGAAAGCTCAGTCTGGCCCAAGAAAGCAGCAGATGGGGAGATGTGAGGCTCAGGAGTCCGGCAGGGGGACAGATCCAGAGTCCTCTGTGCAGCTGGGCTATATTGTGGGGCTAACGGGGAGCTACTGAGGGCTCCTAAGCAGGTATGTGTGCAGGAAAGAACTCTCCAGCTGTGTGAAATTAGAGAGCACCAGCCCAGAGGAAGAGGGAAGGATGGTGGCTACTGCAAGAGATTATGGGGGTCTGAAATATCCTCCAGTGTCGTCTTGATGGGGGCCCCTTCCCCTAAATCATCTTCTCCCCTCTAAACCTTCCCCATCCACCAATCTGTGTCCCTGGGTATCTGGTATACAGCTGCCTCTCTCCCTCCCCCCCCTCCAGGTGGCTGCTGTACCCCAAACCCTTCTTTGAAGACACTCCCTGCATCCTAGAGCCTGGAGAGTACCCCACCTCAGAGGCCTGGGGTGCATCAGAGCCCAGCGTGGGCTCCTTGAAGCCCATGAGACTGGTAAGGGGCAACTGGTCACAAGTTACCTTGTCCTGTAGGTTGGAGGGAAGAGGCAGGGCCTGGGGGGCTCCTGCTGAGAATGGGATGGAGGAGAGGGGGAATTAGCTCAAGGGCTGGGGCAGAGGGAAGACAGGGGGTTGGCCTTTTTACGGGTCTCAGGATCAAGTAAATCCTGGGTTACCAGCCCCATCTGTCTTCTTCCTCTACCTCTGGGCCGGTGTCTCAGCTCTGTCCCCTCTGCAGGGCTGCCCAAGCGTGGAGAAGCCAGGGGAGCCCAAGGTAAGGGTCTGGGCTGCAGGGTCCAAGAGGGCCTTTGGGTGGGGTGTGTATATGCATGTGGCTATCATAGCCTGGACCAGAAGACTGGAGAGGAGAGTGCTGGGGAACAGAAGCTGGGTCTGGAAGGGTGGAATCCTATGGGCTCACTGGGAACTGGCTTTTGATGTGTGAGGAGCAGGTCAAAGGTCAGAGAAGACACAGGAGTTACCTAAGAGAATGGAGCTCAGTGAGAAGTGGGAGGACTGAGCTCTGGGCTCACGCTGGGCAGGGCCTCCCAGGGCTGGCTGGGTGTGTTGCAGTCCAGATGTCTCCCCACCAAATTCACACTACCCCTTTCCCCCAGGTTGTGGTTTATGAGTCCACAGGCTTTCAGGGCCAGAGCTGGGAAGTGAGCAGAGACATCTACGACCTTCAGCAGCCAGAGGACAGCCAGAGCCCCCACATGGCCTCTGTGGGGTCCCTGCGAGTTCTTGGGGGCTGGTGAGGACTCAGAACCCTTCCTCCTACTTCATCCTCTCCTCTGGCCTCTACCCTCAGGACTGGGGAATGGCCCCGGGCTGCCTAGGGGTGGGGGCAGCTGTCTTACACATCCATGGGCCTTCCGTGACCAAGTCTGTTTGTCCACCTCCGCCTTCCCCCAGCTGGGTGGGCTACCAGAAGGCAGGCTTCCGGGGCCACCAGTATCTGCTGGAGGAGGGGGAGTATGCTGACTGGTCACACTGGGGAGGCTATGACGAGGCGCTGACTTCCCTGCGAGTCATCCGGACGGTAAGCAAGGGCCATTGGGCCATCCCTCTGCCTGTGGCCCCAGCCAGACGCCCCCTCCCCCAGTACAATCTGTTCAGAGAAGAGTTGGTGCCCTCTTTCCTAGTTCGCCGGAGTACCTGGAAGTGTTCCCTGAGGTCTAGCCTCTTGCCTTCCTGCTGCTCTTTCCCAGGCCACACTGATCGCCTCACTCCAAAGTCCCCTGGTGGGCTGTATCCCCGGGGTCTGGGAACTCCGAGGGTTTCCGTGGGTGGGCAGGAGAGACCTGACTATCCCTGGGACCCAGGACTTTGGGGACCCGGCCGTGGTGCTGTTTGAGGCCATGGACTTCGAGGGGCATGGCGTGGAGGTGAGAGAGGCACTGCCGGACGTGGAGCTGGCGCGACACGGCCCCCACACGCAGGCCATCCACGTGCTCAGCGGCGTGTGAGTGACCCCGGCTCCGGGAGCGGGGCGGGCCAGGAGCGGTTCCAGCCCAGGAGCCGGCTTCGCCCCGCTGACCGCGCCCCGCCCTCCCTGCAGGTGGGTGGCCTATCAGAAGGTGGGCTTCTCCGGGGAGCAGTACGTGCTGGAGAAGGGCGTGTACCGCAACTGCGACGACTGGGGCGCTGGGAACAGCGCCCTCGCCTCGCTGCAGCCGGTCCTGCAGGTGCGCGCCAGCCGCGGGGGTCGGGGCCCTGGGACCCAGGCTTGGAACCTGGAAGGTGCCCGCCGCTGCGGGGGCGAGACTGGCAGGCGCGGGCTGGGAGCGCGGGGGCGGGGCCTCTGGGAAGGGGCGGAGCTAACACGGGCCTGAGCTACCTGAGAGCTCAGGGTCGAGGAAACTGAGGCTAGCGGCTGGTACCCTCCTTAAGTCTCGAAACTTTGGGCCCTCCCTTCAGGTCGGCGAGCACAATCTGCACTTCGTCTCAAAGGTAAGGAGATGGTGGGGGGCCTGTCTCCTCTTCCCCATTCTCTCTGTCCCCCTCCATCGCCCTGCATTCTCAGCTCTTCCTGTCTCTACCTGCAGATTCAGCTTTTCTCCGGCCCCGATTTCCTGGGCGACCACATCTCCTTCGAGGATGATCAGACCTCCCTGCCCGCCTCCTTCCAGGTCCAGTCTTGCCGTGTCCACGGGGGCAGGTGAGGACGTGGGGGAAGGGAGAAGCGGGGCGCACCTGCCCCGAGCGCTTAACTCAGCTTGGAAATCCAGGCTGGAGGAAGGTCTTTCTTTGAAATGATTTTTCCTTCGGCTTCCTTGAGATTAGCTATTCTGTCCCGAATCATTCAATCTTAAAACAAACGAAGCAAAATAAAGTTTTAATGGAAAACGTAAATCTTGTAGATAGTATAGGATAAAGAACCCCAATCTTGTTTCATCTATCTCGCTGCCTTTTTTTTTTTTTTAGTGCAGCATTTAAAATCCCTGACCCAACATAAAATTTTACAGGTAAATACTTAAATATATATCTCTAATAAGAAAGGACCCTCCCCAACCCACATAACCACAATTTATTATCACATCTAATAAAATTAACAGTAGTTTGTTAATATTACCTAATACCCAGTCCATGTTCAGATTTCTCTTATTGTCTTAAAAAGATGCCTTTGTGAAATTGATTTGTTTTTCTCAGGATCCAAACAAGGTCCACACATTGCTTTTGGTCAATTTGGTCTTTAATTTATAGCAGTTCCCCTCCTCTCTTTTTGTTTTATACCATTTATTTGTTTAAAGAAACCCAATAGGGGTGCCTGGGTGGCCCATTTGGTTAAGCCACGGACTCTTGGTTTTGGCTCAGGTCACAATCTCAGGGTGGTGAGATGGAGCCCTGGGAGCCCGGTGTCTGGCTCCACACTGGGAGTGGAGACTGCTTGAGATTCTCTCTCTCTCTCTCTCTTTTTTTAAAGATTTTATTTATTTATTTGACAGAGATAGAGACAGCCAGCGAGAGAGGGAACACAAGCAGGGGGAGTGGGAGAGGAAGAAGCAGGCTCATAGCGGAGGAGCCTGATGTGGGGCTCGATCCCTTAATGCCAGGATCACGCCCTGAGCTGAAGGCAGACGCTTAACGACTGTGCCACCCAGGCGCCCCGAGAGATTCTCTCTCTTCCTCTCCTGCACCCCCCACCTTTTCTAAAGGAAAGGAAGGAAGGAAGAGAACCAATAACTTGCCCTCTAAGTTTCCCATCTTCTGAATTTGCCTTTTTGATTCCTTCTGGTGCCTTTTTTTCCCCCTTTGTGTCCCATTTTCCTGTAAACTGGTAGATCTGGAGCCTTGATGAGATTCAGGGTGTTTTGTTCAGTTAGCAAAGAGACTATATAGGTCTTACTATAGGTAGAAGTAAGGTCTTACTTCTTACTACATTACTTCAGGCACGTGCCTGGTTGTCCCACTTTTCATGATATCAAGATCCCTACATTATAAGATTTGCCATTTAAAAAAAAAAAAAGATTTACCATTTACCTCTCACCTAGCATCCAGTGATGATAATTGCCTAGACTCACTATTTCTTTAGAGGTTACAAAATGATGATTTTAAGATTTTTTGGTATTCCTTCTATGTATGTTAGCTGGGGTACTTCTGTAAAGAAGAGCTTTCCCATTTCAATTATTTGTTTCCCTGAAATAGTTTATACAAAAAAGGCAGTTTGATCTTTTCCCAAGGATCAGTTTCTCTTGGTCAATTTTCAGAATAATTTCTGAATTGGTGCCCTGGCAACCTCCAGAGCTGACTAGTGAAATATTTTTGTAAGTATTGTTACGAACTCATGGATTTATATGTAGTTGAAATGCTTCTGTCTATTGGAGTTACTGTTCTTTTGTGTGCTCTAATCATTCTGTCTTTGGCAAATGGGAGCCCCTTCAAATTGTCTACTTTTGATGCAACTCCAATAGGTTTTTTACAATTTCCTTGTTTTCCTGGTACAATAAGATGCTCCAGGATCATTTTGTTCATTTTTGCCCTAAACTTGGATTCAGTTATCTGCCAAGGGACTTCGATTTCAATGGTATTTAGATGGAAGCTGGTTGTTTCAAAACTATAATACTAATATCACTAACAGTAAAGAGCAGTAAATACTGTTTGAGGTTTCTCTGTGGTTCTTTTTGTCCTCAGAACATTCACCAACATCCCACTTCGTATGTGCAGTTCAAAATATTGTTGTTGTTTTTTTTTAAAGATTTTATTTATTTATCTGACAGAGATAGAGACAGCCAGCGAGAGAGGGAACGCAAGCAGGGGGAGTGGGAGAGGAAGAAGCAGGCTCATAGCGGAGGAGCCTGATGTGGGGCTCGATCCCTTAATGCCAGGATCACGCCCTGAGCTGAAGGCAGACGCTTAACGACTGTGCCACCCAGGCGCCCCGAGAGATTCTCTCTCTTCCTCTCCTGCACCCCCCACCTTTTCTAAAGGAAAGGAAGGAAGGAAGAGAACCAATAACTTGCCCTCTAAGTTTCCCATCTTCTGAATTTGCCTTTTTGATTCCTTCTGGTGCCTTTTTTTCCCCCTTTGTGTCCCATTTTCCTGTAAACTGGTAGATCTGGAGCCTTGATGAGATTCAGGGTGTTTTGTTCAGTTAGCAAAGAGACTATATAGGTCTTACTATAGGTAGAAGTAAGGTCTTACTTCTTACTACATTACTTCAGGCACGTGCCTGGTTGTCCCACTTTTCATGATATCAAGATCCCTACATTATAAGATTTGCCATTTAAAAAAAAAAAGATTTACCATTTACCTCTCACCTAGCATCCAGTGATGATAATTGCCTAGACTCACTATTTCTTTAGAGGTTACAAAATGATGATTTTAAGATTTTTTGGTATTCCTTCTATGTATGTTAGCTGGGGTACTTCTGTAAAGAAGAGCTTTCCCATTTCAATTATTTGTTTCCCTGAAATAGTTTATACAAAAAAGGCAGTTTGATCTTTTCCCAAGGATCAGTTTCTCTTGGTCAATTTTCAGAATAATTTCTGAATTGGTGCCCTGGCAACCTCCAGAGCTGACTAGTGAAATATTTTTGTAAGTATTGTTACGAACTCATGGATTTATATGTAGTTGAAATGCTTCTGTCTATTGGAGTTACTGTTCTTTTGTGTGCTCTAATCATTCTGTCTTTGGCAAATGGGAGCCCCTTCAAATTGTCTACTTTTGATGCAACTCCAATAGGTTTTTTACAATTTCCTTGTTTTCCTGGTACAATAAGATGCTCCAGGATCATTTTGTTCATTTTTGCCCTAAACTTGGATTCAGTTATCTGCCAAGGGACTTCGATTTCAATGGTATTTAGATGGAAGCTGGTTGTTTCAAAACTATAATACTAATATCACTAACAGTAAAGAGCAGTAAATACTGTTTGAGGTTTCTCTGTGGTTCTTTTTGTCCTCAGAACATTCACCAACATCCCACTTCGTATGTGCAGTTCAAAATATTGTTGTTGTTTTTTTTTAAAGATTTTATTTATTTATCTGACAGAGATAGAGACAGCCAGCGAGAGAGGGAACGCAAGCAGGGGGAGTGGGAGAGGAAGAAGCAGGCTCATAGTGGAGGAGCCTGCTGTGGGACTCGATCCCATAATGCTGGGATCACGCCCTGAGCCGAAGGCAGATGCTTAACCGCTGTGCCACCCAGGCGCCCCCAAAATATTGTTTTAAAGACATTGGAAGTAATACTTTGTGTGTGAACCTGATCATTTATTTTATTTAATTTAGGTTCATATATTTTATTTAATTTATTAAAATGTTTAGGAATATTTCGCATTTTTACTTGGCTATATTTTAATTACATAAAAAATTTACAGTGTCCCTGTCTTAGCTCGGGCTGGTGTAACAAAATATCATAGGCTGGAAGACTTAAACAACAGGAATTTATTTTCTCATAGTTCTGGAAGCTGGGAAGTCCAAGGTCAAGGTGCAGGCCCATTCGGCTCCCTGGCAAGGGCTTACTTCCTGGCTAGCAAACAGCTCCCTTCTTCCTGTGTCCCCATGTGGTGGACAGAGTGCTCCTGTGTCTTCCTCTTCTTATAGAGACATTATTCCCATCACGAGGCCCACCCTCCTGACCTCATGTGAACTTCCCAAAGGCCATCGTATTTGAGGTTAGGGCTCCAACATATGAATTTCGGGGAGACACCTGCAGTCCAGAGCAGTTCCAAAGCCAAGTCAGTCAGTAGGATCTATCTCTATCCCTGTGATCTTCCCCCTCCCTCCTTCATAGGTAATCTTTTGTTTTTTCAGTGTTTAATTAATTCATCCATTGTTTCTTTTTGAAAATAGAAGCAAAATATACTCTCATATATAAATTTGCATATAACTATAGAAACCAAATATATTTGTTGGCCCCCTTCCCCATTTTCTTACCCAAAAAGACGCGTACGACAACCTGGTGAATACGAAAAACCACTGAATCGTACACTTTAAAGAATGAATTTTATGGTATACAAAGTATTCAAAAGGGAAGGATACTATAAACACTGTTCTGCCCCTTGTTTTTCCTTAACAGTTGGGAGATCACTTTATATCCCTCTAAGAGCTCTTCCTCATTCCTTTTTACTGCTATGTTATTATACTCTACATTCTGAGTTTACTCAGCTGTCCCCTGTGGATGGACATTGGGCTGCTTCTCTGCCTTGGCAAACAGTACTGCACGGAGAGCGTTGTGCACGTGCCATTTCATGTTTTTGAAGGAGGGTTCGAGATTCCGAGAAATGGGATTGCTGAGTGATTGTGCATAGAGTTTTGCTTGATATTGCCAAATACCCCTCCACGGGGGGCAGTATGATTTCATCCCGTCGTTTCTCAAGTCTCGACCTCAGTCTCGTGCTGCGGGGCCTGTTCATCCTTGACCTCCCATGGACTTGGGGGCGGTGGGGGTCACAGTCAAGTCTGCATCCACTCTCATCTCAGAGGGCCTGGCAGGCCAAGCACAGGATGGGACAAGCTCAGATACTTACTCCCATCGCCCCACTCTTCCCCTTCCCCAGCTGGATCCTGTTTGATGAGAAGAACTTTGAGGGTGACCAGCACATTCTCTCCGAGGGCGAGTTCCCCACTCTCACAGCCATGGGCTGCCTAGCCTCCACAGTCCTGGGCTCTCTCCAGAAGGTACCCCTGGTGAGTAACCTTGTCTGGGTCCAGGCAACCCCCTGAGGTAGGGCTGCTGCTGGGGGCGTGCTGGGTACCGAGCCTCTTCTCACTGTTGGCTAGGCGGCTGGAGCTTGAAGCCAGTCTTCGTCAGAACCATCCCAGGTCCCCCTGAGCCCCTGGCTTCAAAGGCAGTTCCACTCACTAGAGATTTATTGAGCGCCCACCGTAACAGGTCCCGGGGACGCAGATATAAGTCAGACATAGCCCTGCGTTCACAGGAACCCTGACCACACTGACATAAAGATGACAATGCAGAGTGGTGGGTCCAGATAGAGGTGGTATGGGGACAGGAGGGACTAGCACTCGGGTGGGCTGCGGGCAGGGGCCAGACTGCGGAGCGGGGCCTCTGTGCAGGAAGGAGTGGGACAGAGAGCTGGCTCTGCTGTGTGGGGAGGACGGATGGGCGGGGGACAAGGCAGTAGGTTTGCTGGTCCAGTAAGCGGGAATGAAGGGTGATGTGCTGGACCAGGGAGGAGATGGAGGGAAGTAAGGAGCAGAGTCTGCAGGATGGGGTGGGCCAGCCGCGGCAGCACAGCCGACAGTGACCGCCGAGCACGTACTTGGCTGCAAGCGGTGTTTAAAAGGCTTCCCGTGCACTAAGGTATTTAATCCTGTGAGGTTTGTTGCTGCCATCATCTCCCTTTTCCAGATGTGCAACTGAGGCACAGAGAGGTCATCAACTTGCCCCAGGCCACAAAGGTGGTAACGGGCAGAGCCGTGTTCTCCAGAGGCAGCCCTGCTGCTGAGTCCGAGCTTTACAACTGCACGCTGGGCTCTGGATGCAGACAGACCTGGGTCTGAAGCCCGGCTTTAGGGACTTGAGCAGGTGGTTTAATCTTCTCCAGACTCAGTTTCCTTTCTGTTAAGCAGGGATGATAATAGTAACAGCTACCTTACAGGGTTGCTGGGAAGTTATAATGCGATCAGATAAAGCACTTAAGACAGAATCTGGCGTGTGGTAAGCTCTGAGCAGGTGAGCACCGCTATAATTACCCACATTATTATCACTATTCTTAGAAGTACCGTTGACTGACACTGGGGAGAGGTTTGAGGGGGCAGTGGGGGACCCGGTCTGACACATGCTGCATCTGAGAATCTGGGGGACACCCAGCTGCCAGTGTCCAGGAGTCCGGGGCCCTGTGGGGCAGAGCTCAGGAGGGAAGAGGGCCTGAAATACAGATCTGGGAATTGGAGTATCTGGAATTTGGGGCCGGGGCTCTCTTGGCCTCACCCCTTCTCCATGCCCCCGGCCCCAGCACTTTTCAGAGCCCTCCATTTTTCTGTACGGACTGGAGTGCTTCGAGGGGAAGGAGATGGAGCTGGACAGGGAGGTGCGCAGCCTGCAAGCCGAGGGCTTCAACAACCACGTGCTGTCCGTGCGGATCAGGGGGGGCGTGTGAGTGTGTTGGGGGGGGCTCAAGGGCGGGGCTGCTAGGGAGTGAGGGCTGGGTCCCTGGCTTCTTGTCCCTTCCCGTTTCCCTTCCACTCCCCACCCCGAGCCAGGAGGGAGGGAGAGGGGCCATGTGAGGAGGGCTTTGCACCCCAGCCCAGATCCTCCAGGATCCCCCTCTGCCCTGCAAACCCCAAATCCACTTCCCGGCCCCCCCTCCTCCCTCGCGACCCTCACACCAGACAGAGGAGTCTCAGCGTGAGAGAAAAGCAGTGGAGAGTGTTCTGACATCTGTGCTTCCTCTTCCACCTGTCTGTCTGTCTGTCTTCCTCTCTGCATCCCTGGCACCTGCGGGGCCCAGCTGGGTGCTGTGTGAGCACAGTGACTTCCGGGGCCGCCAGTGGCTGGCGGGCAGCTGCGAGATCACCAACTGGCTGACGTACAGCGGGACGCAGAGGGTGGGTTCCCTCTACCCCATCAAGCAGGTGGGTAGCGCGTCGGGTCGTGTGTGTCCGTGCCAGTCTGGCCGTGTGCTTCCCGTGTTCCCCAAACCCAGCATTTGGGTACTTTGGTCACACCTTTGCCACATCGTCATTCCTCTTGGACCATTATCTACTTGATATTTTCCTCTAAACCAGCTCACTTTTTGTCTTCACTTTATCCTTATCCTAAGGACTTATAGCCATAAAATCATGGTTTTGATGTGTGTTTGTAGTTTTTCTCTCACTGACATTATAATAATTACATTACCATTACATTTTTAATTTATAAATTAAATTATACGTTTTTATACAATACGTTTATCCACTTGGATTAGAAATCACTTCATGTGAGGCCAAGAGTGGTACACAGGCCTCCCCCTGGGGAACACTGGAGCCACACTGAGGTTTCTCTAGGGCTGTGAGCACATGTCTGGACCTGCTTCTCATTTATGTACATGAGCATGGATGCGGAGGCGTGGCCATGGGGACGCGTGCGCGCGCGCGCATGCGTGCCTTTGCACGCATGCCCACTCAGGGTATTTCTATGGCTGTGATGTCATTTGTATCCACGTGTCTGTGTTCTGGAGGTGACGTGGTTGTGTGGGAGGTGTGGGAGGTGTGTCTATGACTACACGTGCCTGTTTTTCTGACACTGTTGAGACAGCGTGTGTCCTTGTATGAGGGTCTTTGTGTGGCCCCTAGATTCACAGACTCTTAGGACATGCTTGCTAGAAGAAACCTTGGAGGTTATCTCTAAGCCCCACATTTACAGATGGGGAAGTACAGGTCCACAGAAGCGGACAAGGATTTGCTCTACAATCTTGGGCAAGTACTGTACCTCCACGGACCTCTTTAAAGTGGGGATAATGTAGGGGCCGCCCGGCTGGCTCTGTCAGCGGAGCCTGCGACTCTTGATCTCAGGATTGTAAGTTCGAGCCCCAGGTTAGGTGTAGAGATTACTTACAAAAAAACCCAAAAAATAAAATCTTAAAAAAAAAAAAATTAAATGGGGATAACACATCTGATGAAGGTGTCTTGAGGACTGAAGAGAAAAGATGTTTGTAAAGCCCTTAGAACAGCCCTTGAGGGGGTAAGCACTCGGCACACGTTAGCTCTAGTTCTGTTGTTAGCGTCACCACGATGCAAGAGCCTGTCTGCGGTGCGGCCACCGGGGGTCTGCCCCACTGTGGTACTTAAGCGCGGGCGCGTGGGCGCATGTCTGGATTCTTACCTGCATCCATCCTGTTAGCAAACACCGGGTGTGGCGTCAGCTGGCGGGGGCCTGTGTGTGCGTGGCTGCGGGTGTCTGTGGCCCTGGAGCTGTGTGGCCAGAGCTACCCCCGGATACACGTGTGTGAGAGAAGAGGTGACTTAGAAGCAGGGCCAAGAAAGGGTTCAGGGCAGGAAGGAGGGCTCGAGGTGGGGGCTGGGGATCCTCATGGCTTCAGAGCTGAGGGTGTCGGGTGCCCAGCTGGGAGCATCCCTGCCCGGGGACCTCTCACTCTCAGCTCCCCCTGCCACTCAGCGCCGGGCGTATTTCCGCCTCTGGAATGCCGCACTGAGGGGATTCCTGGCCGTGCCAGACCACGTGGAGGACATGAAGGCGGGCCGTGTGGTGGTCTCCGAGCCCCAAGCGGGAGGCAGCTGCATCTGGTACTACGAGGATGGGCTGCTGAAGAACCAGGTACCGGCTGAGAGGCTGGGACGGGGGATACCAGAGCCCCGGGCCCTGGAAGGCTCCCTGCGAGGGCAAGTCCCAGCCAGGGAGGCGCAGGACCTGCCCTCGGGCCAGGGAGACAGAGAGGGACACACACCTGCCAGGCCCCCTGGGTAGGGGGAGGAGCTGGCACTTTGGGCTCTTCTCTGGGCCTCCGTTCCCCATGCGCAAAACGAAAGCATTGAACCAGATACTTCTAAGGGAACTCCCAGCTCTGATATCCTGGGACAGAACTTGGATCCTAATAATAATAATAGATTCACTCCACAAACATTCCCCGAGCACCTACTACATGCTCGGCCCTGTTCTGGGGGCCAGGAATAGAGCAGGGGGAAGCCAGAAATGACTCCCGCCCTTCTGAAGCTGACATCATCGTGGGGAGAGAGAGAAACCATTTAAATGAGTAAAATATCTCAGTACGTTAGGGGACGAGAAGTGCATGAGAGGAAAAATAAATAGAAGGGGAATAGGGAGTATCAGTAGCTCTGACAAGGGGAGCCCTTCTTAAAAAGCTGGCATTTGAGGGAGGCAGCCATGTAGGTGTCTGCAGGAAGCGTGCTCCAGATAGAGGGAACAGCGGTGGAAAAGGCCTTGAGGTGGGAACCTGCCTGGCCACAGGCCTAGCCAGCTCACCCCACCCCACGGGCTGGAGTGAAAGGAGGGAGGGAGGGAGGGAAGGAGCAAGAGAGGAGGTCAGAAAGGTTATGGGGGTGTGGCTCTCTGGAGGCCACTGAAGGAGTTTTGGGTTTTGCTTGAAATGAGAGAGAGGCTCGCTCTGTGGCAGGTGCAGTGATAAGCCCTTTACACAGATGCCTCCTGTGAGCCTCGGAGGGTAGTATGGAGCGGGTCTTACTCTACTCTCCATTTTATAGGTGAGGAAACTAGAGCACAGAGAAGTTAAGTAACAGGCTGAAAGTCACACAGGCAGTTAGGGTGTGAGAGCTTGTCCGATGCTCGGTCTTGTACTTTGGGAGTCAGTCGTGCGAGGCTTCCTGGAGGAGCTATTTTTCTAGACCTTTTACGGATTTTCACATTGAATGCTTGCTGCAGCCAGCGCGCGGAGACTCCCATCCCCAGGGAATCCAGCACGCAGAAGGGTTAGGAGATTTGCCCAGGGTCACAGTCCGTGAGAGCCAGGATTCAAAGCTGGGTGTGTGTTTCGGGTGTGGGGTTTGGCGGAGTCCCGGTGGGAAGGAACGGTGCCTGATGACCTCCTGGGGCCTCAGGTGGCCCCGACCATGAGCCTGCAGGTGATCGGGCCCCCCAGCACAGGCTCCAAGGCGGTGCTGTGGGCCGAGAGCCGCCTGCCCCGCCAGACGTGGAGCATCCGTGAGTCGGGCCACATCTGCAG
Source organism: Ursus americanus (assembly GCF_024610735.1). NCBI lineage: Eukaryota > Metazoa > Chordata > Mammalia > Carnivora > Ursidae > Ursus > Ursus americanus. Next base: position 11,440,911 of record NC_142159.1, read on the forward strand.
CCAGATGTTCGAAGGCCGGATCCTAGATGTGAAGGGTAAGGGGGCCTGTATGCGGGAGAAGGCACCTGAGAGGGCTGCGGCCAGTGGGGTCCTCATCAATCTCTGACCCTCTCCCCATCTCTTACCCCTTCCCCCAGGCGGCCGGGGCTACGACCGGGACCACGCGGTGCTGTGGGAGCTGGCCAAGGACCGGGAGTCCCAGATCTGGACCGTCCATGTGCTCTGACCGCCCCTGCTCCCCAGCCCTGGAGGCTTTCCCTGGGATGAAATGTTTTTATAGGTGTTTTGTTGTTGTTGTAACATAAGCTGTTTTCTAATATGCCCCCAGGTATCCTCATCTTTGTGCACCTTGATATTGGGGGCTGGGGTGAGGATTTGTTCACCTGCCTTCTTTGCCCTATCTATACTCACCCTGCTTCTTTCCTCCCACCTCTGGTTCTGGGGCTCAGATGTAAGGCCTCCCTCGGCCACCAGAGGGAGCCCTGGGCCCAGACGAACTAGTGAGTGTGGGTTGTTTTTTTTTTTTTTTTTTTTTTTTTTTTTTATGCTGTTACCCCAAATGATGGGTTCCTAGAGCCTACTCTGAGCCAGGTCTGGCAATGAGCTGTGGGGCACAAACATGAGCCAAGCCCCTTGGTACCTGCCCTCTGAGAACTCACAGGCTAGTGGAGGATTCCAACAGGTAGGGTGATAGGCTCAGAGGTAGGATAAAAAGGGAAGTAGAGGGATGCACAGAGGAGGAGCCCGAACCACTTAGGGGCACAGGGCAGGCTGCTAGGAGGAAGGGATGCTCAGCTGAGATGTGGAGGAGGGGAAGGAGTCAGCCAGGCTAGCGGGTGGCAGAGGAAGAGTGTTCTGGGATGCAGGTAAGTCGAAGTGTGAAGACTTGGAAGTTCAGTGTGTTGGGGTTGCAGCGGGCCAGGCAGGAGAGGTGAATGGGAGACACACCCCCAAGGACCTTGCTCACCAGAGCTCCTCTTAACTTCCCCCAACTCTGGTCTCAAGGCCCAGAGGTTTGACCTCTCAGTCAAAGAAGCCAGAACAGGGGGTCTGGGTTCTTAACCCAGCCTAGAGAAGGCAGGACATAGAAGAGGAACAGCTCCCTCCATCCCCTAATCTAGCAGGCACTTCTCAGTCCCTTGGTCAAGGTCCTCTAGGAAGAGACAGAGAAGGTCAAGGCCCTTGGGGGCTTCTCTGGGGCTCCCTTCCCTCCTTGCAGCTCCCAGTACCACCACTGCAGACCTAGGAGGGTAGAAGTGGTTGGAGAAGCTGTGTGTCCTTCCTGCCTTCCCAGCCTGGGCAAGGTGGGGAATAAGTGGACAGCCTCCTCTTCATCCTTGAAACCCCAAGAGACTGGGGGGGGGGTTCTCTGAATCTGCCATTCTGAAGACACCCAGGTACTAGGGTGAGGGACTCTCTGAGCCTCTGCAGCTGGGATGTCCAGGGGCAGGATGGGGGTTCCTCTGGGACCATCATTCCCAAACACCCAGGGATGGGTAAAGCGAATGCAAGAGAACGGTAGATTCTGGGCCGTGTCCTGCAAGGTGATCCTGAGGGGAGAGGCGGCCACCCTGGGATTTAGGGGTAGGAGCGCTCTGGTGCTACCTCTCCTGCGGATGGGGGTAAGGGAAGGTCCTTGGTGCTGCTGCAAACCAGGCTCTTGGAGCCCAGCGATGTCCAGTGACCACACAGGACCCCACTCCAAGGACAGGACAACTTTATTGATCCCCAGCTGGGCGGCGCTTGCCCCTCCATATCAGCACCTCCCTGTGGGCGTCACTGCCTCCAAGGCACGGCCTTTCGATTCCCACAGCCTGCCCATCTCTGGCATCGACCCCTCCCGGGGATGTGTTGGGGAGGAGCTGTCTCAGGGGGGCCCGGGGCTCGGGCTGAGGCATGTCACCTCAGCTGAGATAGAAGAGCTGGATGAGGATGTTGGCCAGGAAGAGGAGGACACCGCCACCCCCCAGGCTGCTGAGTGCTGGGGTCGCACTCTTGGGTTTCCTGGTAGTGGCAGTGGTGGTAGCGTTTCCCAGGACTCCAGTTTCTATCTGCAAGAGAAGTGGCGCAAGCTCAGGGGCTTTCGAAGCTCACACTTAGAGACCTAGTTCCCTACCCTGATACAGTGGTTCTCCGTTCTCTGTCTCCTGTGACCGTGACTTCTGCCACAAGGTCCTATGGGGACAGGACCTTCCTGCCTTGACACAGGCAGGGTCAAAGGCGGTCCCTCCTCTGCCTCCCATGGAACCTTCCTTTCACCTCCACCAAGCCACCAGGTCCTCCAGCACGTGGGAAATAGGAACCTGTGGTCTCAGTCCTTGACCTGACTAGCGGGGCTAGGGGCTTAGCCTCTCTGAGCCTGCTTCCTCGTCTCTGGATGAGCCCATCACAGTCTTGAGGTCATGTGAGATGGGGCTGGGGAGAAGGCACTGGCAGGAGAAGGAGGTGGGAAGGGTGTGACCTCTTGCCCAAGGAAATCACCAGCTGGTGAGCAAACTGTTCTCAACGCTTGACTGGGCTACAAGTAAAGCTGCTCCTGATGGAGATGAAGCTGTTTTTGATGGCGATCAAGCTGTTCCTGATGCTTGATCAAGCTGTTCTTGATCTAGAACTTGATGGCCCTGGTCTAGGCGGACTAGCGCCCTTAGGGCACATGGGACGCTGCCAAAGCTGCCTCCTGGAATAGCATTTGAACTGGAGACTCCAGCTGTTTCTGGAGTGTGAGATTTCTATCTTCCTTGCATTCCTGAACACACAGGCTTTTCTCCCTGGGGTAGTCCCCCCCCCCCCCCCGCTATCTCCAGGACCAGCTCTGGCTCCACTTGAACCCGTCCTGGCCCCTTCCCAGCAAGGCCACTTCCCCACCTTCTCTGCAGATTGATGCCATCCTCACTCCAAGCTGTCCCCAAGCCTGGTCATTCCTATTCCAGCACACCCCCTGTATGCCTCACTGTGCCTGGCACCCTGCGAACACCCCCCTCCCCCCAGCCTCAAGCAGTCTGCCCCCAGCCAGGGGGCTGGAATGCGGGCACCAGGCCCTCCGCTCCCCTGGAAGGAGGCTGAGTGCCCAGGAGATGCATTTCCTCCCTCCCCTGCCAGGCAGGTCTGGGGAGTCCTGGGTGGTGGTGTCAGGCGGCTCCGAGGGGCTGTTCTTACCTGAGTCATAACCAGGAGACTGATGGTGAGGAGGAGGAAGAGGAAGCCCTTCATCTTTGAAGAATCTTAGTGGCTGTCTCAGTGGCAGCTTTTAGAGATGAGCGCAGGCTTGTCTGCAGGCCTCTTGGCTTGGTTGCTTTTGAACCAGGAGGCAGGAGAGGCGGGGTAGAAGCAGGAAGAAGGAGGGGCTATGCGTGTGGGGTGGGGTGCTTCTACCTTTCTCCAGACCTCATGATTGAGGACACCAGGCCCTAGGTGCTAAGGCCCTCCGTAGACAGTCGGTTCCGGATAGGGACCGAGGCAAGTGTTGTCGGCGTGGGCGGTGGGCAAACCAAGGGAGCCACTGTGGGGCGGTAAGCAGGGCTCTGGGCCTGGAGTCCTGCAGACTTGGTCTAATCACCTAGCAACCCCGAGACCTGGGCTAGCCCCTGCGCCTCTCTGAGGCTTTAACACTAGAGCTGTCCGGGGATTAAATGCAATATAATTAAGATGGCAGCAGGGGATAGGAGCTGAAGAAGAGGCTGAGGTAGGCTGAGGTTTCAAGGTAAGATAGCTGGCTCCACAGGCTCCGAATGAACGTTTGGGGAACATGAAAGCTTAGGGTTCATAGATTTCTGTGAAATCAAAGGATCACAGCTTTAGGAATCCGGAGACCTAACTTCTGGTGAGCCCATTCCCTCCAGGCCTCAGGTGTCGCCTTTCGAGTGAGAACACTGGAGTGGATGATTATTTTAAGGTCTAAAATTTTGTGATTTATTTTTTTTTTTTTTTAAAGATTTATTTATTTATTTGACAGAGATAGAAACAGCCAGCGAGAGAGGGAACACAAGCAGGGGGAATGGGAGAGGAAGAAGCAGGCTCATAGCGGAGGAGCCTGATGTGGGGCTCGATCCCATAACACCAGGATCACGCCCTGAGCCGAAGGCAGACGCTTAACCGCTGTGCCACCCAGGCGCCCCTAAAATTTTGTGATTTAGATACAGAAAATAGCAGATGGGTTGTTCGTGTTGCTGACCTTAACAAACAATTATTTGATCAGCAAAAACGGGTTTATTCGGGAATAGCAGAGAATTGCAATTCAGGACCAGCAACCTACCCGCAAACCCAGAGGCTAGCCCAACAAAGGAGAGAAACCTTATTTGATGGAGGAGGAGGAGGAAGTTGGGAGGAGTTGTTTTGAACAGAAGTCGAAAGGAGAGTAGGCGGCAAGTTCAGGATGGTGCTGATTTCTCATTGGCTGAGCTGCTGGGGTGGTCCGCCTCTTGTAGGAGTTGCAATGTACCGCTTTTCCTGTTGGGGTCTGTAACCGACACTTCTTTCTGTAATTGAGGTTGGGTGATTTGGCCTGAGAGCTCCCCCTGCTGGCCTCTCCGCTCCATTTTAGTGAGGTTTCCTTTTCTTTCCACATTTCCTCCTTTTTTTTTTTTTTTTTTAAGATTTTATTTATTTGATAGAGAGAGACAGCCAGCGAGAGAGGGAATACAAGCAGGGGGAGTGGGAGAGGAAGAAGCAGGCTCCCAGCGGAGGAGCCTGATGTGGGGCTCGATCCCATAATGCCGGGATCACGCCCTGAGCCGAAGGCAGACGCTTAATGACTGCGCCACCCAGGCGCCCCACATTTCCTCCTTTTGATCAAGAACTTTCTCCAAAAGCATCACTGATCAAGAGTCCGGTTTTCCTAATTCAGTGGCTTTTTGTCCCTCAGTGCCAGGAAGGGACTTCCCCTGGGTGTCATTTCCCAAATCAAGCAAATTGTACAGGTTGGAAATTCCCATTTGAGGAAGAGGGAGGGGAAGCAGGAGAAATCTCGGGCACTTTCCACCTATAGTTCATATTTATCAAGAACGTAGTATCGGAGATGATCTCCTTGTTGGGTACATAATTTTGGAAAGGTCTGACAAGCAGGTTCCATGCCCAGCCCGAGCCCGACCTGGGGCTCCGTCTCACAACGCTGAGATCATGAACTGAGCCAAAATCAAGAGTCGGACACTTAACTGACTGAGCCACCCAGGCACCCCAGCATGGTTATTTTTTTAAATTCATTTTATTTATATTCAACTAATTAACATACAGTGTATTATTAGTTTCAGAGGTAGAGTTCAGTGATTCATCAGTTACAGAGAACACCCAGTGCTCATTACATCACATGCTCTCCTTAATGCCCATCACCCAGTTACCCCATCCTCCCTGCCCCGTCCCTCCAGCAACACTCAGTTTGTTTCTTATAGTTAAGAGTCTTTTATAATTTGTCTCCCTCTCTGATTTCATCTTATTTTATTTTTCCCTCCCTTCCCCTATGATCCTCTGTTTTGTTTCTTAAATTTTGCATATGAATGAAATCATATGATAATTGGCTTTCCCTGATTGACTGATTTCACTTAGCATAATACCTTCTAGTTGCATCCATGTCATTGCAAATGGTAAGATTTCAATTTTTGGTGGCTGAGTAATATTCCATTGTATGTATATACCACATCTTCTTTATCCATTCATTTTGTCAATGGATATCTAGGCTTTCCATAGTTTGGCTGTTGTGAACATTGCTGCTATAAACATTGGGGTGCAGGTGCCCCTTTGGATCATTATGCTTGTATCTTTGGGGTAAACACCTACTAATGCAATTGCTGGGTTGTAGGGTAGCTCTATTTTTAAAATTTTGAGGAACCTCCATACTATTTTCCAGAGTGGCTGTACGAGTTTGCATTCCCATCAGCCATGTAAGAGGGTTCCCCTTTCTCCACATCCTCACCAACATCTGTCATTTCCTGACTTGTTAATTTTAGCCATTCTGACCAGTGTGAGGTGGTATCTCATTGTGGTTTTGATTTGTATTTCCCTGATGCTGAGTGATGTTGGGCACTTCTTCACGTGTCTGTTGGCCATTTGGATGTCTTTGGAGAAGTGTCTGTTCATGTCTTCTGCCCATTTCTATACTGAGTTATTTGTTTTTGGGGTGTTGAGTTTGAGAAGTTCTTTATAGGTTTTGGATACTAACCCTTTATCTGATAAGACATTTGCAAATATCTTCTCCCATTCTGTCAACTGTCTTTTGGTTTTGTTCACTGTTTCCTTTGCTGTGCAAAAGCTTTTTATCTTGGTGAAGTCCCAATAGTTCATTTTTGCCTTTGTTTCCCTTACCTTTGGACACATGTCTAGCAAGAAGTTGCTGTGGCCGAGATCAAAGAGGTTGCTGCCTATGTTCTCCTCTAGGATTTTGATGGATTCCTGTCTCACATTTGGGTCTTTCATCCATTTTGAGTCCATTTTTGTGTATGGCCTAAGAAAAGTCCAGTTTCATTCTTCTGCATGTGGCTGTCCAATTTTCCCAACACCATTTGTTGAAGAGACTGTCTTTTTTCCACTGGATATTCTTTCCTGCTTTGTCGAAGATGAGTTGACCATAGAGTTGAGGGTCCATTTCTGCGTTCTCTATTCTGTTCCTTTGATCTGTGTGTCTGTTTTGTGCCAGTACCACCCAGCATGGTTATTTTTAATGGAGGCAATTACACCTTTACCATATTGAAGTGCACCTTCTTTTATTAATTGTGGGTCAAAGGAGGCAGGGGCCAAGTGCACTGGACCTACTGTGACTATCTCAAAGGGTGAGAGTCTCTGTGTTCCCAAGGGGGTGGGTCTGAGATTTAGAAGGAGCAGTAGCAATGCTTCAGGCCAAAGTATTTGGAGGGTTTCTACAAATTTGCCAATTGAGTTTTAACAGTGCCATGTTCCACTAGCCCTGAGGATTGAGGATGGTCTGCACAATGAAAGTATTGCAAAACTGGCCAAACAGCGCAGACTTGTCAAAGCATCTGCCCAGTAAAATGGGTTCCCCAATCACTATGATGTTCAAGAGGGGTTCCCCAGATAGGGATAATCTTTTCTAACAGAATTTTAGCCACAGAAAAGGCAATGGCCTGTCTACAAGGGAAGACTTCAATTCAGTGAGAAAACACACAAACCATGACTAAACCGTATTTATATTGATGAGACAGGGCAAGCTGTATGAAGTCCATTTGTCAAAACTCAAAGGGTCCATTCGGCCATTTTAAGTGGGAGCTGTGACAACAGATTTCCCTGGATTGTATTTTGGACAGGTGGGACACGTGAAGTAGGCCCTATGGATTCTGTCAATATCAGTTGAAGATTTTGCCCATCAGAAGGGTGGTACCTGATCCAATAGGAACTAATGATCAGTGTTCCCAGATTCAGCTATAGTGCCATTAGAAATAGAGCTAATTTAAAGAGTCAAAAGGACATTTAATTCACTTGTTTGGCTATTTCGATTGCTACTGTCAAATTCTAGAGTTATTTTCCCCTTTTGGGAGAAGGAAATTCTGGCATGATACTTCTCTCAAGAAATCTTGGCCTGATGGGGCGCCTGGGTGCCTCAGCCGGTTAAGTGTCTGATTCTTGATTTCCGCTCGGGTCCTGGTCTCAGGGTTGTGGGATCAAGCCCCACGTTGGGCAGCAAGAGATTGCTTGTCCCTGTACCTCTCTTCCTCCCCCCACTTCCACCCTTTCTCTCTCAAATAAATAAATAAATAAATAAATAAATAAAATCTTCTAAAAAATAGAAATCTTGGCCTAATAAATGAATAGGGACAGAGGAACTTCAGAGAAAAAGGTGTGTACCTCTCAGAGCCTAAATGAAAGGGAACAGGCACAGAGACAGGGACATGTTGAGGTTTATTAGAGACGCCTCCGTGAGAGCTGTTTAGTTCTCCCTCCGCGGGGGCTGTACCAATCTCCCTATCATTCCAGTTTTAGTGTGTGTGCTGCCAAAGTGAGCAGACTCTTGTAGTGCTCCAAGGCAGGTGCTGTTTTATTACAGTGGGGCTGAGCACGGATAGTGTAGGGCCGGGACCTGTAAGGACAGAGATTCACTCTCATTCTAAAGAGTGGTTTCTCTGAGCTGATAAATAGGAAGGACTGGGAAGAGCCTCTGTAGTTCCTCAAAGCCCCGACTCTGGGAATTGGAAGGACATTGGAAAGGCTGGCTAGGGGGCTAAAAATGCCTGGGGCACTTGAGTTTGTAACCATCTTTTCTCTAATATCCTGGCCCTTTGCAGTAATAGCAGAAACTAGGACATATTTTATTTTTGTTTAGGGGCCTTGATTTGCCAGAGTTGAAAATTAATTTTAGCAGCCTTTCTTGTGACTCGTTTAGGGTGCAAGTGACCTGGTTTGCCAAATTAACTAAATCTGGAGTGGACATAGTTTCCTGTTCCATCCTGGTCCTTTTAACTGAAAGAGAAAGATCCCGGGTCAGCCCATGAATAAACAAAGTCTCCCCGAGAGGATCCACCAGCTAAAGGAAGACCAGCGTTTTCTTTGAAAACAATCTGAAATTGATTATAATTCTCACGAACAGGTTCATCAGATTTTTGTGTGCAGGCCTGAATTTTGTTCCAATTAACAGGCTTAGGGAAAGCTGCTGCAATTGCTCGGTGGGGGTTTTCAGCAAGTGTTCTAGCCATAAGTTAGGGGCTTGTTTTTTTTCTTTTTTTTTTTTTAAAGATTTTTATTTATTTATTTGACAGAGATAGAGACAGCCAGTGAGAGAGGGAACACAAGCAGGGGAGTGGGAGAGGAAGAAGCAGGCTCCCAGCAGAGGAGCCCGATGTGGGGCTCGATCCCAGAATGCCGGGATCACGCCCTGAGCCGAAGGCGGACGCCCAATGACTGAGCCACCCAGGAGCCTCAGGGGCTTGTTTTTTAAAATCCTGTTCATGATGTGCCCATCAGGCAAATTTTAGCCAAGATTTGGCCTGGTCCTCAGCAGCAAACTAACTGATATGAATCTGAGAAACCAGGTTGGTAAGTTTGAATAGCTATTAGTTCTTCAGCAAACCTATGAGGGTCCTCAGTCAGTTTCATAAGAAACTCTTTAAATATGGCTCACAATTGGGCCTTCTTCCAGGGAACAGAAGACATTTGGGGGTCATTTGAATCCTCAGAAGACTTAACTTTAAAGGGACTGTGTGTTTAGAAACAAAGGGAATGGGGGAGGGAAAAGAGAGGCCTCATAAGCCCTTTTCTCTTTAGTTGTTTATTTGCCTCAGTCCAGAAATTGTATTTTTCAGAAAGGCAATTTTAGATTCCTGATAACATTTGGAAGCTTCAAAACCTCAAAAGAAGGATCCCATGCCATTTTGGCAATTTTAGAGCCATGGCTGTTCAATTCGGTTTTGAGAAAAGTAAGTTTGGGGTGATTGAAAGTTCCCCATAGTGGTCATTTGTGTTCTAAATTACTTTTGCTTAAGTGATCCACTTAGTTAGAAATGCACATGAAAAGGGACTGCAATTTTTAAACATAAAACCAGCTGGGGTGCCAGAAAAGGGGGGATGTACTCTCAAAGCATTTTGATTACTGGGATCCCACTGCTTACAGGCTTTTCTAGGGGGGGGGGTATCCTAAACAGCATAGTTCCAATAGGAATAGCCCAGTTCCCCAAAGCAGTCAAACCAAAAGCCAGACAAATACTCCCAGAAAGGAAAAATCCTTAAAACAGATCCTGAATAAAGCCTGGAAAGCACAAAACAAAATGAGAGTGGAGCTCAATGTCCAGCAGAGACTTACCTTCAAGGTCCAGTGTCAGTGAGAAAGCACTGAGCTCAGTGGTCCCAGTGGGTACTGGCACCTGTTTGCTCACCGGCCTTGGAGTCGTTAGGTGGTAGGGAGGGAATAGGGTCGCCTCTGGATCCCACTTCTGACACCAAGTGACGTTAGCCTTGGAAACAAAACTGTCAGTTATTTTACCAGCAAAAATGGGTTTATTTGGGCATGGTAGAGAATTACACTTTAGAACAAACAACCTACAGCAGATACCATAGGCTAGTCCAACAAACAAAGAAGAGAAACATTATTTTATGGTGAAGAAGGATAAAGTTGGGAGGAGTGTTTTGGGACAAAAGTCCAAAGAAGAAAAGCATGAGTTAAAGGTGATGACAGTTTCTCATTGGCTGAGTTGCTGGGGTTGTTGATTTCTTGTAGGAGATGCAATGTACATCTCTTCCTGTTGGAGCCTGTAATTGATGATTCTTTCCTCTGGACAATTCTTCTGTTGGGGTCTGTAATTGACAATTTTTCCTGTAATTGGCCTTGCGTGAGATGGCGTGAGAGCTCCACCTTCTGGCCTCCTGACCACATTTTAGTGAGGTTTCCCTTTATTAATTTTCACAATATCAATCTAGGACGGATGGGAGGAGGGCTAGTGGAGGGACAAGCAGGTGACTACACTGTAGCAGAAAGGATCTGGAGTGGGGATGGCCATGAAGTCCCAGCGAGGGGTGGAAGATGAGATAAGTCACAAAGCTGCTTAGGTGGTGCTCTATTCTTTATATATTCTCTCACTTTATTCTCTTGGGGCTCTGCAATAGGTTTTCTAATTATCCCCATTTTCCTGATGAAGAAACTGAGGCTTAGATATTAAGGTAGTAAATGGTGGAGCCAGCCTCATTTGAACTTGAATACAGGTCTGTCTGAAGCCACAGACATGTGTGTAAACTCTAGGGCTTCCCTAGTAGTCAGTGATTCCCTGCCCCTCTCCCTCTTAGAGGACCCAGTGGTTGTCCCTGAAGCCCAGCTCTAGCCTCACCCACTCACCCTTCCTTAGTCTATTTTGTGCATTTGCTTGCCAGGTAGTAAAAGAAAACCTCTCTCATTTTCCTTCTGTGGTTTTAAGACTCCTGTTGCAAGCTTTAGAAAAACCTGAGTGGGCACTTAGGGGCATCCATCCCTGGCTAAAAAGAAAGAAAGAAAAAAGAACTGAGAGTGAAGACTGGTGAGAGAAAGCCAGGAAGTGAGGAGGGAGGGGGCAGGAGTCTTGAAGGGGTTGTTGGTTCAGGAGAGAAGCAGGAGGAGCCCTCAACTACCTATCACTGGGGTCCAAGCCCTGGGAGGGAGGGGAAGGGGTTGCAGCACATACTACCATATGTTCCGCCCTGCATTGTTCATCCACACTGAGAGAAGGCTGTGATCCAATAGTACCCAGGGCACTCTAAGGTAAATCTTCCTCCATCCGTCCATCCATCCATCCATCCATCCATCCACCCATCTGCCCATCCATCCGTTTCAGGCAATTTATTGACACATACTGTGTATTAGGCAAGATGAATGAGTGAGGGTCTCTTCACTTGAGGAGTTCATAGTCTAAGAGGGAGACACATACTGTAATAATCACAAAATTGAATAAGAAATGCTGTACTGACAGCAGGACTATTAGAATGCAGAGTGTAATTCTTCTTGGGAGGTGTGGGCATATCCATGCAGGAAGGAACACCTAAGCTAGTCCTTGAATAATTAAGGGAGATTTTCCCAAGGGAAAAAGGCAAAGGTTGATGTTCTCACTGGAAGGAGAGGCCTGAACATAGGAGAAAGCATGATAGTTTCTGGAACACTGAGAAGGATGGAGGGCAGGACTCATACTCTGAAGGCCCTAAATGCCAGTTAAACTAGAGATGGTGGGGCATGAAAGAGGCATAAAGTGGCCTCGATGTAGGTGGGAAGAGGGGAAGATGGGAGAGATGACCAGGGTTTTATTCTGAAAGGAATGTATGGACTTTGAGGACTTCTCTTTCCTTTATTACTTACCTTTCCCTCCTCAGCTGTTGGGACCCAATAAACTCTTTAACCCCAAAGGGGTCATAATTGATAAGGGTCTTTCAAGAAATGACCTAAAAGCAGAAGACTCTGTCTATTCCCAAGAATAGAGACTTCCAGAATCATCTAATGCCAGGTCTGGGGTCTACTTCCTCATCTTACAGGTGGGAAAACGGGCCCAGAGACAGCCTTGCTCAGAACCTCCCTCCTCCCAGTCCAGGGTCTGTCCACTGTGGTCAAACAGTGAACATCCACCCTGGGATGGAATGAAGAAGCGGCCGAGTGGACCCCACCCAAGAAGTCCAGAGGGAATCCTTGGAAGCCAGGCAGAGTGGCCTCCGATGTCCTCCCAACAGTCAAGTCTCATGTGAGCCTAGAGACCTTGCCAAGATTTCCAGAACCATCTAAGCTGAGGGATAGTGAAACCTAAGAAAAATAACTATTAGGTGAGCTTAAACTCTTGTTTTGTTTTCATAACTTTATTTCTGGAAAACACCTTTTTGAAATCAATAATGCGACAATGTTATGAGATTTAATTTGCACAATAATCCTATGAGATAAGGGACGCCTGGGTGGCTCAGTTGGTTAAGCGTCTGCCTTCGGCTCAGGTTATCATCCTGGGGTCCTGGGATCAAGCCCTGCGTTGGGCTCCCTCCTGAACAGGGAGCCTGCCTGTCCCTCCCCACTCTGCCCTTCCCCACTCTCTCTTGTTCTCTCTCTCTCTCAAATAAATAAATAAACAAATAAATAAATAAATAAAATCTTTTAAAAAATAGTCCTATGAGGTGGGTTCTATTAGTATCTCTATTTTATAGATAGGGAAACTGAGGCTCAGTGAAGTGGCTTGAGCAGGAACAGCCAGCTGCAAGTGACAGATCCCAGCTTTATAGACTTGATAAGTTATGCTGGCCCATAATACATCCTAGATAAATGATGGCTATAGTTATTTGCCAAGTTTCTATGTGAAAATGTATACTTGTTTTATAAAAAGGCTCTGACTTCTCCCAATAAATGTTTTTTTTAAAAAACTAATAAACTGGCCTACCAGGGTAGAGGGCTCCCACCTCTCTCACATCAACTAGGTGTTTGTTGAATATTTGCTGCTCCAGGATCCTGGGTAGGAGGGAGGTATGTGGTAAATTCTGATGCCCGGGTAAATGCCAATCCATGCTCCCCAGTCTTGCTGAGGAGGGAGGCAGTAGGCAGACCACAGCAGGGCTCATGAGGCCAGACCACCCGCCCTCACCTCCCATGCTGTTGGTCCTTGCTTACCCTCAAGAGCAGAATGAATATAAGCAAGGTGACGGTATAAAATTGCTGACCATGGCTCCAACCCCCTCAAAAACACCTGGCCCAGCGTAACCTAAAGATTTCTCAACTCATCTACCTCAAGCCACAGAGAAATTTCTGGGAGAAGCTCAGTGGCAAAAGAGCTCTCCCACCTCTCACTTCCAGTCACTTTCCACCTGAACCCCTCCCTTGGCGGTGGGCCTGTACCACCTACCCCTTGGCCTATCTTTGCCTGCCTGTTTCACCGAAGTGGGAGCTTCTAGAAAGAGCACAGATTCTGGAGGCAGACAGTTCTGGATTTGAATCCACTTTTACTGATTACCTGCATAATCCCGAGCAAATCTCTTCACTTCTCTGAGCTTGTTTTTTCATCTGTGAACCTCATAATGTTGGCATCTGGCACTGGGAAGGCACTCATTAATTTGTAGCTCTGTGTAAGGAATGCCCCAAGGAGCTGGCCCTCCCCTGAATGCAGTAGATTAGAAAGTCAAATGGAAAATATTACAGGTGCAGTCTGAGATATGCAAGAGAGTTTTGGTGGTTGAGCCCATCCATAAGGAAGTGGGTGCCTGAGAGTAGAAGTCACCGATTTTCAGACCATCACTGCTGAAAGGTTGAGAGATAATGCTAACAATAGTTAAAAACAGGAAATGTTTTTGAAAACTTACTCTGTATGGGTGTTGTGATAGGTACTGTGAATAATTATTTCATTTAATCCTCAATGTAACCCTGCAGGGTGGGTATTATCCCCATTTTACAGATGAAGAAACGAAGGTGAGTAACTTGCTCAAGGACACACAAGTCAGGCGCCAGGACTCCTGAGGCCAAAATCCATGCTCTTAATTAAACTGCCTCTAGTTCTAACCTAACGTCTTATTTTTTAGATGAGGCTGGGAGGGGAAATATCTCACTCAAAGTCAATGTCATCCAGAAGCAAAACGAGTCTCACCTGAACTTTTACACAAAGGAACTAGGATTTGAGCATGCCCGTAGGGCTTCATCTGGTCAAGAAGTGAGCAGAGAAATTCGGATTTAGGAAACATTTATTAAGTACTTGCATCATTTCAATTCATGTTCAAAAAAGCCCCCGCGATGTACTGTACTGATCAGATGGGGAAACAAGAGACGCAGAGGGATAATCTCCCCCCAAATCAATTTAGCAAAAACGGTTGCACTGTCGGATTACACATTCAGGTTTCAGACGCTTCAAGAATCTAACTCCAGGTTCTCTCCTTTCTCAGAGTGGGAGGTATAAATGAACCCTCCATTTCTCCAGACTCCAAAGGCAGTCACGGCGGTGGATTCTGGGATTTGCAGTATCCCGCGAAGAGTTTAGACTCGTGGGCCAATAGAATTCGAGCACAGGCGGTGGTACCCCGCTGGGACCCCTTGAATTAGCCAATGAGAAGCGCACGGGTCCTGGTCGCCTGGGAAACCGCGTGACAACAAGATGGCGGCGCCGCGGGACGGCTCTGTGGCCCTGCGTGGTGAGTCCCGGCTCAAACCTTGGCGGCTCCGGAGCGCCTCCCCCCCCGCCCCCACGCAGGCTGGGGCCCTCGCCCCGAGCGCCCGAGGCCCCGCGAGCCCCGCGGCCGGGCGGCCCAGCAGGCTTCCGCGTCCTGGGAGCGGCTTTGAGCCCCCGCCTACGGTGGCTAGCGAGGAGGCGGGAGGAGGCGACGCGGCTCCCAGGGAGGGGTTAGGTCGTGACTGAAGGCCCTTCGTGAGCGCTTCCAGCTGCAGAGTGAGGGCTTGAAGGCGTGCAGCCGGCCGGGCCTTGTCGGCGCTGGAGAGCTCGGGGGCCTGGGGTGGGTTGTGCGAGTAGACCGAGCAGGTGTGCCGGAGGATGTCATCGGTCAAGCACAGCCCTGACTTGGGTCCTAAAGACGTAGGGGCATGGGACACAGCTTTCCTCTCAAAGCCCCAGCCTGAAGGGGAGACAGTCCAACATTTAGGAGTCTCCAGCCTGAGGGGGAAGTCAACAGTCGGCCCCTGGAAGCCCCCATGTGAGGGAAGTAGACGTGGCTCTGTCCTCAGGCCCACCCCCACCCCCACCCCGGGTCTGAGTGAGGAGGAGACCCAGTCCCGGGCTCAGGAGTCCCTAGACTGATAGGGAGATGCATTCATCACCCTCAGAGGTCTCTTACAATCCATGGGAAAATTAATCTGGAGACAGTGTGTTGAGTTGGCCTGAAGGGTGACGGGAAGCAGGGAAGTCACTCGGCGGCCGTCGTGACAGCCCCAAGGAAGGGCAGTGAGAGCCCCACGAGGATGGCCAACGTGGGCATGGAAAGAAGGAGCTGTGTGAGAGACACTGCGGAGTTTAACCTGCCAAGTCTGGCAACGAATGGGATTAAGAGAGGAGGAAGGAGAGGAAAATTTTGTGGTTGGATGAAGGGATCCCATTAAGAAGGGGGAAGTGGGAGGAGCTTATTTTGAGGGAAGATGTTGGGTTTGGTTTAGGGACCAGGCCCCTTTTTTTCTGTGGTAGTTTTATTGAGATATAATTCCATACTATATACTTCCCCCCTTTGAAATCTAAATTCCAACAGTGTTTAGGACATTCCTGAGAGTTGTGCAACCACCACCACAATCAATTTGGACATTTTCATCTGTCTAAAAAGAAACTCTGTACCCTTTAGCAACTACCCCCATTTACACCCCAGTGCTCCCCAGCCCTAGGCAACCACTAATCTATTTTCTGTTTCTAGAATTGTCCATTCTGGATATTTTATATCAATGGGTTCATAATAATATGTGGTGTTTTGTGACTTTCCCTTAGCATAATGTTTTCAAGGTCCATTCATGTGGTGATCTGGCTTCCATTTCTTTTCATTGCCATATAATACTCCACTGTAAGGATACGCTAGACTTCTTTGTCCGTTGGCTGATGGACGTTTGGGTTGTTTCCATTTTTGGATATTATGAATAGTGCTGCTACAATCATGTAGACGAGTTTTGTGTGGACATAAGGTTTCATTTCTCCTGGTAGATACCCGGGAGCAGAATTGCTGAGCCATCAGGTAACCTTTTGAGGAACTTCCAGACGGTTTTCCACAGCTGCCGCGCCATTTTCCATTCCAGCTAAGGTTCCAATTTCCCCACCTCCTCATCAACACTTGTGAACTTCTGTCTTTTTTTAGCTAGTTTGTTCTGCGGGGTTGTGACGGTGGTAAGAATTTGGAGAAGGGAGGGTGGAAGCTCGTGCAGGACAGTGTTAGCCACAAAAGGAACATCACCTGTTAGCGTGATGAAATGTTCTGATGATTGATTGTGGTGATGGTTTCACAGCTCTGTGAATATACTCAAAACCACTGATTTGTACTCTTTAAAAGGGTTAAGTATGTGAATTAGATCTCAATAAAGCTATTCTTTTTAAAGGTCAATACTGTATGTTTCCATTTATGTAACATTCTCGAAGTAAGAAAACAGTAGTGGTTGCCAGGGGTGGGGGATGGTATGGATGTGACTAGAAAGGGTTGGCATGAGGGAGATCCTCAGGGTGAGGGAATCTCTGTGTGTGATGGAGTGGTTCCTTAGCTTGACTGCGGTTACCTGGAATGTCCCAGTGGGTGACAAAGCATAAAAGGGTACACGCGAGTAGTGTCACTGTTGGGAGCAACTGGGTAAAGGGTGCACAGATCCCCTCTGTACTATTTTCCTAATTTCCTGTGAATCTATAATAATTTTATTTTATTTTATTATTATTTTTTTAGATTTTATTTCTCTGTTTGACAGAGAGCACAAGTAGGTGGAGGAGCAGGCAGAGGCAGAGGGAGAAGCAGGCTTGCCATGGAGCAGGGAGCCCAATGCGGGGCTCGATCCCAGGACCCTGGGATCATGACCTGAGCTGACGGCAGACGCTTCACCGACTAAGCCACCCAGGCTCAGTCAGTTTTAAAATAAAAACTTAAAATATAACTAAAGAGCAGACAAAAACAAAAAAGAGGAGTTAGCCCAACCAAGGGAAGGGTGCAGGTAGGAGGGGGGATGCCATTCCAGGAATGGGTTCCAGGCTGGGGGAGCCATGTGTGCCAAGGCCTGTGCATTTGAGGCCGGGCTGGCTCAAGTGTAGGAGGGGAGATGGGGGAGTGAGGTCAGGAGATACAGTCAGGACCCTGATCATCTCTGTTATGGCATTTTGAATTTCTTTTTTTCTTTTTTTTTTAAAAAGATCTTATTTATTTATTCGACAGAGATGGAGACAGCCAGCGAGAGAGGGAACACAAGCAGGGGGAGTGGGAGAGGAAGAAGCAGGCTCATAGCAGAGGAGCCTGATGTGGGGCTTGATCCCATAACGCCGGGATCACGCCCTGAGCCGAAGGCAGACGCTTAACCGCTGTGCCACCCAGGTGCCCCAGCATTTTGAATTTCTTTTCTCTGGGCAAGAAGGAGTCATTGGGAGCTTTTAGCAAGGAAGTGACCTGTTAGCTTTGTTTCTGAAGATCTCTCTGGCCGGAGACTGGCACAGGGAACCAGGAGGGGCTGTCACACTTGGCCACACAAACCATGAGGATGCCTGGACAAGACAGCAGGGACCGGGGCAGGCTAGGGGCAGATTGGGAAGGCTGATGGTGGGGGTGAGGAAATTCTAGGCCTGGGGCAGGAGTCCCAAACTCTGGAATGAAGACCGAGAAGCTGCCTCCCAGTGGCACAGCTCCCCTTCTGGGAGGCCATGCCACACGTTTTCAAAGGGCAACCGCCTTGGATTTGTCCTAAAAAGACTTGATTCAGGCCCTAGTGGGGGTACTTTCGTTCTAGGATTTCTGGATATTAGCCACATAATATACTTAATTCACTGAATAGAGTAGTGGCCTTTAATTCCATTCCTGATGTGCATTCATCTTTCCTGAAGGAAGAGAGAAGGAAGGGCATGAACGTGTATGAGTGTCCTCAGTGTATAGTAACAAAAGCTGCAACAGCCACATTAAAAAACTTTTTTTCTTAAGAAAAAAAATTATTTTATTTTAAATTTTTTTATTTTTAAGTTATCCATACACCCAACATGGGGTTCGAACGCACGACCCCGAGATCAAGAGTTACAGGCTCCACTGGACTGAGCCAGGCAGGTGCCCCCACAGGTCAGATTTTTAAGTGCTTCCTTTTAGCGTGGTGCTGGGCTACGTGCCTTACGTACGTTATCTCTGAATCCCCTTGATAACCCTACCTGACTGGTACTATCACCATCCCTACTTTATATCCAAGGAAACCAAGGCACGGGTTACCCTGGCGGGTCGCAGAGCCTGTGCAGAGCCTGCGCTCTTGACCTGCCTTCCACATGGACTGTGCCTTGGTCATATCCTGCCCTTGGGTTCCCCCTCTGTGGCTCTGAGAGTCAGAGTGACAGCTGGGTTCTTGTAGGAGGGGACGGGACACTGGAGCTTTGTGTCAACCAACTCCTTGAAGGACAGGTAAAAGCCTCAGGCCTTCTGAGTAGTCTTGTGTCCCGGCTCTAAGTCCCTGGCCCATCTCTGTACCCCCCACCCCCATCACGGTTTTCCCAACCGACATCAAGCACAGGGATCCTGAGGCCAACCTGCCACCAGAAAACTCTGCAGGTGTGGTGCGAAGAAGTGAGGGGTGCTGCTCCCTGGACAGTGCTCCTTCCTGGGAAAAGAAACCAGGGAAGAGGAAGTGTCCCTGGTCCTGAAGCCCTGGGCCCCCTCTGTCCCCAAGGACTGACTTCCTTCTTTCTTCTCAGGGAGTTCCTGACAGCTAGAATCTAGAAGTGGAACATGAGCTCACCTTTGGCCTCCCTTGGCAAGACCCGAAGAGTCCCCCTGCAGTCAGAGCCTGTGAATCCAGGGTAAGGAACCTGCCTGGGGCGGGGGCGGGGTGTCTTTGTGTTCACGGCCCCACCTCCTCTTGCCCCCCCCCCCTCCCGTGGACTAGGAGAATGGCTCCTAGTGTCTCAGGGAAAAAATGAGGAGTTACAGAGCCTTCCCTGACCACCGTGTCTTTCTCTGTGTAACTTCTTCAGAGAGGCTCCGCAGCGTGTCTGAGCCAAGCGCTGGCTTGTGTCCTCTGCCAGAGTGGGGGCTGGGTGGGAGCGGCACAGCCCCGGGTAGTCCCTGTTCAGGTGTCGATTTGCCAACACCGATGGGCCAGCTACTCCGGCCCCGCCCTGTGCTGGGCCCTCAGGAAAGGGACTCCGTTACATCTGTCCCATGCTCTCATCCTTTTGAAGCATTTCTTACCTCCTTGCTCTTCCGAACACCACTTTGAGTCGCTTGAAGGCCAGGGAGATCTAGGGCAGCTTAGCAACAGGCCTGGGGTCCCACAGCCATTTCAAAGCGGAGCTGGGGCGGGGGCTGGGCTCCTGGGCTCGGGAGCTCTTGTGCCTTCCACCCAGACCTCTGCCCTTCAGCCCTACCGCCCGTCTCCGTTGGGAGGAGGGGACACCTCAAAGCCCGTCCCTTGGCTTGCCCCAGCACAAGGATGGGTTTTGGGGAGGAGATAGCCTCGGGAGGCAGAGGCCCAGCCTCCATTTCCTTTAGGCTTGGCTGGGCACCTAGTGCCAGAGCTGCTCCCCCAGTGACACTCCAGAGGGTCCTAACTTGTCTGTCCTTTCCTTCCTGCTCGGCTTCCCAGCAGGCGAGGGATAAAAATCTACGGAGATGGTAAGTGTGGGTTCTGCCCTCGTGTCCCCCTCACCTCCCACCTGCTGGGTGTCCCTGGGGTCCTGCAGATGGAGAGAGGGCCAGGATGATGGCCCTGTCAGAACAGCTGGCCCGCGTGCAGCTCCCCTACACCGCCCTGCGGCAGGACTTCTGACAGGTCTCGGATGAGGAGGCCCCACGCCCTTAGCAGAGACGTCACTGTTGACACGGAAAGCCCCCCTCCCCGCCCCCCCCCCCCCCCCCCGCTCACTGTGGGGTTGGCTGGTGGGTGCCAAGAAGCCATGGGGGTCAGACCCAGCTCTCCTTCCCCTGACAGCCTCTCCAGCCCATTACCGCCTGTTCCCCCAGAAGCCCCATCCTCACTTCGCTGCCCCGCCTCCCACGGGCTCAGACCTTTGCCTCCCAAACCCCATTCTTGCTGCCACCGTGTGGCTGGCCTTGGCTGCTCAGGTCCTCCCGGGAGCCAGGCTGGAAGAATTGAGAGAAAGCCTGTTCTGGTTGGATCCTTGCTCCCTGACCTCTCACGTGTTCTATCCACGTACACTTGGGGGTACAGAGTACAGGCTGCTTCATCTGGGCCAGAGCCCAGGGTCCCAGTTTCCTCTGGGCTTCAGCCCTAGAGTAGTGACCCGGGCATCCCTGTTGGCAGAGGACGAGGCAGACGTGCTGAATAACGGACTTGACTCAGAAGAAAGGATCTCTGTCCCTTCCTGCTATGGTGGCGTAGGTGCCCCTGTGAGTAGACAAGGTGAGAACAGAGGCCTGAGGGGGTTTGGGTCCCCAGCAGCAGGAGAGGGTCTCAGAGAGGGGACGAGGCCCAGAGAGGCATGGACCTACTCTGGCCTGCTGTGGGTGAGCCACTGGTCCCCAGACAGCCCTCCTCATCTGGCCTGCACTGTCCCCAAAGGGCTGTGATGGCACTGATCTCAGAGGTGCCCGGATGGGGCTCACTGGCAGCTTCCCAGAGGAGGGAAGGTGGAACGGGCATGGGCACTAGGGAGACATGGGCAGGTAGGGTCACAGTCTGCCGCAAGTCTGGAGGAGATGGGGATGAGGTTAGAAGGTTCCACTAGCTCTGATACCTTGGGTAAGCAACATTCTGTCTCTTTGCCTCCCATTTCCTCTTCTGTGAGGTGGGAGGCAATCCTCCATGGAACACCCCTCCAGGTGATAGGACAGGGAATGGAGGTGGGAAAAGGAGACCAGAAGAGCCTGGCTCCACAGTCATTCAGGCACAAAGTCAGGATCTCCTGCAGCCCAGCTGGGGACACTCTCATTAGCAAACCCTAATAACCAGCTCCTCCCCTTAAGGAGCCATCCTGTGTGCTCTCTGCCTCTCCCCTGGCATCTGCTCCTCACCCCACTGTCAGCCAGTGTCTGTCCTCACCGAGGTCACAAACAAGAACTTGCCTGTCCTGTCTCACTTCTCTGCACAGCAGCATTCCACACGGGTCACCGTTCCCTCCTTCCCGGATCGCGCTGGGCGCTGGGCCACCATGACACTGCTCTCTCGGATTTCTTCCTGCCCCCCAGGCTCTTTCCTGTCTTTGCTAGCTCCTTCTTTTCCTCCCAGCTTTTCAGTATGATGCTTCTCGCTTGAGTTCTCCCCCCGCCCCCTCTCTCTTTCTCTCTCTCTCTCCACTGCCTCAGTGAGCTCATCCGTGCTCCATGCACACACCAGGCCCAGGTGTCTGTATAGCCGTTACAAAGCTTCGCCTGCAAGGCAGAGAAAACCCTAACTCAGCTAGCGGGAACACTGAGGAGGACTTACGTCCCGCCAAGCCCCAAGTCCAGGAGGCAGCCCCGGGCTTGTTAATCCAGCCACTCAAAGACATCATGGAAAGTCCAGGTTTCGGGGCACTTGGGTGGCTCAGTCGGTTAAGCGTCTGTCTTTGGTTCAGGTCATGATCTCGGGGTCCTGGGATGGAGCCCCGAGTTGGGCTCAGCGGGGCGTCTGCTTGTCCCTCTCCCACTGCCCCTTCCTGCCACTCGTGCTCACTCTCTTAAATAAATAAATAAATAAATAAATAAATAAATAAATAAATAAAATCTTAAAAACAAAAGTTCAGATTTCTCCATCTTTCCATGAGCCATCCTTGGCATGTCAGCCCACATGGCTGTGTGGTGACAAACGTAGTCCCTGCTCCACACACAGGGCAGCATGCAGGGGAAGGAGAGGGCCCGTTCCTCCCACTGTGTTTCTTTTGTTTCTTTTCCCAAGCTTTTTGTTTTGAAGAATTTCTAGCCTATAAAGAAATTAATGTAATAGTACAGTGAACACCCATATGTCTGCCGTCTAGATGCAACGAGTGACATTTTGCCGCTAATTTGCTTTCTCTCTGTCCACATACACCTATGTGTGGATGTAAATGTATTTTTTTGATGAACCATGTAGGGGTCAATCTCAAATATCATGCCATTTCACCTCTAAATGCTTCAGCGAGCGTCTCCTCCGAATAAGGAAACACATGCCCACGGTACCGGGACGGCACCCAAGAGCGTGGTAACTCGGTGATGCTCTCAAGCCCCTCTTCTGGGCTCAAACTTCCTATGTTCCAGAATTAGCTCCTGGCTATTGTTTTTCCTGATCTAGGTTCTAATCGGAGTCGTGCTCTGCATCTGACTGTTAAACCTCTGTAGAACAGTGTCCTTGCCTTTTTAAATTTAAAATGACACGACTCTTCGAGGAGCCCGGGCCATGTGTCCTTCAGAGAGCTCACACACTGATCTGGGTGCTTGTTTGTCCTCGCTGCTGACTTGCTCCTCTATCCGCTGTGTTCCTGTCAACAGAGGTGCACTTTGGAGACAGCACGAGCTGATATAGGCAAAGTATTTAGGACAGTCCCTATTATCTAAGCGGCAGCTACTATTTCTACTACTCTTTCTGCTTCTGGGGATCCCTGTCCCCCTCCACTGGACCCCCACACTTCAGCCTCCACTCTAGGCCTGGGCTCCAGGACTTTGTCTGTTTGGCAGTCCCCGTATTCCATGAGTCGGAGCTGGTGGCCACCTTGACCAGGAAGATGCGGGATCTGGAGCAGCGAGTGAGGTCTCAGACTGATGAGCTGCTGTCCAAGGTGGGACCCCATGGAGGGCGGGGAGCGGGCCGGGGTCTGGTCTGAGGGGTGGAGCGGCCCAGGCTGGGGAGGCCAGTGAGTTTACTACTGCAATAGGTCAGGGCAGGTGTGTTCTAGAACCATCTCTCCCACTGAACCTCCCAATTCAAGGGCCACGTAGGGGCTGGGGCTGATCTGGGTCCCTGTGACCTGAGCAGAGAGGCGAAGGGTCTTCTCTACAGCTGAGTAAGGCCAGTAGCCTTGGACGAGGTGGCAGCAGTGGCTGCTGGCGCTGGGGGACTTGGGGGTGCTCCCCGCCTCTCCTCATCGCAGTGGAACCACAGAGATCTGAGGGATAGGAGCAGTGGCTGTGCCAAAGGGGGCAGGGGCAGGGTCTTTAAACTCCCCAGTGCCCCACAGAGGCAAGAAGTTTGGGTCTTCCCGTCTGGAAGGGGCTCCGGTCTGCCTGTCCCTCCTTGTCTTGCTGCTGCAGGATCGGAAGATACGGGCCCTGGAGGAAATGGTGCAGACCCTCCAGGAGCACCAGGGTAAGAGGCTCTCTCGGTGGGCCGGTCAGCCCTCCTGGGGCACCTCCCCTGGGCCGGTGGCTCCTGGGCATCAGGGCTCCAGGAGCGGCAAGATGAGCCCTGTAGTGGGGCCTGGACAGCGGAGCCCAGAGAGCGACCGTGACACACCAGGACAGTGCCGTCCTCCTCGCTGAGTCCCCGGAGTGTGGACATAGCCTAGCCCTGAGCACTGGGCACGCCATCAAAAGTGTGGAGGAACACAGGCCCCTCAGGAGCCTCGGGGGGTGAGGTTGGGGGGTGGCGGTCTCCCGAGAGTCAGTCTGGGCATCCCCTCTCAAGGTCGGGGGAGAGGCCAAGAGGCCGTTTTCAAGGGACCCTTCGAGTTTTCAAGGGGCAGCTTCTCCCAATGACCCTCAGGGCAGAAGGCTGCGCAGGGCCAGAGGTGGTCCAGCAGCCTCCCTGCCGGGGCAGCAGAACCATTCTCGATCTTTCCCCGCAGGCAGGGTCACCGCGCAGCAGCAGCAGGAGCTGGAGGCCACGTGCTCGCGGCTGCAGCGGCAGGTCGGGGAGATGGAGGTGAGAGAGGCGGCGGCCCAGGGCTGTCTGCCCCTCGGGACCTGGCTCGGAGCGCTCCTGTCTGGGTCCCCCTCTCATAAACCCTGTAAATCCTTCTGCAGGACTAACCCAGAGTCTGAAGGCTGGCCTCTGCCGACCCCCTCGGTCTCGCCGGGGGCCTCTCCGCTCCCGCCCCGGGCCTGCCTCTTGTTCTTTGACCCCATCGAGCTCTTCCCACCTCAGGACCTTGGCCCGTGGGAAAGGTTTTTCCCACCTTCCCCTGGCGAGTCTTCACTCAGCCTCAGCCTCAAATCGGGGTGGGGGCCCTTCCCAGGGGGCCTCAGTCTCCCCGTGGGACTGCGAGCTGCACGAACGCAGGGACGCCCTTGCTCCTGTTGGTTGCTGCACAGCCAGGAGCCGGCGTAGCGCCCGGCTGTGTGTGCTCGCCGCCGGGCCACGGCCACCCCCGGCCTCCGAACGGGGCGTCTCACTCACCATGTGCCCTCTGTCGCGCCCACTGACTTCCCCATTCACACAGCAAGACTCGAACTGTAGGGATCGTAGACTCAAGGGAGGGTCCTGGGCACACAGGCCTCCCCAGGGCCCCCACCCCTGATGACGGGCCCCCCACCCCCAGAAGCTCTTCCCTCGGTCTAACCTCTCCCTCTTGGCACAGAGTTGACTCCCAAAGCCCCAGCCTAATTTAGACCACGGAAGCACACTGTAGCTGAGGGCCCTCACCCCCCGGGCCTGTTCTATACCTGGGGCTGCCGGGCCTGCGAGAGGGCTGGCAGCCCGGGGGCTTCGAGCAGCTGCCGCAGGGGGTGAGCGCCGTGCCCACAGCTTCAGGGCAGAGGGGGTCGCGGCTCCCACGTTGGTGGCATTCACGTATCGACTACTTCGTTTAACTCACACGCAGTATCTCTGTGTGCCAGGCATCCTGCCAGGCGCGGGGAGGTAGACGTGGTCCCTGTCCTCGGGGCCAACCGGCTGGAGGGGACAGAGACATAAACAAGGGCGCAGCTACACGAGTACAGAGCATATGACGAAATATTTAGATCTTTAGCTGGGTGACAGGATAGAGGCGAGCTGGAGTTTGGGCCACTCTGCAGGGTGGCATCGGGCAGATCTGGAGATGAGACCAGGGAGGGAGGATCGAGGCGGAGGAGATGCCAGGCCCCACCTCCTGTCACACAGACGGTGGCGTGGACGCGGGGAGCGGGAGTGAGAAGGAGAGGTGGCAAGGACCATCCGGGGCTCGTCTGTCGTGCGGGGCTGGGTTCTGTCCTCAAGCGTGGGAGACCATGGGAAGGT
This sequence comes from Ursus americanus, assembly GCF_024610735.1. NCBI lineage: Eukaryota > Metazoa > Chordata > Mammalia > Carnivora > Ursidae > Ursus > Ursus americanus. The sequence goes on from NC_142159.1 coordinate 11,466,028, forward strand.
TTCAGAGGCGTGGACGGGGAGGCCGGTGGAAGCGCAGTTTGAGTTGTCCAGGGGGAGACGGCCGGGGCTTGAGGGAGGAGCTGGAGCGGAGTGGAGGGATTCGAGTGTGCGTTGCAGGTGGTGCTCAGAGGCCTTGCGGGTCGTGGCTGAGGCCCAGGTGGAGGGGGTGCTGTTGACTGAGACTGGGGATCTGGAGGGGCAGAGGTTTGGGAGGTGGGGACACGGAGTCGTGACCGTTGGGGACAGTTCATGTTGCGATGCCTCTGAGACCTCTAAGCGTGGACGGCAGGAAATACGAAAGTGAGAAGGAGCGAGACGTGTTGAGGGGCTGAGGACTGAGGACGGAAGCCCTCTGGGTTTGGCCCCGGGTTGGCCGTCAGTGGCCGCACCTGCGCAGTTGCAGTCAGTTGTGAGATGGGGGCCCTGTAGAGTGGGTTCAGGAGAGCAAGGGAGTCGAGGAAGCAGCGACAGGAAGTGTAGAAGAGTCAGAAGTTTTCCTGTGGCAGAGGGGACGGGAGGCCGAGCCCGGGAGAGGCTGCGTGTGGCTCACCACGTCCTCTCGGTCCTGCACAGCCCGTGGCCCTGCCCCTCCTCCACTCAGGCCAGACGCACCAGGTGCCCCACTGCCATCAGGGCCGCCTTCAGTGAGGCCTTCCTGGCGCCAGACTGTGCTTTAAGTGCTCGATGTGAATTACCTTAACTGAATCCTCCTCACACGCGCGTGGGGCAGGGAGGAGCCTGCAGCTCTAGGAGGTGAAGTGGCTCCCCAAGGTCACAGCCAGGAAGTAGCCACGACCCCGGGCGCCCATCCCTTCTGCCCAGTGCGTTCTAGGAGCTGAGGCCTGAGGCTGGGGACTGGGCTGCTGCTGGCTGCTCCTTGAGGGGCTGAGCTGACCGTGCCCCCTGCACCTGCCTCTTCTCTCCGTACAGCGGTTCCTCGGTGACTACGGGCTGCAGTGGGTGGGCGAGCCCATGGACCAGGAGGGCTCAGATGACCAGTCAGACTCAGAGGATGGCAAGAAGGACTGGATGACAGCCAAGAAGTTCTGGAAACCAGGTAAAGTAGGGGGTCCGCCCCCAGTCCCTCCTACAAAAGGAATTCTTCAACACCACTATTGGCCAGCAGCTGTCCGGAGGCGATCTCACTCGTGCCCCTGACCCAGGAGCAGGGAGGACAGGCCTCTGCCTCCATCACTGACCACCTGACCTGCCGACCGCTTTCTTCCTCTGGTCTGGCCTCAGACCCTCTGCTTGCTCATCTTTCAAAGACTGCAGAGACCCAGAGATTTGAGATGTAAGAAGACCTCATTTGTCTCAGGCTCCATAGTTTACAAAATGTCGTCCATCCCAGTTTTTTAAAAGTGAGCCCTCTGCTTTGGAAGCTGCCCTCAGTGCCAGGCTCGATCCCCTCTTTGCGTTCCTTTTTCAGCCTTGCTTGTAGCCAGACCATTGAACTCGCCCTGTTTCTCTGGGACTCCACCGTTCTTTATTCTGAACTTGACTGCTCAGATCTAGAGGAATGCCCCCCACACGTGTGGGGCCATAGAACCGGCCATTTCCGAGAGCCAGGTCCATTCTCTTCAAAGAACGGAGGCGACTGGCCAGGAGGTACTTCTCCAGGCTCTGGAGTGGGTCAGACCTGGGTGCTCATCTCCATTCCACCGCCCGTGGCCGGTGGGACTGGGGCACATGACTTCTGTTCTCTGAGCCTCCAGTTCCCCATCAGTAAACGGGGGTGTGCTCTTCCCCGCGGAGTTGGGAGGAGTCGGCGGGGTCGATGCAGAGCACCTGGCACTGACCTTGCGTGTCCTCGGCCCCACGAGTAGGGGCTTCCCTTGTTTTCCGCGGTCAGGCGGCAGCGGCGCCTCGGGAGCGTGGATGAGTGTGGCTCCCGAGGGAGTGTTTGGAAAATGACGACGCCGTCTTGATTTCACACGTTTCAAAACATGAGAGTCCTGCCTCCCATTCCGGCCTGAGCTTCGGCCAGATCCCCCTAAATCTCAGGGCACAGCTCCCTCACTGCGTCTTCTAAAAACCTCACTTCCCACTTGCACACCACTTGCAGCTTTCAGAGCGTTTTCATCAATAGCCTTGACACGGGCCAGGGGCTGTTCCATTTTATGGATGAGAAAACTGAGGCGCTTAAGAAATCTGGAGACGGTTGAGCGAAGGGGGCCAGACGTAAGGCCGAGAGCCGTTTAGGGGGTGGTTCCAGTCCTCCAGGCAGGAGACGAGATGTGTCCAGCAGAAGGGTGATCCTGGTGGGCACCGCGAGGAAGGGCAGGGCAGATTTAGGAGCTGGAATCCGTGGTCTCGGTGATTATGTATCAGGGAGCAGACAGGAGGAATCAGGGATGGTCCGGGACACCCGCTCCGGGGTGGGAGGTGGAGCCCTGAAAGGTGACCGCCAGATACTCTAAGAACGTTCTGGGGTCTAGCACCAGAGGCCTGCCCCCACTGCACCCTGGGCCCCCCACACGCCCCTGCCGGCTGGAGGGCGGCCTTCCTCCTGGGAGGGGGGGCTCCCGGCTCCTTTGGGGGTCAGCCCGGCTAGCTGGTTTCCGGACCTGGCTGTGTGGACTCCTACCCTCTCGCTGCAGCCCTCACTCTGCTCCATGTTGTTTGTTTACGCTCAGAATATGCTGGCTCTAGGGGAGCCTGGGTGGCACAGCGGTTGAGCGTCTGCCTTCGGCTCAGGGCGTGATCCCGGCGTTATGGGATCGAGCCCCACATCAGGCTCCTCCGCTGTGAGCCTACTTCTTCCTCTCCCACTCCCCCTGCTTGTGTTCCCTCTCTCGCTGACTGTCTCTATCTCTGTCGAATAAATAAATAAAATCTTTAAAAAAAAAAATGCTGGCTCTGAAGCCCAGGGCTTCAAAGCTAAAGCAGCTCCGAAAACCACTGGCCGCAGCCCCCCGCTGTGCTGCCGCCCGCCCCCCCCCCCCCCCCGGCTTTCTGATTCTTCAGCATGGAGTGGCCTCGGTTTAGCTCTTCTGCCCCCTGAACTACAGGCTCTTCATTTCCAGCAGCTTTTCCTCCTGGCACCCCCATCTCTCTTGGCTTCTCCCCTCCCCCACGGCTTTGTCCCCAGGTGCCAGGCTGCTGCCACCCCAAGGGCCCTCAGGGGCACAAAGCTGGCCTCTTGCTGGCCCGGACACTCTGGCTCGTTGCTCTGGCTCTCCCTCTGTTGGATACGACCCAGGCCCCCCAGGCGGCAGTGCAGGGTGGGCGACGCATCTGTATGGGGCTAACTTGTCTAGAGCCAGGACTCTTGCCTTGGGAAGGAGGCTTCTCTGGCCCAGGAAGGGGACTCAGCCCAGGGGAAGCCTTGCAAGGACTTGGCCTCAGGCTGGATCATTCACCCCTCCCCAGCCTCCCCACCAGTAAATTGAGCATTAAATAGGATGCCAGGTGCTTCAGGCTATGCGGAGACTTGAAAGGGACAGTCCTGCTCTGGTGCAACCCATTACCAGGTGGTGAGCCTTAGGGCTGAGAGCTCCTTGCTCCTGCTTCACTCTCCCCTCCGAACTCCCCACTGTCACTCGTCCCAGTCCTCCAGTCCTCGTCCTCGCTGAGCTCCTCCTCCCCCTTCCCTGTCCCCTGTGAACTCTTCCTCCTCCTCCTCCCCATTCCCTCTGAGCTCCTCCTCCCCTCATCCCTGTCCCTCTGAGCTCCTCCTCCCCTCATCCCTGTCCCTCTGAGCTCCTCATCCCTGTCCCTCTGAGCTCCTCCTCCCTGTCCCCTCTGAGCTCCTCCTCCCCTCATCCCTGTCCCTCTGAGCTCCTCATCCCTGTCCCTCTGAGCTCCTCATCCCTGTCCCCTCTGAGCTCCATGGCTTCATCTGTGAAATGAGCAGGTGGCGTGCGTTTGCCCAGGCCACCGAGGGCACTGAATGCCGTAGCGCACGTGGAGGCTCCCACGGGTCACTGATGGCGTGTGAACGACGACTGTGAGCCGTGGTTGCTTAGCCTCTGTCAGGCCACAGAGTACCCAGCACGGGGCTTGGCCAGGGGCCAGGGCGTGGGCTTGTGCGCGGGATCGGTGGGGGTGCCTGGGTGCCCAGGCCTGGATGGTCTGGCACGCCGGGATGACCCTCTGCACAGGATGAGGCAGGGGTGGGTGGCACGATGCTCAACTGCGGGGGCCAGAGAATTGGCCGTGACCCTGGCGGTGATCGGACTCTCAGGGCCTGATGTCTTTCACCGGCTCCGCGGAGGAGCAGAGTGAACGTAGGTCCCCAGAGCAGGGCCAGGCTTGCGGGTGTGTGGAGACAGCAGGTCTGTTTCCTGTGCAGCCTTTGTGTGAGGTGGTGGGGACAGGCGTGCCGGGGCCCCAGGGCACGACCTTGGTATTCACAGCAGCAGGTGGCCCTTCCCTGCAGGTGTGAGGAGCCAGCCCCGAGCAGGCACCTGCCGAGAGTGGCCAGGTCTGGCCCTCCTCTGGGCTCAAGGGCCTCCACAGCGGTACTTACCACAGGTCATTGTCACTGCTGTCACCCTGTCTCCTTCCCTCAAGTAGGAGCTTGAGGAGGGCAGGACTCAGTGTGGGCACAGCCATGATTCTCAGGGCCGAGCAGAGCTTGGGCACTCTGGACATACTGGTGGGATGGAGGGAGGGCGGAATGGGTCCAGTACGTGCTCCTTGAGCCCCCACTCTGGGCCAGGCCCCAGGCTGGACGCTCTAGCCTGCATTCGAGGGGTGCCCACTGTGGTTGGAAAGACAAGCAACCAGAAAAGGACAACAACCTGTGATAAGGGCCGCGCTCCGGAGTGGGCCCAAGGGCTACAGGAGCTCAGCAGGCTGAGTCTCCAGGGCAGGGGCTCCTGGCAAGGCCTCTCAGAGGAGGCTGTGGGTGAGCACCCTGAGCCAGTGATGAGCGAGGGGAGGGGGGGTTGGTGACAACAAAAGCCACAGTCTGCCATGCACTTCCTCTGAGCCTCACAGCCACCTGTGAAGTGGGGACTTTTATCGTCCTCATTTTATAGAGGAGGAAGCCAAGGCCCAGAGAGGTTGACCCACTTGTCCAGGATCACACAGCTTAGAAGCCGTAGCCCTGGGAGGATGGCTCCAGAGAGTGATGGGGGAACAGGTTGAGGGGAGGATGGGGAACCGGGGTTCCAGGGGTCTCAAGCTTTGGGCCAAGGAGCTTGGTGTTGATCTCCATGCCTCCCCAACTCTCCTTTTTCATAAAATCATGGGTGCTCAAAGTTGGATGAGGCCTCAGAGATGATCTCTCCCTGCACCACACCCCTCCTCAGAAAGGGACCCCAGGGAGCAGCCTCCGAAGAACCAACGCCGAGAGGCAGCCTGCATGGTCACGGAGAATAGAGGCGTGGGGTCACCTGGGCCCCGAAGCCGCACGACCAGGAGCATGTCACCTTACAAGGCCCCGTCTCCTCATCTCTAAAACGGGAGTGCTAATACCCGCCTCTAGGTGCGCGACGCGAAGTGAACGCTCACTGAGCCCTTAGTCAGCTCCCCCTGCTGGATCTTGCTGGATGGAATAAAGGTTCCTGTTCTCTCCCATCCGTGGACGGGAGCCGCCAGCTCAGAGAGGAAATGCCTCAGTAGACCTCTGACCTGCCTTGCGCCATGTGACCTGGCGACAGGCCAGGCTTCTGTGGCACACTCCCTGCTCTGTGGTGCCAGTGCCAGGCTTCCTGCCTTATTCTCAGGCCCGGTTGGCCCGGAGCTGCGGTTCTATCTCCTGGGCCCCTTGTGTCCCCGCGAGCTGCTGCACCCGCCGCCTGCCCAGCCCAGCGCGCTGACTTCTGCACACCTTAGCCCCACTAGCTGACAGCCTCCAGGGCTGACTCTCAGCAAACTCTTCTCCCTCCAGTTGCTTCGTGGCATCCTCCCCCGGGCTTCCATCTGCCCCTTCCACTGTCCCTCACCCCATGTCCTTCAGCTCCCTGAGAAAGCCTTGGTTCCCGGATGCAGCTGGATTCGCAGTCAGCGTATCTGAGTGGTCCTGGGTCAGCTTGGTGTGGTCTGCGTGGGCCCAGTCACCTGACCTTTCTAGGCCTCGCTTTTCCCACCTGTAAGAACATAGGGGTAGGGGCAGGAGTTCGACGAGACAAGCTCTTCTGTTGTTATTTTTAGGGTTACCAGTGTGTTCTGAATGTAGTTCGTTGTTAAAGAGAAAAGTGGCTCGATACTGTTCTGACTCATACCAGGGATGCCAGGTGTCCTGTGAGTTTTTCTTGGACATCTCAGGAACTCCAGGGGACCCCAGAAGGAGGTGGGGAGCAGGTGCAGCCCCTACAACCTAGCAGATGTAGGGGAGGGAGGAGTCCAGCTGGGGCCGTGGCAGCCACAAAGGCAACAGGAAGCAAAGCCGCCCACATCTGTACTTGCTCAGCACAGCCGCCACGCCTCCAGAGCCACTGCGCCACTGTGAGGAAAGGAGTTGGGCCCCCAGAGTCCTGACCCACATCCTGCCGCAGCCTGGCTGTCCTGGTGAAAACAGGTTTCGTAGGGTTACACCCTAGTGGATGATTTACTGGGGAGCCAGATCCCTTCAAGGACTGACAACGGGCCCCCGGCCTGTCCCCCTCCAGCATCCCACTGCCCTCCAGCCTTCTTGTTCTGGCGTCTGTTGTGGCTGTCCCCACCATCCCCTGAAGCTTAGGCACACGTGTACGTGCAACACATTTTTCAGAAGAGGAGGCCAAAGTGTCTGTCAGCTTCTCAAAGGGGTGTGTGACCCAGAAATAGTTGCACAAGCCAAGGTCGGCCGCATATCTGTTCTGTCCAGCAGCTGTCCCAACGCCCCCTGCCCCCAAACAGCCATGTGTCCCTACCCCCACCTCCCTTTCCTGATGGTGCGGATGGGTGGGAAAGGCAGACTCGAGAGTCGGCCCCTCCTCTAATTTGCCAAGTGACCTGGGGCAAGTCATTTTCATCTCCGTGGACCTGTTTCCTCATGTGTACAATGGAGATGAATGACTCCTGTGTCATAGCCTCGAGGTTGGCCTGAGGTCCGTTTGTGCAAGGTAGGGTTGGTAGCAATAACCCACTGGGCAGCCGGCCTGCTCCGAGCTGGCCCTCTCACAGTCCCCTTCCCAGACCCTTGTAGGAGGGGAGGCTGTGGTGCGGAGCATTACGGGACTTGACCAAGGCCACACAGGTGGGAGCTGAAGCGCTGGGATTTGAACCCAGACGGATGATCCAGAGCTGACGCAGGCAGAGCTGGTATCAGAGCCTGCTCCCGCTGCTTACTCTCTGCAGCCCAGGCCGCCGCGAACCTTCTCTAATCTGGGGTTTCCTCAGCGGAAGAATGGAGGTGATCCCAGCCCCAGCATAGGGGTTGGTAGGACGAGAATGGCACGATAGGTATTAAGCCCCCAGCACAAGGTGAGTATGCAATGAGACAGCTCTTCTGTAGCGGTAGTTGTCCCCCCTCCCTGCCCAGATGGCCGCTCACAGAGACGCCGAGGCCACTGCTGCCCACGCTAGGGGCCAAGGAAGTTGGGGCTGCTGGAGCACACAGCTGCCATGAAGAGAGCCTCATGGGTGTTTGTCCTCTTTGCCAGGGGACTCACTGGCGCCCCCCGAGGTGGACTTTGACAGGCTGCTGGCCAGCCTGAAGGATCTCAGTGAGCTGGTGGTAGACGGTGACACCCAGGTGACACCAATGCCCGGTGGAGCACGGCTCCGTGTCCTGGAGCCCATCCCACTGAAGCTCTATCGGAATGGCCTCATGATGTTCGATGGGCCCTTCCGGCCCTTCCGTGACCCCTCCACGCAGGTAGGAGTGGTGGGGAGGGGAGACAGGCCGCTCTGGCGGCCTTGCCCCGCCCTCACTCACCGGTAGCTGGAGTCTGGGTGGGCAGCTCAAGCCACCCTGCATAGGTTCCCAAGCCCACGTGCAACTTGCAGAGCGCGCCCCAACCCCGCCCAAGTTTTGGGGCCCTGAAAATGTCCAGAGTGTGATCCACTGGGTAAACCCAGGGCCCAGGGCCGGTCGTCCAGACAGGAAGCAGAGCAGGAGGCACCACCCGGGTCCAGCTGGGCCTCACTCTTCCAATCCCCGCCACAGCGCTGCCTCCGAGACATACTGGACGGCTTCTTCCCCTCAGAGCTCCAGCGGCTGTACCCCGATGGGGTCCCCTTTAAGGTGATGGGCTGCTCCTCAAACCACCCTGTGTGAGGAGTTTGGAGGGGGTGGGGGATAAACTGCTTCCTCGGGCATCACCCAGTCTGGGGGGGAAGCCACTGCCCCACCTAAGGGAGCCCCAGTCTGATGACCTCTGGGAGGAGGGTGAGCCTAAGCTGGGCAGAGAAGGGAGGAGGGAGGCCGCAAGGCCACAGCGGCTCCATTAGCCAGGGCGACGGCCTGTAGCTGAGCGGCAGGCAGTGCCCCCTGCTGGCACCCTAGAGGCACAGCCTTCAGCCTTGCAGGGCCACTGCCCCTCCCCGTCGAGGACACCTTCCTTGACAGCCTGGGGTTCCCGAGGTTCTATGCAAAAGCGGCCTGGCTTGCCCCAGAGGCCCCTGAAGCCATGTGGTGGGTGTGGAAGGCAGCGCTCTGGGGGGCAAATGTTGGGACTAAAGGACAGGGCATGAGCCAGGCCCCCGCTGGTGGGGTGGGTGGGGGTGAGATGAGGGCTGCGGCGGTGGGAGCTCAAGAGCAGCATCTGGGAGGGTGGTGCGTCATTCCACAGCAAGGGTGCGCGAGGGAGGGTGCACCCCCACCACCTGGGCTTGGCAAACCGTGTGAGTCACGACCGGGGGTGTTTGAGGCAGTCCATGCCAAGACGGGGCTTTGCCCTCTCCTAACACCCTGGTCCCTCGCTTCCTGGCTGGCTCCTGAGAGTGGCTCTCTGGGGAGGATGTCAGTATGGTGGCTCCAGCTGGCATGGTGAGGGGTGCTTGCAGGGGCCGGGCCCAGGTGGGTGACAGCAGCATGAACTGCAGCTTTCCTGCTCTCTTGGGGGCCTCAGTTTCTTTATCTGTAAAATGGGGATTGCATCAGACCATCCTTGAGCCTATTCCTGGGGGGGGGGGAGGGGGGAAGGAAGGCCTCTGGGTGAAAAGTGTGGGGTGGAGCCCAGGGCTGAAGGTCTGCGCTCACTGCTGTTGCCCTTCCTTCTTGCCAGGTGAGTGACCTGCGCCATCAGGTCTACCCGGAGAATGGGCTGGACCCGTTCCCAGGTGAGGGCCGTGTGGTGGGCCGACAGAAGAGTCACAAGCTGCTGGACAGGATGGAGCACGCAGGTGAGCTTGGCGCTGAGGCCGAGCCGGGTGGTGGGGGCACTGTGCAGGACAGGCTCTGGGCGGCCTCCTCCACCATCACCCATCACACAGTCCCTCCCCTGGCCCAGGCTCCCAATGCACTCCCTGCAGGCTCCAGGATGACTGCTGAGAAGTTTCTGAACAGGCTCCCCAAGTTTGTGATCCGGCAAGGCGAGGTGATTGATATCCGGGGACCCATCCGGGACACCCTGCAGGTGAGGCCAGCCCTTGCTCCCCCAGCCTTCTTGGGCTCCCAGGCCCAGCCTACCAGAGCAGTGGCTTATCTGGAGACTCAGGCTTAGGGGCCGCTGAGGAGGGCCTGGATGGAGAGATGAGGCTCTCAGGGTAGTTCCACTGTCTTCTGAACACAATCTGGGGAGGGCTCCGGGCTGGCACCGAGAGGCTGGGTTGGCGGCCGTGTGGCTGTAAGAGGGGCGAAGTCAGAGTCTAGGCCAGGGGTGAGCCCAAGGCCTGGGCCACCTCCTCGAGGTCCAGACCAGAATATCCATTTTGGTCCTGGATTTCCCTTCCTGGCCCTTAGAACACATCATCCTCCCTCCTCCCTCCCCATCCTGCTGCTCCTCCCCATCCCCACCAGTGAAAAGCACCAAACCTCCGTTTCCTACCATTCTGCTTCCTTCACTCCACCTTGCCAAGTCCTGTCTCATCTGTCCATCTCTAGCCCTCCTCCCAAATCCATCTCCTCTCCCTTCCCACTGCCCACCAACCCAGACTAGGCCCCAGAGTGGCTGTCTCAGACACCTACAGCACCTTCTTGCTGGCCCGCCATCCCCACTCCTGCCTTTCCAACTGTCCTCCCCCTGCGGTCTCTGTGCTTCTGTAAAACAAACTGGATCTGGGCCTTCCCTGTTGAAAGCCTCCAGTGGTTCTTGGGTAAGGCCAAGCTCTTATCCTGGCACTCAAGGCCCACCATCCCTTGTTGGCCCTCTTCCCATATCCAACCTTTTCTTTCTTCCAGTCCAGCCTGATTCTCAGCTTCAGCTACGTGAACTGCTAACACTTTCTCAAAAGTATCATCTCCCAGAGAAGGTTTCCTTGACCAGGGGTTCTCTTCCTGCCCCCATTCCATTTCTATGGACTCCTCATCCTTAGTCACAGCTCAGGTGTCATTTCCCTTGGGAAGCCTTCCCTGACCCTTGCTGGGTTAGGCCTCCAGCCCAGTTACTGTGTGGGGTTCTGTCTCCCCCACTACCCTGGGGGAGCTTAAGGCTTCTTAGGGGAACGACGGGGCTGCCTCCCAAAGCTTCCATTTTCTCCCCCTTTGGCTCACTGGTCTCATCCATCCTTGGTCAGGTAGAAGTCCCCTCTAAGTTGGGGAAGGGTGTGACTCTAGCAGGGCCCAGGGATCATCCTTTCATCGATGCCTTCCAGAACTGCTGCCCATTGCCTGCCCAGGTCCAGGAGATCGTGGTAGAGACACCAGCCTTGGCTGCTGAGCGTGAGAGGTGAGGGCATAGTGAAGAGGTAAGGACCTTGGGGTTGGGCCACCAGGGGGCACTGATGACCTCTGGGCCCACAGGAGCCAGGAGTCACCAGAGTCACCGGCACCCCTGCTCTCCATGCTGCGCATCAAGTCTGAGAATGGTGAGCAGGCCTTCCTGTTGATGATGCGGCCTGAGGACACTGTTGGTGATGTGCGCACCCTGCTTGCACAGGCCAGGTGGGCACGGGGCAGGGCGGGCACCTACAGGGGCTCTCCAGCCCCAGGACCCGGCCTGATGCATTCCGCCCGGTCCCCAGGGCCGCGGACGCCACCACCTTCGAGATCATCAGTACGTTCCCACCCACGGTCTACCACGACGACACAGTCACACTGCAGGCCGCGGGCCTGGTGCCCAATGCAGCGCTGCTGCTTCGGGCGAGCCGGGCCCCACCGCCTGCTCCAGGACCCGGCCCCTCCTCCAAATAAACGCCCGCTCCCACACAGGCTGCTCTGCGAGGCTCTCTTGGCGGGGCAGCCCAGCCCCGCGCCAAGGAAGGCCAGGGGCCCAGCTGGACCGGGGAGGGGGCGGTGCCGACCCGCCCCCTCTGTAACTCGAGCCCCAGCTGGCGGGCCTGGCCGCTGGGTCTTTGTCCTCTAGGTTCCTCTTTCTCCGCAGAAGGGCTGAGAGAGCCAGCGGAGGGAAGGCGGGCTCCAGCTCCGCCGCAGCTGGTGTAGAAGAACCTCACGTGCGCGTGTGCCACTGGCAGATCCCTGTGCACGGACAGGCACAGAACCACAAGCACACAGGGACACTTCCTCAACGCTCTGCACAAAGCCACTGTCCCCGAACGGGTAGAACTGCAGCTGTGAACCCACTTCCATGACACACGCACTCCGAGCCAGTCTGCTGGATCCCGGGCAGGTGGCCACAAGGCACGGACACATTACCGAGTGGCATACGGATGTGCTAGACTCACCAACCTGGGCACGTCAGGACACTATCACATGCGTGTGAATCAGGAGGTGACCCACCCACACTGTTTCCAGAAACGCAGGTCCACACAGTTATGCATGTGCCAGACATACACCCACATACGTGCACAGTCATACCCACAGGTGCCATGCAGGAGACCGCTCCACCGACCTGCCCACAGGAGCCCAGCCTCAGCACAATCCCATCTACCAGCCTTGCTCCGAGCAAGGGCGCGGGTCACATCAAACAGACACGGTGTCCATGGAATGGGACATTTAATTGTCTCTAGGGTGCTCCCAGGACGGGGAATGCGGGGCCTTTGGCAGAGCCCTGGCTGATGGAACCAACAAAGGTGCCCATCAGCCAGTGCCAGGCAGGGTGGCAGCCTCAGGGCCTGGCGGAGGACAGCCAGCACTTGGGCTGTTGCTTAAGACAATTTTTGAAACTAGTGGGTAAGGAATGTTGCCTTTGAACGGAGGAGAGGGGAGGAGAAGGGGCTCGGGTTGGGGGAGAGATCCCAAGGTCAGAAGGTCCTTCATGGTCGGGCGGTGGCTGGGGGAATGTGGTGACGGAGTCCGGGGGCTCAGGCCAGCTTCAGGAACTCCTGCAGTGTGTTCTGTTCCACCGCCTCCACGAAGAGCTCATAGTCCTGGAGGAGGGCAGGGGAGATGGTCACCTGAGTGCTGCTGTTTTGTCTCGGGTCTGACTCGGACTTCTGACTCAGGAGAAGTCCTCCTACACTTCCCCACTCCCAACCCCCGGGGCCCATACCCCACAGTACTGGTCCCCGTTGACAATCTGGGGTGGGGTGGCCTTGGGGTTGCCCGCCAAGGCTCGCATCTCATCCCGCAGGGCGTTGTCCTGGGAGATGTCCACTAGCTGGTACTGGATGCGCTTCCCATCCAGGATGCGGGTCACCTCGCTCTGCTGGGACTTGATCTGGGGGTAGAGGGCGGGCAGGGGTTAGTGAGCAGGCTGGAGGATTCATGGGGGAACCCTGGACAGAAAGAAAGGGACTGTGGCCAGTAGTTTTTGTCTCCCTCCATACCTGGGCCAGCGTTCTGGCCACTAGGGAGTTAGGAGGCTGAGTCAGGCTTGCGGTGGTGCAGGATGAGAGAGGGACCACCATGCGGAGGGGAGTCAGAAGGAAGAAGGGAAGTGGGATAAAGTTCGGGGTGGGGGAGCGGGAGAGAACCAGGAGCTCCGCGAGGGGAAGGCAGGGCAGGCTTGGGTGGAGGCTGGTAAGGGGCCACCCCCGCCCAGGTACACACAAAGTGGAGGAGAGGAAGGGAACGATCAGGACGTGATCGGGGTGGTAGTGGGGTTGCAGAGAGTGCGTGTCTGAGCGACGGGATGGGCGTGGGCAGCTTGTGCTGGGGCTGCCTAGGATCCAGGATGCCCAAAGGAGGGGTTCGAGCCTCGGAGCCCACCTTGGGACCCGACCCGGGAGTCCGAGCCCCACATCTCGTCGCCGCCCCCCCCCCGCCCCGCCCTGGGGGTGGGTCTCGGGCGCCGGGCCGTAGCGCCCCGACACCGCCGCCCGCGCTCTCCCCCAGCGCGGCCCGGGCGTGCACTCACTTCACGCGAGCCGGTGACCGACGTGCTGTAGACGCGCAGGCCGCTCATGCTGTGGGTGGACGGGCGAGCCGGCAGGCGGACGGACGGCTGTGGCGGCAGCTGCACGGCCTGGAGACGACGCCGCCGCGCTCGGGAGCGGTTTCCTTCCTGCTCAGCCCGCGAGTCACCGCTCTCGGGACCAATGGGCGGCGCGGGCAGGCGTGCGGCCGGGGCGGAGCCTGCGCGACCCCGCCCTGCACGCCGCTGTCCCCCTCCCCTCCCCCCTCAGTGGCGACTCGCCGAGGACCCTAGTGCCGTGCAAGGCCATCCCCTTCGGCCCTTCCCAGATCTGGGGCTCCGTGTGAGGCTGGGGAGGGGCCCCGGTGGCCGGAAAGGCCAGGGAGGGCAGGGGTGAGGGTGTGGCCAAGGCCGCCTCAGCCTCCCCCGGGTTTGCTGCGCGCAGCTGCCCAGCCCTGGTGCCACGGAGCGCAGCGCAGCTCGGAGCTTTGAAGGCTTGGGCTGTTTTGAAACCGACAGTTCCTTGACTAGGGAACCTCACTCCAAGGGACCCTTTCCACAGCCCCCTGGGCGACACGCACACCTGGCTAACCCCATGGCACACCAGGGACAGCCCCTGCTGGGAGATTTCCCCAAAAGTTCCTCAGCACTCAGGTTTAGACAAGGAAGGGTGGTGGCCAGAGACAGGGCCACACCCTCAAGGCACCAGATGGAGGCCACGGTAAGAGGCTGCTAGCTTCAGAAAGGGTGGAGGGGAGGCTGGCGAGGACTCCTGAGCCTCACCCACCCTTGTTAAAGATCTACAGATGGTCCTAGGGTGGCCCTGGCTCAACCTCAACCCCTGATGGCATTCTGACGCTGCTCCTGCTCCCAGAAAAAATCTAGGGGTTCAGAGGGAACAGACTCCAGCAACCAGCCCAAATCTGGAGGCTTGGCTGTCTGGGGTTGGACATGACTCCCCTCACGAGTCCTCCCCAGGTCCAGGGGTCGAATAGCAGCCCAGGAAGATAAGCCCAGTTCCCCAAGGCAAACAGTGGCCTGCTCCAGAGCAGCCACTTCCTCACAGCCACCTAGAGGCAGCTGACTTCCTCTCAGAGGATTACTGAAACTCTCTCCAACGACAGACCTGCTCAATGACTCAGGGCGGCTTCACCCAATAGAAAGTGGTGCAGGAAGAGATCTTATTTGTCCCCACAGAGAACAGAGGAGCAGAAGTGGTAGAAATACAGACGTGAGGCTGGACCTGCCAAAGGTCCCTCCTTGCTGCCATCTGGGGAACTTGGCTAAACACCCGGGCTTTGGCTCCAATAAGCCAAAATGAGGGGTGGAGTAAGGGATGGTGATGATGGTGATGGAAAACTGAGGAGTTTGTTAAATATTTTATTTTGTAATCAAAATAGGCAATACAAACCAGTTGACATAACAAGGATTCATATAAATAACTGTTTATAAACTCTGAGGAAAAATACCCGTGAGCATGGTGGCTGGGCTCCCAGCACAGGGTGGAGACCAGCCAGGCAGCTCTGCTTTTAGGAGGCAGGAAGGAGCCCAGAGGCTGAGGGGATGGCTGGGTGGGGCTGTTCTGAATGGAAGGGATACATCACTCCATAAATAATTCACAAAATTGTAAAAACACTTAAGAAGTCTCATTCAGACCCAAGAGGGAGGTTCAGGACGCTTCTCTGATGGCTCAAAGCTTACCAACAAACTCATAGTGGCTGGCTCCTGAACTGCTCTGTGCTCCTCCCTCCACACCCTTACAAGGCCCTGGCTTGGCCTGGCTCCAGATCTAGTGGAGGTCTGGGGTCAGCCCAATAACCAGATACAAACAACTGTGTTGTGAGATGCTCCCTAAGTGAGGCAGGACAAACCAGAAAGCGTAGGGCCTAAAGGCCCCAAACAAAACCCAGCAAATAAGGAAAGCTATACCTTAGAACCAAACTATACTGGGTACTCTGAACTCTCAAGAAGCCCCAGAGCAAGAAAGGGAAAGGACCCTGCCCCCAAACAAAAGAGAGGCACAAATCAGGGCTGGACACCAGCCCTTAGCCCCAGGAGGAGGAGGTGAGCAGCTTGATAGTTGCCCTGTGGTATTCTACGGGAAAATCCTGCCCAAATCCAGAACCATAAAGAAGAGTTTGCAAGGGGGCTACTTGACTGGCCTGAGAACAAAAGGGAAGGGAGCTGTGCTAACCACATGACCAGGGCCCCAAGGGACAGGGCAGCTGGAGAGTGGGGCATCCTGTAAAATGGCATGACAGCACAGATGAAGGCAGCCTGGATATAATCTTTAGGCCAATTCTAGTGGGTACTTTGCTAATAAACAGATCACCCTGAGGCGTCTGTGAGAACAAGAGCCCTGAGGAAGCAGCAGTGGGACCAGGCCTAAGAATACCCAAGAAAAGCCAGCTCAGATCCCAGGCAGACTGGCCTACTGGCCTGAGAATTCTCACATGGCCACTGTGACTGTTACCCAGCCTTTCCATGCCCTTCTACTTGAACTCTGGGCATTAGCAGGACCAAGGTATGGAGTGGGAATGAATGTGAATCCGTCCCAGAGGATGGAAAAGGGAACTGAGCAGCCTGTTTACCTTTGCCATCAGCCTGGGGCTGGAACAGTCTGTAGGACTTACCAGTCAACCTGCAAAAGTTAATTAGTAACTCACCCTCAAAGGGTAAATCAGGATGACAGGACAAATGCAATCCAACAAGGCAAAGCCAGTGTGGGGCAGGGCAGGCACAGTTCCTTCATCAGCCCTTGGCCCCCGGTGGAGGTTCTTAAGCCCCTCTACCCCTTCTCTCTGGGAATAGCAGCAGACAGGAGGCAAGAGATTGTCAGGGCAGGACCTGCCAGACTGGGTGCTCAGCAGACCAGATCTTCCCTGGGGGAACAGAGCGTGTGCCACCCCCAGCATTCCTCACTGTGTGACACAGTTTTCTCCCATATCCTGGGCATATCGGTCTGACATGGTGGTCCTTAAGTCCTCGATGTCACGGCGCAGCTGTTGAACCTCTTCTAGTTTCCTCTTGATCACATCCGGCTTCTGCAAATCCATCTGAGTCCCCGGGTGCTGTACAGCTGAGTAGGAGAGCATTTCGAGAGAATGTTAGTGAGTCACTTAGGAGATGCTTTCATGTGGAGGGGGCAATATAGATAAGTAGTTCTTTGAGGCCCATGATCTGGGGACACGGCACGTCATTTTGTTTGTTTTAGGTAGGCTCTATGCCCAGCATGGAGCCCAATGCAGAGTTTGAACTCACCACCCTGAGATCAAGACCTGAGCCGAAATCAAGAGCCAGATGCTTAATCGCCTGAGCTACCCAGGTATCCCAGGACACAACATGCTTTTAGAAAAGCAGATGGGGATAGTGGGCTGAAAACTTGCTGCCTCAGGGCAATCTTCTGGTTGTCCTGCATTCAGGTACCCATTAAGGGATGCTTGTTTCCAAAACAGATTTACTGTCTACTTTGCTAAACACATAAACTCCCAGGGGGCAGTGACCAGACCTACAAAGCCTTATTCACACATTACCATACGGATGGGAAAGTTGGGTGAGGGTGATAAGAGAGTGAAAGTCACTCTCTCCTGGGTCCCAGACTGGCCTGAGGACTCACAGTGAATGCCCAGGAGCAGAGAGAGATTGGGGTCATGGCCCTGGGCCCTCTGGGTCACAATGCTACAGACAGCCTGCAGATCTTGAAGGCAATTGGCCAACTCCTGGTGCAGCTCAAATGCCAGGTGGGCTGTGTCTGGTGAAGACAGGGACCCTGGCTGGGCCCGGCGCAGGTGTTCCTGGAGTGTCAGATTCTTCTCAATCAGGTCCTGGTTCTGCACTGAAAGCTGAGCATATAGACAGGCAGACACATTAACCCAGGCCAAGGGAAGGGCAGAATATCTGTATCTGTGTGTAGATATAT
The DNA here is from genome assembly GCF_024610735.1 of Ursus americanus. Lineage (NCBI taxonomy): Eukaryota > Metazoa > Chordata > Mammalia > Carnivora > Ursidae > Ursus > Ursus americanus. The sequence continues at coordinate 11,483,176 of NC_142159.1, forward strand.
AGGAGTCACAGGTGGTATCCCCCCTCCTAAACCCTACCAATTCTCCTGCAGGTAGGTTGCGCCTGTAGGGTTCCAGCACTGGAGAGGAAACCACTCCCCAACAGACTGAGTCATCAGCCTCCGGGTTTCTGTTCAGGAACCAGAGAAGATACTCTCGCCCCTCGGAACTCTATCTGAAGCCAGTCCCTCAGCCAACTCTGTTAACCAGGCTATTAGAGAAGGCTTAACGTGAACTGTGAAATCTGAGGAGACACTGGTTTCAATCTCTCCCTGCCACCCTGACAAAAGTGGCCAACCGCCAGCCTGATCAGAGCGTGTCAGAGGAATAAAGGGGGCAAGAAAGACAACAATACAGCTAGCGGCTGGCCACCGGGTGGGGGGCTGGAGAAACTAGGAACCTGGAGAACACAGTGCTAGAATGTGTCCTGCCTGCCTTTTCACACCCTCATCTCAGTGGAGTCAGGCTTCTCTACGAAGACCAGCTACTCATGTCTGTCTGTGTCTCCTTCCCTCCCCCTCCCTGAACAGCTTAACCCATTCTCCCCGCCCTACCTCTATTCCGATTTAAAGACACTGAATACAGTTCCTTTTCCAGTCCCAGGCCTTCACCCACACTGGGCCATCTGACAAATCCCAGCTCTGAGAGACTTCTTCCTAGGTCACTGAACTTGGTCACCCCTTGCTGACAGCTCTGTTTATTCCATGAGGACCACCAAGCTCTCAGCCTTCTTGAACCCTTCCTCCCCAGCCCCACAAACCTGTGGCTACAGAAAGACAGAGAGACTTCTCACATCCCAAAAGCATTCCTGGGTAATTATGGCCACTCTGAGATGGGCTTAGGACCTTTAATATAGAGGATGGTGTGATGTCCCTTCCCATTCTTCTGCCAAAAAAGCTCAGCAGGGACCTCTCCGACAGGAGGGCTCTGTGGGAGTAGGGATGGGACGGGTTCACAGAGCAGTCAGGTTTGTGGAGGCAGTACTGAGAAGCCAGCTGATGCTACTCGCCTCTTTCACGGCTGTGCGCAGCTGCTGTAGGGCTGTCTCCCTCCGCTGGGCCTCCTCTTTCAGGGCCTGGCTTGTTCCTTCTTCCTGAGCCACTTCTTGCTCTAGGCTCTGAATGGTGGGATTACACATGAGGAGTCACAAATCTGGTTCAGACCATATCACCTCTGGCCCGGACTACAGTAAAGCCCCACCCCACCCACACACTGCTAAGAGATTACCTCAGAACAGCCCTGATCCGCTACTTCCCTTTGAAAACCTCCTGTAAGTCGATGACCATGTACCCAATAGAGGCCAGCTTCTCAGGAGGGCATTCCAGGCCAGTTTGGCCCTTACCTACTTTTCCAGCCATATCTCTTTTTACCTTCCACACAGGGTCCACTCCGGTCACACCAAATGACTGAGCAGCCTTCATTCCCAAAGGCTCCAGCTCCAATGCTGTTGCGCTCTCTCCTTCCCCTTTGCCCAGGCTACTCTTCCGCTCTGTCACCCAGGAAACCTTCAAGGCCCACCTGAGCCTTCCTCAATCTGCAGATCAGATCCTATTAATCATATTCTCGCCCTGCTACTCATACCTCTGTCATGGTTCATGAGTACATTTGTTGGCTGTGCACATGATTCCCCCTCCATAACTTTCCTGAGGGTAGGGAATGTCCATTCAGTTGAGTTCAGTATTTATTGAGCACTTACTGTAACACGCACTGAGGATACTGACAATACCAAACAATACCTGTCTTTGAGGAGCTCACAGCCAAAGCCCTTGAGAATACTGTATATTAAATGCTTCTGACAGAGATAAAGAGTAGGAGAGAGCTCCCACAGGCACCTAATCTAGTTAGAAGGGAGGGAGGGAGGGAGGAAGAGAGTGTGTGTGTAGGGAGGGTCAGGGTCAGGGAGAGGGAGGTATTTATGTTTGCTATTTTTTTTGCCTCTCATTCTATTCATTCCAATCCCCTCCCCCAGTTTTGAAACTTATTTAAATCAAGTATTCAAAAATTTTCTGAATTTTCCATTTTGTATTAATAAAAAAATGTTTAACTGCCAAAGGAGAACACCTCGTCACCATGAAATACTCTAGGCGACCATTCTGAATCTACCTGATTCCAGCAAATTCACCTGATACTTTAATTTGCCTGAGGAGTTTCATCATGGGTAAATGTACCACTTAAATGTTGGGCTTTTTCAACCTTTGGAACCTGTGGGTTCCAGAAAATGTATCTGAGATCCATTAAAAACTCTACCAAGAATCTGGGATTTTAAATGGGTATAAACACTCACAAGGCTTGACTACCGTTAACAGGACTTGAAATAGGGGAAGTAGACAGACACAGCCTGACCCACATGATGGCAAAGGCAGAACTGCAGCTTTGAGCTGTTCTCAGAGTGAGTGCATTTCACATGTTTTGGTGTGAAAACCTCTTTTGGAGTCCAAAGAGAACCTGAGTAAACCTGCTTTGCTTAGGATTTCTTGGAGAACATAATTAAGGACACCCCCCCCACCCCACACTCTGGCCCAAAATAGAAACCAGGAGTCATCTGTAATTTTTCCTTATTAACTCCCTACATCTTGTCAATCACTGATTCCTCTCAATTTTACCTAAAATTCACTTAAATCTGTTCACTCACATCTCCTCCTTGCTATGCTGCCTTATGCCACGTTCCTTCATCATCTCTCACCAGGATTTCTGTAATAGTCTACCAGCCTCCAGCCTTGCCTCTCCCCAAATGTCACTCTTCTTTCCAACTCAAGCCTGAGTTGCAAACCCAACTACATCACACCTAAATTAAATTCTATAGGAAATTCCCATGAGGCACTTGGGTGGCTCAGTCAGTTAAGCATCTAGCTCTTGATTTCAGCTCAGGTCATGATCTCAGGGTCCTGGGATTGAGACCAGCATCAGGCTCAACAGTCAGTGGGGAATCTGTTTGAGATTCTTTCTCTCCCCTCTCCCTCTGCACCTCCCTCTGCTGGCAAGTGCTCTCTCTGAAATAAATAAATCTTTATAGTAGATTCCCATCACCTACTAAAAGAATAAAAGCAAATTTAGTTGGAAAGATGAAGCCCTCCCATAGCCCAGTTTCTTTTCACCACCTTACTTCGACAATATCAAACTGCTTGCAGCTCTGTGTGCAAACTCTGCTGTTTCATGCCTCCATGTTCCCACCAGTGTTATTCCTTCTATCTGGAATTCCAAAACCAACCTATCCAGCTCTTCTTCTTTCCCTGGCTACTCTTCCTCCTCCTTCCAGGCTCATGATCTCCAGAAACCCTTCCTTAACCTCCCCTGCTCTGACTCTTCTATGCTCCCCCAAAGTAACATAGACATTGCTTTCACACAGTACTGTGCTGAAACCCCTTCCCAATAAGACTGTAGGCTAAAAGCATTGATTGGGTCTCATTCTTGCTATACTCCCAACACTGAACAAACTGTATGACACAGAATAAAGATTTGGCTGAATCCTATAGATTCCATCAAGTCCTGCCTACTGTACCACAAGGACACCAGCTCACCTGTACTTGTAAACGCAGCTGATCCATCTTCTGCTGTTGCTTCTCCACAATCTGAAAGGCAAAGTTATTAAGGCAGGCTACAGCCAATCAACAGTGAAACCAGGGTGAAGACAATTTAGCTCTATTTACAGAAATATAATCCAGACTCCCTATCCTAGCTAGCTTCACACTTCTGTGTTCTGCTCATGAAGAGGTTGAAATAGGAATGTAGTGTGGACCTATGACCACTACTGGGGGGAAGGGGGAACCCACCCTGATAACTGTGGGCCAGTGGAATAAACTTTATATATAACCAGTATACATTTTGGTTCTTTAGTAAAGGACATGACTAAAAATTCAGTTTAATGAAGTCTATCCTAAGCAGGGCTGTGATGGATGCTATTATTTATAGCTTTGGTCACACTGAGAAGAGAACCTGAGCAGGCCCAGTTTCTTGTCCTTTGAGACCCCAGGTATTCTCTGAACCATTTCTGGGTCTTCTTTCTTGCTGACCTGCCATCAGTCTCACCCACAGGTTTGGAGACTTTCTTCTCTGAATTAGGGCCACCTCACTGGTTAGAACTCTGGCCAGTGGAAGAGGTCTGTATGGGGCCTAAGCCATGAACAAAATGCACCAAGCTTCAGTGCACCATTTTGGAGCACCTAGTTTGGATGTTCAGAAGCACACCCTCCCCTAACTCTGCTTGCCTGTCAGAAGGATAAATACCTAAAATGCAAACATTATGCAGGGTGACTTGTCAGAAAAGGGAGGAAAGCTCTGGGTAATAGAGCTTAGGTGGCCTAGGGCCAGAAATTCATGGTTCCTTCCTAGTACACAATCTTCTTTCCTCTTAGCCTGCCCCCTATTACAGCCTGGACACTCTCAGTCACCTTTCGGAGGGAATCACATTCTTTCTGCCAGGACTCCATTTCCGCTTTTGGACCTTCTCCCTGTTGGGCTGAACCTTCTCCACTGGCCTCCTCCACACACTGCTTATCTTGCAGGCTGAAAAACAGTGGCCTCTTCAAGAATTTTGAAGTCAGACAGATGTGGCTTTGACTCCTGATTCTATTATTTACTTTATATTTTGGGGCAAGACACTCAGGTGCTTCCAAGCCGTAGCTGGGGATAATGTTAGGTCTGTTGTAACACAGTGTGTGCCATACACAAGCTGCCTCGTGTAAGTTAGTTCCCTTCCCTAGAGGCTAGCATCTATCTAATGTGCCATCAATTCTCTAACTGCCCAAAGCTCTTTTATATTTGTTTTGATATTTAAAAATAAACATCGCATGTATTTAGATTATAAAAGTCATATATGTATACTGCAGAAATTTTGGAAAATACAAAAAAAATCTTTTTTCTTGGCACACAAAGTCTGGCGCAGAGTCAACTTTGACCCCAATCGCTCTTCTGACTCCAACCAGTGGTCTCCTCCAATGGATCCCCACAATCACTTTCATCATGCTTCATCTGCTGAGATAAACAACAAGGTCACTGTGGTTGAATATGGGATGAGAAATCTAATCCATCCCATTAGAAACTGGATTTGGTTCAAGAGGCTGTTGAAACACAGACATCACATTTTCAGAAACTGCAATTAATATGGAAGAGGCTCTCAAGACACCCTGAGAGTACATTATAGCATCTTGTTTTGTTCTTAGAACCTGTCATGACCATCGAGAACAATCCCTAGGGCTGAAGAGAAACAGATGTTCCTGGTAGCCTTTAGCTTACAAGGTTCAAAATGTAGATAATCCCCTCTCCAGTCCTTAACACCAGGATCTGCTTTTACAAATATACAGATAACTAATTTCCCAGTTTATAAAGTGGCTCCCTTCATTCAACACATACATACTCAATTATTATCCAGTAACTATCATGTCAGGCACTGGGTTGGACCTTCCAAAGGATACAATAACAAGCCCCCACTGCACCACTATACCCTCCACTCTCCATCTCAAAGACCTATTCCTTACCCATAAGCAGCTTTCCTATTACTCATATTCTAAAGAAACGAACCTCAGAAAAGGAAAGTGATTTGCCCAAAGTCACACAGGTAGTGAGTGGGACAGACTTAGCTTTCTACTCCTTTCCTCTACCATACTGGGGTATTTACCTGTGTCTAATGGAGAATTCTGCTCCTTTCTGTCTCAGGCTTTCCAGTTGAACCTCCTTCTCTCTGCAGGCTGCCTGGGTCTCCTCCAGCAAACTCTCCAGCTCTGTCACTCTCTCCTGCAGCTCTGTACTCTTCAACTCGGAATCCTTAAGCTAAGAGACAGGATCCCATGCTTAGGTCAACAAGCCAAAGAACACTGGGTATCTCAAAAACTCTGCAGTCCAGTTGCAAATTTGACAGACGTGAGTCTGGACATGACTCCTTTGGGTTTTTCCTTTCAGGAAACCATAGTGTGACTGCGTACAGCAGAGGCTGAGAAAGTGCCCCTGCTTGACTACTCCCCGCTTGCCCCAGGTATGCCCAGACATTGCTGCTACCTGCTGGCTCTGCTTCTGATGGTCTTCCAGGGTGGGCAGGTCAGCCAGGTAGCGCTCCAAGGTCTCAATACGCTGCTGCTTCTCCCGGTTCTGTTCTGATTCCTTCTGACATTTCTTTTTCAAATTATTGATATGCTTATCACGACCCTTTACCTAGGGAAAGAAGCGTCAAGAATCTGTCTCCACTGACTCTTCTAGGACCCTGAACATCACGGTTTTTCTGAAGTGACCACTGTCTCTGCCCTTAGGGCTGTAAATGTTGTTCCACTGCAATGAAGGCAGGGAGGTGATCAAATTTTGTCATTCAAAATTAGGGCACACTGCAGAGTTAACACACCTGAACTTTCCAATCAAGGGTAGGGAAGAAGGGCTCCTTGGGCAGTTTTAAAAAACTGGTAGCACTTCTATATACAGGCATACCTGGGCGACACTGCAGCATTGGTTCCAGACCACTGCAATAAAGCGAATATCACAATAAAGCAGGTCAAATGAATTTTTTGGTTTCCCAGTGTATGTAAAAGTTATGTTTACACTATACTGTAGTCTATGAAGTGTGCGATAGCATTATATCTAAAAAACAATGTACATGTCTTAATTTAAAAATATTTTATTGCTGGGGTGCCTACGTGGCACAGTTGGTTAAGTATCCAACTCTTAGTTTCGGCTCAGGTTATGATCTCAGGGCCCCGAGGTCGAGCCCCGCATTGGGCTCCCTAGTCAGCATGCAGTCTGGCTTAAGAGTCTCTCTCCCTCTCCCCCCGACTCTCACTCTCTAAAATAAATAAATAAATTTGAAAAAAAAAAAAAACTTTATTGCTAAAACATACTAATCATCATCTGAGCTTTCAATAAGTCTTAATCACTGATGACAGATCACTATAACAGACATAATAATAATAATAATGCAAAAGTTTGAAATATTGCAAAAATTACCAAAATATGACACAGAGACATGAAGTGAGCAAATGCTGTTGGGAAAATGGCACCAACAGATTTGTTCGAGGCAGGGTTGCCACACGCCTTCAATCTGTAAAAACTGCAGTATCTGAGAAACACAATAAAGTGAAGCATAATAAAACAAGGTGTGCCTGTTAAAAAAGAATTTGTCTGGTTTTTGTCCTGGGTTCCTGGCCCGGGAGAAAACTTCAAAACTCTTAGAATTTCCCAAATAACAGGAGTGTCTTTGTTATTCTTAGTGGTCTGGTCTGTCCTGGTGAGATAGGTAATGCATTCTTCCCTAAACACCACACATGATTTATAGCTAAGCAATCATGTGGAAGGGTTAATGAGACTCTAACTTCTTGAGAGAAGGAGCTGTGTCCATTTTGCTCATTATCATAGCCCCAATATGATGTGCCAAGTATGATGCTTGGCACAGAGTGGGCACCAACCAAGATTTGCTGAACGGAGACTTTTTCTTCACTATTATGGTTTTTTCTTTGGCTTATGAAAAAAGGATGCTGAAGGAGCAAGAGAAAGCAGAGAAAAAGGCAGATCTACTGAAGTCAAAAGGAAACACAGACCTAATTTAATCCAAAGATAAGAAAGTACTAAGAATGGATACCTGAAAATCAGCCAAAGGATTTACTTCAGGTATAACCTGTACCCTTTTAAGCTCTAAACCAGTGATTCTTACATTTTAATATGTCTCAGACTCAGCTGGGAAGCTTACTGAAAATGCTGATATCCCTGAGTCTGGAATCCTCCTCATCTGATTTCTCCAGAGAAAAAATCTCCAGTCTCCTGCTGGGGAAATCTTTGAATTAAAAAAAAAATGGTGGATTACCCACAGACGTTTCTTTCTTCTCCCTTCGAAAACACCTCTAAAATGACAGAAAGGAAACAAAGTACTAACTTTAAAAAGTTAATAGAGGAAGAGACAAAAGTGTATGAGAGATTTCAATGTGTTTACAGAAGATGAAAGTAGATGGGAGATAAATTACTCAGAGAAGAGTTATAACCTGCAATGGGAGTTACAGACAACTTGGAAAACAATGTGCCCTTCATACCCCACAAGCGCCTCTGTACTCAGAGCACCAGGTATGTCGGAGGCAGGTATCAGACATAGATCTGAAAACAGGGCACTCATTGGAAGTCTACATAGAGGTTAGCTGGATACCATTTTTACTCTAGATTTCCCCAATAGGAGACTGGAGGAGATTTATTCTCTAAAGAAATCAGATGAGGGAGATTCCAAATGCAGGGATATCAGTCAGTAGAGAGAGTGCAGCACTGGGTTGAAAGTAAGTGTAAGTAAAAATCTATGTACAGAACTGTGGGACTCTAAGCCTAATCTCCTTCTCAGTATTGAGATCCTAAAGGCCAAAAGCATTCTTGTCCTTAGCCTCCCAACTAGGCAGCAGGCTGAAGATTGATGCTTTTCTGGGGAGAGTGAGATAAGACATTCAGATACTAATATTTGAGTGTCCCCAAGTGAGAAGGCAGTCTAAATCTGATTATCCTATAATGCAGTCCACCAGGAAATTACCATGAACCCAGAGCTTCTATCCGGCTTTTAAATACTTCATTATTAAACATGAGTGCCCATTCATTCAAGGATCATGAAAGACACCAAAACAATATAAAACGTTCTGAAAAAATAAGAAACAACACTATAAGCAGATGTAGACATCCCAAAAGATATGATCAATATCATCAGAGAGAGAAGTTGCACCCATGAACCAAAACAGCAAAAACCTCAAGAATACTACTCAGAAATAAAGAGGTACATGTCAGGAGAAAAAGAGTTAAGAATGGAAATCTTTGTGGAGTGGGGTTGGGTACAGAGCTACTAAGTTTTATTATAAACATACTGGTATTTGATTATTAACTTAGATACACGTATTCTGACTAAAGGTTTCTTTTTCAACAAGCCTCTAAGTCCTTGCTATACCAGTGGCACCAGCATCACCTGGGAGCTTTTTAAAAATGCAGGATCTCAAGCGCACCCCACTCTAGTAATACTAAATCTAGATCTGCATTTTAAGAGAATAAGAAAAGATTTTATTTTTAAGTAATCTCTACAGCCAACGTGGGGCTCAAACTCACAACCCCGAGATCAAGAATCACACGCTCCACCAACAAGCCAGCCAGGTGCCCCTGGATCTGCATTTTCAGCAAGATGACCCAGTGATTCTTAAGCATATTAAAGTTTAAGAAGCACTCCTCTGGTTGATTTTGATGCAAGCAGTCCAGAACTAAACATTACTAAACTGGTTCCCCAAGAACATTTGCATTAGAGCAAGCTGTGAAACCGAAGCAAAAGGTTTTAAATCAGCTCCTTCTATGATGACCAATCTTACCCTAAGGCCATTCTAAGAGCACTGGCAAAAATGTAAAAATTCCCTAACTGGCTGTACACACGGAATTCTTTTCTACTTTTTAGGTAGAATAAGGAAAAACCAGGCTAAATGACGTAAATTTACCACAGATGTTTAAACATCTCGCAACAGTACCATCCGGTATGACTGCCCAGGCTGGTTTTCTACCCAGGTCAGTTGAAGGCTCACCACAACTTGGGGCAGTGAGGGACTTTGTCTGTGGCAGTTTTGTGGAGCTGAAGCAAAAAGGAGGGGTGCCATTTCTAGCAGGCCAGTCCTGCACGAAAAGTCAATGTAGCATCTTACCCAACTGGTTCCTCCTAGTTCCAAGGAACAGCTTAGGATTTGGCAGGAGAAGGCTGACTGCCAACTCCTTTGTGAATTAGAAAGCTACCAATTCCTTAGCTCACCCTTTCTTCCTGTTTCTTCCCCTCCTCTGAATGCTTCTGCAACGCCACTTTGAGTGATTCTCTGATGAGCTGGATTTCAACTTCTGAAGCAGAGAGTTTCTTTTCAAGCTCAATCTTTTCTTTGCTCAGGGCTTCTGTCTTCTGTGCAAACTGTGCACGTAAGAACGTGTTCTCTCGCTGCAATTCCTGCATAAAGATTCTCGATACGTAACCGTTCCTCACCCTTACAGCCCCATGTACTTTACTTAACCTCGGTCTACTTTGTGGTCAAATATCATCTTTCTCTAAGAATTTCTTCAAGCAGTGCTTCTCAGTGTGGTCCTAGGACTAACATCTTCAGCATCACCTGGGGATTTGTCAGAAATAAAGATTCTTGAGCCCAACTCCCAGCCCATTGAATCGGAGACTCTGGGGATGGGGCTCAATAATCTCTTTTAGCAAGCCCTCCACACGATTCTGAAGCACACTCAATTTTCTCCTCTACTCATTCTCTATATGATCTTAGACAAAAGTTCTTCCACGTTCTTGGGCCTCAAGTTTTTCACCAGTGCATTAGAGGACTGAACTAGATTTTATGGAAGGGTCTTTCTCACTCTAACATTCTGATTCTATAAGACAGAACACTGTATTAACAGGCCCCCTAGGTGGCAAAGCCAGTACCATAATCTGTCTTAATACCCATCGCTAAAAAGCCCACACTGCAGAAGACGTCAACAAAGCAGGCTTTTTTAGGAGCTACCACTCTCAGTGAAAACATCATTTCCTTTAGTTGCTCCTAGACATGGAAAAATAAAAAAATGAGAATGGCTCTAAATCCCATTACCTTTGCCTCCCTCCATTTGGCTAAGGCTGATAGATTAAGACTTCTCAGAACATCACCCAACTCTAGAATCTTACGATGTACCTTGCTCTGCCTTCATTTTCTCTCAAGTACGTCCTGACACCAAGGCATACCTGATTCTACCCTCGAACCTTTTCTGCCCCCACAAAGGAAGAACAAGGGATGCCTACCCTTTAAAGGCAAGGACACCTTATATCACTTGATCTCTTTCCTATCTCCTGGGTACCTAGAAGTACCAAGCAAAAGGAAGAAAGAAACTGGACGCCAATCCTTACCTGCAGCCTCAGCAAGCAGACATCCCCAAAGGGGGCAGGGCGGCCCAAAAGGGCACTGTGGACTTGCAGTTCACTTTCCCGTACTTTCTGCTCCAGCTGAGAGATGTGTTTCCTCTGCCTGCAAAAGCCAATAGAATGAGATCCAGGGTCCTGACACTAATCCACTTCCAACATGAGCCCCTACTTTCCTTAAGTGGGTACAATTCATACTATGTAAGGCAAAGGCCTTGTGTCTGGGCAGTACTGTTTTGCTGAAGGAGGAAGAGCAAATAAGAAAGCTGACTTGGGGGAAATGAGGAAAGATCAGCTACAAAGAACTGGCTGCCCGCTTTAGGTACTCCCAGAGTCCCTGCAGAGGATACACAATCGGCCTATCCCATTAGTCAGATAAAGGACTAGGCTGCTTATTAACCTAGCTCTACCATGTGTGAGGCAAGGTATGGACCCAAACAGAGAGGGATGTGCTACCCTTGGATAGACCTCATTAGGTGCCCTCAGTGGGGGCTGGGAGAGCAGAGGCTGGTCCTAGGGCACCCCTTGACCTCTTACTTGTCAATGAGGAGCTCCTTTTCCTTCAGAAGGTGTTCATTACTGTTTAAGATGCTGATCCACTGTGCTGGTTCTAATGTGGGCAGTGATGGAGCAAAAGCAGCAGGATGGTGGCAGATGGCTCCATTCTGAAGCTGGAAGACAAGGAGGCCCAGAGGAGCTTGATCTTGACCCACAGGCACCTGAAAACACCTGAGCGATACCCAGCTGGGTCTCTAGTCAAGGCTCACTTTGGCTCAGCCTGAGAAAGCCCAGTGTTTATGAAATAATTTTAGCTCTGATGCATGACTGGAAAGAACCTGCCAGGGAGACTTCTGCCAGCTGGATACTCCCTGCTCACAAAGGCTCTAGTTTCTAAGAAAAGGTCACTTATCTTACATTATCTGGCAAGAGAGGCAAACAAGGAGCTAAGATGTCCTCACCAACCAGGAAAGGAGAATATGTCTTGCTTTTTTCCTTCCCACTCTTAAGCAGCACAAGGCCTTTTTCTTTTTTAAACACAAAATTGGTATAATGGAAGAAACACAGGGGTTCAGAGATGGTTTTTAATCCCTAGCTCTGCTACTTACCAGCTTTGTGACCCTGGACAGATTACTTATTCTAAGAACCTGGTAAATTTCTACATTTACCTCACCAAAGTGCTACAAGGATTAAATTAAGATTCTGTATGTGAAACTAGCCTAGTGACTGGTACAGAAGTACACAATCAGTGTTAATGTCATACTTTTGGGGTCTTCTGTTATAACCCTCTACTCTGGAGGACCTTTTGGTGTTTAATTAGACGACCAACATATTCAATGGCATTCACAAGCCTTCATTTCCCATCTATAAACATCTTCCATCTTTCTTACAAATGTTTTCTTTAGAGTCAAAACTTGTAGGACAAAACCTATATAGTTCTAAGCTCTTCTAAGAACTCACAAAATCCAAGGAAAGAAGGGCCTCTACCTGCATTTGTTCCATCTGTAAACGGATCAACTCCAGCTGCTGCCGACAAGTGCTGAGCTCACAAGATCGCTCACGGGGGTGCCAAGGGTCAGGGTTCGGCTGCCATACCTGAGAGGGTAGAGGCTTGGAGAAGCCAGGAGCAGGCTGGAGTCCCAAAGGGAGCACTCCACTGCTATTAGGGTGAGGTCCATTCCGCTCACACACCACCCCACTGCCCGGTGCCTTCTTGGTCTCAGGCAACACTTTGTATAACTCCTTGTTTGTGTCAGCTCTTGGGTTGTGAAAGTGGACTTGGTAGTGGGGATCTGAATAAAGTGTCTCCATCATTGCCGACTGATTAAGGGTAGACTCCATACTGGGAATATCAAACTTCCTCACCTCTTCTTCTCTTTCATGGCCCACTGCTGGAAACCAGGACTGCTCAATTCCATTTTCTCCAGCAGCACCACAAAGATACATGAAATCTCTAGACAGGCCTGGAGAACGTTTCATTGCACCAAGGTCTCCATTTCTTGTCATCCCCACACTTTCAGCCAGCCCTGACAAAGGGAGTTTGGAGGAAGAGAGTCCAGCAGGTATAGAATTTGGCTTGGCAGGAGAGGTCCCCAAAGTAGAAGGTATCACATGGGCTGTTGGAATGGTTATGTGGCTTTTGATGGGCTGGAAAGAAGGGCTGCTACTTGAGCTACAAAAATCTGCAAAGAGAATAGTCTTCCATAAGTCAAAACTGAAGCAGCAGGCTTTCTGGAATTTGGCTGCTATGCCAGATGTTCTCTGCCTGTCCTGAGACCAGGCAGAATAGACACTATCATCCCAAATATCAGGCAGAAAGGCAGCCTAACTGAGAAGTTACGTGTATTCTAGGATCTCCAATGCCATTCGCAAGGTAAGCCAACAAAAGGCAACATTAGCTTTACTTTTAACTTACACTCTGTCCTTTTACTCGAAAAGTATCTTGCCAGTCAACAAACAAAGCTGAAAAACGAACTTAAAAAAAAAAAATCACTTACTTAAGGGAAATGGATTAGGTCCTACTCTTCTGGGAGCTGGGCAACTCTCAAGCTATAATCCAATCCAATAAAAATACTCTTTCCAAGGGCTGCCAGAATTCTCTGTGGACTCCAAAAGCTTCCCAGTGAAGGTAAGCAATGAATCTAAACTAACCGAAGAATAGGCAAAGTGCATAGTGCTGCTCTGTACCCAGGACAGGGAGTACAGCATCTGAATCAGGATTCTATTCTCTCTCCCACACACCAGACCTGACTGCTTGGATATGTGAAGTTATTCTTAGTAACTCTCAGGTTTCACTCCAGCACAGTGAGCACTCTCAAGTGGGTACACACTGAAATCCTCTATTTTATATTTTGCCTTTCACTTCCCCCTTGTTTATATCCAACTGTGACTTTTCACTTTTCTTTCACACTGGATTTATGCTTCCTTTAGCTCTCGCCTGGTTTTGGGAGACAACTCTCTGATTAGACCTGCTGCAGAAGGTACACATTTCTACATTATTTCCAACTTTCAAGTACTAATCTGAAAAAGACTATAAGGTCACAGAATTAATGTGTCAAGGCAGCGGGCTGCAAGCAAACAACAAGGCAGGCATGTCAGGAAACATACCTGTTATCTTCAGCAGGGAGAAAACGGAGTAAGGTGACAAAGAATATAAATGCCTTCCTTTTTCAACTATGTCCAGTACTCTTTCCAAACCAAGCACATCTACCATGGAGAAGAGTGGACTACCAATTTAATTCATTTGTCTTTTTTCTTTCCATCAACCAACACAAACACACTCAGCTAATGAGGACAGATACTACAACCTTCCCCAGAATTACTACAGATCAGCTACCATCTTCTCATATGGGTTTGTAAGCAGCTCTTTAAAAACATGGGCACAGGGCACCTGGGTGGCTCAGTCGGTTAAGTGTCAACTCTTGATTTTGGCTCAGGTCATGATCTCAGGGTTGTGAGACTGAGCCCCAAATCAGACTCCATGCTCAGAACAGAGTCTGCTTGAGATTCTCTCCTTCTCCCTCTGCCCCTCCCCTCAGTCACACTCTCTGTTTCTAAAATAAATGAATAAACAAAATCTTAAAAACAACAAAAAAAGAGGGGGCGCCTGGGTGGCTGGGTTGGTTAAGTATCTGACTCTTGGTTTCGGCTCAGGTCATGATCTGGCTGCGGGATCAAGCCCTGCATCAGGCTCTGTGCTCAGCATGGAGTCTGCTTCAGAGTCTCTCTCCTTTCCCTCCCATGCACATGTGCTCAAATAAATAAAAAATCTTAAAAAAACAAAACAAAACAAAAAAAAAAACACCCCAAAAATGAAAACCATGGACACACCAAATTATCCCTTATAACATATGGGATAAGGCAAAGTATCTAATTTCCTATATTTAGATAATCTTGGGATATATATAAAAGGTCATACTAAAACAAAACAAAACAAAACAGTAATTTCTTTTTTCTTTTCTTTTTTTTAAGATTTTATTTATTTGACAGAGAGAGACACAGTGAGAGAGGGAACACAAGCAGGGGGAGTGGGAGTGGGAGAAGCAGGCTTCTCCCCAGGCACCCCAACAGTAATTTCTGATATATATGTCTGCCTCCAAGGACCAAGAAAGAACATTTTAGAGGCAAAGGACACAGTTTTTGATGTCCCGTAACTTATACACAGGAATAGTCAATAAGCTAAGGTAGACTGTGGTGATGAAAACATCCAAGACTACTAAGCTCTCTACTTCAAATCCTCAGTAACAGCACCATAATATTCACTCTCACCAAGGGTCTCTGCTCTCAAAGTATAATTATGGAACAGAAGACAGTGAGGTTTCGGCATATGAGGGGCGGCTATCACGCTGAACTTTGTAACACTTCCTTCCATTCTCCATCTACGGCACCACTCACTCTCAAGACTCACCAAATTCAGTTTTGAGCCCATAACCCCCGAAGTAGTAATGCCAAAACCAAAGCCTGAAAAGGTACCAAACGGCCCAGGAAAATTTGGTTTTCTTAATTTTCTTTTCTTTTCTTTTTTTTTAAAGATTTTATTTTATTTGACAGAGAGAGACAGCCAGCGAGAGAGGGAACACAAGCAGGGGGAGTGGGAGAGGAAGAAGCAGGCTCCTAGTGGAGGAGCCTGATGTGAGACTCGATCCCAGAGCACCAGGATCACGCCCTGAGCCGAAGGTAGACAGTTAACGACTGTGCCACCCAGGCGCCCCAGTTTTCTTAATTTTCTAGGCGTGTGGTCCATTCACTGATTAAAGAATAAAGGAAAATCTTTGTCAGCATGTCACTTATCTATTAGGTTTATCTATTTATAGTAAGGAAACTGGCAATTCTGACAAATTGCTATAAAATGTCAAGTTACACCTTAAGTCTGGTTTGTATTTTGAAACGCCTTGAAGCAAAACAGCAACGCTCATTTTCAAAAGGGCCACTTTCTACAATTTTCAAAGACTTTCAAAATTTTGTGTATGGGATATGTGATTTTTAGAGACGTCTACAGTTCTCAGAATCATTGGGATTTTGCCACTTTAAGGATATCTATATTTCTAAATCTTTTCTCTCAACCACACTCTCTCCCCACTCCCTAATTCTTTCTAACAACCCTGCTTTTTTGGTAAGGGGTAGATTTAGGTATTGCTAAATTTTGATCATTTCTGTCTATATCCCTTACTGGTTTATGAAGTAAGGTAGTCTGAACTAAGCCAGTAACTACTGCAGTCTTCGGCTGAAAGCCTTCTGAGCTCTCCAGTATCCACCTCTACCCCATCCCTTGAGAGTCTTCAAGGTAAAACATTTTAATGAAGGGTGAAATCAAAAGCAAGCCTGTTCATTTTAAAGATGCAACAATGAAAAAAAGAAAGATGCAACAACAAACTATATTTTATACCAGTCATAAGGGTTCTTGTCAACTGGGCTCCAAATAAAACCGAACTAGACTGATGAGCAAGGATTAAGATAAAGACCATTGTACATAACAAACATGGCAGAGAAGACATCTTGGATCCTTTATTTATTTATTTATTTATTTTTTTAAGATTTATTTGTAGAGAGAGAGAGAGATTTGTGCGTGTGCAAGCGGGGGGAGGGGCAGAGGGAGGAGGAGAGAATCTCAAGCAGAGTGCTCTGAGTACGGAGTCCGATGAAGGGCTCAATCTCACAGTCTCACATGATCTCACCCCGAGATATGACCTGGGCTGAAATCAAGAGTCAGACTCTTAACTGACTGAGCAACCCAGGTGCCCCACCTTGGGTCCTTAAAAAAACAAAAAAACAAAAATAAGCACTACATCAAGGCTACTACAATTTAAAAAGAACTCACTACACAAGAAATATATTTTCCTCCCCCAAAGGAATAAAAAGCACACATTGTGTAACAATGTGACTGAACTAAATACAGCCGCTCAATTCAATACAGGGAAAATCTAGACCATTGTTTGATTTTTATTTTTTTTATTATTATTTTTAAAGATTTTATTTATTTATTTGACAGAGAGAGACAGTCAGCGAGAGAGGGAACACAGCAGGGGGAGTGGGAGAGGAAGAAGCAGGCTCATAGCAGAGGAGCCTGATGTGGGACTCAATCCCAGAACGCTGGGATCACGCCCTGAGCCGAAGGCAGACGCTTAAGGACTGCGCCACCCAGGCGCCCCCAGTGTTTGACTTTTTAAAAGAGCTATTATTTAGTCAAAATGAAAAAGGTCCCATGACTGCACATGTAGACAAAACCTTAACAAATAACTAAACTGAGAGGAACACCTGATTACATAAGTGACAGAAAAAAATACTACAGCTGGGAGATCTGAATCCTACTAGTTGTATGACATTAGGCAAGTTACTTAAGCCCTCAGGGAATTTTTGTTACTCACCAGCAAAAAGGAACTGAATTAAATGAATTTCAAAGTCCTGTCTACAACGAAATCTGTGATTCAGTTCTACTCAACATTTATGAGCACCATGCCCATACACACACAGCTATCAAACTATTAAAATTAAACATCAGGTGTCTAGGAGTCAACACTACTATATATCTGTTTGGTTTTTGTTGGTTTTTTTCCCCAAACATTTCTATCCTTTTCTTAAAAAAAGAGCTCTACTGAAATGTAATTCACATAACAGTCAATTCATCCACCTGAACTGTACAATTCAATGGTTTTTAGTATATTCATTGTTGTGAACCATCACTACAATCAATTATAGAATATTTTATCACCCCAAAAAGGAACCTCTTACCCTTTAGCAGTCACATTCTATTTACCCTAACTTACCTAGCTTTGAACAACCACTTTTTTTTCTGTCTCTCTGGATTTGCCTATTTTGGACATTTCATATAAATGGAATCATACAGCATGTGGCCTTTTGTGTCTGGCTTTACTTAGCATAAATGTCTTAAAAGTTCAACCATTCTGTAACATGTATTAGTACTTCATTTCTTCTTAATGTGAAATAATATTCTATTATATGGGTATACTACATTTGACTCATCCATTCATCAGCGGATAAACATCTGGGCTGTTTCCATTTTTGGCTACTATGAATAATGCTGCTGTGAATATTCGTGTAACAAGTTTATGTGTGGACATATGCTTTCATTTCTCTTGGGTATATAGGTAGGAGTAGAACTGTTGAGTCATAGGGTAACTCCATGTTTACCCTTTTGAAGATTTGCCAAACTGCTTTCCAAAGCAGCTGCAACATTTTACATTCCCACCAGTAATGTATAGAGGTTCCAATTTCTTTACATTCTCACCAACACTTGTTATTATCTTTTTGATTATAGCCATCCTAGTGGGTGTGACATCTGATAAAGTACTAAAGTGACTTTGGTGACTTTAATCAAGTCATCTAATCACTTTGAAATTCAGCTTTCTTCAGGCGGCTGGGTGGCTCAGTCGGCTGAGAGTCCAACTCAGTTTTGGCTCAGGTCATGATCTCATGGGTTGTAGGATCGAGCCCTGTGGAGGGCTCTGCCCTCAGGAGGGAATCTGCTTGAAGATTCTCTCCCTCTGCCCCTCCTCCCACTCATGCTCTTTCTCTCTCTCTCAAATAAATAAATCTTAAAAAAAAAATAAAGAAATTCAGCTTTCTGTGCTGTAAAATGGAAATATTTCATAGAGTTCTTAAAGATGTTCATGAAAAACGTAGAAAAAATTTAGTTTAGTATCCATCATAAAATATTTAATAAACAGTTATTGTTATCATCAGGTCCTCTGCCCTCTAGGAACTCACTATCTAAATGAAAAAATAAAATACTCTTGTGGTGCTTGGCTGGCTCAGTTAGTAAAGCATGGGACTCTTGATCTCGGGCTCATGAGTTCAAACCCCACACTGGGTGTAGAGATTACTTAAATAAATAAAACTTTAAAAAAAGAAACTACTCTTGTAAAGCGCTGTCTGGCAGTTATTACTTAATTTAAGTGTCCCCAAAATGGCAGATACAATAAAGATACAAGATTGCAGAAAGGGAGGGGTGCCTGGGTGGCTCAGTGGGTTGAGCATCTGCCTTCAGCTCAGGTCATGATCCCAGTGTCCTGGGGTTGAGCCCCGCATCGCATCCGGCTCCCTGCTCAGCAGGGAGTCTGCTTCTCCCTCCCTCTGCTCTCATTTTCTCTCTCTCCCCCTCCCACCTCCCTCTCAAATAAATAAATGAAATCTTATTTTAAAAAAAAAGATTGCCAGGCACCTGGGTGGCTCAGTCGGTTAAGTGACTGCCTTCGGCTCAGGTCATGATCCAGAAGTCCCAGGATTGAGCCCCATGTTGGGCTCCCCGCTTAGCGGGGAGTCTGCTTCTCCCTCTAACCACCCCCCATGATCTCTCTCAAATAAATAAATAAATAAATAAATCTTAAAAAAAAAGATTGCAGAGAGGGAGATCAGTAATGCGTGGAGGGGATGGAAAAAGTCTTTTCAGACACTTTGCTAGATTTTTTAAAAAATAAGATCAGCATAGCTGGGAAGTGCAAGAGGAGGTGGAAACAGCACAAATGGGCCTGGATTAAAGAAGAAAAGAGCTCAGATATCCAAAACAACAACAACAACAAAAGTTCTGTGCTTTTTCATTGCATAGTAAAACGCCACACTTTGTAACAATGAGAAATATGTCTGAATGGGTGGGATAGGGCCAGATCACAGAACTAATAAGCCCTCTGAACTTGATCATCCAAGTAACAGAAGAAGTTGAGGATTTACAGGAAAGGGAAACTATGAAACCAGGCTTTTAGAAAGATTAACCTGGCAGTAGAGGGAAAGACTTGAGGACAAGAAACCTATTAAAAAGTTATTTAAGGGGCGCCTGGGTGGCGCAGTCGTTAAGTGTCTGCCTTCGGCTCAGGGCATGATCCCAGCGTTCTGGGATCGAGCCCCACATCAGGCTCTTCTGCTGGGAGCCTGCTTCTTCCTCTCCCACTTCCCCTGCTTATGTTCCCTCTCTCGCTGGCTGTCTGTCAAATAAATAAATAAATAAATAAAATCTTTAAAAAAAAGTTATTTAAGATAGGACAAACAGTAAAAACTGAAAAGAAAGGGCCAGATGTAAGAAACAAGGAGTAAGAAAAATCAAGCAAACTCCTTGGCTGAAGGGATTGAGTTATGAATATTCTGGTAATGACAATCACCTGCAACACAATCTGAAAATGACAACACATATTAGTAATCAAAACATTAATCCAAACTTACCCTCTGCAATGTCTGAGCACGATGTGCCAATGGCTGTGTCCCCACTGTCAGCTACACTTGAACAGCGGCTGAAGCGACTCCGAAAAGCCTCTGAGATAACTGGGGTCTGCCATTCAGTCCCCAGGGAACTACCCTTTTGAATTACACCGGAACCTGAAACAAGTGGTATTTCCCATCTTTAGTGTGAACCAGTTGATGTAACCCCACAAGACCGTTTAAATAAAGTACTTAAAGGTATTTAAACCTATGAAAAAATAGCATCACTCTCTCTCCTGTGCCTATTTCAGCTTCTCTGAGTTAGCTAATTTTAAATGGAAATAGGATGAGAGGTGAGAATGTTCACAGACAGAAATAAGACTTACCAAGAATCCAGGAATACTAGGATAGAAAACTACTATTCAAAAGTAGCTACCATTTTTTGAAACTTAGGAGCCATAACACTTTACCAACATGATCTCATCTACTTACTTACTGAACAGTATCATCACCCCTATTTTACAGAGCATAGAGCTGAGATTTGACCCCATGTTGTTTTGACTACAATATCCACATTCTTTCCTCTTATAAGATTTCTCAATAGATGCTTTTGGCATACTGTGCATGACAATTCTTCAATGTATAGTCTATACATGTCAGGATGGTTTAGCATCCCTGGTCCCTATTAAATGCCAGTAGCAGCCCTAACCCTATCCCATCACCACTGTGAAACATGAAAATACCCCATATGTTTCCAAATGCTCCCTAGGATAACAGGCAGTCCAGTCTCTTGTTGAAAACCATTGCTTGGGGGTACCTAGGTGGCTCAGTCAGTTAAGCGTCTGACTTCAACTCAAGTCATGATCTAGGGGTCCTGGGATTGAGCCCTGCATTGGATTCTGTGCTCAGAGAGGAGTCTGCTTCTCTCACTCTGCCCCTCCACCCACTCATGCATGTGTGGGCTCTCTCTCAAAGAAAGAAAGAAAGAAAGAAAGAAAGAAAGAAAGAAAGAAAGAGAAAGGAAAGGAAAAAGGAAAGGAAGGGAAGGGAAGTGAAGGGAAGGGAAGGGAAGGGAAGGGAGGGTAGGGAGGGAAGGAAGGGAGGAAGGGAGGAAGGGAGGAAGGAGGGAGGGAGGGAGGGAGGGAGGGAGGAAGGAAGGAAGGAAAGAAAGAAACCATTGTTTGACTGAACTGGGTACCCTGTGGGCAGCGTGAATGCAGATCAAGGTAAGTCTTAAAAGTCAATCTGAAGAGTTTAAGACTATTTTGAGTGCAATGCAAAGAAACCACTAAAATGTCTGAGTGGGTAAGACAAAACAAGACTGAAGAGATTTATTTAACTTTATTAGCTTGCTACTTGAGGGCTAGTAGGTAGAAAGTATTCAATAAATGCTTGATTTACTAGTATTTATTGTTAAAAAAAACACTGTAATTTTTCTAAACTGTATCTCACGATCCACATAAACAAATAGACAAAAATGTAATGATGGCTACTTATCCATCTAAAATGTCATAGTTTTAGTTGAAATCAGAAAACAAGGTTCTACAGCCTCTTTGACTTAGTGGGAAGCAAATGATATTTGAACACAAATCACTTTATTCTCTCTTCCAATTTTAGTGCTTCTTCCATCATTTTTAACTCACTTTCCTCTAATTCTGCTACCCTCTGCTTTCTACTGAAGGCACTCTAACTTTCCCCCAAGGACTTATTCTTAGGGTCACAGTGCACTGTCTGATATGAAAGAATCTATATACATGCAGTAATCTATAATAATCTTTCACAGAAGACATACCCAACAATCAGAGCTACCGATTAGTGTAAGATTAACTGGTGTTACCATCTGTACTAAGTATATTTCTAGCTAGAAGGAAAGAAATTTGACTTCTTGATAAGTCTATATGGTGTTATCACTCTAGTCAGTAGACAAATTTCCAGGCCATTTAAAATAATGAAATTCGATTGAGGGCCTCTATTACCATCTTCTTGGCCTCTTACTTCTTGTTACTACTACTAATCTTCCATTCTTTACCAGTACCACTTTTCTCTCTCCTCACTCCATACATCAATTCTGAAGAGATATTTGCTAAAATAAAAATGTATTTTGGAGGGTGTCTGGCTGGCTCAGTCAGTAAAGCATCCAACTCTTGATCTGGGGTTGTGAGTTCAAGCCCCATACTGGGTGTAGAGATCACTTAAATAAAACTTTTAAAAAAATGTATTTTGGTATAGGTATAGAGGCTTATGCTTATTTCAAAATTCAAGTTTGAAAGCTGAAATTTTTTTGTATTATGTCACATGTCCTATCACCAACATCTTTTTTATCAAAATATTAAGACCATAAATAATCGAATGAGAGACTACTGAAGACAAAGCCATCAGAAAACCAGTGAGTTTTGTTAGAAATTGCTACATCCCCAAAATTTGTGTGTTAAAACATAACTGCCATGTGAAATTATACGATCCAGCCCTAAAACAGTGTATATGGCATATAGCAGATGTTCAACAAATATTTGCTGAAGGCATCTTGAACGGATTCAACAAACACTTTTCAAAATACTTAATCCATGCAAGGCAGTTCCTAGGAGAACACAACAAATATCTAATAAATGTCTGCTGTAAGGCACTGCAGGATTTTAAAGTTAAATAAAATATATCCTTAGTTGAAAAAATGTACCCCTCTCTTCATAAATACCCCAGAATTCAAAAAGCTTTCTATCCTACTTTCTATTTAAATATACCATATCTACTTAATATGTCTACTGAATATATATATTTATTTATATATTTATATATGTTTAACATATATACTAAATATATGCACTTAGTATTGAGCTTTCAAAGTCTTGTCAATCCATTCTAAAGATAAATTCCTGAGTCTCTAGTGACAACGTAACTGAGACTGTTGGCATCCAAGAAGAATTCCAATCTTTGTGGGCTAGCAGATGACTGACCCACCCACAGGACTACAAAGACAACATAGAACACAGTAATTTATGCTGTGTTTTTCTGATTTCAAATGGAACTATGTTCCAAGTCATTCTGTTCCTTCATGTGTCCTCCCCTCCCAAATATATCATGTGGTCTTCTTGGAAGCCATGTAGGACCAGAGATAAATAGTTGTTCTTTTGGAGAGGGCTGTTTTTCTATTCAATATAGAGTCATGTTATTTTTGTTCTTTAAATACCAGCATTTCAGTGAATGTTTGTTTGCTAAGTATTTCCTTTAAAGGAAATTTCTGTTATGAAAACACAGACCAAAGGTCAGAAAACTTTGACTACTCACCTGGTGAAGTGGCATGAGAGATCCTCTCACTTGGGTATTTCTCCTGCATGGCCATCAACACTGTTATTTGAGCCAGCTGTAGAATGAAGGAATAACCAGTCAGATCTCTCCACTGTCTTTTAATTCCTTGTAACTTGCTCCCATTCAGCTGAAACTGTCCAAACCACACAGGATTCGTCTTCCACATGTTTTACTCCTAAAGATATTTTTTAAAAAAGATTGTATTTATTTATTTGAGAGAAGAGAGAGCATGAGCCGGGGGGCGGGTGTGGAGGAAGAGGGAGAAGCAGACTTCCCAGCTTAGCAGGGAGCCCAACGTGGGGCTCAGTTCCCCTGGGACGCTGGGATCATGACCTGAGCCGAAGGCAGATGCTTAACTAACTGAGCTACCTAGGCGCCCATCCTAAAGATATTGTTTAAGGCAAAGCAACTTCCAATACTTCATCCTACTTCTCTTCCTAAAGTAAGGGAGAGAAAATCTAGAACCAAATGAAGATTCCCAATACTGATCCTATATGTCCTAGAACCCCTCAACTGTTGCAAAAATTAAAAATAATATTACTTTTATTTTTTTGTAAAGGTTTTTATTTATTTGAGAGCGAGAGGGCGAGAGAGAGAGCACAGGCACGCAAGAGTAGAGAGGAAGGGCAGAGGGAGAGGCAGAAGCAGGCTCCCCAGTGAGCAGGGAGTCTGATGACTCCAGGCTCAATCCCAGGATCCTGGAATCATGACCTGAGCTGAAGGCAGACGCATAACCAACTAAGCCACCCAGGTGCCCCATAATATTACTCTGAATTAACAAACTTTACTATTGGGGCGCCTGGGTGGCTCAGTCGTTAAGCATCTGCCTTCAGCTCAGGGCGTGATCCCAGGGTCCTGGGATCGGGCTCCCTGCTCTGCTGGGAGCCTGCTTCTTCCTCTCCCACTCCCCCTGCTGTGTTCCCTCTCGCGCTGGCTGTCTCTCTGTCAAATAAATACATAAAATCTTAAAAAAAAAAAAAACAACTTTACTATGGATTTTCTTAGCCATGGAAACAGGAAGAGAGTGGGGTAGTGAAAGAACTAAATAACCAAACCAACAGTGAAGTAGTATAACTTCAATTATGATTAACATAAATTCCCCAACTCCTCCAGTAATGAAAGCTAATTATATGATGCACAAATAGAATTCTTGGTCATAAGCAGAACCCCAAGTCTCAGCTGGGAACATAAGATTTTCTTCCCATTTCCTTACTTCTTAGAACATTTATATTTATTCTAATGGTAGGCTGTGAGAATTCAGCAAAAGTCTGATTACTATCTGTGTAAACAAAAGCTTTAATTAATGTAACTAACAATAGCAAATAATAATAATATCTTATATTTCCATAGTACTTGAGAGGCGTGGCAGTACAGGGAAGTGGTTCAGAGTATGCAGTTATGATCAGACAGCTTGGGTTTGAAGTCTGACTTAATTAGCTATGTAACCCTGCACAAATTTTGTAATATCTCTGTACCTCAGTTCCTTCATATAAAAGTGAGGGGGGGGGCGCCTGGGTGGCTCAGTTGGTTAAGCATCTGACTTCGGCTCAGGTCATGATCCCAGGGTCCTGGGATCAAGTCCCATGTCGGACTCCCTGCTCAGCAGGGAGTCTACTTCTCCCTCTCTGCCTTACTCATGCTATCTCTGACTCTCTTTCTCTCAAATAAATAAAATCTGGGCGCCTGGGTGGCACAGCGGTTGGGCATCTGCCTTATGCTCAGGGCGTGATCCTGGCGTTCCGGGATCGAGCCCCACATCGGGCTCCTCTGCTGGGAGCCTGCTTCTTCCTGTCCCACTCCCCCTGCTTGTGTTCCCTCTGTCGCTGGCTGTCTCTATCTGTGTCAAATAAATAAATAAAATCTTTTTTAAAAAAATAAATAAATAAAATCTTTAAAAATAAATAAATAAATAAAAATTAAAACGAGGATGGGGGCACTTGGGTGGCTCAGTGGGTTGGGCATCTGACTCTTGATTTTGGCTCAAGTCATGGTCTCAAGGTTGTGGATGGAACTCCGTGTCAGGTTGTGCATTCAGCAGCGAGCCTGCTTGAGATTCTCTCTTTCCCTCTCCCTCTGTCCCTCCCCCAGCTTGTGGGCATGCACCCACTCTCTCCCTCTCTCAAATAAATAAATCTTAAAAAAATAAAATAAAATAAATGAAAATGAGGACAAGAGTGCCTGGCTGGGTCTGTCAGTTAAGTGTTCAACTCTATCTCAGCTAAGGTCTTGATCTCAGGGCTGTGAGTTCAAGCCCTGTGTTGGGCTCCATGCTGGGTGTAGAGCCTATTTAAAATAATAATAATAATAAAAATAAATAAAAATGAGGATAAAGACAGGACCTAATTCACGCCAATTCATTTAGAATTAACTCACAACAGTGCCTGATGCATATTAAGTGCTTAATTATGGTTTTTTTTAAATTATTACTAGGTAGTTTAAATCAATAAAAAGTGGCATATGATCATCCCTGGAAGATAAAGTATGAATTTAGAAAATGAATTTACAAGAGCCCCCAAAGAGTTTGGGACAAACTCAGTCAACAGATCACAATTCTTAGAAGTAAAATTCAACTTTGGTAAGAAAACAAAGGCTATATGGGTACTATTTCTCTAATGTGCTTTACTGACCTCTATAGTTTTCTCTTAGTAACAACAACCCAAACCTTTGCTAATTGCACTGCATCTACAACAGAAATGGTACCATCCCCTGAAATCCCAGGTCTTCACATAGTGGGCAAAAGACAGTTGTTCGGTAAAAGCTTCGATTTATAGCTATTATCATTTAGTGTGTTAATGGCGACACAGAAGGATTAGATTATCTACCTAGCAGTGATATCAAATGGTCAATATCAAAATCCCTTTCTTCATTCATTTCTTTAAGGTATAACAAAATGGTAGTAGGTCCACTGGACTCTGAGACCTTTCCAAATTCAGAGGAGTTGAAAACAGGATGACAAAAAAACTCTCGGTTAAACAGAGTTACTCTAGAGGCGCCTGGGTGGCTCAGTCGTTAAGCACCTGCTTTCGGCTCAGGGCCTGATCCCAGGGACCTGGGATCAAGCCCGCATCCCCGGCTCCCCGTTCAACAGGAAGCCTGCTTCTTCCTCTCCCACTCCCCCTGCTTGTGTTCTCTCTCTGTCAAATAAATAAATAAAATCTTAAAAAAAAAAAAAAAAACACCCAGAGTTACTCTATAACTCGGCAATTCCATTCCTAAGTATATGTTCAAGAGAAATAAAAACATATGTTCACACAAAATTTTGAACACGAATGTTCATAGTAGCATTATTTATAATAGCCAAAAAGCAGAAACAACTCAAATGTCCATCAACTGATAAATAGATAAATTCCATTTATATGAAATGTCCAGAACTGGCAAATCCATATAGACAGTAGATTAGTGGTTGCAAAGGACTAAGAGGAGGGAGGTGGGGAAATGGGGAGTGACTGCTAATGGATATGGTGTTTCTTTCCAGAGTGATCAAAATCTTCTGAGATTAGATAGTGGTGGCGGCTGCACAACCTTGTGGATGTGAATTGTACACACATAAAACTTTTATTGTGCATGAATTTTATCTCAATTAAAAAAAAAACAACTCCCACAAGTAGTAAAACAGTACGGAAGAGATAATTCTTTTTTTTTTTCTTAAGTAGGCTCCAAGCCCAGCATGGGGCCCAATGCAGGGCTCAAACCCACAACCCCCTTCAGGGGCGCCTGGGTGGCTCAGTTGTCAAGCATCTGCCTTCGGCTCAGGGTGTGATCCCAGGGTCCTGGGATCAAGTCCCACATCGGGCTCCACGCTCCACTAGGAGCCTGCTTCTTCCTCTCCCACTTTGCCTGCTTGTGTTCCCTCTCTCACTGGCTGTCTCTGTCAAATAAATAAATAAAATCTTAAAAAAAAAAAAAAAACAAACCTACAACCCTCAGATCAAGACCTGAGCCAAGACCAAGAGCTGGACGCTTAGCCAACTGAGCCACCCAGGTGCCCCTGGAAGAGATAATTCTTTTTTTTTTTTTTTTTAAGATTTTATTTATTTGACAGAGAGAGAGACAGCCAGTGAGAGAGGGAACACAAGCAGGGGGAGTGGGAGAGGAAGAAGCAGGCTCATAGCAGAGGAGCCTGACATGGGGCTCGATCCCATAACGCCGGGATCACGCCCTGAGCCAAAGGCAGACGCTTAACCGCTGTGCCACCCAGGCGCCCCTGGAAGAGATAATTCTTGACTTTTTCCTACTAAGTTCAGAAGTAGATGAGCTACTGATAGTTTTTAGGACCATTTGAAAGACATAAAGATTTCCTGAAATAAAAGTGAGAAGTGAATGTACAAAAAGTAACAAAAATAACGAATTATACAGCCAAGAAAGGTAGCAGTGAATGGAAGCAGACAAAAGAAACACCCAACATTGATGGTTTCTATCTTCAAAGCCCTTTAAACTACCTAAGTATTCATTCAACAAATTTAACATGTATTGAGTACTTACTACCCACAAAGCACTGTGCTAAACACTCTATTACAGGTATAATGCCATATTTAATGCTTACAATAAATGTATATTTAATGTAATATACATTTATTACAATGTAAATATACAATAAATGTATATTTAATACATCAAACTTACAAGGCAGTTACTATTATTACCCTTATTTATGGATAAAAAAATGAAGGTTTAGAGAAGTAAAGATCATATAGCTAGGAAGAGGCTTCAAAGACAGGACTGTGCTCTAATGCTACAGAGAGTCTAGTCAGCATTCTTCCTGTGTGTGACAAAAAGAAATGAAGTTATGAAGGCACCAGAAGTTGGAGTTTCTGCCTCAGACACAGCCAGAGCTGCAAGCCCCAAAGTAGTTAGGAGCAGGGACAGCTCATACAATTTCTTCATGTTGCCCTTGGTCACCACTCAGGCTCTATTTCCTGAATTGCCACCCAAGAATTAGGTTTTGACTATTATAAGTATTTCTCCCCTTGAAGAATTATAATCTTCACACTTGGCAGAACGTCACACTTGGCAGCTGTTGAGAACCACATCAAGACAGGAAAGGATTTGAAGGGATACACAGCTGACAAAAGCACATTAAGAATCTCACACCATCGCACTATTTTCACGACCCCGATCATTCATTAAACCAGACCTAAAGAGAAGCCAAATCCTTCCCAAGAAGTTGCCTTTACAAAGTCCTGATACCTACACCACCACCAGACTATTATAAAACCTGCAAGGCCTAAGGGCAGGTAATGAGGCATGGTTACCTTAATCATCCTGGTATCATCACCCGTCCCTACCTAGCACACAGTATTCGATTCATCAACCAAAATTTACGGAGGGCCTACTATTCACCTGGCTCTGTGCCAAGTGGTGGGAATATACCGGTGTAAAAGACAAACGGGATTCTGATCTTCCTGTTTTACCGTGAAGGAGTGCTACTGAACAAATTCGCTGTAACCCACTGAACTTGTAGTCCATCCAAAGCACCAGCTCCTCCTTGTCTAGAGCACGGTGCTCTAGGCAATCCGGATGCTCCTGACATTTTAGGTCAGATAAGTCTTTGCTGGGGGCGGGGGGGGGGGGGGCTCTCCTGCACATAGTCGGGTGTTTCGAAGCAGCCCTGACTTCTACCCACTAGATACCAGGAGCAATCCCCGAGTTGTGTTAACTGGAAATGTTTCCTGACACCGTCAAATACCCCGTGCGGGCTTGGAAACTCCAGCCTAGCGCCTTCACAAGAGCTGTCTTGTCCCCCAACCGTAAGTCTCTATTCATCCTGTAACCCTCAGCCCCCAATTCCCTTCCACAGGGAGGCCTCCCTGCCTTCTCGGACTACACCGGCGCCTTCTGCCTTCGTGCTGTGTACTTCTCCAGCCCACACCACGGAGTGCGAACCGAGTCGTCACCCGCTTCACGTCTGCTCTTCTCCCGGGACCGTCTGCTCCGCGAAGGCAAGCAACGTGCTTCCCTCCGTCCCCTCCCCCGGCGACTGGCACAGGGCCTACCCTTTACAAAGGTAAAGCAACGGCTGTGAACGATGGAGAAAGCCACGCGCAGAGGGCAGGGAGGAGAGCGAGTGGCGAGGGGGCGTGTGCGGGGCATTATTTTAGGAAGCCCAGCGAGTGAGAGACCCAGAGGAGAAGGGGACGGCTTAACAGCTCCGCGCATGCGCTTCGCTCTCCCGCGGCCCCAGAAGAAGGTAGGTCACGAGTGTCTGGGGCTTTTCTGGGGCTCCTCCGGGTCTCCCCAAGGTGGGGCGGGATCTCCCAGCCCGACAAGGGCTCCCGAGGGGAGGAGGACTTACGTAGGGCCGAAAGCGGACGGCGAAATCCCTCACCCAGGGACGCCGACTGCGGCCACCACGTCAGCCGCGGGCGGCAATTCAGTCCCTCAGCTCCCCTAACGGCCGTTACACGCCCGCCAGGCCGCGCGCCTGAGAGCGCGCGCCGCCCCGCCCCGCCCCGCCCCTTTCTGCCCGCCTGCGGCCAATCGGGAGTCGGGCCGCGCCGGTGTCCCGCCCCCGCACGCTGCGCCCGGCGCGCGGAGCGGAGGCATCTCTCTGCGCATGACTCCGCCGCTTCTCGGAGCCTTCTCTTCAGCCCCTTGCGCGGTCTCGCCTGTGGGCGGAGCCCTCGTCCCTCGGGTCTGGAGTGGCTTGCCGGGCTTGGGCTCTTCGAGGAGCTGGAGGCCAGGGAAAATCATTCCGAAGCTCCCCCAAACTTACCTGCCCCACCCTTCTCCCATATCCCCACGGCCTATCCGTACTCCCACCTGAAATGAAGCAGGGGGTCAGGTTGTGGTCCCGAGTTAGGGTATGGCCTGGGTCACTGCCATGTCAGGGTTAGGGCTGTCTGTGGCTGGGGTCAGGGCTTGGGCTGGGTTAGGGTCAGGGGTCAGACTGTGACCAGGACTCAGGTTGAAGGGTAACTAACGGATCGATCTTGCCTCCTTACCTAAACTCGGTCCCCAAGAAAAGAACTAAGTTCATTTGCATTAATATATACTTAAGAATCAGACTGGGGAATTGTTCAAAGGAGGAACAAAGCCATCAGCCAAAGGACAGTGAAAAATTCAAAGCTTCTAGAAACCTGACTTGGGAGGGAGAGGGATTAAAAAGTTGTGTGATTTCTTAACTCTGAAAAACCAGACTTAAAGAGAGTTAATTACCGGATGAAATTCACCCTGGAGTTAGGACTCTGGAGATGTGCTCCAAAATTCTATTCCGCCCCACTGCCCAGCTTCATATAACATTTTAAGGTAAGCATATAGAAGGCATAAAATAGATTTAATGGATAATGAATCTGGGTATGATGTGACAGATGCATTTAGGGGGTATTCTCTGAAATTAGGACCAAATGCTTTTGTTAAAACATCTATGGTAAGGATAGGTATCTAAATGAATAAATGTGTGGACTAGTGGGTAGGAAGTAGACTGATGGGTGGTGGAAACATCTACTTGATTGCTTCTATTTTTTTGTGAAAAACATCTATGAAGAGGGAGGGAACAGGGAGGACTGAGAAGAACCGGTAGGATTTGAAGAGTTGATGCAGGTAATGGAAGACAAACCTGACTGGAAACACAGTGGTAGTGCTAAGATTTAAATTTACAAGGGCAAACAGTGCATTTGTACAGCTTTCTCCAATGGATTTTTTTTGAAGATTTTTTTTTTAAATAATCTCTACACCGAAGAACTCACAACCTGATCAAGAGTTGCATGTCTGACTGAGCCAGCAAGGTGGCCCAGATAGTTGTATTTTATTTTTTTAATTAAAAAAATTTTTTAAAGATTTTATTTTATTTGTCAGAGAGAGCGAGAGCGTGAACACGCACAAGCAGGGGGAGCAGCAGGCAGAGGGAGAAGCAGGCTCCCTGCCGAGCAGGGAGCCTAATGCAGGACTTGATCCCAGGACCCTGGGATCATGACCTGAGCCGAAGGCAGATGCCCAACCAACTGAGCCACCCAGGCGTCCCCAGATATCTGTATTTTAAAAGTAACCCAATTATCATACTACTAATTTTCAAATGTGAGTGAGTCTTCATATTTTAACAAAGATTAATTTCAGAGAATATTCACAATCAATTTTTTGATAAGAGATAGTCTTAAATCTTCGGTTACTCTATTATTTAAAAAGACTTGCTGGGGACACCTGGGTGGCTCAGTCAGTTAAGCATCTGCCTTTGGCTCGGGTCGTGATGCCTGGTTCCTGGGATCCAGCCCTGAGTCAAGCTCCTTGCTCAGCGGGGAGCCTGCTTCCCCCTCTGCCTGCAGCTCCCCTTGCTTACGTGCTCTCTCTCTCTCTCTCTGACAAATAAATAAATAAATACATCTTTAAAAAATAATGATGTACTGTATGTTGGCTAATTGAGTTTCAATAAATAAATAAAAATAAAATGCATACAAGTAATAAAAAAATAAAAAGATAATGTTAAGGAAGCATGTAATCCTGTGCTCTGGCTGCCATAACAGACTTACTGAAAGGGGTGCCTGCATGGCTCAGTTGGTTAAGTGTCTGGCTCTTGATTTTGGCTCCGGTCATGATCTCAGGGTTGTGGGCTCCAGCCCTGAATTGAGCTCCACAGCTAAGCAGGGAGTCTGCTTGAGATTCTCTCTCCCTCCCTCACTCCCCACTCTGTGCTCCCTCCCTCCAAAATAAATTAATCTAAAAAAAAAGACTTGCTGAAAATTTAATAAACGTCAATGGAAAAAATAAAAATTAAAAAAATTAAATGTCAATGGAACTATCACCTGACATGACTGAGAAAGAGTTACCCAGGTATGTTCCACCTCAGCTTAATCAAAGAACATGAGAAAACTATCTGTATCTAGGTTATAATCGTATCATTAGAGCCACCACTTTCGCATGCGTTAGTGTTGTCTAGTGGCTTATGTTATAAGCATCTATTGTTACACAGCACAGGCTTCTTTCATGTGGTCGACTAAGTAGTTTTAAGTTCAATAGCTTTCTTCTTTACTTAATTTTGTTTTATTCTATTTTGTAGATACTTAGTATAGTATAGTCCGTAATCTTTTGCCTTTATCCTTCAGGATATATTTTATTTTTAAACATTTTATTTATTTATTTATTTATTTGAGAGAGGGAGAGTGCACGAGGGGTGGGGGAGGGGCAGAGAGAGAAGCCAACTCCCCACTGAGCAGGGAGCCTGACACAGGGCTCACATCCCAGGACCCTGAGATCATGACCTGAGTCAAAGGCAGATGCTTAACAAGGCAGATGCTTAACCAGCTGAGCCACCTAGGTACCCCCAGGATATATTTTAAATAACGGCATGGGTTAATGCCTTCACCAACAGGTCTATTTAAATAGTCTACTCATAAATAAATAAACAAACTACTCCAGACCTATAAAGTGAATATGAATTCCCAATGAAAGGTAATTACTTGCATGCTGATTTAATAAATGTGTGACTTTGGTGTACATAAAAAATAATACGTATTGATCATTTGACTTAATTCTTTTCAGGAGCTGTGAAAGCATTAAATTATAAGAAAAGTCCTTGCAGATGAAATGTTAGGACTGTTAAATTTAGCTTTTATTGTTGTTTGTACCAAAATATTTTCCCAAGAAATTAATTTCCAAAATGATCATAGATATCAATCAAAAGTAGTATTTCAAAAACAAACAACAAAAAGAGGCCTTCTTGTGATTTTGTGAAAGTGCCACCTCTGCCAACTTATAAAGCCTGTCCTGTTTCCTGGTCCATACCACCTGCTTCCTGCACTCAACTGTCCTTTCTGTAGGGTCCAAAGACTGTGTCTTATGTACTGTTGAATCCCCAGGGCTTAACACAGGAACAGGCAGGCACATAGTAGATCCCAGCCCATTTTTGAATGGATAAATGATAGTAGCAGAAAGACTGCTCCCTATATCCACCTCTACTAGGAAGGGGGGTGCTTATGAGGTCAGGAATAATTAATAGGCAGGATAATAACATATGGAATCATTTAATCCTAATTCTGAAATTGAATAGTTCTTGCCCATTCTGCAGAAGAAAGGAGACAGGGGGCGCCTGGGTGGCTCAGTCAGTTAAGCATCTGTCTTTGGCTCAGGTCGTGATCCCAGGGTCCCGGGATTGAGCCCTGTGTTGGGCTCCCTGCTCAGTGGGGAGTCTGCTTCTCCCTCTGCCTGCCATTTGGCTTGCTTGTGCTCTTTCTCTCTCTCATCAATCAATCTTTAAAAAAAAGAAGAAGAAGAAGAAAGGAGGCAGGACCAGTTGGCCAATGCCCAGGAACCTTCCCTGGAAGCAGAGTCAAGCAGAGATCATCTGGTCAAAGTCTTTCACATATAAGGGAACCAGAACCCATACAGAATAAAGTACTTCTCACATATACACGTACCCTGTTCGTCATAAAGCGCTGAAGCTTTGTAGTCAGATGACACAGAAAAGGAAAGTCAAAGTAGAACTCCTTGCTGTTTATTGGCCATTCTCTTTGCCCAGCCCCCTACCACACTGCACAGCCCAATCCTGCCCTTGGAAGAGTTCCAGAGATGGGAAGGGATGGTGGGATGAGGAAGCACAGCTTGAGGCTCAGCAGAGACATTTCTTACCAGGTAGTAGTTGGGACACGCACGGGTTCCATCTTCACTCCCTAACAAAAGGACAGTCTACTCTCTCCCTAAATCTTCCTCCACCCCACCCTTACCTCAGACAATGAAACTCTGAAGCCAAGGGCTAGAGTTGGGGAAAATATCTGGGCAGGACTTTATCCCAGCATCAAGCCTATCACCATCAAAAGAAAGATAGTCATCTAGGCTCCTGCAGGAAAGAAAGAAATGATTACAAATAGGATTCAGTGGCTTTGGGAGCCTGGGAAACATTTTAGGTTTAGATATTCCACTTTGGAGGATTATTTAGTAATCCATTCATGCATTCTTTCAAAAAAGCTTTCCTGGGCCCACTGTCCCAACTGTCTGACAGTCTCTCCCTTAAATTGGGGGTGAGGCAGATGGAGTCCAGGGATGAAATGCACTCTCTAGTTCAATGGGGACCCCACTCAGCCCGCCTCACTTATTACCTGCCTGGCCCTAACCCTCTGAGTCATTTCTGGATAGTCTCAGGTTCTGATGAGGTGTAAAACTCTAACTGTGACTACCAACAACCCCACAATGACAACTGCCATGTACTGCTGAGTAAGCTGAGACTTGGAGAAGGTAACTGACTTCTCCCAAGTAACACAGAGTTGAGCAGAGACAGGATCCAAGACCGGCACCAGCCAGAACCCAGTGTGCACCCCCAGACCCTGGTGCAGCTACCAGATTTTCACACCAATCCCTGTGCACACCTGCCAAACACCTGCTGCTGGAGGCGTTGGACTCTGAAACCGCACAGTAAGAAAGATTGAATTTAAGGAACCACCCCGACAGGATTCCCATTGTTTCATCAAGATTGAGAGAAAGGGCTGACCCTTTGTTGAAGCAGGGCCTCAGAAGGGTTTGCTGATGACCCTTTTGCCTCTAATTAGAATGGGCTTACTAAGACGGGCTTTCCTGTGAGGGTCAGCTCTTTGGAAGACTGTTACAGAATAGAAAGAAGAGACTATTCCAGACCGGCAAGGAGAATATACAAAAGTGGGCTGGCACAAGGGACAAACAGACTAGGAGAAGAGTGAACTGGTGTGGCAGGAAAGGTGGGAATGGGAGGAGAGGAGAAGTTGAATGAGAACAGGATCCGTGAGGGGAGGGGACCCTTCCAGAGCAGAGGAGAAGCTGAGGATATAGATTTGGGGAGGATATGGACCTGGATTGGGGGAGAAATGTAGGACAAGAAGGTAGGACGGGTCTCAGAGCAGGTCAGTGGGAGGCTCTGCAAGAGGAGTCAAGGAGGCACCTAAATCACCCAGTTACCGCTTATCCAGTTGGGCCCGAACCCCATTCAGCCCGCGCCGCTCTCCAGGAGCTCTTGCGCCGGGATCTCCCAGGTGAAGTCTTCTGCCTACAGGGCTGTGGGGGACACAACCTTAGGTTAGCGAGACCGGAGACACAGGGAACTAGGTGTGGTCCCCGAAATCCCGCCCCTTAGATCACTCTACTGGCAGTTTGTTCCACAAACCCCGCCCTCGGTTCCTCCCCTAGCAAGATAAGCCGATCCCCAGCACCGCCGTCCTCCAGGCCCCTCCTTAATCCCGCCCCCAGGGTGGCAGCATTGGCATATTGCTCGGCTCCTGGCTCCCCAGTGGCCGTCCCCAGTGGCCGCCGCCAGCGGCGCCAGGCGGAGGCTGCAGGGACTGCCTGGATCTCCCAGGCCTGCCTGCTTACCGGCTGGCACGGGTGTCCTTTCCGCTCATCACACAAGGTCACTCGGCTGTGCAGGTAGAACGTGTCGTTCGTCACGAAGTGGAGCGGGTTGAATGAAGGCCAGCGTCACTGGCAGAGAGGCCCCGTTGGCCCGCAGCCCCTGAGCAGCTGGTTTGCTGACTGGGCAGCTGTGGGGGGGAGGCAGCGTCACTCCCTGTTTGGAGTCCAGGCTTGGGCCGGCTGTGTGGACGCAGAAACATTGATTTACCCCTTTTCGCTGGTGCTGTTTGAGTGCAGATGCTGCGTCTCCTACTGAGAACTTCACATGCGTTTTTTCATTTCATCCTCACATCAATCCTAGGAGGAAGACTAGACTTTTGCCCCTTCCCCTTTCTTTCTCTCTCTCTTTCCCCTGACTCCTTTCTTTCCTCCCCCTCCTCTCTCCTTCCCTCCCTCCCTTTTTTTCCTTCTTTCCTCCTTCCTTCCTTCCTTCCTTCCTTCCTTCCTTCCTTCCTTCCTCCCTCCCTCCCTCTCTTCCTTTCTTCCACACTTTTCTCTCCGTGTTTTTGTTTCTTCTTCTCTTCTCTTCACTATTATTTTCATGGTGTGGTGGTGGTAATTCATGGCAAGATGATCTTTTAGTTTTCTTTTCTTTTCTTTTTAAGATTTATTTTGAGAGCGAGCATGTGCGTGCGCTAGTTGGGGGAAGAGTGGAGGAAGGGGGAGAGAAGAAGTCTCCCTGCTGAGAGGCTCTATCCTGCCACCCTGAGATCACCACCCCAGCCGAAACCAAGAGTCTGATGCTGAACCGACTGAGACACCCTAGGCGCCCCAATCTTTTAGTTTTCTTTGTCTTAATTTTATTTGTTTTTCTAAGGCTCTCTCCTTTCAATAAAGTTTGCTTGACTGGGCATAGTTTATCAATCATCACTTATTAGAAATAATTGCTCCAAACTGAAAAAAAGAGACCTCAGTTATTGGTGGCAATGTTGGCATTGGTAGGCAAAGTCTGATAGAGAAAATTCTGAGCTGAGGGATTAGGAGATAGTGGTCTGAACTGTCCACACTATCATCATGGTGACTTTTTTTGAGGTGACAATAACCTAACAATAACCAGGAGGCAGGGGCGTCAGCATCTTCAACTCTTCTTTAAGACTTTTTAAAAAGTCTCACGAGCCAACAAATTCTGTTTTGTTTCGTGGTTTCTATTTATTTATTTGTTTGTTTATTTATTTAGCTCGAGCCAGTTGGGGTTGGGTTTTCTGCCAGTTGCAACACAGGGGGTCCTGATACATGTCAAACAGTGATGCTTTTGGGGTGATGAAAGAGATGCTAATACTTAACCCTTCCCTTCTTTCTGTGCCTGCTCTTTCTTTTGCATTGGTGTATTGAATCCTCACAACGAATCTGAGGTAATGATTATTATTTCTATTTGTCAGAAGAAGAAACTGAGGTTCAGACAGGCAAAGAGATTTGTGCAAGGTCACACAGCCAGGAAGTGGTGGTGCTGCATTTGAAATGAGGTCCGTTCGACTCAAGAGCCAAATGTCTTCCCTGTCGCACTGTACCGCCTTGCAAAAATATAGCTTCATTCTCATGGCTGAGCCAACCACTCTCTCTAGAGAGAAAGGCCCAAATCAGCTATGCTAAGCTGGATCTCTTGGAAACCTTCCTCTTTCCCCTGGGCAATAGGCAGAAACAGGTCCTTTACCTGATGCTCTGTCATTGCATCCTTGGCACAATCATCAAAGGACTAATTCCCAAAACTGGAGTTGACCCAACCCAGGTGGCAGGCTCATCCTTCCCACAACCCAGCTCTGAAGAGGCACTGACGCTTGTCTTCAATTCTGCCCCTATCCGGCACCTGCCCCTTCCACACCCCACTTTGTTCTAGCCCTGTGCAGAGCTAAGGGGTCACAGCAGGGCAGGAGAGCTGGCCAGAATGCACGGAAAGAGTAGGAGGACCTAGGCTCTAGACTCGGCTCTATTACTGACTTGCTGTATAATCTTGAGGGAGACCCAATCCTCTTAGTGCTTCCATATTCCCCTCAAAACAGTGAGGGGCTTGGGCTCAATATTGTAGAAGTCCTCTAAGTTCTAGTGGTCTGTGGGTCTATTTGCAATAAAAATCCTGGCCGTAATGAACACATGTCATGCCACAGCTCTCAAGTTTTTATTTGTAGGGAGAGATGTTTCCATTGGATAGAGATTTTATGGGGTTTTTTTCCTCCCCCATGTGGTTAACCAGTTGTCCCTGCTGCCTTATGGAAAAGTCCATCCTTTCCTCACTGATTTGTCCTGCTATTTGTCATTATGTATCTAGACCGATTTCCCTGCTCTTTCATTCCTTTGGTTCGCTTGTCTGTCACTGCACCAACACCGTATTATCTTACTTTAATGTAAATCTCAGTATCTGGTAGAGTGAGTCTCCCATCTTGCTCTTCAAAATTATCTCAGCTATTGTTGGCTCTGGGTTCTTCCATATATTTTAGAATCTGCTTACCAAGTTCTACAAAATCCCTGTTGGGATTTTGGTTGGCAGTGTGGTACAATTATAGATTTGGTAAGAATGGACAACTTTGTGATAATGAGGTTTCCCCCTCCATAGCAATTTTCTTGAGAAGCAGTGGAATGTAGACTGGCCTCTGAAGTCAGACCTGGGATAGAATCCCAGCTGTGATAAGGGACAAATCACTTCATGGTCATGAGCCTCAGTTTCCTCAGCTATACAACAGGGATAATAATAGTACCCACTTCACTGATGGTCATGAGGGATAAATGAGATAACACCTGTTCCGGTGCTTAGCATATAATGGGTGCTCGATAAGTAGAATCTGCTACTGGTAATGATTACCGCCTCTGCTCCTCTCACCAAGACTGGTATCTGCTTCCCGGGTGCTTTGAAGAGGTTACTTCTTTCCGGCAAAGTTATGGATTCATGGGAGTGATGACACATGCAATTTCCTGCCGCTTCCCAGTGTCTTCCCCCATACTGTCCTAGGGGCTCAGGTTCCAGGCTCAGAGAGACATTGGAGGTGGCAGTTGTTATTCGTTGGAGTAGGGCAGGGGAGGGCAGCGGGGGTCCAAGGCCCTGGGCCCCCAGTTCTGGGCCATCTTGAGAGGGAACTACCTAAGCTATTGGCCCGGCGCAGATGGGAAGGATAGACAGCAGGGGAGAGACAGCTGGGCTGACAGACAAGATGGAGGGAGTAGACAAAGGTAGCACCCTGGAAAAGGATGGATGAGCAAAGCCGGAAGTCCCTTGGAGGTTACCCTGTCATGCTCCTGCCTCCAAATCCATTGGTGTCCCAAGCCATTCAGACAATTTAGGGTTGGGTGGGTGATGGCTGCACTCACATTATGAGATCTTCTTGGGGACACTATTTTCTGTCTCTTCTTTTGTCACCTTCTTCCCCCCTCTTCTGGTCTGTGAGAGCCCCCGGAGGAGGATAGATGGAACAGGTATAATGTGGGTGCTCACCGGGAAGATTGAGGGCTCCATCCGCAAGAAATAACAGTAGTAGCAAAAGTCACTGGAAGCCCACGACCCTGCTGATTGATGGACCTAGAGAGCACTGAGAAGGAGTCTTGACTCAAACAGGGGAACAGACAGCAGCTGCAAGACAGTGAGGCTCTTCTGGCACTGGTGTCATCTCTCATCTGCCTGAGGATACTACCATTCCCATCCCCAGTCGTCCAGACTCCTTCCCAGCTGGCCCCAGGGGGCTTTACAGGGCTGGAACCAAGTAGACTAGAGGGGGATGGAGGATGAAGTTTCCCATCAGCTGCAATGAGTGGGCCTCTGGGGATTCCCATTCCAACTGGTGACTATCCCCAAGGCCCCTAATTGTCAGGCTTGGCTGACCAGCTGGGCAGAACTCTGGGCCTTCCAGCCTTCCCCCCAACCCAACACGAGGGACTCTGAGTCTCAGCCACATGGATGATCTTACTGGTCTCCCAACTTTTGGGCTAAGTGCTGGCCACTTGATTTTCGAGTTGCAGATCAATCTCACCCTATCCCCACTGCACAGATGGGGAAAATGAGGCCCAATGACTTACCCTAGGATGAGAATCCAGTTCTCTGAGGCAGCTCTTCCTAATGCCTGTGACTGCCGCAGCTCTCTCAGACTCTTGGATTTCTAGCTCAGGAACTTGCTGCGGCTCTCAATAGTCTTTAGTGTGAAGGTCCCAAGGAGATCTCTACAGGTCCCAAGTACCCCACCAGATCTCATTCACCTAACCCAGAAACTCCTCCTGCGATCTTCCAGCAAGTGCCAGTGCTCCTCTCCTCTGGCAAGCCTACCAGGAGCCATGGTTTGCCAGTCATTCTCCATTGCCCCAGGAGAGAACTGCCCGTACTTGCATGACTTGGTCAGTGGTGACCTCATCAGACGAGGGCCCCCCAGAAGGAGGACCAGTCTTCTCTACCTTCAGGCTGTCTCCTTCATCAGACTGGGGCTCCCAACCATGAGAACCAGATTCCCACCCCCTCCCCTGCCACAAAAATTTAGAACACTCAGGGGAGATTACAGCCCTACCATGAAGTCAGAAATTTTCAGGGTATAGATTCTCTCTCCCGTTAGACTGGAAAGCTCTAGAGTGCTGTCAGTAACTCTCCCATCAGACAAATGGGCCTTTGAGGGTCAAGATATGTCTTGCCCATCAGACCTGGGGCAAGATTGCCCCAAGCTGGGAGATCCACCAGTTAGACATATTGATCCCAACACAAAACTTTATTGTCAATACATAGATGCCTGGTCCCACTGGCCTCACCTTTCTCCTCTTGGTGCTTAGGCCAGCTTGGGCCCCAGCTAGCTCTGGCCTAAAGCAGGGGGCCAAGTTTGTCCATCCTTAGGACAGATCCTGGCTGCCTTGGCCAGCACCCCCTTTCTGTGCTCATTCTTTGCTGTGGGGCTCCCTCTCTCATCCAGCATCCTTGTCCATCTGAATTCCTCCGGACCTGGGGCTCACAGACACAAGCCCTGGAGATGCCATCCCCTTCACAGCCCCAGGCATCTGCCTAGGTATAAGGGAGAAGACGGGCTCAGGCCAGACTGTGCCAAGTCACATAGAGATGCAGGAAGGTGCAGCTCAGGCCCCTGGCTCCCAGGCTGCCTCTCAGCGACTGCTCCCGTGCTTGTTAAGGAGTATGTTTGTGTTGGATTCCTGAACCTGCAAAACAAGGGGTTTGTCAGTCCTTCACTTTCACGTGGCAAACACTCCCTCACTCCCCTCTGCTAGCTTCAGCAGCTACCCCAACCAGGCTTCCCAGGCAAGTGCTTCATATGTCTGACTCTAGCTGCCTAGTGTCCTCTCCAAGCTTGGGAGCCTAGGCTGTGGACCTCCACAAGGCTCCAGTCATTCTAGCCCAGTCACGTGGTGTGCGAAGCAGAGAAAAAAACGAAGTCATATGGGTGTGTGTCTTTTCTCCCTAGAAGCTTCCGGCCTCGGGATGCATTCTAGCGAGAACCCAGGGATCCTCTCTGCCTACAGTGCACCCAGGTATCTGCCACCAGGTGGAAACTGAGCTGGCTCAAGCCACCCTAAGAAGGGGTAGGTTTGAGGACGTCAGAGACTTAAGTGACTCAGTGGGAGGAGCCTGATGGGGGGCGGGGCAGAGCCTCTCCGAGGAGGAAAGGGTGGAACCGAACCCGCTCAGCGGCGGCTGCGGGGTGCGTGAGAGCCCGGGCAGGGGATCAGATCTTGGAATAGACAGAAAGTTTAACTAATGGGGCAGAGGCTGGGCGGGGCTGGGGGGGTTCGGGGGCGGGGCGGGCGAGCTCTTATTGGGTAGGAGAGGGAAGCTGCGTGCACCTTTTCCCTGTTGATGAGCGCGGTGATCAGGTCTTGCTGGCAAGTCATGTCGCGGATGTCCAGGGAGGACCCGCTCACCACCGACAGGGTCAGTGACAGGGGCTTGTGCATCAGCTCCTCCTCCTGCTCCTGGTTGAAGCGGATGGAGCGTACCTCCTCCACTATCCTGGGGGCGGAGGGGTGAGTACTTTCCGAGGGCTGAGGGAGCGTGGTGGGGGGGAGGTGAAAGAGGGGGACTGCCCTCCCATCTCTTCCCTGGCATCCACCCCGCTTCGCCCTCCCCCTTGACTCCTATGGAGAGCCAGGCCAAGCTGTGCGCTCGTGTGAAACGGAAGGAACAGGAAGGTATGGATTCCAGCTTCTCCACCCACGGACCCCCGGCAAGTCATTGAAGCCCCTCTGGGCCCCAGGGTCCGCATTATAAAGCGGGGAGGGCGTGAAGCCAGAAGAATCCGAGGCTCTGCTCAGCCCAGACTCACGGGACTCGGGGTACCCCCAGTACCCGCCCTACGTGTTGAGCTCATCTCGGATCTCCTTATACTGCATCAAGTTTTCCTGTATTGCCTCGAGCACCAAACAAAAGTTGTCACAGGTGTTTTCTGAGAGGTTAGACAGGTGGCCGCCCGACAGCGGCTCCTGCGGGACGCCAGACATCTCCAAACGGGCGACCACACAGTGCACCAGCGGCAGCTCGTTACTTCCCTCCACCTCCTGCTTGCCTCTCTGGAAAGAGGGAAATGGGGAGAAGGACCACTCAGCCGGCACCCCTCCCCCAGCCCCTTCCTGCTTGGCCTGTTGGAGGATGAGTCTCTTAGGACACCAGGGTTCTAATGCCCTTCATTTCAGCTCCAGCCAATCTTAGCCCCCCTACCCTGCTGTGGGAGCT
The DNA here is from genome assembly GCF_024610735.1 of Ursus americanus. Classification (NCBI taxonomy): domain Eukaryota; kingdom Metazoa; phylum Chordata; class Mammalia; order Carnivora; family Ursidae; genus Ursus; species Ursus americanus. The sequence continues at coordinate 11,525,413 of NC_142159.1, forward strand.
CAACTTCAAATGCACAAGCCCCGCCTCCACCCCTTTGAAAATTCTCACCCCTTTTCAAAAAGCTTTTCAAACTTAGCACCCAGTTTCACTCCTGATAAATCCTACCTAGCAAACTTCTAAAGCCCTACCTACTCTCAAGTCACAGCCACAGCCCCCTCCACCCCACCAGTTTTTGGAAGTCCTACCCCTGAATGAATAACACTGTAGCTAACATTTAATGTTATTATTAAATGTAGCTAACATTTAATGAATTCTATATGTGTGCCAACTACTGTTCATTTATCCATATAATTCTCATAATAGTCCTTTGAGGGAAGTACTATTATTATTTCCATTTTACAGAAGAAGAAATCGAGGCTTAGATTGGTTACCTGCCCTAAGGTCCCCCAGCCCCTCAGTTTTGAGTTGCCATAGAAACTAGGCAATCCACACCACTCAGATGGTACTCAAGGTGGGGGATGCTGCCCCCAGGTCTCAGACTTGACTTTCTCCAGGCCCTTGAGTGTGTAAGCATGTGTGCACACACATGCACACGCACACACACACATGCGTGCCCTCAAGTCAGCACTCATACATTCTCCCTCTCCTCCCTTCTGCCCTCCCCACCCCCCTCACCTCACTGAAGTTTATCTGTTGCAGTTGCCCCTGCTCTCCTGCCTTCATCATTTGCTCCAGATTGGTGGTCACCACGACAACCAACAGGTTGATGCCAATGAAGGCACCGATGGTGATGAAGGTGGTGAAGTAGATGGCACCCCCAATCTCCATCGCGTACTCTCTTGTCTCCATCCTGGAGATAGCAGGCAGGGGCTCCATCACCTCCCTGGTCCTTTGAGTCTCAATTCCCCCTTCTATGAAATGGGGACATTATCTCAAGGCCTACTAGGACTGGGCTGGGAGGCTGTCCTGAAACCACAGATCTGCTGTCTTGCTCGAGGCCTCGCTACCCAGCTGGTTAGCATGACAGGGGACGTCTTCATGAACAGATCTGCAGTAGGACTTTGAAAGGGGGACAAGCCTTCAAGCAGACCAAGACCAGTCCTCAGAGTGTCCTTTTCCCCAGTTTGAAGCCCCGGGCAGCCCTCTCCTGCTGGGCCATCCTCCTCCCAAGCCCTGGAGCTCCACTCCTACTGCCTTGCCCCGCGGGGTGGGGGGGGACACCCCACAGGCACTCACTGAAAGTCATTGTAGATGTCCACCCAGCCATCTTGGGTGATGCAGATGAAGAGGGTATAGAGGGCGACCTGCATGTTCTGGAAATGCATGGGCACAAACGCACCAAAGAGAGTAACCCCAAACACGGAAAACACCTGCCAGAGAGACCAAAGACGATGCCTGAACTTTACCCAAGGACCTTGGAGACAGGACATGCAAATGCCATGCAAATGAACACTGCCAAGGGAATCCCAGGGATTCTGGCCCAGAGGTTTCTCCTCTTCTCCAGACAGCTCCCCATCCCCAATGACCCAGGGGCCCTGGTCAGGAAAGGGGAGCAGGTGGGGGTTAGGGGAGGGCACTGACCAGCATGAAGAAAAGGATGAGGGTCATGATGTTGGCCATGTCGGGCACCGACTGCAGGATGACGCGGATGATCCGGGCCAGAGGTTCCACCGCCATGCAGACGTGCACCAGACGAAGCGCCCTGCGGCACAGCCTCTCAGGGGTGCCCCTCGGCCCCTCCCAGGCCCCTCTTCCCCACTGCCCCCTGACCTGCCTAGAGGGGCAGAGATGATCCCCACCCCATCTCTTTCCCGGGGTCCAGACAGGTTCCCTTCATTCCCCAGAGTTCCCGGCTCACCTGAGCGTATAGGTGATGGCGTTGACACTGAGTTCATTAATGAAGAACCCCAGGAGCAAGGTAAAGATGATAAGGAAGTTGAGGATGTTCCAGCCGTCCTGGGGGTGGTGGGGGATGGGGGGTGGGCCAGCCCCAAAGGGTCTATCAGGCCCAGCCCGTGGGGACATCCAGGGTCTGCCCTCCCACCACCCCAAGGATGGAGGGCTCAGTGTGCCTCTCAGGACAGGACCAGTCATCTGCCATCCACTGCTGTTACTTCTCCTGCTGCCTCCCCAAATGTGCCACAAAACCCACAAGCACTTGCTGTCTCATATGCGTGTCAACAGCCAAGTGCAGCCTCAGAGACACACAGTGGAGACCGTCACACACACAGCTGACTCCTAAGCTAAGCACCCACCTTGGCTAGTGCAGTGCTGAAAATGGCCTTGCCCTACAGTTAGGTGACGGGGACGTGTTTGGATGCTGCAGGCTTTGTGTGACACACGCTACAATTAACAATACAATAACAATAAATGCTAAGAAATCAAAGACTACTGCTTCAGTAGCCAGTTCAGAAGTGAGCGAGCTCTCACTGTGCGAGAGAGACAGACACAGGGAATTGTTACAAGCCCTTTGTCCAGTAAGGCACAAAGTCGTATAGGAATGGGGACAGACGAAGGAAGCTCCCAGGTATGAAAAGTTCAAGCACAGCCACTAAAGAGGGGAATTAATGTAGCAAACCATGGATGCATTTAGCTTTTAGCCAGTGATTCCACTTCTAAAATCTGACCCATGGAAACTCTGGTCCAAGTACAAAATGACATTTGCATAAGGTTGAAAACAAGTGTCCGGCAATGAGACACTGGTTGAGTGAACCACGGAGCGTTTAGTCAATGGAACACTGTCCAGGCAACAAAGACGAATGAGAAAGATCTCCGTGTACTGACATAGAAAGGTTGCCAGGACCCAGTAAGTGACAAAAGCAAAGTACAAGGGGAGAGAGGACAAAGGAAAAGGAGGACTAAGATATACACGTATTAACTTATGATTGCAAAATATACACTGTGAGGATAAACAAGAGACTATAAATATAAAAAGATTACTTGGCGGGGTGGGGAAGAGATAAAGGGAAGGAGTGGAAGGAAATATTCCCTGTGTACCTTTCAATATAGTTTTGACCAATGTGTATCCGCATTAAATATTCAAAAAGAAAACTATTTTTTAACGGAAAAAAATGTTCTTAAATGTATCGGGCAGTCCAATGAACACAAGGCTTCCTGGTATCCCACAATCAGCATGACTGTGCCTACACATACGCAAGGAGATGCAAATCTGTCTGTCTACAGATCCAGCCCTCTATCCGGCCAGTATTATGCTCCTACTATATGCCAGGCCCTGAACTGGATGGTAGGATACAGGATTTCTGCCCTGCAGGGCACACCAACTATTTCCAGGAAGAGAGACAGTAAATTTAAACTCCATGCGAGACAGATAAATACACAGTATCAGGGAGACACAGCCACACCTCACCTGGCCTGGGAGAGACAGGAGGACTTCCTGGAAGAGAAGATATCTGAACCAAGTCTTAAGCCATAAGCGGGAGTAAAGCAAGTGAATAAAGTGGCAGGGGGCTTTCATAGACTAGGGGTCAGCTGGGACAAAGGCACGTGTGCATGCGCGTGCGCGTGTGCATGCGTATGTGTGTGCGCGGGTGTTGGGGAAGGCGACTACAAGCCGTTTGGTAGCTGGAACATCAAGTGCAAGTCAGGGAATGCTGAGGCCGTAAAAGTGAGCACCTCGGAAGGCTCAAGTACTGTAAAGTAATTGGACCTGATTCTATAAACAATAGGGAGCCACTGCAGCATTTTTAAGGATTTGAGAAATATTTAGGTGGTGAAATAGTGATTAATAGGCTGTGGGGGTGAGGAGGAGGAAGGGACCCCGCAGGGCAGAAGAAAAGTAAGAGCCGGGGACAAGACTTTGCAGATTCCTGTAGGGCTGGGTAATATTTTAAGATATTAATTTACAGACTTTCCTCCCTTTCCTGCATCTCCCCTTTCCCTCCTCTTGCCTCCCCTTCCACCCCAGCTATTCAACAGGGAGCAGGTTTTGTAAACTGGGACCCAGGGGCAGGGAGAGGGGTGAGGGAAGGAGGCAGAAGTGGGCTCTCACAAGCCCTGGTTTTTGGCACCGGAAGCTGGGCCCCAGAGGAAGGTTAGGGTTTAGGACATTAGTTCTCAGCCAGGGATGATTTTGCCTTTCAGGGGACATTTGGGAATGTCTGGGGTTGTCACAACTAGGTTGCCACGACCGAGGAAGGTGCTAATGGCATCTAGCGGGGGAGGCCAGGGGTGTGTCTGAACATGCGATAGTCCCTACAATAAAGGATTATCCAGGCCAAAATGTCAATAGTGCCAAGGTTGAGAAACCTTGCTTTAGGGGACAAGCAGGGTGCCTTGGAGGAACATAAGATTCTCAGGCTTGCTTCAATTCTCTCGTGCTAATGAAACCCTGGGACTTAGCCTTGAAAGCTCAGGCCCCCTGGGGCAGCTGGCTGGCTCAGTAGAAGATGCGATTATTAATCTCAGGGTCATGGGTTCAAGTCCCACACTGGGCATAGAGCTTACTTAAAAAAATAAGAATAAAAATTTAAAAAAACAACAACACTGTTAAGAAAATGCAGACCCCCTAACTGCTGCTGAAAAGAAATCTCAAGAAGATACGAAGGAGGAGATGTTTTCTCTTACGGAACAGGTGTCTGCTTGCCTCCTAGGGCTAGTTCGGATAAGGTGGTGCATTGAAACGTTCACAGAAAGCATGGTACCTACCTCCTCTTGAGTGTGGAAACATGTAAATATGCACCAGTCCATTCTATTTACTCTTAATAAACATCCTTGCAAATGTCGTTTGCACAAGGCAGTCTTTAAGACATCCAGACTTCAGAAATGTTCTGGGTTCTACACTCTGGGTTCTATGGAGTGAAACCTCTGACCCCTGGAAAGCTTATAATTCTAATTGGTTGTCCTGGTAATGGTATTTTTTTTTAAGATTTTATTCATATGCTTGAAAGAGAAAGAGAGAGCAGGAGCGGAGGGAGGGGCAGAGGGACAAGCAGACTCCCCACTGAGCAGGGAGCCCGATGTGGGGCTCCATCCCAGGACCCCGAGACTATGACCTGAGCCAAAGTCACTCTCTTAATTGATCAAGCCACTCAGGCACCCCCAGTAACAGTATTCAAATGATACTTCTGCGGCGTCTGGGTGGCTTAGTTAGTTAAGTGTCTGCCTTCCACTCAGGTCATGATCCCAGGTCCTGGAATCAAGCCCGCATTGGGGAGCCTGCTTCCCCCTTTCCCTCTCCCGCCCCCTCCCCATGCTCTCTCTTGCTCTGGAGTCTCTCTCAAATAAATAAAATCTTAAAAAAAAAAAAAAAAAACAAGGGGCGCCTGGGTGGCACAGCGGTTGGGCGACTGCCTTCGGCTCAGGGCGTGATCCCGGCGTTCTGGGATCGAGCCCCACATTAGGCTCCTCCGCTATGAGCCTGCTTCTTCCTCTCCCACTCCCCCTGCTGTGTTCCCTCTCTCGCTGGCTGTCTCTCTCTCTCTCTCTGTCAAATAAATAAAATCTTAAAAAAAAAAAACCAACACAACAACAAAGTTTGAGTCTTCATCTCATTTAATGCGGCAATAAGACCGTTTCCTACCCGGACAGCTCTCCGACACTCTCCCCAGCAGGGGTCACAAGCTATAACCTGCGGGTCAAACCTGGCCAGCGGCCCTTTTTTTTTGTAAGACCCTCAGGCTAAGAAGGCTAAGAATGGTTTTTATATTTTTAAATGGTTAGGGGGCAACATCAAAAGAACAACATTTTGTGACATGTGAAAATTATATGAAGTTCAAATTTCCGTGTCCATGAATAAAGCGTTCTGGGAACACAGTCAAGCTGTTTGTCTGTCTGCAGAGCTTTTGTGCCCCGAGGCAGAGGTGGGTGTAACAGAGACTGTATGGCCCACAGAGCTTAAAATATTTATCCTGCCCTTTACAGAAAGTTTGCTGACCTCTGCTCTTGAACCCTGTCAATTAAGGTGGAGACTCTCAAAGCCATTTCTTAGGTAAGGAAGTCAAGGTTTTCCCAAGATCACAGAACTAGGGAAGGCTAACCCAGGGAGGAAACCAGGGAAGCTGCGCTCCTAGGACAAATTATTTACTGCTGCATCGCGGACATCTCAGAAGTAGTCAGTCTCGCTCTCTCCACGTCTCTCTCTTTCTCTCTCTCGCTCTCGCTCTCTCTCTCTCTCTCTCTCTCTCACACACACACACACACACACACACACATTCTCAGCTTGTTGGGCCAGAAGCACAGGGGTGGGGTGCAGTCCCTACGGAGGAGTTGGGGCAATGGCAGGGAGGGCCCAGGATCTCACCTTCCAGAAAATCCAGAAGCCATTTAACCAGCCGAGGAGAAGCTCACAGATAAGGATGGTCAGCACAATGTCATCTATGGTAGAGAACAACTCATAGTGTTGCTACATGGAAGACAGAGAAAAAAAGAGGGGCCGAGAGGTCAGTGGCGAAGAGCCTGGGTGAGGTCAGGGACGGCGGCGTCTGCGGGGGAAGGCAGGCCCATTTCCTGCTGCTCGTCTTCCTCAGCATCTCTGCAGCTCCCTTTAGAGTACATTTTCCATTTGCATGTGCCTTTCCTGTCAGCATCACCACCGTCCTACAAAGTAGGTTTTATTCCCATCTCACACAGGAGGAATCGGAGGGGTGCCCAAGGTCAGACAGTGAGCAATAAAGACTATAAACCTTTGCTCCTAACCTCTAGAGTAGGGATGCGTGAAAAAGAGGGGTTGGGGAGAGGCACAACAGGCTCCAGGATTGGGAAGAAAGGCCCTGGCCCCTGAGATGGCGGACACTGGACACTGAGTCCCACCCGTCCTTCTCTGGTTGTCCCAACTACTCCAGCTGCTCGAGCTCCCAAATCCCCTGGCAAGGCCTGACACGACTCCTGCATGTCCCCGACACTCATGGGTCCATTTCCCTGGGTGGACTGACGGTTGGATGGATGACGGATGACTTGATGAGCTTGAATTCTTTTCAAAATCCAACTCATTTTCCCCCAATCTCTCACGAAGCTGTGACCCTACTATGGTTTGTGACCCCATCAACAGCTCCCAGCCTGCCCGACGCCCCCCCTGGCAGTTCCCAAAGTCTTGTAAGGAGGACTCCTCCCTTCACGTCCATGGCCAACAGACTCAATGCCTCAAGGCTCACTGCCACACGGAGGCCTCCTGGTCCCCACACCTTGTCATCACCCGTACCCACTGGCCAATGAGAGGCTGAGCACAGCTGCTTAAACCCAGAATGGGACGTTAAGGTCATGGGCTCCCTACCTCTTCCAAATTCCCAGAGGGCATCACAGGCCAAGGATGTCTGTCTATGATAAGGAAGAACTTTCTTTCCCGTCATCTGTCCCCTCAGCTCCATCCCGCTGGCCCTGGGAGGCAACAGCTCTCCTCACTATTTACCACGAGAGCTTCATAAATAGTCCTCCTGCCTCCTCCAAGTCATGAGCATCTATGGCTAAATCAGAGTTGCCTCCTCTACGCACAAGCCTACCATGGCTCCCAATGGCCTTCAGGGCAAGGTTCAAAACCAGTCTGGCACTCACAGGCCTCTAGGATCTGACCTTTATGGACACATATCGTCTACAGGGCTTTTAGCGTTTTTGACCAGGACCCACGGTAAGATTGATGTATTTTATATTTCCCAGTAGTCTGTCTCTCTCCTGCCCCCACCCTCCCTCCCTCTTTTACATACACACATGCAGCTTCTATTTCATTCTTTTTCATTCTACTTCATTCTATCTGAGAGTGCTGGTATCTGCAGTCTGAACCAATCTCACAATCTGTGAGGGGGGGAAGCTGCCTGCAGTCCACTCCTTCGGCCATCTTGGCTATTGGGGTTCTGCCTCCACCACACTTCCACCGCTCTTGTCAAGGCCACAAGAACTAAACCCAAGGGATGCTCCGCGATCCTTCTCTGGCCTCCTCTCTCGCCTCTTCTGGCCCTGCATCCCCTTCTTGACAGCACGTTCAGGTCCTCCCACTGACCAGCCCTCCTCAGTCTCCTTCCGTGCAGCCACCTCCATTCTCTGTCCTTCACTGGGAGGCCCCCCTCAGAGCTCTGTCCTGGCGTTCTTCTCTCCTCACTGGACACTCTCTCCCCCCGTGGCCTCATCTCCTCCTTTAGCTTTGGCAACCATCCACCCAGATGCTGTCAACCCTCATGTTGCCATGTCTAGCCCTAACCTCTCCCTAGACATCTCTGTGTGGATATTGCCCCAGCACCTCCAACCACTACAGTACTCAACTCAAACTGACCTCAGCATCCTCCCCAAAACTGCTCACTGTCCTGTGTCCCCACATCCCAACAAACAGCGCTGTCCCCACACAGTTGCTCAAGCCAGAAAGGTGACTCCTTGCTCTCCCTTTCTCTACATGCGTGAGAGGATGAGGTATGTTAAACACGGCAGCACATATGAAGTGCTCACCGTTTGTTGTAAAGAAAAGCGATCAGGGGGGCGCCTAGGTGGCTCAGTCGGTTAAGCGTCTGACTCTTGATTTCGGCTTAGGTCATGATCTCAGGAAGCCTGAGATCGGGCTTCCGGCTCAGCGGAGAGTCAATGTTTGTCTCTCTCTCCCTCTGCCCCCTCCCCCTGCTCGCTCTGTCTCTCTCTCTTTCTCTCAAATAAATAAATCTTTAAAAAGCAAGCAAGCAAGCAATCAGGAAGGCCCGTGGATTTGACTCCTAGAGAGCTTCAGATGCATGGGACCTCTTTTACCCATGGCCCTTGCCCCGGTTCAAGCCCCATCATCTTTCACTGAACATCACAACACAGTCCGGCCTGATCTATCTTTTCCCATTCCCAGCACCCTCCCTTCTGTGGTCCACCCTGTGGGAGTGAGTGTTAAAAGTCTTCTAAAACACATGTCTGGTCATGTTACTTCCATGCTTGAAACCGTTCCCTGGTTTCCCAATGACATAGGAGAGAGGCCATCCTCCTTAAGATAAAGACCCTGCACCAGCTAGCTGCTGGCCACGTCTCTGAAATCACCAGCCACTGCACTGGACATTTTTAAAATACTGATTTCAAATAGCACAATTCATGTATGTAGTATATTCCTTGTAGGAGTTAAAAATATCAAGGATAAGACCAAAATCATACTGGACTTGAAGATGGACGTACAGAACTTGTTCACAAGCTGTTTCTTCCACCCCCAAACACTCTTTCGCACCTCTCTCTGCCTGGCTGACTCCCACTTACTCTTTATTCCCACCTGAAGCGTTCTTTTCCCCAGGAAGCCTTGCCTGACCCTACAGATTGGGTTTGACGTCTACTTTGAGCTCCCACGTACCCCGTGACACTCATCATCCGTAATGACGTGCTTGTGTCTGAGACAGAACTGGGTCTGCTGTGATCACACCTGGACCCTGGCACAGAGTGACTATTGATTAAAAATGGGTTACCCTCCCCCACCAGGCACCCATTTGTCTGCTTCTGCTCACACCAGTTTTCTCCCATCCTATCTCTCTACAAATCTAATGCCTTTTTCAAATCTGGGCCCCCTCCACCATGAAGTCTTCCTTGATCTCTAATTTCCTAGAAAGTCAGAGCTGACAGCCCCGGAAGAACATTCAGTGCAATCGTCACGAACAGATGAGGAGCCTGAGGCCCAGAGAGAAAAGCGTCTTGCCCAGCACCCCCCCCCCATAGATCAGTGGGGGCAGAGGTCAGGCTGGAGTCCCACCTGGCCAAGGAAGGAGTTGGTGCGCAGACCAATGGTGATGGCGTTGACCACCAGCAGCAAGGCCAGCAGCAGCCGGAAGGCCGGGTGTAGAAGCAGCTGCTTGACATACATGTGAGTGATGAATTCCTGGATGTCCCAGGCATCCTGGGAGAGGGCGGGGACCTTCCTTCAGGCAGGTGTCACCGCGGAGGCCTCTGCCTGGACGTTTGTTCTCAGTGAATGGGGGCCCCTGGGGGAAGGGCCACTCTAGGGGGAGAAGTTGCCTGGGAGGGGTCATGATCTGGGGGCATTGGTGTAGGGGTCACTACCTAAACGGCCACCGAAAGAGGGTGACTGCTGGGGAATCTCTGTGGGAGTCATTGCAAGGGAGAACTTTAGGGGCTCTGCTGGTGAGCGGCTGTCATTATAGAGGGGTTCCCGTGGGGAGCACTGCCAGGTGGGTACTAACATACCATGAAGGGGTCACTGTAGGGGTCACTGCTGGGGCAGGTCCTCAGGGGGGACGTTCGTTTAGAAGCTAGAAGGGGCAGAGTTATTATGGCGGCCTGGTGCCCCAGGGCACAGCTGCTGAGGGTGACTGTGGGGCCGGGCTCGCTGCGGGCGGCCGTCCGGCCTCCTCACCTTGGTGCTCATGATGTCTCCGCGGTTGATGAGCACTTGCTCCTCTGGCCGGGCGTAGGGCTCGTGAGCGGCCCTCTGCGAGAGTGAGGAGCCGGCCCATCAGTGCGGCTCTGCCCCCGGGAGCCAGCGCCGGGCCCTGCGCCCCGCCCCTCCCTGGCACGCCCGGCTTGGGTGGACCAAGGCAGGGGCCACCTACCATGACCGTCAGAGGTTTGGTATTGGCGTGGGTCCACTGCAGCCACCCGCTGTTTCGGTTACCGATCATAGCTGCTCAGTCTCCTCCCACCCGTCAAAGAAACTTCATTCCAAGGGGTCTTGCTCCCCCTCGTGGTGATATCACAGAGGACTCTGTGACCTCCAGCTGTGCATTCCACCAAGGAATCCTGATACCAAGAAAAGTTCCTCCCACTGATTCCCCTCGGTACCCCATGGAGGAAGCCAGGGACACTCAGGGGCTGGGCTGGGGTTAGAGGTCAGAGGCTGATGGGAGCAGGTCAGGTCTCTTGTGCAGCTTGGATGGAGACACAGGGACATGTCCCTACTCTGGGTCCAGGAGCTGGAGGTGAGACTGGGAGGAAAGGAAAGAAGAGGGATGTTTGGCTCAGAGGCCCTCCTCCCAGCTGGCCTCAACCTGTACCTCTCCCCACCGGCTACACCGTCCAAGACCCAGTCTCCAGGGCTGCCCATCCTGTCCTTCCATGCAAGGTGTGTTTCTCCATCTAGAGTGAAAGGCCAGCCTCTGTTTCTCTTAGTGCCCCCCCCTCGCCCGTCCTGGGGATAGGGCCGGAGAGCACCCCCTGGTCTGCAAGGGCTGGGAGGAGATGGGAAGAGATGGGCACACGTGGAAGAGCCCGCTAGCCGCGGATCAGCAACCCGGCATCCTGACAGGCCCAGAACTTCAGCTGCAGGGCCCGGGCCACTGGTCTGCGCACATGGTGGACTAGCTACCGAGACTATCTAGTTACCAAATTAGTTACCAACCAGCAACTAGTTACCAAGACTAACTAGTTACCAAGACTAGTTACACTCATGTCCTTCTGATAGCTTTCCATCCTTGTCCCGTCCGGGAGCAGACTCCTGGTTCTAACACGGAAGTCAAGGCACATGTAGATTCATTTTAGATAAACTGATTTTATTTTGTTGAAAGTGTTTCTTGTGTAAAATGAACGATTATATAAGACTGGTCTGGGGAAGGGAGAAGTTCCAGAGATGGAGGGGGACAGGTTTGTGCCCCCACAGGTCGGAGGATGAGGTGAGAGAGAATCTCTTTCAGCCCAGCGTGCCACTCCTTCATTGGCAAGAGACAGGATGGCACAGAGCTCACTCACTTTACCCCACTCCAGGGGAGAGAGGAGCAGAAATGGTGGACGTGTAGGCAAAGGGGGGCATCTTGGGGTGACACATGGACTAGCACTACTTCAACCTTGAACAGAACCCGGGGATGCTCTGTCCTGGACATATCAGAGGCTTGGGGGCTGAGGTGGTCCTCAAGGCCAGAGGTCAGGAGCCAGGGTACTGCTCAGGGTCAGAGGTCAGGAGGTCGGAGGTTGCTCTCTGGGGTCAGGGGGCAGAGATGGGACTGCTCCTCAGGGTCAGAGGGCAGGGGGTGGGAAGATTGTTCTCTGGAGTCAGAGCTCAGGACTTGGGAGTGGCCCTCAGCCTGCACGACTCCCCAGCCTCCCAGGCCCTCTGAGTAGAGCTCTTGGTTCTGCTCCTTCCACTGTCGGAACTTCTCTCCTGTCAGCTCGGGGTCACCTAGCACTTCCTCCAAGGCCTGCAGCTCCTGCAGCTTTGCCTGTGAAGAGAGCAGGGGCTAAGGAGCCATGATCACCCAGGGAGAGGGGCAGAGCCCAAGTCCAGAGCTCACTCTGGAGTCCAATGCTTAAAACCCAGCACCTGGCCCGGTCTAGCCCTGACCCTCACACTGAGAGGCTGGCTCTGGGAACCTAGAACTTGGCCCAGTCCACAGCCGAGCCCAGAGCTCAGGGCCAGAAACCAGAACCAAAAGCCCAGAGCCCAGCCCTTCACCACACCCAGTGCCCTCCAGCTGACCTTGAGAGTGCTCTGGAGCGCACGCACGCGGTGCACTCGCTCATTGAGCTGGGGGTCTCGGTTGCGCCGCATGAAAGAGCTCCGCCATTGTTCATGAGTGAAGGGCTGTGGCTGGCCCAGGAGGGACACGCCACCCTGCCTCAGCCCCTGCACCATTCCTTCCAGCGCCCCTTCACTGTTGTCTGTGGGAGGGGGAGGCAGATGAGGATGTGCCCATCCTGGCCCCCCCAGCCCCCCGCCCTCCAGCTCAGCTCCCAACCCCAGCACAACACCTGTTGGCGGGCCAAAGGAAGTCTGTGGGCTGCCCTGCATGGGGGTGGCTGCAGGTGACGTGTCTCCATGGAGTGGACTCCAAACTTGGGCTGGGCTGGGCTATGGGCAGGGCGCAAGGAGAGGTAGGTATCATTCTGAGCCCTATGGCCTGCTCTCCGCTCCCCACCAGTCTCCCACTCACCGAGGCTGAGCGGGACCCAGCCTCATCGTCAGGGTCTTCTGCTTCTGTCTCACTGTAGCAGTCTGGGGGAACAGGAGCAGTTGGGGAGCCCACTAAGCTTCACAGGGTTTTGGGAGGCCAGGGAGTGGGCTAGGGCTTTGGAGTTTTCAGCCCCCGTTGCAGGAAAGACAGAGGCTCAGCTGAGACCTGGTGGGACCCACCCCTGTGAGACACCCACCTTCCTCTCGGGGCAGGGAGACGCGGCCCGGAGACTGGTACTTGGAAATGCAGGTAATGAGATGGCGCACCCACCTGTGGAGGGACAAATGGGTCTCGGAGTTTTCATCTACTGTATGCCAGGGGTTTGCACCTCCATCCTCTTCTAACTTAATCCTCAGAGCACTTCTGAGAGGTAGGAACTCTTATTAACCCATTTTACAGATGATGAAACTGAGGCTTGGGGAAGTGAGTGCCTTGACCAGCCACTATCAGAGAGCTGGGATCAGAATCCAGGTTCCTGAGCCAGGCTCACAAGCACTCATGTGGGAGCTGGGGGTTGTGGGTGGGTGGCACTCACATGCTCAGATCCTCCAGGGTATCAGCAGCGAAAATGAAGGGTTTGTACACGTCATGGGTGAGCTGGAACACACTGCCAGGGAGCAGAGCGGCCTCACTCAGCCTGGCTGTGCCCATCCAGAACCCATGAAGCTGCCCCGGGAATCCCAGCTACCTGCTGCCCCCACCCCCCCACGTCTCCTCCTCTCTCCCTTTCTCGCCCCCCCCCACCCCCACGCCGTGTCACACTCCAGGACTTAACTATTTTTTCTTCTGATCCTGTCCACTTTCCAGACTGTAGTTGGAAACATTGATGAGGCCCTCAGCCTTCTCATCCTGGGAGAAGTCACAGTTTGAGGGTCAGCTTGCAGCCCCATTACCCTGGAGGCCCAGTCAGGCTCCTGGGGTGGGCAGGGGAGAGAGTGCTCCCGGGCTCTCCAACCACAAATCTCCTCGTGCCTAGAGCTCAGGGCAGGAATCTGGGGTGGGGGCAGGGGGTGTGACCAAGGGGGGGCCTTTGAGCCAGGAAAGGGGAGCCAAAGATATCCAGGAAAACAGTCCCAAAAGAGAAGACTGACTGCTTATGCATTTGTTCTGTCCTCAGAGCCACGGGAAGCTGCTGCATGCCCCTGAGCTTTACAAACGTTCTTCTCCCTTCCTGCTGTTTTCTCCTTCCCATCTGACTAACCCCCAGGCGTTGATTTCTCAGGGGGCCTTCTCGACTCTTCGGGCTGGACTGTCCACCTCCACTGGGCTCCTACCCACCCCTGGGCTTCTCCTTCAGCATAGCGTGTGTTCCCCAAACGGTCCTTGAGCGTGCATGCACCCTCCCCGCTACCGGCCCAGAGGAGCAGGGACTGTCCCCGTCTGCCCTATGTCCCTAGCACACGGCCCAGAGCTGGGGACGCAGCCGGCACCTGAATGTTCATCGAATGAATAAACAGGATAGATGGAGTAACAGAAGAGGAAGGAAAAGTGGGCAGAGCAGACGTGACTCTGCACTGCCCGTGATGCCTTGCTCAGCCTGCTTTCACACACACATCCGTCTGTGTCTCTCCAGGAGTGACCTCGTTTTACAGACGGGGCTCGGGGGGTCGGTGGCCTGCCCGTGACCACAGAGGGAGGGGCCGGCAGGATAAGGACAAGAACCATGGCTCTGACCCCCTGGCGAAGCCGGGCGGGGGGGCGGGGGCTCACCTGGGGCTGGCGGTACCAGTAGAGCGTGTGTCTCTTGAGCACAAACCAGCAGCGGCGCCAGCGCGGGCCCATGAAGCCGCCGGGCACTTTGCGCAGCAGCAGCCAGCCGTCGCAGTCGGGCTGTCCCAGCTCCCGGCATGACACCCGCCGGCGACTCAGCCGTGTCGCCACGCCTGCGGGAGCACGGCCTGGGTGCTTAGGGGCTGGCAGGGCCACCCGGACCCCCCAGCCTGCACCTGCACCCCCCCAGCATTCCCAGCTGATCTTCTGAACCCATACTCTGGGCTTGAAAGGTTACAGGTGTCTCCCTGAGGTAGGGCTGACTCTTCCCGTTTCAGAGGCGAGGAAACGGAAGATCAGAGGAGGAGTCATTAGCCCAAAGTCACAGAGCTGGTGAGAGGCCCAGGCTGGATGCACAGGTCTGTCACACCCAGCTGTTGAGGAGAGGCTGTGTATGAAATGGGAGGGGTGGTCTTGCCAAACACTGTAAAGACTTCAAAGAGCTCCTATCAGGGGATCCCCACCCGGTCAAGTACGTCTCTTACCTTTTGATTTCTTCCGACCAGAAACAGGACTCTGAAAAGGCCATAAGCGGTTAGAGAAGGGTCTGGGGCCGGAGCCACACAACCCTCCTTGCTGAGCCCTCATCTTACCTTGTCAGGCTGTTCTGGGGCTTCCTGTGTCTCCACTACCCCTGCTGGCAGTATGGCTGGGGGCGTGGGGGGAACGGGCCGGGACTCAGAGTCAAGGGAGGTAGCGTCTGTCAGGAGGGAGGAGAGAGAGGAGCGTCCATGAGACCAGCCCCATGCTGGGCAGTAGGGTGAGGACATTAGAGTGGGGGGGGAGGTTAGAGCCAGGCATCCCACATGCCTTGGCCGGGGCGTCTGCCACTTGGTGGGACTTTGAATCTACCTGTCCAGGTAGGGCTGGGTGCAGGACTTGAGTTTGAAGTCAGGTCAAAGGCAAAGACGTCTTCGGATGGGGCCCTGGGGAGAGCAAGGGGAGGTGAGATGAGTGAGCTCGTGGCACCCCTGCCCAGACCCACCGACGGCAGAGCCTGTTACCTGGGAGACAGCGGGGTGAAAGCCAGCGAGGGGCTCGACAGCTGTGGGGAGCCTGGGGCCTGAGGAGGGGTCTGGGGAACAACCAGAAATGGTGACAGAGCTGACGACAGGGGTCTGAGAGCGGGATGGGGGCAGGGCTGGAGGGCAAGTACCTGTGGAGGGGTCTTCGGGACGGGGACCTTCTTCAGCACTAGACTGACCCCGGCTGGCTCCCGTAGCAGCTCCCTCACCACGTTCTTATGGGGCCAGCCCACCTGGACAGGGCAGGAGGCAGGGGGCAGGCCAGGGACCCAGGGCTGATGCAGCCGCCCACGAGGCTCCGGAGTAAGCCAACAGCCCTTGCCCTCGGTCTCCTGCCACTCCTCCTCCAGGAGGCCTCCACCAGCCCTTCACCTTGGCTCTGCCAAGGCCACTCTGACCCGTAAGAGCTGGCTCATCTCAGGGATGGCAGCTCCCCCAAGCCTGGTCTCCACAAGGGTCCCTCCCCACCCACCGGCCCTGGGTTTTACTCAGTAGTCCCTTCACTCCCCAACCCCGTGTCCCTCTCCTCACTCACCACCACCTGCTCATTGACCTGGACAATCTCGTCTCCAGGCAGGATCTGCAGCCGGGAGTCAGCAGGAACCTGGTATGCGGGGTAGGGCTCACAGGGTTCGCTCTCCGTGGGCCTGAAGCAGGCTCAGCTGGAGGGCAGGGCCTTGGGGCGGGCGGCTGAGAAGGGCGTGGGGTTCTCACCTGGGTGCCCACACGGGACACGAAGTGCAGGCAGTTACTGGTGGTGTGGATTTCCAGGCCCTGCCGAAGCAGAAGCTGCAGTCACTGAGGGTGTTGGGGGACCAGGATTCTTCAGTGGGTGGAACTGGGGGGAGAGCTGGCCCCAGGTCGGCACTGCCCAACTTGCTGTGTGACTCTGGGCCTGCCCCTCCTCTCTGGGCCCCTGCCGCCTCCTCCAATAAGGGCCAGAGGGAGGCTGGGCTTGCTGACTAATGAGGTAGGAGATTCTCAGCAGCCCTCCTGAAGGGATCAGCGGGCGGGGGCAGGACAGGGGCAGGGCTGGGGGCTCTGGGGTTCTCAACGAGTCAAAGATGAAAGCAAGAAAGTCCGTGTCCTCTCCCCAGTCCCCTAACCCGCCAGGTCTATGTCCCAGGGCTGGAATGTGTCACCTGAGACCACACCAGCTAAAGCCCCTCAGGACTGGAGAAGTGCTTAATGACCTAAGACCCCAGGAAAGTCCCCTGGGCCTTTCACAGCTGTACAGAAGAGGCCTTCCAGCCAGAGCAGGACAGGATCCTGTGGGATCCGACAACCGTACTTCAGGGCCCAGACCAGGCTGCCCAGGCCGGAGCTCACCCGCGGGTCGTCCAGCTGCACGCGCTCCAGCATGGCCCTCTGTTCCAGCAGCTCCTGGGGGCTGCAGTTCAGGATGTGCTGGCAGATCCCGGCCACGTGGCTGCACTGGGGGAGGGGATGCTGAGCCTGCGCCCCTTCCCAGCACGCCCCTCTCCCGCCCCACTCAGTCAAACCCACACTCACGATGCTCAGGACCTTGTTCTCCTTCTCGGCCACTGGACTGTCCTGGAAGCAGAGAGGGCAGCAGCCTTCCCTGAGGCAGGGGCACTGCCTTCTCCCGAGGGCCGGGTGGGCTTCCCTGGGGTCCCTCCCTGTGTCCTGCATGCTGGTCTCCTCCCAGGATGACACGGCCTCAGAGCTTTGGCTCCAAGGTCTCGTCCCCCTGATGCCAAACCCCAGAAATCACCATGTATGCCCTCACCCACTCCACCCTTGCCCCAGAGTCAAACTTCCTGAGCTGCCCCTGCCAGCTAGAAGACCCCAGGCCCCCATCGCCCCCTACCCCGTGGCCAGGCCTCCTTTCTTCCTGCCCCTGCCTCTTCCCAACCCCCACACGTGATCCTGTGCTGATTCACACGTTATAAAAAGCTCTAGCCTGATTTGGTCTCTACAGCCTGGGCCAAGCCTGGCCCTTGGTTCTCCTACCTCCTGCAAGGCCTGGCCCAGCTCCCCACACAACTCCCCAATCTTCTGGCAGGCCGAGAAGTCGTTTAAGTGGGAGAAGAGGTACCTGGCAGGGGGAAGGATGGGAGGGGCAGTGGTTAGGGGGCTGTGATGACCAGTCAGGTCTTGGAACCACTCAGAGCCAACTACTCATCGCCGCATGGGGGGAGAGAAGAGCCGCTCTGACGGGTTCTGCTTGGGGGAAAGGAGATGACTGATATGTCGACAGAGCTCAGCACAGGACTTAGCTGTCAAGCGCCTAAGACGTGCCAGGCCCTGTCCTAGGCGCTGGGGAGACAGGCCTTACACACATGAGTACATCAATAATGAGATAACTCCAGCCACTGTGAACAGTAGGGAGCTCTGAGAACCTGCAACAGGGAAGGCTTCCCAGAGGAGGTGACACCCGAGCTGGGACCTGCGGGACAAGCAGCAGCACTTGAAGGGAGTGGAGAAGCTCTCTGTGCAGTGTTAGGACGGTTACGATTACACGCTGGGGGTGGGTGGGAACCCAGGCGCCCCGGTGCCCCTGCACAGATAACCTCTTTGCCCGCTCCACGACTTCTGAGCAACAGCCAAGCTCTGTTCTTCTCTCCCAGGCCCCGGAGGAGGCCAAGGATGAGAAGGGCCCCCTCACCAGCCAGCCCAACGAGGGGCTGAGGAGGGGCCCAGGTACCTGTTGAGCCAGAAGAGGAGGACTCGGGCCTCACGCACCAGCCGCACCGCTGCACTGAGGACATCAGCAGGGGGCTCAGCACAGCCTTCCAGGTGGCCTCGGACCAAGCTCTGGAAAGCACAGGTCCCCTCGAGCAACCCCTCTGTCAGGCTCTGAAGGTTCTCTGTCTGTAGCCCAGAGCTCTGTGCCAGAAAAAAGGCAGGCTGTCTCCTGGTAGTGGCCAGCCCCCCATCCACAACCCCCAGGCGGGTGGAAGCCGCAGCCAGCGTGGCCACCGTTCACTCACCAGGGCCCGGAGCTGTTCCACCCCTTCCAGGATGAGCTCCTGGTGGCCCAGAGGCCACACCGTCAGAGCCTCAAGGCTTCGGGGACAGAGCTGGAGCAGGCACTTGCCAGACAGCTCCCAGTCCTCAAAGCAATAGTCCTGCAGGGAGTCATCGAGGCCTGGAGGGAGAAGAGGGGTGCCGTGGCCTTTTAGGCCACTTCCTCACTCACACAAAGCCCTTTTCCCTCCCAGCTGTTCCTAACCACAGTCCTGAGACCACGCTGTGTTCTGCCCATTTCACAGATGACACTACTCAGCAAGTAAGTTAATTGCTCTGTGCCTCAGTTTCCTTACCTGTGAAATGGCAATAATAAAAGCACCTACTTTCTGATCATGTGGGTATCAGATGACACGAGGCATGTCAAGCGCTTGGCCCATTCCCTGGTTCATGGTAGTCGGTAAGAGCTGCCATTGTATCATCACCAGAATCTCTGACCTGATCTACAAGGCCCTGTATGACCAGGCCGCCACCTGCCTCTCCAGTCTCATCTCCTGGCACAGCCCCTCAAACCCAATACTTTCGATCCAGAGCGCTAACTCCCTGTAGCTCCTGGAATGCCCTTTTGCCTCAGGGTCTTCTATGGGCTATCTCTCCTGCCTGGAGTGTTCTAGCTCCTTTACTCCCCGTTTTTAATCTAACTCCCTCCAGGAAGCCTTCCATAACTCCCCAGGGTGGGTCGGGGGCTCTCCTGCTCCCACTGCCCCTCAAGCTCTGGGCCATAAATAACTGTTCATCTCTAATTCTAGCCCATGCCTGGCACAGGGTAGACAAGGCAGACCAAAAATAGAAATAATATCTATCGAAAGCTTATTCTGTGCTGGGCAAAATTTTAAGGGCTTTCTACATATTAACACATTTGGTGCTCACTGAATGTAGACGGTAATGACTACTGTTATCCCCATTTTATAGATGGGAAAATTGGTACAAACAGAGATTAAGTAGCTTGCTCTCTCTTTGAAGGAATTCCTTCCATGTCAGGCTCCATCGCCGGGGAATGTGAGTGTCATTAATAGCTCTCCCTCATTCCCCATGTGACATCAAGAACACTGGACTGGGAGTTCCTGGACCTGTGACGCCGTGGCTACAGACCCGGAGCAGCTCCTTTGCCATGTACAGTGACCCCGCTGCGCTGCCGTCCTCCCCAAAGTGTCCTACACTGAGCCACACAGACCAGGCACCTGCCATGATGGTCTCATTTTGTCTACCTCCTGAGATCATTGGTGACTTTCTCATCTTATGGATAGAGAAACAGACCTCTGGTCGCAGAGCTGGTGAGTGGAGGGGCGGGGCCTGGAACTCGGCCTGGGAATCTGACTCCAGCCCGGAATCCCTGCTTTTCCAGGGCTCATCGCCCTGAGCCCTGAGCCTGCCAGCAGCGTCGTCCGTTTCCCTCCACTCCTTTGGGAGCTTCCCCCACCAGGAAGGCTGTGGGGACTCACCTCCCCTCTCCTAGCTTCAGTCTGGGCCGTTTCCCACCCAATAGGGCTCACGTCCTCCCCCTGAGTCCCCCAGGGTGGGGCTGTGCCAAGCCCTTCGGTCTGACTGGGCCTTCTGTTTCTCCCAATGGGAATCTCAAGGTGGGGAGAAGGGAAAAGACAGGAGGACCGGCCCTATTCCAAAGCCCAAGCAAATCACTTCCTGGCTCAGTGCGTCAGTTGCCGCTTCTGAAAAATGGGTTTAAAAACAGCCCACTGAGCCCTGGGGCGGAGGGAAGATAAAGGAGATTGAGTGGGCCTGGGCACAGTAGGGCCGCCCCTCTGTTTTCATGACACAACCACCACCTCCCCGCCGCCACCCTGGCAGCCCCTGGCGATGCTGGGGCGATGGGAGACCCCTCTGAGTTCTCAGGCCCCCCGGGGTCATCCCGGCGATCCTTCTGCCTAGCACAGTACCGGGTACCTGGCAGGCGCTCTATAAATCGCTTGTTGACTAACCAACTGGCAGACCTGGCTCGTCCTTCTCCCCTTTTCCTCTCCCCGTCGCAGTGCCCCTCCAGCCCGACTCTGCCCAGGCCCACCTCTCAGCCAAGATGCCACCTTCCCGGGGGTCCAGGTCGCTACTGGCTCCATGGCCGAGACCGCCCGCTGGGATCCGCTCCCGCCGGGTCCCGCCCGCGCAGGAATTTCCGCTCCCGGAGTCCGGCCTGGGGAGGGACCGGGGCCGGGCGCTGGGCGGAGCCACTGGCATACCTGGGTCCAATTTAGACCGCCAGGTGAGGCGCTGCGACCGCCATCGGCCCGCCCCCTGCCCGCCTCCTGCCCCGCCCTTCAGGCGTCCTTGGACTGCTGGGCTGCCTGCCTGGAGGCGGTGCCCCCGGTGTGCGACCTAGGCGACTTGGGGGCGGGCCGGGATCCCGCCCCAAACTGCACTTTGACCTTTAGGCTCCGCCAAAAAAAAAAAAAAAGGAAAGGAAGGAAGGAAGGAAGGAAGGAAGGAAGGAAGAAAGAAAGAAAGAAAGAAAGAAAGAAAGAAAGAAAGAAAGAAAGAAAGAAAGAAAGAAAGAAAAGAAAGAAAGTCAGTCATAAAGGTGAGCAGGGAGTGCAGCCACAAAGCAGAGGTTAGGGAGCCAGAGCCCTGGCTGCAAACATCAGCTCCGCGGCTTGTTAGCTCCGCGCCCCTCCCCACCCAGCGTCAGTTCGTCTGCAAAATGGGCTGCTGTGCATAATACCTGCATTAATAGGTCTAAAACTTTTTGGAATAGGGGTTTTTAGCCTCCCTCTTTTTTGGCACACAGACCCTCTGGCAGTCTGGTGAAACCTATGGACCCTTTCTCAGAATAGTGCTTTTGGAAGCGTTTAAAAAATGCTGAAGGTGAGAATTATAATCAAAATATATTTAAAACACAAATTTATGGGACACCTGGGTTGCTCAGGGGTTAAGATTTGCCTTTCAGCTTGGGTCATGATTCCAGGATCCTGGGATCCAGTCCCTGCACCAGGCTCCCTGCTCAGCGGGGAGCCTGCTGCTCCCCCTGCTTGTGCTCTCCCTCTCTCTCTGGCAAATACATAAAATCTTAAAAAAAACAAAAACAAACAAAAAAAAACCCAAACCCCACAAATTTATGATTGGGGTGCCTGGCTGGCTCAGTCAGTAGAGTGTGCAACTCTTGATCTCGGGGTTGAGTTCAAGCCCCACATTCACTGGGTGTAGAGAGTACTCAAAAAAATAAAATCTTAAAAAAAAATACACCATGAATTTATGACATAGTAATGTGTTTATCAGCATTAAATAAGACTTAAATTTTCCGTTTCTACAGTATCAGCGTGTTGTTGGTTAACTTGAAGAACACTAAACTGTGGGGTGGTCTTTGACTCACCCCTTTGCACACATTTACCAGTTAACAGCTAAACATAAGGAACGCAGGAGCGTAATGGAGAAGCCCGGGTCGCCGGGGTGGGAATAGGTACGTTCACCATTTGGTCACTGACCCTCTACTAGGCCTAGAGGTGCCCCATGAATGGCAGCTACATAGCAGGAGTGTCTGAAAGAGCGCAATTTTTAGTAGTGGGTTAATAACCATCACAATTTTGAAATACTCGTGAGCATATATAATATTGAGATAGTTGAGTAACTTTAATTTAATATAAAATATCTGTGATTTCAATAGGTGAAAAAGCCATAGATACTGCTGATACTTCAATCCATATAGAAGGAAGTGGTAAGTTTTGGTTACAGGTTAGTGAAAATATATTAGTTTTTCCCATCCAAGTTTATGGGGCCCCTAAATTCTGAATCCCAGTTAGGAGCCTTTCACTTGGAACAAGTCTGAAACATACTGTTTGTAGTGGTCACCATCATCACCATCGTCACCACCATCCCAGGCCAGGTGACTCCCAGGAATCAGACAGAATCAGTGCCATTTGCTGTGTGATGGAGCCTCACCTCAATACCTCTCTGAACCTGTTTCTTCCTGTCTAAAACAGGGACACCTAGACCTTAGCGCTGTGATGATTTCCTTGAAGTACTTCGAAATCCGTCACATGGGATAGATCTGAGGTATTATTGCTTTAATTTTGTGGAGAGGGGCCTGGCCTTCCGACTGTCACTTTGGAATCCCTACCAGTGCCCCAATACCCAGCCTTCAAAGCCTGTCATGATCTTGCCCTAAAATCCAAATTCTGCACTTGGCCTATGGATGGCTCACCTAGTGTGTGTGTTTCAGCTGTCCTCATTTAATGATTTCATATACATATCCAGTTCTCTGGAACCCGGCCAGCGCTGCTGACATGTGGCATCAGACATGAATGCAAATTGTTGGCTGCTTCTTTCAAGGTCCCCGCAGGTCCCTGCAGGCCTCGCTCCCTCCCTGGTGACCCAGTAGGCTCCAAATGTGCAACACAGCCCTCACCTCTCTGGCTTCCTCCTTTGCCTCATGCCTCCTCACACCGTGTGCAGCATGTGTCCCTCCATCACTCCGCTTCAACAGCCCGCCTGTGGCACTCTGGGGAAGCCCAATAAACACAGACCTGTCTCCCCCTTCCTGATTTCACCAAACACCTACCCCGAGCCAGCCAGCCAGCCCCTGCCCTCCCTGAACACGCAGTCCTGCATGGGACAAACAGGCAGGGACTCACCACTGTACTCACGTGCTCCCCTAAAAAGACTGGGGGCCTCACATCCATGGCATGGCCTTTATTTTGTGCCCCCAGCACCTGGCAGGGCTAGGCAGGTAAGGGTAGAGTAAATGGTAGCTTCTATCTTAAAGGTAGTTTTATGAGTTTAGAGATGTTACTTCTGCACGTTTGTTGTAAAACATTCAAATGTTAACAGTAGGTCGTTATATCTCTATTCCATTCCCAAGTGGGGACCACTGTAAAGTTTCCATTCTCTACGTAGGCAGATACTCCACATGCTATTCTGAAAATGTGCTTTTTTTTTTCACTTTATGAGAAAGTTAATATCAAATTAAATAATACACGTTCACTTCTTAGAATACTGCCTGGCACAGGTGGCTACTGTTTTTTAGCATGCCATGGACAATTTTCTTAATCAGTATATACTAATCTTTTATTACTGTCCCCAAGCCAAGAATAGGAAAGTCCCTGCAGGAACTTCATCTTGGAGAAAGAAGTGATATGTGCCTTTTCCCAAGGTAGGGGCTGTTGATCCAACAGAAACCAAGTGAAAAGGCTTACCAATGTCTGGGAAGATGGGGGGTTAATAAGGCACCCTGCTCCTTCTTTGCTGAGGACTGACTGGTGATATCCGACCATCTGAGGGGTAGGGACAGAGCCAGGACCAGGGCTGGGGAGACCTTCCTCGTACCTGGTCCAGGTCTCAGACTCCTGAGCGCTGCCAGGCAAGGCCTCTCCTGCCTACCCAGCCTGGCCTCCCTGGTGAGTGGGGGAGGTGCTGCTCAGGCCTGATGCTGATCTCTCTTGACAGCTGCTCCTGAGGCTGGCAGGACCGGGCAGGCGGGGGAAGGGACCAGATTTAAAGGTCCAGTTGCCCCGCCCCCTGCCAGACCTGGGAGAGCGGACGCTGGTGAGCATCCTCTGAGGCATGGCTCTCATGTATATGGGAGGTCAGAAACCTCTATGCACTCATTTCCGCTCCTATCATGAACACCACTACTCCTCATTCCTGCTTCTACCCCACAGGCCGCCAGGGAGACTAGTGGCATCCACCATGAGATTCCGACGCCTGACCCCTGGCTACTTCCGGGTACTACAGGTAAGTACCTCTCGCTGATGGCTTCTGCTACTGACCCCCTACTTTTCCCCTACCATAGCTGGGCTGACATCCCCAGCAGCCAGGCTGTCACGTTTCCTGCCGCCTGAGCAGCAGCCAGGGCCCAGATGGGCAGTGAAGCGAGAGGGATTGGGGTGGAATCTCCCTGGGGCAGCAATGGCATCTCCTTCACTCAGCTGTACCTTCTAGCTCCTTCCCACCCTCTACTTTCCCGGAAGTCTCAACTGACCCCTCAGATGGACCCTCTGTGTACCTCCAGATGCAGATAGCTGGGGAGCTGAAAGCAGAGCCCCGGAGTCCACTGGCTGGGGTTGTGGCTACACTGCTGGCTGTCCTCGGACTGGGGGGCTCCTGCTATGCCGTGTGGAAGATGGTGGGGCAGCGGCGGCCACCGCGGGCCTGAGGATAAAGTAGGCGGCCTCTCACCTGGGTCCTGGGGGAGGTGACTCAGCAGGGACTGCAATCTCGGGAGCCCATTTCTTTTCTGCGGGCCAGTCCCTGGTCTCACGGGGAGCAGGACAGTATGAACCTGATCCTCCCCTCCCCTTCACTGACCTGGGCTCCATCTGGGGGCTCCAGGTCAGATGCCAGGACCCCCGAGGGAAGGCAAGGCTGTAGGTTCCAAAGCTAGACCAAGTGAGGAATAGATACCCTAGGCCCTGTAAACAAGAGTAGCAGAAAACCCCACAGGGCAGGAGCTGGGGGGAGTGGCCTGGAGGTTAGAGAGTCAGAGGCAAGTCTTCTCTATCCAGTTCCTTTATTGGGGGTGAGGGCACCCAGAAGAGGCCATCCACTCCCGAAACCCAGGGCCAAAAAATGTTGGCACAGTCTCTCCCAGCCTCGCCCTTGCCTCACTGTCCATGGGCAGCCCCCCTGCCTTGCATCCTCAGGTCACGTCAGGGTGTTGTGTCCATCTCAGGGACCTCAGTGGATACTTCCGTGGGCACTGCCAGTCGCTGGGGGGTCACATAAGAGCCCATTCCCGCTGCCCTTTCGGCCTCTTCCTGACTGTAGGGCTCCACGCTCAGCTGCTTTAGCCTGGGAGAGAGAAGAGTGAGAGGTGGGAGTTGACCAGATGCAAGCCCTGTCTAACCAGCACTCATCCATCAACCGTCTCCTTACCCCTTCATACCTTTTCTTGTGGTCTTTGGATCGGAAGTGGATCTTCAGGGTGGCGGAATCGATGAAGTATCTCCTGTAGGGATGGGAGGTGGGTAAGAAGAGTGACGTGATAGCTCTCAGGAACGCCTACCTCCCTGAACCTAGCTCTTCCTGACGCCGGGCAGTGAGCCTGAAGGGATGGGAGACCAGCTGACCCACGGGTCCCACGAGAGGAGACCCAGAGCGTCCCGGGGCCCGGACCTCACGCCCCCGTCGCGTCCCGCCTACCCTTCTCCAACTCAGGCCAGACCGGGCCGGGACTCACGCGCAGGCCAGGCAGCGATGCAGGCCGCCCCCTGGCAGGTCGGGGTCGGGCTCAGAGCCGGGGTCTGGCCGAGACCTTGCGGGAACCTGGGGCCGCAGCTCGCGGTGAATCTCATCCAGGTCCGGCCGCCGCCGCTTCGCCTTCATCTGGCGGGCCAGAGAGTGGACTCGGTGCGCACCGGTCCGGCGGGAGCGACCCATGGCCAGCGACCGCGGGGCCGGGCGGCCCAGAACCGGGTCCGGCGCACACGTGTGGGAGCTTCCGGATTGTTGGGTGACGTCACGTGACGCCCGGGGGCAGAGCCCGCTCCTCCAGACCGCCTCAGATGACGTCATTCGCGCGGTTCGAGTCTTGAGCGCCCCCAGGCGGCCGTCGACGTCAGTGACGGAGCGCCGGGCGCGGCCCAGAGCGGCGTCACCCGCCACGGGCGAGGCTCTCGCTGGGGGGCGGCTGGGTGGTGCGTACCCCCGGGGGATTCCGGCCTCTGCCCTCCCCTCCGGCCTCGCCCCGCCTATCTCTGCGCCATCCCGGGGCACTATCACCCCTTGCTTGTTCCCAGATCTTAGACTCCAGGGTCAGAGGGGAGAGGGAAAATGCTTTGAGCATCCCTGGGAGGCACTGAAAAATGGCTGTGATGTGAATAAATGAGTTAATGAGTAAGAGTGACTAAGTTTGCGATCCCGGCCCCCACAAGGATTCCTGAGATACCTCCAGTTCCTGACAAAGCCCTCACCACTTCTCGCCGTTCCCCACTTATTCCCTTGGATCTCCAGACTTCATCCACCCCCAACCAAATCCTTGAGCAAGGAGTGTTCCTCCTCAGGGAGCACAGTGCTCGGGCATCCACTCAGACTGAACTGGGGTCAGCTCCTCTCACAAGAAGAGGAAGTGCTCAGAGAAGGACCTCTCATCTTTGCCCCTTTCCCTGAGCTCTGGACTCCCAGGCAAAGGCAGAGGCACAGCCTAGGTGTTGTGTGCTCAGAGTGGGGAGTGGGCCCAAGAGCCTTTCCCCATTCATCGGAGCCTGGTGCCTTCCTGGCTGACCAGAGGAGCTCAGCAATAATTCAGGGACTCCAGCTCTTTGGAACCTGTTGCCAGGAAACAGGGAGACGTGCACGTGCATCCCCTGGGGAAAGGAATCCGTTTCCAGCCCAGACAAAGCAGTGAAATGTAATCCCAGGGTGCCAACTGGGGGCCTTGGGAGCTCCTCAATCCAGTTCACAGCTGAATGGGGATAGAAGGCAGGCCCTGCTGAGGGCACAACTGGTATGGCTACAGTCACAGGGGCTCCAGTGTGGGTCTTGGGCCCAAGGACTTTATAAATGGACTTTGTGAATGAAGACAGATTTTTCTGGAGCTATTCCAAGGGATCAAATTCAAGTACCCCTAGGGGCAGGAAGGAGGCCTCCGAGGAGATGTCTTCATTATTCTTGGCCGATATGGGTCAAGACAAGGGGCTGAGGCCACAGAAGCCAGCTCTGTCCTGTCCCCACCCCAGACTCCTCTGGGTCAGGTTCACCTGCTGGGCGCTGTGCCATCTGGGAAGGCTGGTGCATCTTTAATGAAGTCACCTGATCCCTGGGACAGGCTTTCGGCCTCACCAAGTTCCTGGAGCCAGACCCACTGGGTGCCCACTGACCCCCTGCCTTCCTGAGCGTGGGTGCCGGCTCTATCTCCCTGCAGCCATGACCCAGGCCTTCTGGAAAACCTACAAGTCCAAAGTGTTACAGACCCTAAGTGGGGAATCTGAGGAGGACCTGGCAGAGGAGGTGGGTACCATCCATGCTTGCTGGGTGGGTCATGGCAGATGGGCGGCAGGAGTGAGAGGTACAAGGAAGGGCAAGAGACAGGTTCTGGGGGGAGTGCACATTTGTGTAGAAGCCACTGGCACATTCAGGGATGACAAATGGGATGGTGCAGAAAGCCAGGGTATTTAAGAAAACTGAGGAAGAAGATTTGGGGGCCACCAGATGAATGATTGTTGTCTCCGAAGATCTCAAGGGCCACTACATGGAAGAGATCCTTCCAGGACCAGTGGGCCGTAGCCACCCAGGGTACATGGGGCTTGACACACTTTCTAGTGGGCAGGGCTGAGCAGAATCGGGATGGCTTTGCCTTGAGAGGAAAGTGAGCCCTATGGGACTGGAAGTAGGGGAAGTGGGGCTTGACGTAGACAATCACTGTCGCAGCATCAGGTCAGAACCAGACTTGCACCATGTTTGTCCTGACATTAAAGATCAAAAAAGCTCTGTAACTGGGAACAGTCTTAAATCTAGAGGCTGTGATAAGTGGCAGTTGTGCACACGGAAATCGCAGGGGCAGGAAATATTTCTGTAGGGCGCAAGTGTATGTGTGTGAGTAAGTATCTGTCTAGACAGTTTGGTGCCCCAGGATGGGCCTGTGTAGAAGTATCTGTGGGTCAGTATGAAGACTGGCCCCCTGAAGTCATACGGGGAGGTGTGAACTGGAGATAGGTATTTTCAGGCGTGTATTTGGGGCCTAAGTTTGTTCCCGAGTGCCTCTGTGAAGGCGTTGGCAGGTGTTACGTTTGTACGGTGTGTGTGTACGTCTCTGCCTTCATGTCTGTGGATGGGCGGAGTGGTGTAGTGTGCTGTAGGCGGGGCTCGGTGCAGCTGTCTGCATTCGTGTAAGTTCGCAGGTGTGAACGGTGTAACCGCACGTGTCCTTGTAGGGTGCCTCCCAGCACATACATCTGTGCACAGGTGAAGAGCTAGAGCAGTGTGGAGGCATGCTCATGCACAGGTGTGTGTCTACACCAGCAGGCATGCCCTTGTCCACACATTTGTGGGTGCATGTGGCTATGTCTGCGGGTGTGTATAATACAAGTATACCTGTCTGTATTTACGGAGGGTGTGAGGGGACAAGATGGGTGTTTAGGTGTGAGGGTTTGGGGGTGGCAGGGTGTGCATACCAGGCTAGCAGTGGGGGAGGAAGGTCCCGTTCCTCTGGGGCCTCTCTCATGCTGGGAGGGGTCTTGTGTCCCAGAGAGGGAACCCAGCCTTAGTGGAGCCCGAGCCAGCAGACCCTGCAGAAGAGGCTTTCCACTCCATGTCACAGCTGGCCCGCCGGGTGAGTCCTCCCTTCTTCATCCCAGCGCGGGGGAGCCTGGCAGAGGCTGCTGTGACCCCTCCCTGACTCCCAGCCCCTTCCTCCCAGGTTCAGGGGGTCGGGGTGAAAGGTTGGCTGACAATGTCGTCTCTGTTTAACAAAGAAGATGAGGACAAGCTGCTGCCACCGGAGCCCAGTGCTGACCAGTACGTGTGTTGGTGGGGGCTGGGATGGGCCTAGGGTCCCCCTTCTCCCATGTCCTTTCCTTCTGGTCTATTTGTCTATCTTTCTGACCCAGGAGGGAGGGGGAGGGCCAGCCCCCCGGCTGTTTCCGTTTGTCTGATCAGGAAGGAGGCCAAATCAACATATCTGGAGATTAGATCTTAGGAGGACTTGAAGGGCTGTTGGGATTGAGGTGCTAGAAGGTACTTCAGGCTCTGTCTCTCTCCTCCCCATCCGCATGGGAGGGGTCATCTCCCTACAATCAGGGAACAGAAGAGAGAACATTTAGGTGTTCGGAACAGAGGTGGTCCAGGTCAGTGGTTCCCAATGTGGGCTGAGGCCTGGGATCTGTATTTGCAGCTTGCTCCTGAGGACCTGAGGCACACTAGCTTAGTTAGGAACCACTGATTTAGAAGGGCTTTGATGCTGGGGGGTGGGGGGTGGGACCCAGGGCAGCTCCTTTCTCCTAGCTCTATCCTAGCACACACCCCCTCTGTCCTTTCCTCCAGCCTAGTCACACCCCTTTCTTTGACACTCCCCTATTCCTTTCTTCCCTGGGGTCCCCCAACCCACCCATCTCTCCAGCCTCAGGGCTTCCTTTCTCCCTCCTGGCGCTCATCACCTGTCCCTCCCAGAGCTCCAATGACTCCTCAGATCTGAGGCTCCCACCTCAAGACTCATCACCGCTCCATCACTGCCCTTCCCCCCACACTCCCTGCCACCTCCCCAGTCCTCCCCCCCAAGCCCTCATCTAGGCCTTTCTCATTTCCTTGGGTCGCTCCACCCGTCCTTCTCTCCAGTGTTCCCTCATTTCCCCAGTCCCCCTTTCCCACCATCCCAGAACCTCACCCCTGCCCCCGCCCTGCCTCTTGCCCCTGGGCTGCAACCCTGGCTTCCCCGACCCTTGCTCCCAGAGTCTGACTCCGCCCCAAGCGTCGCTGGGCCCCGCCCCCCCGGCCGGGCTCCTCCCACAGCTTTCCAGACTCCACACCTCAGGCTTTCCTCCTCTGGCCGTACTCCTCTCCTCGAGTCTTTCCTAAACCCCTGGCCCCGACTCTCTCCCCAGAAATCCTGGTCTCGGCCCCCTCTTCCCAGACCCCTCACCTAATCCCCTGACCCTGTCCCACCCCAGCCCCCTTTCCCGGTGCCTCTGAGCCCTCCCCTGGTCTCCAGTCTCCCAGCTCTCGCGCCCCCCCCCAGTCACCTGACCTCCCTCTGGTCCCTTCTGCCCCACTACTGGCGCCTGCACCCCGTCTCCCCTCTTCGTTCCCTCCTCGGGCCTCTCGGCCAGTGACGCCCGTCCTTCTCCGGCAGCCCCCTGGCTGCACGGCGCCCCTCGCAGGCGGTGACCGCGACAGAGGCGGAGCCGCGCGGGCCTGGATTCTGGGACGCGTTCGCCAGCAGGTGGCAGCAGCAGCAGGCGGCAGCGGCGTCCATACTGCGCGGCGCCGAACGCAACCCGGAGCCAGACCCCGAAGCCGGGGACGAGGCCGCGGAGGAGGCTACCGAGCGCCCCGAGCCGGGGGAGGCCGGCGCCGTGGCCGGCTTCAAGTGGGGCTTCCTCACCCACAAACTGGCCGAGATGAGGGTGAAGGCTGCGCCCAAGGGCGACTAGCCGGCCGGCCCAGCTGGGCCCCTGCTCCTTCCTTCCCCTACCCCCATAAAACCCCTGACCCGACACCCCGTGTGACCGCGTGCCTTTGTCCGGACAGCGGGGATGACTGCTTTTGGGTGGGCAACCTCAAGGCAGGGTCCAGCTCAAAGCGTCCTCACTCCCTTCCCCCACAAACGTACAGGGAGAAAATGACCAGACAGCCCTGGTGTCAGGATAGATTGTGTCCAATTTAGGGTACAACTTTTCAGGAAGCTGGGGAATCCCAGAGGACAGGCCCCATCGCCCTGTTCAGCCTCTTTTAATTCGAGAAACCTTGCCTGTGGCTCTGCTCTGCACCGTTCCTGTACCAGGGGAAGGTCAGAGACTAGGGAGAGAACTCAGACGACCAGCGGGTCCCACACGAGGTGACAAGTTGAGGCACAAAAATAAGGCTGTACTTGGGAGCTCGGAGATGAGGCCGACTGGGAATTCAGGAATTTCTGAAGGAGAACGAACACATGTAATCTTAGAAGGGTGAGTGGAAAGAAAGGGGAAGGTAGCCCAGGCAGAGGGAGGAGGACCGTAAGCAAGGACTTGGAGGTGTGGACGTGTGAGGCAAACAAGTGACCTTGTGTGTCTTTGAGGGAAAGGAAGACAGTGGCCCGGTGTGAGGCTGCAGGTTAGCAAAATCCTGGTTTGAAGGGTCCCTTCCTTTACTGTCCTCAATTCTGGATTCTTCGTATCTCAGCCCATTCACAGCTGGTAACCAAAAGGGGGCAGCAAATCTCCAGGAATGGGGGCCTTGTCAGGCCAGCGGACCCCAGATTTCTGCAGCCAACCCCTCCCCAGAACTCCCTAAACACGCTATTCCTGGCTCCCAGATCTAGTGTGGACCGACCTCGGGGTCGGTGGAGGAAATAATCATAACAGAGTTCGTACTAATTCCGTGGTGGTCTTAGTGGCTGTCGCTTATCGAACGCTTCCTGTATGCCGGGCACTTTGCCATGCGCTTTGTGACCATTTCAAAAATACTTCGATCACCGAGGGGTGCAGCTGTGATTCGGGGAGGTTAAGTGCTTGCCCAGAGTCACACAGTGAGCCTGGAACCCGCACTCCGGAACCCGCATTCCAAAACCAACGCGCGTAACCCCGCCAGCCCGCCCCTTCCCCTTCCTCAATATCTGCTCTCTAATCCAACATCACGAACCCTTTAAATAACATTTTGGCTTTATTCTGCAGATTCTCTGATCTCCCACCCCAGGCCTCCACGGGGGCCACGTAGCTGCCCCCTCCCCCTCCGTCGTCTGCTCTGGGAAGGGCCTTCGGAATCATTTTGTCCCATCCTCCCAAGGTTCACAGGGGAAAACCAAGAATGCAGAGGGAGGGGCTCGCCTAAAGGCACCCGGCGCGTCAGAGGCAGGGCATCCCTGCCCGTGCCCGGGTCCAGCCCTGGGCCCACCCCTTCGCCCTCCCCGGACCCCGGACTCCCCCGGAGCCTGCTCCCCAGCGGCCGCAGTCACACCTCGGACTCGCGCGGCGGGCCGCGGGCGCGCTGGCAGCCGTACAACCACTGGATGACGCGCGCGTTGCGCTCCACCACCGACACCGGGGGGCGCCCGTCCCGCGCCGAGCCCGCTGCCTCTGAGCCGCCGCCGCCGCCGCCGCCGTCGCAGCCAGCACCGTCCGGGCGATCCGCGTCGCCGTCGCTGGACGTCCAGTCGCTGGTGTCCCCAGAACCGAGCGGCGGCGACGTTCCGGGCTGGGGGCTGGCGTCGGCGCCCCAGCTCTGCGGAGAGAAGCGCTCGGCGCCCAGCACCTCCACCAGCGCGCGCTCCAGACCGCAGTAGTTGAAGAAGCGCTCCTTCTCCGACAGGGGTAGTGAGCAGGTGGGGCACAGCGCCCGCTTTCCTGCCGCTTCCGGGGCATCTTGGGGCGCGGCCCAAACCCCAGGAGCCGCTGGTCGCTCGGGTGGGCCGGGACTGCTCGAGGCGGCGTCTCGGGGGGCGCCCAGGAAGAGGCGCCGCACCAGCCCCTGGCCCTTGGCGTTCTCTTTGTTCACCAAAGCCTTGCAGTCCCGCTTCTGGCGGTAGAAGATGAGGGAGTCAGGCCTTGGCAGCCGCCTGCCACTGCTCCGGCGGGCGGGCCTGGGCGTCCTGGGCGATGCAGGGGGCCCCAGCTCGTTGCAGGGGTGCGGGGTGAGCGGTCCGGGACCCCCACGCAGAGCTGGCTCCTGGCGTCGTGCTATCACTTGGTGTGTCTTGACATACTTGGCTTTGTCGGCCTCCAGCCTCTCCACGGCGCTGGGGGTCCGTCCCCTGGACGCGGTGGAGGGAGAAGCCAGGATCATCTCAGCGGGACTGGACAGGATTGTACCCCATAAGCCACTGGAAGTAAGCAGCTAGTTGAGGAACCAAGAGCAATTGGCCGGGACTCCCTGGTGCCTACACGGAAAGAGGACCGATCAGGGAGAGAGTAGATGTCCCTGTACTTCTCCTGCAGGCATTCCTGGGAATAGGACCAGCCAGCCACCCCTCCCCCATCCAAATCAGCCGGTACCATGCCTGAGGGAGAGGCTCCGGCTACCGCTTACCCCCTCCCCTATCCCTCAAAGACACTGAGCAGGGGCACCCTGGCCACCCAGAAACATGCCCCTTTGAGGGTGCCCCAGTCTGGCCACAGAGCTAAGCATCAGCAAGTGGGACACTTGGAAAAGGAAATGGGGCTGGTCCCGGCTCAGTTCCCGAAAGTGGCCTCAACCGGAAAAAATACCTCTTCCCAACCCAGCAACTTTGAGTCCAAGACAAGAAGGCTCCCCAGCCACAGGCTGGCTCCAGGAGGGCCCACCCTTCCCGCCCCCATGCACCCGAGGTCAGGGATATAACCACAGGGTAGGAGCCTCCAGTAATTGCAGCCAACTGCCCAGCCCAGTCCCAGCGGGGCCATGAGGAGAGAGAGAGAGGTGGCCACCAGGTCATGTCAGCCAGCTACCTACCACCTCTGTACCCCTGCCAAGGGGATCCCACAATGCCCGCCTGTAAAATAACCACCTCGCCTACCTCTGCATTTCCATTTCTACAGAAGAGGAAACTGGTAGAGAGGAAGGGGCTTGCTCAGGTCTTACTGAGAGTTAGGGGCTGGGATTGAAACCCAGGTCTCTAGCCTTGCGGTGCAGAACTAGTTCAGATGGCCTGTCTCATGGCCCATCAGAACTTCCCTCTTAGGTTTTGCTTCTCTTCTCGCTGCAGTAATACCAAGCAATTTCCATTAGACACGGGTCCTTTGCCTCACTAAGAAGTTCCTTCCACAAATTCTTCCCAATAAGCAGCACTCCCAGAAACCTGCCCTCAGGGTCCCTGCCCTCTTCTCATCCTGAGACCCTGTGACCCTTGTCCGCCACCTCCCCTCTGCCACTGGGGAAGGGGACCAGGAGGGGTTGTAAATCAAGAGCTGACAGTGCTGTTGGCAGTAACAGAATGGGCCACCCACACAGCTCAGCACACCCCATACGACCCCTGCTCCCTCCTCCCTGAATCCTCCATTCAACTGAAAGGGACATATAAGTTCTGGGGGCTGAGGGGACCTTCAGTCAGGAGGCAACAAAAGAATGGAACTTGCTAGGAATGGGGGGAGGCCGCCCCAAGAAGCCTTGGAACAGAGACCCTGCCAAACCCCCCACCCCAGCGCGCGCGCGCGCGCGCACACACACACACACACACACACACACACACACACACACCGCTATCTAGTGTCAAGTCAGTCCATAGGTAGTTGGTGACTGTGAGCCCAGGCGTCAAGGAGAGCCTGGCAGCGCCCTCCCTCCTGGCTTTCAAGAACTATACCAGGCAATGGGTCGGATTCCAAGGTCCCAGGAGGGCACCATGCTTGTCTGACCTTATGAGTATCCTCCCATCTCTGTCTCCTCTTCCCAGCCCTGAGCAGCAAGGCTATAAAAAGTCCCTAAACACAGGGACCAAAATACCCTGCCATCCACAGTCTCTCCCCTGACTCCTGGTTTGGCCCTGATGCTTGACCACAGACGTTCCACCCTAGAAGCCTCCAGACATCCTTGTGCCCTCCGTCCTTTTGCCCATCTTCTTCCAGTCCTGTGGTTAGTGGTCTGAACTTTGCCCACAGCTTCAGCTCTGGACACGGGCTGGGGGGATGGGGGGACTTGTTCACTGGTTTGGTGCCAGTCTCCCTGCCCTTGGGTCCCTGAGTGCCTTCCCACCCCAGCCCTGGGCTCAGGATGCCCTCACCTCTGTGCACTCACCGAAGCTCGTTGCAGGGGTCCGTTGGCAGGACCAGACAAGGGCAGGAGGGACAGCAAGGACTGGAAGTAACTTTGGTGGCAGCGAAACCTCACTCTCCACAGGAAAAGGAGAGAGAGCCTCCACCCCCCCCCCAGATTAACCCTTGCCTTCCTGACCTGGAGCCTGGTCTCCAGTTAACTCCTTCCTGGTCACAGTCTTAGTACTGGTGAGGACATTTGGACCAGATCCAGACCCTTTATTTTACAGATGGTCACACAGGCCCTGACAGGTTAAGTGATTTGCATGGAGGTACAGTGAGCTTGGGGTACAGCCAGGACCCAAATAAGGTTTCCTGATTCCCTAACTTCCTCCAGAGGCCTGGGGTAGGGACAGGCTACGCATGCGGGTCAGCCCCATCTGCTAGGCCTTGGCAGAGTCTCTGGGTTAGCAGGCGAAGGCAGAGCCGGGTTCTAGCTGACTGTGTTTGTCTCCCTCTGTAGCAGGTTTAGGCCTGTCCTGACGGGGGGGGGGGGGGGGGGGGAATGGTGGCAGGCCTGCTCTCCCTAGGGGTGAGGCCAGGAATCTGCAGCCTAAGGGTGGGGGCATTGGCGCTGCTGACGTGCAGGGTGAGCCTGTCCTAGCAAGTCTGGGCTTGACAGTCACTTCAGAGCCCATTGGAGGTGACTCTGCCCAAGCTCCTCTGATGGCCAATGGGATTGGCTGGGAAGAGGGTGTTGAAGGGATGATTCCAGGGCCAAGCTGGTGTCTTTGGCCTCTTTTCTGCTTTGCCCCACTGGGGACTTCTCGAGCTGACATCTTGTGTCTCAAGGGGGAGCCTGTCCCCACAGTGCTGGTGCCAGGAGATCTCCCCCTCTCTCCCCAGTAAACTGCAGCACCCAGAGCTCAAAAACCAATGCCTTTGCCAAGGCACCCTGCCCCCCTCCAGCTGGCCCCTTTCCTTGCCTTGCAGAACTGTTAATGTGTGCAAAGCACATTCACACCTGTGCTCTCGGATCTCCTTTGGCTCTCCTAAGAACTCTAGAGGGGGGCCCAGTGGGGGTGACCACCCCACTTGATGGATGAGGAAATGGGATCTTGCCGAAACCCAACTCCAAAACCACCCTTTCCGCTGTACCCTCTGCTTTTCAAATAAGGTAACAAGTCTGAAAAACCGGGAGGCCCATTTGCCAGTAAGAGATTTTTATCACCTAGTTAAAGGAAGGTTTTTTTGTTTTTGTTTTTACTTTTGTTTTGTTTATTGGTCCATGATAGCTCCATATTGTATTGTTATGTTATGTTTCTTTGCAAAATACTTTTATTTACATGATCACAATTCATCCCTAGACAGTCTTTGGGGAGTAATGTGTTTTACTTCCCCATTTAACAGCTGAGAATACTGAGGCTTAGAAATGTGAAATGATCCATCCAAGCTCACACAATGAGACTAGGAGCTAACTTTTATTGGGGGATTAATATAGGCTAGGCAGTGTTCTGTGACTAACACATTTAATCCTCAAAACAACCCAGTGAAAGGGGTACTTTTATTCTCCTAATCTTATAGATGCAGGTTGGGGTGCAGGCCCCTGGCACTGAGATCTGGTCATGAAGGGGTTAAGCGTGGAGGCTGGGCAGGGCCCAGCTGGGATGCTGTCAATGGCAGGAAACCTGGCCTGTGAAGGAGGGGGAGGATGGGGCTGTTGTGTCTGACTTGATACAACCCCCATCCCTTTGGTCTTAAAGGAGTATCCGGGTTGGGTGGAAGGGCAGGCAGAGTAGGGGTGGGAGGTGGGGGGTGGGCTTCTCAGCTCTTTTCTGGAGTCCAAGACAGATGCTGGGCGACGGAAAGAAGGGATTCAGAGTGTAAAGCACCTGCGGCAGCCTCTGGTCTGACGAGGGTGACCAGAAATGACCCCACCTCCTGGCAGGAGCACCCCGTCAGTCAGTCAGAGTCAGAGGGGGGAAGACAGCTCCAGACCTCAGAGCGCCCAGTCAGAGGGGAGACACAGCTCTGCCTTCGGGAGTCCACGGTGGGGGGGTGGTCAAGGAGCCTTGCTCTCAGGAGCTCCCAGTATGAGGGGTGACAGTCCCCTGTCCCAGGGTGCCAATGGACACAGACCCTCTACCGTGCTGGCAGAGCGCGTTCATGGAGGAGAGGTCAAACCGGCTCGGCTTTCTGGGTGAAAGAACCCCCCCCACCAAGAGTCATCGGGAGGGGGAGATCGTGAGGTGGAACTGCAGCTGCCTGCCCTGCCGCTCTCTTGGTCACACTTACCATGAACGGATCATCTGTCTTTCTGGTCATGGATCCCTAGGGAGATCCTTAAAGTGGCTCCTTCCGGTCCTGCCAGGACCTTGGGCCAGTGGGAGGCCAAATCTGAGAGCTGTTTCCTTCCTCTTCCCAAGCTCATTCCCGGATCACCTTGATGATGGATTGGAATGGGTCTGAGTCAGAACTGGCTCCTTCCGCAGGAGAGAGTGGGGGAAGGTGGGGGCGGGGGGGGGGTTGCTGGGGGAGCTGCTCTGGTCAGTGTCGGGAATAATGAGATGACTCAGGGAGGCCTTCAGATCCAGCCTCAGACCCCAGACCCACGTTGTTTCCTTCCTTAGCTGCCAGCTACAGCCCCCTCACCACAGCCACCCACACCTCAGCCCTGCCTCTGAGGCTCTGGTGCAGCCACTGGCTGGCTGTGTGGCCCGGAGCGTGAGCTTAACCTCTCTGAGTTTCCTTCTGTGTAAAATGGGAATGGTAAGACCCAGCTCTTGAGCGGCATGGAGAAGTAGCGGCTGTGGCGACTGAGAAAGCCTCTGGTGCCTTAAGCTGCTCATAAATATTAGCTGAATCTGCCTCTTAGCTCTCATCCAGCGCAGACACCTTCCGGACACCTCCGGCCTGAGTCGTTTCTCCAACCCCACAGTCTCAGCTGCTGTCAACAAATCATTCTGGACACTGCTGTGTGCTGTGAGGTCAGCAGATAGGTCAGACATGGTTGCTGCTCTCAGGGAGCTCGGCCTGCTTGGGGGTGTGTGTGGCAGAGGCATGACAGACTGATCACAACTCCAGCCAGGGCAGTGCTTCTGTGAAAGAGGCCAACAAAGCAGGGGACAGCGGAGGTCATTTGTTCTGCCAGAGAAGGGGGGGGGGCAGGGGGAAGGGATTTCTGGCTTGGGTGGGATGGGAGGTGGGGGGTGGGGTGTTGGGGGAGGGATGGTGAGAGCTACAGGCCTAAAGACAGCAGGAGTGCCAGGGTGTCAGTGAGGGCAAGAGGCTAGGGAAGGGAGGGGCTGGGGTGTGGGGGAGGGGGGAGAGAGTGAAGGAGAGGGAGAGAGAGACGGAGACAGAGGGAGAGAGAAGGAGGAGAGGAAGAGGGAGGGTGAGTTTCAAGGGGGCTGAGAGGGAAGATGGGGTGCAGAGAAGGGAGGAGTTCTGTGAGGAGATGTGTGAAGTGGTGGGGGTCCTGAGAAAAGGCAGCTCAGAGGAGAGGTGGGGCTCCCAGTGGGGTCTGGCTCAGGGAGCAGGAGGGGCTCACGCTGGCCTCAGTGGGGCTGGGCACCACAGGAGGGGCCCCTCCGCTGGCCGTGTGCGCCCCCACAGAGATTAAAGCAGCTATTCTGTAATTCGGGGCCTTCCGTTTAGGAAAGAATCTCAGCCACAACAATAGCCTGGCTCCCGTTCTCCCAGTAAGGGGTGCGGCCTCAGGACAGAGCCGACACCCCACACCCACGGCGGGAAGGGGGGGACCTTGGGGCGTGGAGAGGAAGGTGTCGTTAAATGTTGTTTGTGGAGCACCTCTGTGTTGCCAGCGAATGCG
Source organism: Ursus americanus (assembly GCF_024610735.1). Lineage (NCBI taxonomy): Eukaryota > Metazoa > Chordata > Mammalia > Carnivora > Ursidae > Ursus > Ursus americanus. The sequence goes on from NC_142159.1 coordinate 11,563,997, forward strand.
GTGAATAAGAGATCGGATTTCTGCTCTCAAAGCGCCTATAGCCTAGTGTTAGAATGAGGAAGCCAAGTCCACATACAGGGCGCCCTGTGCCCAGCGCTCTGCTCAGTAGCCACCTGCCTCTCACGCAGCCCCACGTGAGCGGGGTGAGGGAGCGGCCCAGGCGGGAGAATTAATTCACACAGCTGGGGTCACGCAGCTGGCAGCCGGAGAGTGGGGTCTGCAGAGAGAGCTCCCACCCCCCCCACCCCCACAGCAGTACCTGGGTACCTGGGGCTTCCGGTCCTGGGCTCCTCTGCTCCCCCCTACCCGCTGCCCACCAGACTTGAGGTGGAGTCTTCTGCACGCAGAGGCAGAGAACTGGGGAAGGTGGGGGAAGGAGAGCTGCCCCAGCTGCAGTGCTCACCGCCTCCCTGCCGCATCTTCATCAGCATCTCCACCATCCCCAGCTCCCGCCGCTGTCCTCTGCAAGGCGCCTCCACATCCAGGACCAGGAACAAAAACCATCCAATCCCGACCTAGTGCAGTAGGGAACACATGGGCAAGAAACGGGATTCTCATGGAATGCAGCGGCAAGAAATCTATCTTCCTGCCAATATTGACAACTATACGTTCATAGTGACATGTTGGAAAATATGTTTTGATTTTTTTTTACACAGAGAAAGTCATAAAACTATCAAACATGACCGAATTTAACTATTATTGAACATATATAGGTATTTTGGACAAGGGCCAGCAATACTGGATGAGTAAGAAAATAAAGATATGCATAATTCACAAATCATTCCATCTTTAGTCCATAAAATCTATTTGTCTTGCCTTGATTTGAGCAATACTACTAAGTATGCTGCTATAATGAAAAGTTTCAGGGATGCTGGCTGGCTCAGTCATTAGAGCGCGTGACTCTTGATCTCAGGGTTGTGAGTTCAAGCCCCAAATGTAGAGTTTACTTAAAACGACAAAAAACAAATTTAAGAGTAAAATACATTGTTTAACATTGCAAGATATTCCTCAGCCACCATATGTTACTATTGCAAAAACCGTCTACACGTTGGAAAGCTTGAAGTGGAGCAAGAGAATGGATGCTCAGCACTTGGCGGAAATAGTACATTCTTGCTGCAGCATTCCTGCTCTCTGAGAGGAAGGATTCGACAAGAGAATTCATTTGTCTCACCTAAGCTCCCTCACCACTCAGTCTTCTCCACGCCCCAAACCGTGGCTGTCTGTGATGTCAGCAGCAGAGCAAAGCTTCATGGTGTTTGGATGCAGTGGTCTTTTGTTTCAAGGACATAGAGCAAGAGGTGTGGAGAAGCGTTTGTCTCCCCAGGGCTGAGTGGTGTTAGGGACGAGAGCAGACGTTGAGGATTACAGCTTACGCTGTATGGTTCTGAGATGCTTGTATGAGATGCTTTAATAAATGACTTTTGGGGCAGTTTTGATACTGGGGCCCCTTTGAAGGGCATGGATCCCTCTAGCTAGTTCTACGGGGGGCACTGAACTATGGCCAGGAAGGTGCTGTGTCACATTGAACACACCCGATGGTGGGAACCTAACCTTTCTGTATGTGAGGAGGGTAATTCCCAGAGAAGGTGGAGGTTGAGAGCTGGGCAGATACCCACAAAGGTGAGTGTTATGACCATCACCCCTAAAGCACCATAATATTGTAACTAACACCTTAGTGTTACCCCTGGATTATAATCGCCCCCTCCTTCAGTCATTGTTAGCTTCTCCATGGTTCCTAGCACTGTGAACATCTGTGCTTTTTGCCCTTCAGTAATTGTCTCATCCTACCCTGACCTTGGCCACCTGTGCTCTCACAGTGGCGTAACTGGACTCGGAGTGGGGTGCTTGACCTAGGTTTGGGTCAAAAAGACTATTGCGTTTTCTGGCCCCACGACTTCATTTAAAGATGGACATGTAACTCAATTACAGCCAAGGGGACTTTTGCTGAGACTGCGGCGACAAATCTCTCTCTTCCCTGCCATGCAAGAACCTGGGCAGAGAAGGCCCAGAGGGTCCAGCCTGCCCGAAGACTGAGTCAGCGGAGAAGGAGCAGCACTGGGTCAGAGCCAGTGAAAACCGACCCTGAGGAGCGGGGCTTCTGTATGTGGTTGTGTCTGAAACAAACCTGTGGGGATCCCTATGGCTGGGGAAGCCAATACCTTTCCTTTCGGCTTAACCCTCCCGGGTTGGTTTTTCAGTCACTTATGATCAACATAAACCGGAAAGAAACATCCTTCTCTCCAAAACTAGGGTCACCTGCATCACGGTGCGTGTAGCATTGGCCATGAGCAGCCTTCTCTTGCTTTACCATCCTAACCCACCTCCGCACTGATTTCTCAGGAATGCTGAACGAATGCCTCCAGGTTTGTGGATAGCTGACTTGAAAGAGCAGTCGCAGTTCTCATAAGGAGTCAGGACACCAAATTCTGGTCCTGACTTTGAGGCCAACCCACTCTTGGTCTGCAGCAAGTCGCTCTCTCTCGCACCTCAGATTCTGATCCGTTAAAAGGAAGAAAGTGGATGCGACCCGTGGTTCCCCAGTGCTGTTCCTTCGTGGATTCCAATTGGCTACATAAAATTTACCTGCAGAACTTGCTAACAAGACAGATGCCAGACCTCTGCCCTCAGAGAACCTCATTTAGTAGGTCTGGTGGGGAGTCAAGAAGGAAAGAACATAACAGACTGATTTTATTGATATGAATGCCCTTACTAGACATTCTAGATTTAATGTGTTATCTCTTGCAGCTGAAAGTAGCTCTAACATTGCTTGTTTAGTCGACCGAAACTGGTATTCAACATGGCCCGTATTCTCTGAGGTTGAGATGTCAGCATTTCTCTGGTTAACGTGTCTCACGTCTAAGAAGATAGGAATGTTGGAGCTTTATCACATGAAATTGCATATATTCCCTAATCCCACTGAGTACGTCCCCCAAGAAGGCTCAGAGGGTAGTTCTTCACCGAGGTGTTAAGATAAGTGTTAAGTGAAAACAACGCCGGTATCCTTGAAGAATTCTATGGCGGCTGTCCTCTGCAGTTTGGGTATATTGGGAGAGGTACCGCTGGGATGGGCTCCCTGATTTCATTAGGGGTGATGGGGTCCTGAAGGAGTAGAAGCCAAGCTGAACTTGGCTGAACCGCCAGAGTCAAGGTGAGTGCTTTCCCTGCAGGATGAGATGATCACTGGTATGTTCGCACTTGCAGGGAGCTTTGATCAGTGTCCTGGGAATAAAACAGATGAGCCGCTTATTAGATATCCTTGAGTTATGTAACAGAAAAACCTCCATATTTTGTGGCTAGAAGCCTAATGTGAATTGTTGTCACAATGGAACGTCTTGGCTTTGTAACTATTGTCCACACCCAAGCCAGTTCACAGAGCTGATGTCCCCACTGAGTAGGAGGCCAGCTCCCTTAAGGCAGGACCCTGGGGCACTGCCGCAAATAGCTAGTGTAGAGTGTATGTCTTCCTCCAAGGAAGGGGGATGGGAAAAATCAGACCTGTTAGGCATTACTAAACATTGACTTTGAATTGATGCTGATACCTGGGAACCCACGATTCAGCATGTCTGAAACTAAACTACTGGTCTATCTCTTATCCCTCCAGATCCATCTCAGCATCCTTCCAATCGCTCAGGCCAAGAGCTTGGAGTCATCTTGGACACAAGTCTTTCCTTTACATTCCACATCTAATCCATCAGCCACATCTATTTGCCTCTATCTTCAGAACACATCCTGATTTAGGTCACCTCTGTCCCACCCCACTCCTACCACCTTGGGCCAAATGCCATCCTCTCTTGCCTGGATTGCTGCCATAGCCTCCAGGGCTCCCTCCTAACCTCAGCCCACCCAGCAGCTAGATCAATCTTTCAAGGTAGAAGTTAATCACCTTGTCCCTTTCCACTCAAATTCCTGAAAAAGGCTCCTCCTCTTTTCGCTGGAGTGAGAGCCAAAGTGCTCAAAGGCTAGCAAGGTTTTCATGACCCGGATCTCACCTCTGGCTATCCTTCCCCTCACCCTGCCCCAGGTACTCTGGCCTCCTGACCTGTTCCTTGAACCCACGGCCATGTCTAACTTAGGGCTTTGACCCTCTGTCTGGAATGCCTTTCCTTCCGCTCTCGGCTTTGCTAACTCCTTCGCCGGCTTTAAGACTTCCTTCAACTCTTGCCCCAACGACATCTCCCGTGAGCACTTCACTTAATAACTCAGCCAGCGTCTCTCTGCAGCATTCCCAACACGTTCTGCCCCGCTCTGCTTTTTCTTTGCATCTTCTTGTTTGTTTTAACTTAGCACATTCTATCATACTAAACGACTCTTTCTTTATGCTCAAATATGCCTCCCCCACTAGAATGTAAGTTCAGTGAGGGCGGGGGCCTTTGTTTTGTTCACAGATACATTCCGAGCGCCTGGCACAGTGCCTGGCGCTTAGTGGGTGCTCAATATACTTGTTTCGTGAATGGATTTTGAAGAAACCATGGAGAGACTGTTGGGGGGAGTGGCTCGAGAGGGTCTCTTGAGGGTCTTGGGACCAGAGTGATGCAAGCTTCAGGCCCCCAAAGCAGGGGGGTGGCTTTTCCGGCCAGTGAGACGCGAGGGAGAGTGCTGCAGGATCTGAGGGAAGGTTTCCCTGCTCTCAGGGAGACACAGGAAGAAATGGGCCCTTTCCTCTAGATGAGCTGCCTGGATGTGATTCTTAGAACGATTCTGGCCATCTGCGGACCATGAAGAAGCAGGGGGAGAAAGCGGGGGGGGGGGTGGGCGGTGTGTGGCTTATCTGGGTCCTCTACTCACAATGCGCGCTCGAGGAATGGCTTGCTGTCCCCATCGGTGGGCAGGGCAGTCAGCCAACTGCCTGTGCTTGTCACCTCCTTCAGGGTCTGTGTCAGCTGCTGAGCGCCCCTTTACCCAAGGTCACCCCCTTCCCAGGGTGGCCCACATCTGGCGATTGAGGCAGGTAAGAGTATAAAGATCTAGCCTTTTTGGCCCAAAGTGGGACACCGATGGGCAAAACTTATTCCAAAGCATTTACCTAACTCAGAACGTTATGTGGCACTGTGTCCCCATAGCAAGAATAAGGAGTACAGGAACCAAGGAGTGACCCCACTTACGGTTACTAACAACTCTTGGAGACCTTGTTCTTCCCAGCCCTGCCACTCTGGGCTCTGGGGGGTAAGAGGTCCTGGTCCTCAAGAAGGGCACACTTTGCCTAAAGGAGTTGCATTGAATTATAAGCTACGTCTGCCTCCTGGGTGTTCTGAGCTCCTTGTATCCAGGGACGAGCGGGCAGAAAAGGGGTCATGGCATTGGGGGGGGGGGGTTGACCCTGCTTATAAAGAGGAGTAAAGCCGCTGTTACACAATTGGGATAATCGATTCCAGGTGATCTACTTGGATGCTTCTTGGTACTCCCTGGCCCAGTTGTGACTATAAATGGCCAGGTAATGCAATCCTGGCCTGAGAAGGGCCTGGTGACCAGGGGCTCAGGCTCCTTGAGGAAGTGGGGCTGGCTCATGCCACCAGGTGCGCTGAGGCCAACAGAAGTGGCAGCTGACAGTAGGGGGAAGTCTAGAATGGATAGAGAAGGGACACGATGAGTATCAGTTGTGGCCCCGGGACCATCTGCCATGGTGGGAGATCTGGTTTGTCCCACTAACATTCCTCTTCCAAGTTTCTCCTCCTTGGACTGCTTGGTCCGTGGACTCCCGAAGGAGCTGCTCTTTGAATGTTGGTGGGGAAGCGGATTCAAGCAGTTCGGGTGGTCTGTGGAAGACACCGACTTTCAGGAAAGGGCTTGCTGCCCGTGTGTGGCAAGGGCATTCTGCCTAAGCTGTCACCTCCTTGAGGGCGGGCCTCGCCTGCTGAGCACTCCCTCATACAGGGTCATGTCCTTCCTAGGGCAGCCTGGATCTGCTGACGGGAGGAAGTGGGGTGCAAAGATCTGGCCTTTCCAGCCCGATGCAGGACCCCAACTGACTGACTGTGCTCGCGCCAGAGCTGTGGGCCAGGTCCTCTGAGTCATAGTTCAACTTCTTCCCCTGCCTCAGCCTGGGTCCTGCCCCTTCTCTCATAGGGGTTGTTGCCCTAATAAACGGCTTGTGCCCAAACTCTGTCTTGGGTCTGCTTTCAGAGAACTCAGCTGTGGCACCAGCGACGAATTACCCATGGAACAGAACCAGCCCCCAGGAACAGTTTGCCTCTGTCTCCAGCTTCCCTCCAGAGACCCCAAGGCCATCTGAAGGGGGCTTCTGAGCAGCTCTTCCAACACAGCTTTCTACTCTGAGATTTAGACACCCTTTCCCACCTGCTCCCTTCGCCATTTGCTCTGCAAACAAATATTAAGCACCGACTAGTTCCAGAGCCTTGATAATTTTTAAATGCCTTCCAGAAAGAGTGGGAGTAAATCTTTTCTCCATAAAGACCCTAGACCCTGAGTGGTCTGCTCCCCTCGGCCTCCTGAAGTCCAGCCACGGGTGGAGAGGCCGTTCCTGCCGGCCCTAGTGATCTGAAAGCGATTGGTGGTCAGGGGCCCTAGTGATCTGAAAGCGATTGGTGGTCAGGAGCCGAGGCCAAGCCCCCTCCGTGGGCTCTGTGGTTAGTGGCTTACTTCTTAGAGACGACCCAACAAGCCTCTGAGATAGGCGAGCTCGGCACTGTGACACACAGGCCACAGTGAGAGTTTTGTTTCCAAATTGTCCCACTCTACCCTCCAATGTCTACAGGAAGCCCGTCGGTTGGGTCGAGGGCATGTAAAGGCTCAGACTGGGGAGGGGTTTCCCAGAGACCCGCGCAAGGCACCTGGCGTTTGAGCCGAGTATCCCAGGCGTGTCCACTAGAGGGCAGGCTTCACCCCTCAAGAAGCCTTCCTGATTCGCCTTCACCTCCGGACTCTCTTTTCCAAGCTCCAATAGCCCCAGGGTCGACGCGGCTGCCTGGCATTACTCTGCACTCCCTGGACACCCGTAGCGCCGCTCTTCTCGCTGCTGCCCACCCCGATAGTTATTACCTTGATGCTTGGTGCTTTGTAATTCCAGTTAACCGGTAAGAGTAGGAATTCCTACATTTATATTTGTTCCTGCAGTTTATGAAATATCACATACGTTATTCTCATTTGGTTTACAAAGCAACTTGGAAAAATAATTTATTCTATAGCCACTTTTTAGACGAGGTAACTGAAGCTCCCAGAGGGGAAGGGGCTATCCTTGGTAAAGTCCTATAGCGAGTTTCTGGTGCGGCTATCACTGACATCTATTAGGTACCTGCTGTATGCTATGGTTGATGTACAAGCTGGCTTGTAATTTGTTCAATTCTGCAGTAATTACGACCATGAGGTATGGAGGAGGGATAGACGAGCAGATGACTGGAACATATAGAGCTTATTAATTATACGGTTCAAATCTCCCATGTTCTTACTGAATTTTTGTTTGTTTACTTATCTATCAATTACTGAGATTGGTGTGTGAATATAGCCCATGATGGGATGATGGCTTTGTCCAGTTCTCTCTGTAGTGTTTTGAGGCTATGTTATTAGGTGCCTACCAATTTAGAAATGTTCTCTGCCTCCCCCTCTGGGGAACTGAACTTTATCATTATGTTTTGCCCCTCCTTACCTCTAGTGATGCTTTTTGCCTTAATATCACTTGCGTTTATTTATTTAGCCTAGTATTTCTCTTCTCCGACTTTGTCAATCTGTGTTCTGATGTGTAGATCTGCCTTTTGTAAACAGAACATCATTGGATGTTGTTCCTTTGTCCGACATCCTTTATCTCTGAACTCGTTCATTGAGATTTATTTTTATTTATTTATTTATTTTATTTATTTAATTTTATTTTTATTCCTCATCTTGTAATGCACATTGTAGTTTTGTACTTTTTCCCTCTTTTTTTTTCTAAAAAATTTTTTAAAGATTTGTTTATTTATTTGACAGAGTGTGTGTGAGCAGGGGGAGGGGCAGAGGGAGAGAACCTCAAGCAGATTCCCTGCTGAGCCTGAGCCTGACCGGGCTTGATCCCGGGACCCCCCAGGACTGCTGAAACCAAGAGTTGGGTGCTCAACCGACTAAGCCACCCAGGCGCTACCCCTCTCTATTGTTTGAAAGACATTTTGGGGTCGATCCCAACCCTTGCCTCTGTTCATTTAGGTAGTTATAGGCTCTGTGTCTTTCAACTGCTGTGTTGGCCACTCTAACCGAATGCCTAGTCTGCTGAGTTTTCAGTTTCAATTAACGTATTTTTTCATTTTCGGAAATTGTATTTTTTCCCCCAAGTTTACTAGTTCCCACATACTATCAAGCTTCTCTTTTAGTTTTTGAACACATTAAGGTTATTTTGTATTGTGTGTCTGGCGATTCCAATATCTCTGAAGGTCTGTTTCCGCCGTCTCTCAATTCTATCTGTTCTCCCTCACGGTGCCTTGTTACCTTGCGTGTTCTTTTCTACCGTGAGCTGCTCACATTGCCTAGAAATTCATAGGAATTATTTGAGGCCTGTGTTGACATCAAGTTCCTCCAAAGACAATTTGCATTCCTTTCGGTCAGTAATGTGCTGGTAACTGGTAGCTGGTAACCAGCCCACAACACTTTAAATTAAATTCTTTGCCTAAGGATTTTAGGATCACATAAATACTGTGATTTGACTTCAGATTTCATGAGGGAGCTGGCTTACAAATTATGAATTCTTTTTTTTTAAAGATTTTATTCATTTATTTGACGGGGGCGGGCACAAGCAGGGGGAACAGCAGAGAGAGCAGCAGGCTCCCCACTGAGCAGGGACCCTGATGCAAGCGGGGCTCTACCCATCCCAAGACCCTGGGTTCATGACCTGACCTGAAGGCAGACGCTTAACTGACTGAGCCACCCAGGCGCCCTGCAAATTATGAATTCTTAAAGGAAATTTTATTTCCCCCTTTCCCCAGGGCCAAAGGCGATATAAGGAAGTTTTAACTGTCTTCCCTTCTGGGTGCCAGTGTTTGCTCCATATCGGCCCTTGTGCTGTGGTTTAAACCCTCTGGGGTCTCCTATCAGTGTGCCCATCTTGGAGAGGCCCTGGGATTTCTGTCTGCTATGTCCCACACAGACAGGACAGGATGGAGGATGTTATGGTGTCCAGGAGTTGGCAGGCACCCTGAGGGTTAAAAACAATTTGGGTTTTACTTTCCTCTCCATCTCATTTTGGGGCTGGGCGTGCTCCTAACTTTCGTGGCAGCTCAGCGGCATAGTAAAAAAGAATTAAAAAAAAAAAACAAAAAACCCAAACCTCCTTTATACAGCATTTTAATTTTTTTCATCAAGAGGGTCACTTAGGTCTCTAATTCACCATATTGTTGGAAAAAAGTTTAAAACATGGATTTCATGATCACAACTCCTATTTATTTAATGACATTGTTATATTCTTTTTATACATTTTAATGTTATGAGTTTTATATGGTATGACTGTGTATATTATTATTTATAATGATATCATTTAACTCACATTTAACTCACCCAGGGAGGTAGATATTATTTCATCTTATTTTATTTTATTTTAATTCCGGTATAGTTAACATGCGGTGCTGTATTAGTTTCAGTTGTACAATATAGTGATTCAACACTCCCATATTTACTACGGAGAGGTAGACATTATTATCTCTATTTTACAGATGAGGAAATATAGGCTCTGAGTTTTGCCCAAGGTTACACCAATTATACGGCTGAACAGGGACTTAGCCATTGGTGTTCACCCTCCAAGGGGTCCTTAACCTTTGGAAGACATGGACCCCCCTTAAGAATCTAATGAAATCTCTAGATCATCTTCCCAAAAACATACATTGATACAAATACACTAAAATTACAGGCGGGGGGTTGAGATCCTACGAAATCCATGCATGGATCCTACTATAAAGAAGCTGTGCATGTTATAAGGTTGACAGCAGATGCTGGAACAAAAAGACACATCCGTTTTTTAGGTTTGATCACCAGTTCATATTCTCCTGCCTGTCTTCGAAGACCCTTCATATTCTGATCCCACTGTCTTCATCCACTCTCGTTTTCCTGACATGCATTCCCTGAAATAGTCCTTCTGGGCATCTGCATGGTCTCTCTTCAGTTCGTGGCTGGGCTCTGTGCAGTGAGCAGTGACGAAGATCATGGGCTCTCCAGCCTGGGTTCAGATCCTGAGCAAACTGTAGACAAGGGTGGGTTATCTACCCTCCCTGTGCCTCTGTTTCTCTACGTGTAAAATGGTGAACAACGGTAGGTGCTTTGCAGGGCTGTGGGGATTCTACGAGTCAATGCATGTCAAGCACTTAAAGAAGTGCGTGGCTCACAGTAACTGCGGATGCGTTTGAGGCGGGACTCCTGTTCCCCCTACAGAGTGGCTCATTATTAGCTTCCTACAGCTCACCGGCAAACCAGGAGAGGATTCTTGTAAATAAAATAATTTTGTTATTATTTTTTTGAAGCCAAACATTGTCACTTTATCTTTTTTTGTAGTTTCAAGTTTTTATTTAAACTCCAGTTAGTTAACATACATAAGTTCAATAGTTTTGAAAAGTACCTAAAAAAGTCCCGGGCACACAGTGGTGCTAATTTCTTGAAAGGCAGTTTACCTTTTGCCATTTTAAGAGGGCAATAGCGCTCTCTGTCCTCGAGGCCTAGGGCTTCGCTTGTCCCAGTGGAGAGGCAAGAGCTTTGATTTTCAAGTCTCAAGGGCAATGAAATGGCTCAAAGTGTTGAAAGACAGGGGAACAAGCAACCCTACCCACCTCGGCAAAGGTGGAATCTCCTGAGACTGAAGCAATGGACGTATAGCTGATTTCTGTGAGAATTGAGCTCCAATAGTGCCCACGGCAGCGAGATTTCTGATGGGATGGAACGGGCCTATGGCGCCAGCGTCTGAGCAGGGCTGGCCTAGGGATTTGGTTAGTAAGCATCTCAGCGGACAGAGTGCGGACCAGAGGACTTTCTGCAAGGCTGGTAGATGATTCAGGAGAAGTTCCCTCTAATCTTGGCTGTTCTAGAAAGATGAAAGAACATGATGCTTCTTTTTTTTTTTTTTTTTTTAAAGATTTTATTTATTTATGTGACAGAGAGACAGTCAGTGAGAGAGGGAACACAGCCGGGGAGTGGGAGAGGAAGAAGCAGGCTCCCAGCGGAGGAGCCTGATGTGGGACTCGATCCCGGTACGCCGGGATCACGCCCTGAGCCGAAGGCAGACGCTTTAACGACTGCGCTACCCAGGCACCCCGAACATGATGCTTCTTATCTCTTGGTGTCTTTGAGGAAATTTATAGTGATACATTGTGTATTTTGTTTTCTGAACTGAGGGCAGGGATGTGTGACCTACCTTTGTAAATTTCATAATCCTTTCATTAGTAATTTTCCATGTTGAACTGACTCATTGAATCTTAGAACTGGAAGGGCTCTTAGAAATTATTCCTAGTTAGTGCGGACAGTAATTAATATTATGAAGACACCACTCTTTTGGATCCTTTTGGTCCTATGTCCCTAAAAGAAATCCTAAAGTCGGGAAGTTTCTTCTCTAAGGATGGGGCCTAGGCCGAAAGTGAGCCCAGATAAACATGTAATCTATCCTCAAAGAACATTTTCTTCTCCATAGCCCATTGTAGCCTACAGGCACTGACTTTCCTCTGGGAAAGACTAGAAGAACCACTGGTATTGATATGATTCGAGCAGCGGGGTTGAGGGCCCACCAGATCTCATCAGCCTCAGGAAGTCCTGCCTGCTAAACTGGACAAGGCAGGGCCCAGACAAGCCTCTGGGGCAGGCCGATTAGTTTGTGAGCCAGCTGGAGTAGGCCCAGAGCCCCTGCAGAGCAGTGTTCTGACAAGTAGACCTAGACAAGAATGGTTGCCGTTGTCAGTCAGTCAACGCCAGCCTGCAGTAGGCCAATCTGTGACTTAGCCTTCCAAGCTCCTTGGTGTCCATTATTTTCTTTTCAGTGTCCATCCACTCCGTGTACCCCGCAGCCAGAGTTCTCATGCAATGGTTCCTCATGTGACTAGCATAGTGGTTCTTGGTCTTTTGGACTTCTTTAAGAATTTGCTAAAAATTATGAACTGTCCCCAAGGAAAAATGCATATTCACATAAAATTTTGCTTATAATTCTAGTGGGTCCACTGACAAGGCTGGATTCCCTTGTTGGATTCCTGCTTAAGAAGTCCTGTCCTAGAATAATGTCCCTGATAGTGATTTAATGCATTACGTCTTCTGTTTCTCAGAAACACCGCTGCGTTCTGCTCTGAGGCAGGCAGAGTCTGAAAGTGAAGATAGGGACTTGAGTTTGGGGTGGGGTGCTGAAACGGTCCGTGCTGTTGATTGCTTGGAGGTAAGCAAATTAAAAAAAACTACTACATTCTGACTTTTTCTGCCTATCCCACAGTCTGACCAACACTGTTTCAACTGTAATATCTTACCGTTTTCACATTAGAATCACTAATACTTAAAAAATATTAATGTGAGTGCATTACCTACTGAAATTCTCACTTTATTAATATGAGATGGATCCTAGGGATCGGTTTTTTAAAAATTTAAATGACTTTATTGAAGTAGAATTGATGTAAAATAAAGTGCATAAATTTAAGTACAGTTCGGTGAATTCTGGTATATGTATGAAACCTACGAACATACCCATCATCCCCAAAGTTTCCCCTAAATCACAGGCAAACAGTTTCCTGAGGAGAGGATGTAATGCCTTCATCAGATTCTCCCAAAGGGGAGAAGAAGGAAAGCTACAGCTGAAGCCTGGCTCATTGAGAATCCACTCATTCATTCGACACATTGTCAAAATCAGAACACAATTAACATAAATGGCTACCATTTGAGAACTTAATGTGCCAGGTATTACGACAGGCACTTTACACGTATTATCTCCGACCCTTACAAAAATTCTGAAATGTACGTATCATCATCCAATGTACCATCTCCGTTTTGCAGATAAGGAAACTAAGGCTCAGAATGAAGTGACTTGACCAATGCCACTAAATTATGTAGGTATTTGCAAAAGCTAGTGTTTAATAGGAGATCTACTACAGCGAACCTATCCTGTAGCCGCTCCGCCATGATGCCTTCCATAATACCAAGCTGCCTAACTTCTCAGAACGAGCTAAGCTTGAAATATCAGGACTGAGCAGGAAGTGAAAGAGCGAAGTCAAAGACACCTTTTTTTTTTTTTTTTAAACAATTCCCTTCTAACCAATGAGAAATCATTGCAAAAGAGAAAGTACTGCCTTTAAAAGACGCAAGACAGCACTGTGCGCTCAAGAGGTGTGGTGGGGAGGTTTTCTCAAGTAGGAGTTATTATCTAACCACAAACCAACTGTCTATCATTACACTGCATTTTAGAGGACATCTGGGATTGGTTGACTAAGAGAGCAACATTTGAATTTAAAGACAAGACCAAAACAACCAGGGGTCATTCCTCCCCTGAGAAAGATAAAGCTTTATTGTCAGAGAAAACTCCAACTGGCTTCTGAGATTAGGTACTAAAACCCTTATACCATTACCTCACTAACTGGTGTATTACTATTCATTTCCTTGTCAAGAAACCAGTCCCTATTTTAAGGAAAACCCACCGAAAAGATACATAAAAACCACGTGAAGGCTCTTTGTAAACTGCAATGGATTACAAAAAAACTAGTAAATGCAAATATTTATAGTTTAAGATGCAATTAAAATTAATCTCTAAATAGAAAGGAAAATCTGCCTGTCTACAAAGGCTATGCCAGGATGACGTGGCAGTCAGAAGCAGCCACAATTCCTGGTGCCTGTTTTCCTATTTGTCACTAGATTACGTGTAGCATTAATGTTTTCTGTCTCCCATTTTTCCCTCTGCTGGTCCTTTGGACCATTAACTGCACTGTATCTTCAGTACGTTGTTTATCCTGGAGCAGCAATCCATAATAAAACCTATAAAAGAAAAAAAGTGGGCCAGATGACTTTATAGAAAGGAAACCATGCTTTCAAGTTATAGGCTGAAAAATTACTTCCTCCTGGTACGTTTACTATTGACTTCATTCTGAGTCTGGGATGCATCCTCATCTTAATGAGATAGAAGGATTAATGAAAAAAATCATTTATTTCAGGCAATACAAATTCTTTTGACAAATACAGCAAGATAGTAAGCATTAAAATTTGAGAACTTGAAATGCTGAAAGAAATTCCTATAATTCAATAATCTTTTCCTCAGCAATAGCTTCTATTACAGAAAGTTTCACTTAATAGATAAGGCTGATAATGACATTGTTTCCAATTTTATACCCTCTATTTTATGTTCATGAAGTAAAACACTACAGAAGTAGACAGAACCACCAAACCAACAATATAAAATTTTCAGGGTGTGTTTTTTTTGTTGAAACTCACTTTATTTAAAAAAAAAAACAGTCATGAACAATAAATTACAATCATTTCCCCCTTTTATAAATTCTTCATAAAATATATTTGACAATTTTAAAAGAAAATCTCAAAAGTTGCTTTCATTTTTGAAGTGCTGATGACTTATTTTTTGACCATTTTGTCATGCTGGTGAATTATTTTGTAGCTGCTACGATAGTTTGATTGATAAACATTTTACAATTAAAAACAACAACAACAACAACAAAGAGGAAAAACAGACCAGCAGAAAGAACTATTCAGTGTGCTATTTATCTGACACTTAACACTTACTTCATCGTAATGACAAAGTATCCCTTAGCACCAAAAATCTACAGGAACCCCGTCTTTCTAAATGACAACTAGTGCAAAATAACATTCTAGGAACTAACTGTACAACCCCATATTTTAACTGGCCACAGCTGCCTATAAGCTTATTTGAAATATTTGGTCTTTTTTTCAATTAAGACAAATTTCATAAAACACTATAAACCATGGCAAGAGACTCTGAGGAATAATTGTTTATTGAGTACCTATTATGGGCAAGGCACTGTGCACAAATTTTTGCTTTTCATTTTTCCTCTAGCAAATACCCAGGAATTTCCAAGTATCATCAGCCTTCTTTCATTTCTTACTCCTGGCTGGAAAAGGTCTGTGGCTATATGCCATTTTTAAACTGTCATTTTACCAACTGACCTTTAGTGCTGAGCTCACAGTAGGTACTGAATAAATACCTCCTGATTGAAAAAACAAAGACAAAGAATTTACTATCATTGCTTGGTATCATTGACTATTTTAGAATACAAGGACTTGAGAAAATTCCAGGAGACACGTCCTGATCACCTCATACCTTTGCTGCCAATGAAAGAAAGAATTCACTTCACAGGTGAAATCTTTCAAAATAAATGATAATCGCTAACTATTTTAAATGAGGCAAGACCAAAAACTATGTACTCAGGAAACCATGGCTCCAAGCACATAGATATTTGAAGTGCAAACGAAGCACTGGCATACTATCACCTGCAGCATCATGAATCTCTGCTGAAGCGCCGTGTTACTGATGCAACATTATAATACTTTTCACTTCCAGTAACTCAATCCCCTTGGCCAGGTTTGTGTTACAGTAATTTGGTGATCCAGAGGGTCAATTATCATGAGGTTCCAGTGTATTTCCACCTCTCATTTCCAAAAATTTCCTCGCATTTATTAGCTTGAAAGTGATGTTCAAAGTATGTGTTTTTTTTTATTTTAAAAGGTTTTATTTAAAAAAGAATAAAAGGTTTTATCTCAATAAAACCTTTCAGTCCAAGTTTTAAACTTCCACACCAAGTAACGCATAGTTCAGAAATTTTACATACTCTAATTTTTTGTGCTTTTTCACCTTCTCAAGTTCCCAAACACATTTTAAGTAAGGAAAAAATTATGATAGCAAAATTCCGAAAGTTATGGAAGTTCAAAAAAGCTGAGGAGACACACTGGGTGTCAATTATGCTTTAGTTAAAAAAAAAAAAAAAAAAAACCAAAAAAAGAAAACCTCATTAAAAAAAGAGCTGAGGAGACTATGCAAACTATTAACGATTTCAGTATTCTAATACTTTTTTTTTTTTTTTACTTTGACCAAAGATTCTAGTGCTTTATAAAGACTAACCTGGATACAATGGTCTCAAAGTCTATCTAACCTTAAAGGCTAATATTCTGTTTTAGCAAAACTTTCCTTAGATTTTAATTATTTGCATTTATAGGAAAACAAACTGGAGACAACCATATAGGGTTAAAAATCAAACTAACTTCAATTAGAGTAACAGTCTATTGGTTTTTGACATAGACCGTACCAAGTGATTGTATACAATCGATAACTTCAAAGTTTCTACTTGAAGATACAGTTGATGCCAAGATATTTCATCCATTTGCCACGCTGTATAGGTATCATCTCCCACTTTAGAAAAAGGTGATCAGCATTTAACACAACCATATCACTATCATTACTGTGTTAAATTAGGCAAGAGAAAACAGCATTAGTGCCAAAATGAAAGGAATTCCAGTGATTAAAAAAGAGACCGTATCAGGGCAGGCAATGTGAGGGTAGAGCTCATTTGATTTCTTCAACTTTATGCTGAGGCTTAGACAGTCTTGAAATCAAAACTTAATATATCTAGTACGATAGTTCATATATTGCAAAGTTTTCAGAAACAGAGGAATCCTGTGTTCAGATTTATATCAGATTGCAGATGGTCAAGTGCAGACATGTTCCAGTGCAATGGTTTAATTGGTTAATTGAATGCTTGGTTACCTAAAGGTACGACTGAATCATCAAGGTCCTTGCCAACCTGCTACCATGTGATTGCATGGCTAATTCAACTCCTGCAGCTATAGGGCACTGGAGAGCTCAAACATACTTCAGCAGCTTTGCATCGCTTAATTTTGTTTATGTTTAATCGGGTAATTTTAGACCCTCCAAAAATGATGCCTTAAAAAAAGGTGTATAATATTACAAAAATAAAAAGTGTAGTATGATTTCATTAGAGGGAGGGACAGGGTAGGAAGATGAGGGAAGGTTCTTTTATTTTTCATTACTGATTTCACCAGCAAATCTCAAAAACCCAAACCTACATCAAATAATTTAAACAGAAGTGGCATTTTCTTCATATGGAATGCAAAATGCACACATTCACATACTTACATATACATAAATATATACATATATGTTTCCTTTACAAAGCTTCAAAGGTTGCATTGCCAGCATGCAAACCTCTTCTTCCATGGAAATTCCTAATACTGACAAGGAATGTCTAAAATACTTAAGAGACTTACTTCCAGAAAACTGGACTTTCTTCTCTTCTTGGCTCTTAGAGAATTTTCCTGCCAAACTTCTACCAATGATCATTTTAAAAAATGTACACCCACATTGGTAATACACATTTAAAACATACTATAACAAAATGGCCAGCTTGGACTTAAGAAAAACGAGGAAAAAAAACACCCCACAATAAAATCTAAACCCTTAGAAGGTGGAGCTTAGCTTTTTATATTCTTTTTCAGCCACGTTATGTTGTTGCATCACTGTTAAAACATAAGCAGCATATCATCCAAGATATTTGCAAACAATATATGTGTCACGTTTCCCAGCTGCTATCTTTAAATGCAATTTGTACTAATCTGAGTTCTAGTTCAAAAGCATCTGGACGATCCTGAGGGTTTGCAGCCAGCATTTCCTTAATCAGTTGTTTCATTCGCCCATTCATAGACTTTTTCTTCACAGGAATGAGAAGTTCCATTTTGGGATTTTCCAGAAGCGCCTCTCCAACAGGCACAATCTCAGTTCCTTGTTTTACGTAACTCCCCAAGAGTTCCTTCTTTGTCTCTGTGTCTATGAATGTGATCCTTTCCAGCATTGCCCAGATGATAATCCCCAGAGCAAAGATGTCAGCTTTTGCTGTGTAATGTCCCTCCCACACTTCAGGAGCCATGTAGAAATCTGTTCCACAGGCTGTGGAAAGGAAACACTTGTTTACACTGACAGGTTCTTCTGGATTCTGCCCAGAGGCTGAACAAACTTTACTGAGACCAAAATCAGCCACTTTCAGTGTGGGTTCCAAGTCACTGGTATCCAACCTGCTTTGCGAAATCAGGATGTTATCAGGCTTAAGATCTCGGTGGATGATCTGGTTTTTATGCAAGAAAGCCAGAGCACTGCTCAGCTGAAGCATAAAGCTGGTGTTAGTTTTACGATTGGGTTTCCTGGACAATAGATACTCATTCATATCTCCGCCGTCACAAAAATCCATCACAAACCACAAGTAATAGGCGCTTCTGGGATCAAAGGCAATTTCTCCTTTTAATGAAGTCTCTACAAGCTATGAGAGGGGGAAAAACAGATTACAATCATCTGCACAGTTTATACAATTCAGCTACAGAAAAAGAATAACCGGTTAAGTTGGACTTCCAATTTTAAGTGGAAATCCCATGAATGTTTTATTTGGTCAGTGCTTTCCTATGTGCGTTTTATTTTAAATTCCAGTACTTCAAACTGTCACTTTGCCCCTAATGAATACACACCAAATCTCTAAGTTGAGAGGTAAAAACTTATTTAAAAATAGCTTTAGGGGCACCTAGCTGGCGCAGCTGGTAGAGCATGGGACTCCTGATCTCAGGGTCATGAATTCAAGTCCCACGTTGGGCACAGAGCTTACTAAATCATAAATAAATAAACAAACAACTAAACAAATAAATGATTTTGAAAAGTGTCCAACTGGCTATACATTTTTTGCACGTGTTAATGGAGCTGAACTCTACCTACCTAGCCAACAGCTTCATGAAAAAATGGACATTTCAGCAGACCTGGGAGATTGCCAGCTGGGGTATAAACATCAATTAGGAAGTTCTATTCAATTTAACTGCCTGAAATATGTTTCTTGTTCATTGGATATACATTATCAACATTATACAATCTGTAAAATTAAGAGAAAAATGGTCAGGAACACTAGTTGTTAAGGAAATAAAGGCTTCCTGTAGTCACTGATAAAAATAAAGACTGCCATTATTACTTCATAAACTTCTACAGGCAGAATGCAAATATACTGGCTATCTCTATCACTGTATGGCTTCTAAAAACCATTTTACAAAAAAGCATATTTACACTTTGATATAAAAATTCAAATCTGAGTTTGTATATTACTTTTTTTTTTTAACATTTTATTTATTCATTTGAGAGAGAGAGAAGGAGCAGGGAGGTGGAAGAGGGAGAGGGAGAGGCAGACTCCCCACTGAGCAGGGAACCCGATGGAGGGTTCGATCCCAGGACTTGATCCCAGGATCATGACCTGAGCCAAAGGCAGATGCTTAACCAACTGAGCCACCCAGGCGCCCCAGAGTTTGTATATTTCTTTGCTGCAAGCTGAAAACCTAGAATAAGTAGCTATTTTATTTGTTATCATTATCAAATTATAACTCTATTACCTGAAATTCAAGAATATTGATTACTTCACTGAATAGGAACTACCATTCTAAAATACAGCATACAGTGCTTTGAAAGCATTTGACCCATGGTGCCTTTTCGGACCCACTGAATAGAAACTCAGTATGGAAGCTGAAGAGTTGTTGAAGAATGAATGAACTGCTAATTTTACATTTAAGTCTACTAGTACTTCCTCTTGTCATTTTGGAGGGCAGAAGCAAAGAACACCTTTTCACACCATCTCCCCCAATGGCAAACAGCTGTAACTGCAACGGTCTGCAGATGTCTTTTGCATGCATTTTCTTTGTTGCATGTGTTTGCCAGTGAGCCAGAAAATGAAAGACTAGAAAGGTACAGATCACACAATTATTTACCAGGTGCACTGTTACTAAATATGCTGAGATTAAAGACCAGTGCCACGACTCTTACTTCATTTCCTCTTTTCTTCTGTCTTTACTCTCAAAAGCAAACTTCCTAAATAGCTTGGAGCAACGCAGAGTCCCAGAATTCAAAGAATGGTTTAGAGTAAGGCCAGATAGTAAATACTTTAGGCTTGACAAGCCACATAAGGTCTCTGTTCCATATTCTTCTTTATTTTCTTTCTTTCTTTTTCTTAAACTCTTTAAAAATGTAGAAACTATTTTTAGCATCTGGGCCATATAAAAACTGCCTGAGGGCTATAGTTTGAGGGCTGCTGGTTGAGAGAGCCCAATCCACTTATTTCCATGTGTAGAGGATGTCATCAGCCATTGGTTCTCTTGCCTAAAGTCCTTTGATGCCACGGCTCCTTTCAGCACTTCAACAGCTTCCCTATCCTCTTAGGATACAGTCTAAGGTCTTTAACATGGGCTATGGGATCCTCTGACCCTGCTGATCTTTCCAGTCTCACCTAAAACAACTCTCCCGGTATAGTACAGTCTTACTATTTTCTTCCAATTCTTAGAATGCTTTGTACTTTTTGCTTCAAGACATTTGTATGTACAGTTCTTTCTGGCTGGAAAGTTTTCTCACTCACCTGGCTAACTCCTCTTTATCCTTCAAGTTTCAGTTGAAACAGTTCATAATTCCTGAACCCCAGGTTATGTCAGATTCTCTATCATACGCTCCTATATCATTCTATACCTCTCATTCATGACACTTATTACAAGTTATACAGACTGGCTACTAAGTTCCTAAGTTGAGACTATATCCTCTGTTAATTATTCGTTTTACATTTTCTTCTAGGTTAAGTTTTTTAGCTATTAGGAACTGACTTAATCATTTAGAACAAGGAAAATATCTAGAAAAACATGGAGAAAAATAAGAATTTGTGTAGAGAATAGAGAAAGCCATGCATAGGGACTCTGTGGTCACACTATAGATTTAACTGTTTTTACCAGATGTAAATTTAGAGAAGGTACTTGCTAAGTGTGTTGATCAATGTCTTGTTAACAAAATAAATCCATAGAAAAGACAATTTTAGTAGAGCTACCTATTACTGAATACTTCCTATGTGCCAAGTATTATACCTGTATCATCTCTAATTTTGACAACTTCCACAGAAGGTAGAAATGATTATTCCTATTTTACATCTGAAGATACAGATGCTGGAAGGGATAAGTTATTTAGCCAAGATCATATAGCTAGCAAAAGTGATACAAGTCAAACAGGCTTATCAGGCTTTAAAAGATAAAAGGGAGTACTAAATAAAAAGGTGCTTTAGACTAAAAAAAAAATCATTGAGTCAAGTCTGGAAGTACTTTACATCTCTTTCTTCTTATTATTTTTTTAAGTAATCTCTACACCCAACATGGGGCTCAAACTTACAACCCCAAGATCAAGAGTCACATGCTCTACTGACTGAGCAGCCAGGTGTCCCAATACTTACATCTTAAAGCCTTGAAAGACCACCATAATACCTAATTACTATAAAGGTTGCTTGATCTGGACTCAAGGATACCATTAACACTAAGTCATATATTTAAATGTCTTTTTATTTGTAGACCAATTCAATGGCAAAGTTCATCAAGGTTCTATCCACTTTTAAGAGGGAGTGTGGTAAGAATGTTTCTAATATTTCCATCAGTGCAACTTACATACTAAGCACTTTTAGAAAAGTAAACAATAAATGGAATAGAGGCTAAATAGTTGTGCTTTATAGTCACTGTCTTAAAAGGTAAAACTTCAGGATATAGCATGCTAAACTGCAATATAAATTAGGTTCTCAAGATTGATATTTGTTCACCATATAATGAAAACCGCAAGTTTCTAATTACACAGATTAATGTGTTTGTTTTCTTTGTTGTTCCTGGTCCAAAAGCTTTTGTTGTTTTAAAATTATACTTCTGCACCCTGATGGTAAAATTCTGAATTTAGACATACTCATGGAAAGTTGTTTCCTTTTCCAAGAATGACTGGACTTAAGAAAATTTTCTCCGGCCTTTAACTAGCTATGTCTTAAGTATCTTTTCTCTTTAGCAAATATAGGCCTACTAGAGATTTTGATCTATGCCAGAAGCCAGCTAGCCAACCAACCAAGTAAACAAACCAACCAACCTTTTCTGTTTTCCTATGTTAATGCTTTCCCCAAGTCTACAAAAAGAGTAATTTGAAGGCAAGAGTAATTTGGAAGTTAAGGGAACACAAGTTTTAGCAGTCGGATCGTCTCCTACATTCAGTTCCCAATTCTGCCACTTGCTGGATATGAGACTTGGATAAATTCATTATCTATTCTAAGCCTCAGTTTCTTCATTTGTAATGATGATAATAATAGTACTACCCTCACAGGATTGTTCTGAGCAACTGCCTTTAAGACACTTAGCACACAGTGCGGAACTGACTAGGAACCCAAATGTTAGCCATTAGCACTGTGAATAACATTCAAGTGCTATGCCACATACTTCATGAAAATTAGCTGGAGCTGCATGGTTAAGAAGCCACACAACCCTCTGAAACAGCAAAGGCTTGTATTCAAATCAGTGATTTATAAAGAAATGCCCAATTACCTATATGGGTGCTGCTATTGACTGCGGAGTTTTTCCTTTTCTTCTGGCTTCAGTTCCAAAAAACTTGATTGCAAATAAGTGAACTCAGTAGACTCTTATCTCAATCACTTCTCTAGCTCCTGTGTTGCTCCATTCCCATGCAGACTGGCAAGTACTATGGCCTAACAGGTGGCTTATGTTATTTTTAGGTATTTGCATCACAGGTTTAAATAAAACCTTCCTTTAAAGCAAACATCTACTCGGTTCTTGGCAGACCCTTATCTACTGCTAACTATATAAACACCTGCATTTAAAAGTAGAAGTTCATCTGACTCTTTTATTCCTCTTCTTGCTGACCAATGCTAAGTTCAAGTTATTTCTATTTCCCATTCAACCACACATACCTGTAAATAAAGGGAAGAATTAGAGCCGTGGGACATTTTTTGCACCATCCCATCTTTTTGCAGGATGCATTCCTCCAAGTGAATCACATTTGGATGTTGGCTCTTGATACTGCTTAGTGCCCAAAACTCACGCAGGGCTAGTTCAACATTTTCAGGTGCATGGCATCGAATTTTCTTCACTGCCACCCGTGCAGAGGTCTTTCTGATGACTGCTTCATACACAACACCGTAACTGCCTCGGCCTACCTCCCGTATTAGATCGTACTTTGGCTGGCTACTCACCATCTTCAAGGTCAAAGTTTCTGGAAAAATCAACAAAGTGCTCTGTTGAAATTAAGTATACTTACTGGCTTGTATACCTTCTTATGTATGATTTAATTATCTGTCTCACTGTTTGCAGTGCCTGAAAGGTATTTGCTATAAGTTGGGCAAATCTAAAAGTTTGAATAATAATAATAATAATAATAATAAAGCAGCTAACACTTTGGTAGTACTTACCATGCATCAGGAACTGTTCCAAGCACTTTGTAATATTAAATTCATTTAATCCTCAAACAATATTATGAAACAGATACTATTATGGTCATTTTATAGATGAGAAAACTAAAGCACGGAGAGTTTAAGCAACATGCCTAAGGTCAAACAGCTACTAACTGGTGGACCTGGGTTTTGAAACCAGGCCATCTGGCTCTGACATTCGTGACCATAACCATTACACTATACTGCCTCTTACACAAACTGCTTCAAAATATTACTGTTAAAACTAAACCAAAAAATTCAACATTCTTATTTAGTGATCATGAAAAAAGAAACTCCAGCTTCTCCTTAAAGCTGACACACACAAAAGTTCATAAAAATGTCAAAACAAAAACAAAAAACCTCACAAGTTAGAAATACAAACACCTGCCTTGTGCTTAGGGACTGAAAGTGAACCAGATTATATATCGAATTGAGAATGTGGGTTTTTTATAAAAGTAAACAAACTGTGTATGTCCCTATTTTAATTTTATGTTATTTCCTCATTTCTTGCAAAATAAATGAAAATAAAGTCTGTGGAGAAACATGGTCCTCTAAAAATAAACCAAGCTACTTAGAATATTGATACCTTTCTGATGTTAAATTTAAACAACAGCTATTTAGATGTAGGCCATTTCTGCCACCAAAAACTGTCCTCCATATGAAGGGGCTCTCCGACAGAGTTCTTTCGAATTCAATTTGATAAATCATTTAAAGGCAGAAGCAAAGGCCCCTGTGTACACAGAAATGCTCATGAGTTGAATCAAGAAAGTCTAAAGCGTGCCACCCCACTCTCCAAAGAATGTTAAGATTCTAATGAGCTTCAGGAACAAATTCTTATTTGTAGATTGCCACGATGGGCAAGAGACTGTACGATCTTTATGGTGTACAGTGTGGGGGCACAAGAAGCGACTGACTCTTGAGCCTGAAAAATTGGGTACAGCTACTTTAAGTCCATAGGAGAGATTTAATAAAGAAAATGAAAGCTTCTGAAATTACTTCTTAGTCCCACTTCCTCTAACTGGAACCCCCCTTCAAATTCCTACTCCATCTCCTAGTGTCTGATATGCTGCCACGGAATCCTTGCCCCAGGTCCACAGTAGACACCTTCCTGCTCTCCGTGGCTCGCCAATTACTCTAAGTGGCTGCTATCTTGCAAGCTGTCCCACACCCACACACGAAAGAGCGCCCGAGCAAGGGGGAGGGAGGGCATTTATGAAATCCCTGGATGCGAACCCAGGCGACCGGCGGCACTTCCCGGGCCCTCACGCCCGCCCCGCTAAGCCAGCGCTCGGCGGCCGGCGGGCCAGGCCACACACCTGCCGGGCCGGGGAAGGGCCAGTCCTGGGCAGAGGTGGTGTCCGACGCGGCGGCGCAGCGCCCCGCTCATTGGCCGAGTATCAGGCCCTCCCCCTCCCCGGCGGCGTCTAGACTAAACCCGGAGGGGATCCTCCCGAGGCCCTTCACCCCGAGGAGCCAGTCCTGCGGCTGTCCCAACTCCTCGGGGCTGGTGACTGAGGCCCGGGGCCTGGGGAGGAGGCCAGGGGCAGAAGAGGAGGCCGCAGCTGGGGCCGGTGGCCTGAGGGGTGCGGGCCGGAGGCCTGAGGAGCGCGGGGCCTTCCCTAGCATGACTCCGCTGACAGGTCTGTGACAGGCCTCCCGGGGAGGGAGGCGCATGCAAGGCCCTCGGCTCTGCAGCAGGGCCTCCGTGCCAGGCCTAAGGGCCAGATTTACCTCAGGGTAGCCGCCGCCGCTTCTCCCTCTCACGGGCTCTGCAGGCCGCCATTATCGGGCAGCTCGCGCCTCAGCCTCGGCGGCCTCCAGTCAGAGACCGGCGCGCGCCCCCGTGGTGCGCGCGGACACACCCCCTTACGCCGCGCGGCCCCGCCCCCCTCCGGCTTTCCGTAGCGCGAGCCGGGACGCCGAGCGCCATCCCTATTGGGCGCGCGCCCCGCGCTCTGCCAGCCTCCTCCCTCTCCCGTGGCTCGCAGGAGCCGGGAGTCGCCGAAGGTGTGCGCGCTCCGGAACGCACCACTAGTACCCCTCCCCGCAGGGGTGGCCGGGCCCGGGAACGGGGAGGCCGCTGCCCGCCGGAGCTTGGTCACCGTCCAGCCGCAGCGGGCGCGCACGGCTCGCGGCCCCGGGGATGGTCTGCGGCAGCAGGTCCGGGCCTGGGGGTGCGCGCGCCCAGCGCGGCCTCCCCGCTCCCTCCCCGCCCCCCTTCCCACCTACCGAGCTGCGGGCAGGTGTGCGGGGGTCGCTGGGGCGGAACGCCTGGTGCATCTTCTTCGGCTCCGGCCTGGGGTGCTTGCGGGACGCGGAGCTCTTCGGCTGGTCCGCGGGGAGGCGCGGCCCGAGCTGGGAGGCCTGGCGTCCGCCCCGCCGGGAGGGAGGCTGCACCTTTTGTCAGAGTCACTGAGCCATGTTTGCGGAGGGTGCAGTTGCCCAGGCGGCGGCGGCGCGGGACTGGGTGCGATCATCTGGGAGGACGCCGTCCCCTGCCCCGCCGGCGCGGTGGTATCTCCCTTAAAGAAGCCGGCACCTCATTGTTCCCCGGCCGCGGCCGCGGGGAGTCGGGGGCGCCCTGCCCAGCGCGGGGAGGAAGGGGCGGCGGCGCCCGCACCTGGCCGCTGCCGCCCGCGCAGGCCCTGCCCGGCGGCGGCCCCAGGGGGAGTCCGGATCCAGCCTGCGCCCGGCGACGGCCGGCGGTTCGAGGCGGCCGGGGCCGGGATGGACCGCGAAGACAGCCGTTTTCTCTCGGCCCGAATGACAGCGGTCTGTCAGATCCCGGCAGGCAGTCGCCTGACAGCCAGCCCGGGACTGTCAATGACTCAGAGACTCGGACCAACCCGTTATTCAGTTAGTTACACAGATCAGTAAGCATCCGCCAGAAACGTCCGTCCCTTCTTCACCAATTTATTCTGCGCCTACTATTTGTCAGTAAAGTGGTGGTCCCTCCTCCCAGTGCTGCATTAGGCACGATGTGCAAAGAATCCCTGTCAGTGCTCTCAAGGATCAACCACTTACTCATTTTATTTGCTGTCCTCTATTTATGATCTTCTGAGAGTCTGGGACTGGGTTAGGTCTTTAAATTAGCCTTTCTAATCCTGACCAAATCCCACGGGGTAGGCTTTATTGCTGACCTTGTTTTGACAGGTGAAGAAACAGACTTCTGCCTTATTTGACCAAAAGTTGTGTAGTTTGGGGTGTGTGTGTGTATGTGTGTACCTGCCTTGAATACCCACTCCCCTGGTATGACTCCGCCGCCAAAACCCCAGCAACACCCTGCTCTGTAATCCGCTCAGACTTTTGTTCTGAGTGCCATCTACCAGTCTTCAGCTCTCAGCTGGGGATACTGACGCCATCCAAGGCTTAGTTTCTGCCCTTGAAATTAGAGGGAAACTATAGGAGGCCTTAATACCCGTGTGGGTGATTGATCAGAATCGGGAGAGGGGGTATCTCTTTTGGTCAGAAGAGCCTTTTCCTTTTGTTTGTCTCAGTCATTAAATATAGGAATCCCTCCTCAAGCTGACTGCAGAGCTGAGACTTGAAATCCAGCTCTGTAATCCCCAAAGATAGGCTGACTAAAGATTGTGAGGTGGGTGTTTTCTTTAGGAAAAAGATTACAGAATGGCCCCATGAACACGTTGCCGACACCTTAGAAGGTGTCTGTAAGGGAGGGCCTCAAGCTTAAGCTTCATTAGCTCCGGGGTAAATCGGCCCCTGCTTATTATACTTACATCATTGTTTGTTTGCCCATAGGACTTCTGCTAGACTGAGAATTCCTGGGGACAGGAACCTTGTCTATGATTCATCTCTGAAGCCGCCTCTGTTACGGTACCAAAATACACCGGAGGGTAGTATTGTCCTACATTGCTTGTGGGAAAGCAAAATGATGTAACTCGTTAAGAAAATTTGGCAACACATAGCCACTCTACATATATATTTACTATTTCAGCCAGCAATCCCAGGTCAAATCCTAAACTTCTAGGAATCCATCCTAGTGATATATTGGCAAAAATACAAAAAGCTGTATGCACAAAGTTATTCATTA
This sequence comes from Ursus americanus, assembly GCF_024610735.1. Classification (NCBI taxonomy): domain Eukaryota; kingdom Metazoa; phylum Chordata; class Mammalia; order Carnivora; family Ursidae; genus Ursus; species Ursus americanus. Next base: position 11,591,243 of record NC_142159.1, read on the forward strand.
TGGCACTTTTAGAGTAAAAGATTGGAAACTGCTCACATGTCAATAAAGAACTGGCTGAATAAATTATAGTACATGCACAGGCTAGAGTGCTATGCAGCCATAAAAAGATACGTGGAAGCCTTCTTGCATATGCTAATAAGCATGCTAATCTGGAGTGATGTCCATCTATATTGTTAAGTGAAATAAGCATAATACTGTTTATATCACCCAGTGATGGGATGATATAAGTGAACATTAATTGCTTATATTTAAAAGTTAAACAGTAGAAGAATAAACTCCAGTCTTCTAAAAGTGGTTTCCTTTGTGGGATGGAGAGGATAGAGGTGTAAACGAGACTTCTGTGAATGTACCTTATATAGTGACTATTTTGGAACCTTGTAAATGTTTTATATATTTATAAAACAAAGTTCAATAAAAATAACAGAACACTCCACAAAAGTTAAAAACAAATGGAAACAAATGAGCCATCTGCATGTCAGATTGGTGGCGTAACTACACAGAGAAAATTTCAATTGGCTTTAGAAGTATTTTATAATTAGTGGCTTTATAAGTATTTTGACTGTACCTCCCTAATGGGCTATAGTCTAAGGACAACTAGAACTGCATACAAATATTAAATTTCACTCATTAGTCTTGTTAGAAGTAATACTGACATTACTGCGGCGCCTGGGTGGTGCAGTTGGTTAAGCATGGGACTTTTGGTTTCAGCTCCAGTGGTGAGATTGAGGCCCACGTCTGGCTCCATGCTCAGCGAGGAGTCTGCTTGAGTTTCTCTCTCCCTCTCCCTTTGCCCCTCCCGACTGTGCATGCTCTCTCTCTCTCTCTCTCAAATAAATAAATAAATAAATAAATCTTAAAAAATAAGACTGACATTGCTGTTTTGAAACTATGATAGATTTATTTAAGGAGAAGGCACATAAGTATGTCAGTGACGTTAGGCATCAAGATTTTCAACAAATGAGAAAAAAAGCCTAGGGGCGCCTGGGTGGCTCAGTTGGTTAAGTGTCTACCTTTGGCTGAGGTCATGATCCCAGAGTCCTGGGATCGAGCCCCACATCGGCTACCTGCTCAGCGGGGAGCCTGCTTTTTCCTCTCCCCTCTGCTCATGCTCTCACTATCTCTCTCTCTCTCAAATAAATAAATAAAATCTTAAAAAAACAAAAAAACAAGCCTAGCATGGGGCACCTGGGCGGCAAAGTCGGTTAAGCATCCGATTCTTGATGTCAGCTCAGGTCGTGATCTCAGGGTCTTGAGATCAAACCCAGTAGGCTCTGCACTCAGCGAGGAGTCTGCTTAAAACTCTCTCTCCTTCTCCCTCTACCCCGACCCTGGCATTCCCTCTCTCTCAAATAAACGAATAAGTAAATAAATCTTTAAAAAATATTAAACAACCCTAGGGTAATTTTATATCTGAGTTAGATAGCAGAATGAATGATGTATTTTCCTCTTAAAAAATGTTTTCTACTTTCTGCTGAAAAGGCCCAGAAAAAAATCACCAATCCAGTAGTAATGAACACCCCTAATGCACAGAGTTGGTCTCTAAACACCGTTTTCCAGTTGTAAAAAAATAAAAAATTAAGCAAAGAAAATCAAGGCTCCTTTGATAAATGGCTGGTTCCAGATCTGGAACAGGAAAGATGAAGTTGCGTCATCTTGTGCCTGGAAGCCAGGAAGCTATCAAAGACTATTGAAGTCATGTAAAAATGACAGAGGAACCAATATGAAGGGGCCGTACTGGCCAAAGATGGAACAATTTGAGAATTAGAAGAAAAATAATGACTTCCATTGATCATAACACATAAAATATATAAGAACTCATTAATTAATAATGATACTTAAGGAAAACAACACATTTGTTATCAGTGGAGTTTTATAGGGAATCAACTAATTACTGTGAACATTGATAAAGAGAAATAATTAAACATTTTTCTGGTCATTCCTTGTTCAGTTATATTGCATGTAACCAAATGGTAGCTAAGAAAAAGTTATTTTTTGTACTTCTAACTAATAAGTGCAAAAGAAATCGTAGGATGGTAAGATTAGAAAAGCATGATTTTGCAAACCTTAATGAAATAATGGGTCTAGGTGACAATCATGAAACGATGCTCAAACAATTGGATGAAAGGTGTTGGGGAACTTTGTAATAGCTTAGGCTGACACGCCGGAACCCAGCGACCAAACTTAACATTACCAAGAGTGGGATTCAGCTCTCTCCATGAAATATTGTTGCCTTAAAAAGCAAAAAAAAAAAAAAAAAAAAAAAAAAGTCTAAGCCTAATCAAGCCAAGATCTAATAACCAGTGTACCAGAAATCAGGGGGATAGAAAAATACCATAATGAGCCAAATTCAAAATGTGGGACATCCTACAGGACGAGTGACCTGGTTTTTGCAACAAATTCATGGCATGAAATTACAAAAGGAAGATAGAATGTTAAAGTATAAAACTCAAGACACGCGTCAAATGCAATAGCCTTATTTGGATCCTGATTCAAGTGCGCCAACTGTCAAAAGCTGTGTGGTTCAATCGGAAATTTGAATGTGGACTGACAGATTAAGGAATTATTATTCTTTTTTGTTAGATACGATAATGACATAGTGCCTGTGAAAATAAAAGCCTTTTTCAATTAGAATGGCACATTGATGAGTTATGGATAAAATGTAATGAGGTCTGGGCTGTGCTTTACTCTTCTACAAGCAGTACAGCAGACAAAGGGGGGAGGAAGGTTGGCCAAATCTCGATAGTTGTTGAAGCCTGGTGCTGGGTACATTGGTTCGTTATACCATTCTATTTATGTATATGTCGGAATATACAAGTTACACATACAGGTTGATTATAACAAGTAGCCAAGTATGCTCGAAAAATGAAACGTGAGGGATAGGTGGGAACTTGGATGTAGCGATCCTGCCCCCTTGTGGTAGGTTCCATTAGTACAGCTACCGCCCCAGCCCTAAAAGGCCGGTCTGAATTCCCAGAGCTGTCAAAATTTGGGTTATAAATCTTACGGGAACCCTAGGAAATGGGTGGTGGGGTGGTGTGGTGGTGGTGGTGGTGTGGTGGTGGTGGTGGTGTGGTGGTGGTGGTGGTGTGGTGGTGGTGGTGGTGTGGTGGTGATGGGGGTGGTATGCCATTTTAAAGCTGGGGAAAGGGAGATTCAGAGGAACTCAGTAAGTTCAGTTTCTAGTAAGTCACTGGTAGAGCGAAAACTCCAGGTTCCAAGCCCCAAAATTGCTGTGTCTCCAGACTTTCCTTTTCCTATCTGAACAAAGGGGTCCCATGAGAAGAGGCAAGTGGAGATGCCCCTAATTAGAATAGGTCTACAGGAAGCAGATCATTGGGCAGCAGTTTTGCCTATAAACTGCAGATAAGTATGAATAGGTACTATAAATGTAAATAAAAGTAGGAAATATTCATAGAACCCCCCCCGTGCCAGCACTGTGCAAAGTGCTGTTTATATGTGATCTCACTTACTCTGCATATTATCCTGTGAGGCATGTACTGTTATTACTCCCCTTTTACAACCGAGGAAACGGAGTTTCTAAGAGGACAAAGTCACATAGCTAGGAAACATCTGAATTGGGACTTGACCCCCGGTCTGACTACAGTACTCATGTATTTTTTACTTAATTTTTTTTGAGATATGGTTTACATACAGTGAATTGCTCACATTTTTTTTAAAAGATTTTATTTATTTATTCGACAGAGAGAGAGACAGCCAGCGAGAGAGGGAACACAAGCAGGGGGAGTGGGAGAGGAAGAAGCAGGCTCCTAGCGGAGGAGCCTGATGTGGGGCTCGATCCCAGAACGCCGGGATCACGCCCTGAGCCGAAGGCAGACGCTTAACCGCTGTGCCACCCAGGCGCCCTTCACATCTTAAGAATATAATGCTTGTGTTTTTAACTCCCGATAACTATTGTATCCTGCTTGTCTCACTTTTAGCATGAATACAAATATTAATATTTTCGTGGATAGTTTTTTAAATTTTTTTCTACATAGGAATGGGAGCTATGAAAGAGAAGAAAATGGTCATGAAAGCAAGGGTGCACGGGGAAGGTCAAAGCTCATAGTTCTGCCTAGAACCAACCATCCCCCTGATGTTTTTTTTTTCCATGTAGGAAAGGGTGGCTCCTATTTTTATTTCCTCTCTTCTTTTAGGAGACTCTCCACCATGCCCTCTCAGCCAGTTAAACATATAATTAAGTCAGTGGACCTCAAATGGGGCCGTTCGCCTTTCAGGGTGCATTTGGCAACGTCTGGAGACGTTTTCGGTTATCACACTGGGAGCGTAGGTGCTGCTGGCGTCCGCTAGGTGGAGACTGAGGGTGCTGCTACACAGCCTGGGACAGTCCTCCACCGTAAAGAATTATCCTGCGTCAAATGTCAATAGTGTGGAAACTGAGAAGCCGTGACAGCAGTAGACTCCCTGTGCAAACATAGCTTCAGGGCAGGTCTCTTAATCTCCTTTCCCCCCAGATCGCTGGCCCTAAATTCCTCCTCTGTGGAAATTCTGGAGGCATCACTGATGTTTCATCAGAGACCTAGTACCCCCTGAAGTCATTGCATCCTGGGCCCGCCACAAGGTGTTATCAACATGCTGCCAAATTATTAAGGATGAGTAACCAGGTGACTGTTTGGGGGAGCAGTTCCTATCTTGCCATAGCAGGGAGGATTCCCATCCATGCTGTCTCCCCTCTCCTTCCAGTCCCAGCTCTGCAGGGGGAGGCTGATGGAGAAACTCCTTTAAGGAGAACACCAGCTCTGGTACTGCCATGCTGTGTGACTTTGAATATGTCTCCCTGTTCTGTGCCTCATATGCATATGCATAACGAGGGGTCTGACCAGCTCATCTCTACAGATCCTTCCAGCTCTGCCACTCCGATTCTTCAGTCCTACACCTCCACTCTGCATGTACCAAGATTATTTCTGATCCAGCCCCCAAACAGGGGATTTAGGGGCTCAAGAAAGTCCTGTGCCAGCCCCAGCTTTAGCTGTTGTGTCTTTGGATGGGTCCTAGCTGTCTCCTCAGTGAGGACTGAGAACAGCTGGAGTGCTGGTAATTAAGACCAAGCTCCACATCCCCTGCCCTTGGTGCCAAGAGCTCCTGCTAGGGGGTGTCCCCATCTGATAGCCATGATGGTTGAGGAGTTGAGAGCTGTAAGACAAGGTCCCAAAAGCATCTCAAGCTGAGGATTCATGAAGCTCCTCAACAGATACTAAGATGTTAGAGCTTTGGCTGCCTTTGACCCTTCTGGATGCTGTGTGTTACAAGTGCAGAAGCACAACTCAAACTGGCTTAAAGGGAATGGTTGGCATGTGTGTCTGAGAACAACAGGAAAGGTTTGATCCAGCACCTCACATATCAGCCTCCTCTGTTCTGCCTTCCACTTTGCTGACTACATCTTAAAGCTGGCCTCTCTGATGGGCCCAGGTGGTAGGCAGCAGTCCTGGGGATTCAGCTCAGGAGTATGACCCTACAGGAATGAGAAAGTCAGTCACTCCATTCCTCAGACAGTCCTGGGGTTGAGTCTTTGGACCTGATTGGCTCATTAAGGATGGTGGGCCTTCCTTGACCAAGGTCTGTGTCCTGGAGGACAGGGCTTACTGACTGGTGGGGGCAGCTAGCAAATGTCACTACACATACCCCTCCTGTAGAGTCACTAGTGCCTGGCACATGGTGAGCACTTTTTTCATTCATGAAACCAACAGCTATTTAGTGAGTACCTGCTAGGTGAAAGAAATTATGCTAGATGCCGATGGAAAGGCAGTGGACGAGAGGACAAGGTCCCTGCTCTCATAGTCTAGCGGGGGTGACAGACACCTAAACAGCTGAAGACGGTACAAGGTGATTAGTGCCAGAGGAGGGGGCCCTATGTTGTTCTTACATGAAAGAGGATAGGTGCTTTTGACAGGAGGTAGCATTTAAATTGAGACTTGAGGGCCAAAGTGAGATACTTAGACACTCCTTCAAACTGACATTCTTTGAATGTTTGGTCTATGGTCATTTAGAGCAGGGGCTGAGTGCGGTTTGGGGAGAAGGCAGAACTGTACTTAGCTTCCCGATGGTACTGAGCACCTGGGTGCTGGACGAACCTGCAAGGGCATATAACAAAACAAAAAAGCCTGCTACTCAGTGTAGCACCGGATGTTACCTGGGCTCGCCCCTGACTGCCCACCCAAAGTCTTACCCATGTTTTCCTTCCAATGGCATACAGAACTGTCAAGGCACTGTGCCAGGCGCTGGCAAGACGTGCCCAGGGGCTGCTCTCACGGAGCTCACCTTCCTCTTTACTTCCAGAAATGATCGTGCAATGAGACACAGGAATGCAGTTGTGGAAAGTGCTGCCAACAAGCTCTAGAGGCCCAAGGCTTGTTAGTAGGCAGGGAGTGGAGGTAGGATGGTGGTTTGGGTCATGGAAGGCCTCTCTGAACGTGTGACGTTTATGCTAACAAATGACTGAGGAGAAGCAATTAGCCAAGTGAGCAGTGGAGGGGAGGTACGCGCCCGGGGTTCTTCCAAGCCCTGAGTTGGAAGTTTAAGCCAGGAGTTAGGGCAAGAGTCAGAGGAAGGAAGCTCACTGTAGCAGCTACAGACAGAAGCCTGTCTCTGGCCCAGCTTCATCAGTAACAAAGCTCAGGTCTCCAGCAGGTCACCTGTCTGATTCCCATTCCTATTTCTCAGTAGGGCCCGACGCCCGTGGAAGGGGGCAGAGGCGTGATGATGAGCCTTAAAAGGCCAACACAAGGCCAGGACCAGATCTTGTGGGACCTTGTAGACCCTGTTATGGATTTTGAGGTATAAGTAAAGGGTCATCGAAGCTGTTTTTTGAATCGTGGTGAAATATCTATAAGATAAGGTTGACCATTTCTAAGGGCACAGTTCAGTGGCGTAAGTCCCCTCACACTGAGTCGCAACCATCACCACCATCCATTTCCAGACCTTTCTCATCTTCCCAAACTGAGACTCTGTCCCCGTGAAACACCAGCTCCCCATCCCCTCTTTCCCTCAGCCTCCGGCAGCTGCCAGTCTACCTGCCGTCTCTGTGAACTTGAGTACGCCAGGAACCTCACAGAAGCACCGTATGGTATCCGATAGTATTTGTCCTTTTGTGTCTGTCTTTCACTTAGGACGATGCCTCCAGTTCAGGTCGCACGCCTCAGCGTTTCTTCATTTTAAGGCTGAATCATCTTCCATTATCTGTACACACCACATTTGGTTTATCCGTTCATCTTTCCATCACCAAACGGGTTTAAGTAGAGATTTGAAACCAGATCAGATTTCCAATTTAAAAGATCCACTTGCCGGGGTGGGGTTCCTGGCTGGCTCAGTCTGTGGAGCGTGGGACTCTTGATCTCGGGGTTGTGAGTTCAAGCCTCACGCTGGCTGTGGAGCCTACTTAAAAAAAATTTTTTTTTTTTTTAAATAAAAGGTCACTTAGCTGGCAGGTGAAGGTTGGCCCAAGGGTGGCGAGAGCTGCAAAGGTCTAGGCCAGAGGTGATGGTGGTGGCGTGGCCTAGGCTGTGACCAGGAAAGAGGGGAGAAGTAGATCTAAGGGCAGGTGGGAGATTGCACAGGATCTGCACTTTGGAACTTTGCCATGGGAAGGAGGAACCATCAAGGAATGGCGGGCTGACCTTAGTCTTCCTGAAGGACCCAGATCTGAGGGAGTCCACTGAGCTGCAGATGAGGGTATCCTGTCTTCACAGCTCCGTGATTCCTTCTCACCAGCTCTGCCTTCCGAGGAACGCAGACTGAGCCACTGAGAATCTTCCTTAAAAATTTGCTTTAGGGATAGAGGGATAGCACAGGCATTCTGATTTCCTTGACTGTTGCATTATCTTTGTAAATTCCTAGATTGATAGCTGCTTTAATGATTGACTCTGACTCTGCTGCTTGGTTATTGTTAATCCATCGGTGAAAGATGAATCCCCGGGGCACCTGGGGTGGCTCAGTCAGTTAAGGGTCCTATTCTTCAGCTCAGCTCAGGTCCTGATCTCAGGGTCTGAGTTCAAGCCCCTAAAAAAAAAAAAAAAAAAAAAGATGAATCCCCCGAATCCCTTTCTAGTATGTTGTGAGAAGTTGGGGTTCTGACATTGTAAAGCTCAGCCCCAAACTCAGGACCAAGAGAGATCCTGTCTTGTGAGTCCTTCTTGTGAGTCCTTCTCACCAGTCAGATTTTCATGAAGACACCCTTCTGTGTTATATGCTGAGAATTCTAGCTAAAATTCTAGGTGATTCAAACTGAGAAGGCGGGTGACGGAGCTAGACTCTGCCGACGCTGTGTGCCTTGCTCTTCCCACTCCTGGGGGAGCCGTGCGACTTCTAGGGAAGCAATCTGTCCGCATATACTAAACACCCTTTCAAAAATCAATCCCACTTCTGAAAGTCTAGGAAAATGTGGTGTTCCCTGTAGGAACAGTGAGAAACGAAAAGCAAAATATGTGTCCAATAATATATCGATAGGATGGAATATTCTGCAGCCATTAGAAAATCGGCATTCTCAAAAGAGTGGACCCTCTTTTTAAACAGGTGAAACAAATCTATGTGGAAGTCGGGTGGTTATTGGTGGGGAAGGTGAAGGAATCTTCTGGCGGATGGAAGTGTTCTGGATCTTCATCTGGGCGAAGATTACGTGGATGAATATATGTGTAAAAATTCATTGAACTCCACACTTCCTATTTGTGTTCCCTACTTAACACGATGATACCTCCATGTAAAAGCATGAATTCTTTTTTTAAAAGATTTTATGTATTTGAGAGATAGGGCAAGAGAGTGGCAGAGGTAGAGGGAGAGCGGGGAGCCCGATGTGGGACTTGATCCCAGGACCCTGACATCATGACCTGAACTGAAGGTGGACGCTTAACCGACTGAGCCACCCAGGCGCCCCAAAAGCGTGAATTCTGAAGGCGATGTAGGCCGCTAGAATGTAAGCTCCTGGAGAGAAAGGGTTTGTCTGCTCCTGCTGGTTGCTGTGTGCCCAGAGCTCAGAACTCTACTCAGCACAGAGCAGACCCTCAGTAAAATCCTACTGAATGATTATAGTAAATGTTTAGAATAAAATGTTAAATGGAAAACAAGACCCAGGGCACCTGGTTGGCTCAGTAGGTTACACATTTGTCTTCGGCTCAGGTCATCATCTCGGGGTCCTGGGATCGAGCCCCACATCTGGCTCCCTGCTCGGCGGGGAGCCTACTTCTCCCTCTCCCTCTGCCCCTATCCCTGCTTGTGTGTGCTCTCTTGCTAATAAAGAAGTAAAGTCTGTAAAAAAAAAAAGAAAGAAAGAAAGGAAGAAAGAAGAAAAACAAGTCCCAAGGTTGCAGAACTTTCCAGTACACTGTAATTATAGTGTTGTAAGAATGACAGACAGGAAAATAATTGCAAGGAAACGCAGTGAAGTGCTGTTGGTGGTTGTGTTGAACAGCGGGATTTGGGAGATGATTTTTTTAAAGTTTCCTTGATGGATGTCTCTTCCCTTCTGTTGGTTATTCTGCGTGAAGCATCATTTGGAAACAGCAAACGATGGAGCGCTAACACTGATTGAGCGCTTATTCTGTGCCAGGCTTTTATGCTTCGAGAAACGTACACTTCACATTCATTAACTCAGTTAATTTTTACAACAGCCCTATGAAGTAGGTATTATTTATCCCTACTGGAGAAACTGAGGCACAGCGCAGTTCAAGAACCTTACCAAAGCTACACAGCCGTAAGTGGCAGACCCGGGAGAGGGAGGCCCAGCCGCGGTCTGGCTCCAGTGGTTAAGCCACCACGATGTCACACTGCCCCTGGAAAGCTAATGTCAAAGGCCCAGATCCGAGACTTCTGTGACTATGAGCCCCAGGACGAACGGGCCTCTTTGCTCTCCTCTCCCCGTGATTGAGCCCGTCTCTCCCAAATGGTCAAAACATCTCAAAGGAGAGAAGAGGTGAGCACAAGCCAGAGAACCAGAAGCAGAAGAGGTGAGCAGGGGGGGTGAGCAGAGCTTTCCCAGGGCGGGAGCAGATGTTCCTGTCACCTGACTCCCCGTGCCAGAAGCCCCGGGAGGTCCCCTCTGGCAGGCTGGCCCTGCCCCTTGGGGGCTGTCTTGAGGCCTGGGCCAACAGGCCTGGTCCTGCAGTCCACCAGCAAGGTGGCTTCCTGGAAGCTCGTCGCCCCCCCTCCCCCCGCCCCGTACCAGTCAGCTCTGCTCCTGGAAGGGAAGGGAACTGGGCCACATGCTTCCTGGCACCTGAGCAGGAACCTGTGTTTGGCTCCACGGCCCACAAGAGCACAAGAGCGGCTGCTGGCAGACACATTTGAGCGCCTGCCCAGCCGCTCCCCTGCTGTGTGGCCTGGGGCAAGTTACTTGACCTCTCCCCAGCCTCAGTGTCTCAGTATAGGAAATGGAGGGACTGAAGGACCTGAAGGGTTTGAACGCAACACTGTGGGTGATGCGTTTGGCAGCATGGCGTTCAAATCAGGGCGGCTGTTGTTATTATCGTTATTATCCTGCCACCCTCCTCCTCAGGGTCATGGAGGGCTCGGAGAGATGGGCTGAAAGGCACTCAGACATCTTGGCTGCCAGGAGGGAATGCCTCTCTAATCAGCACAAACGTCAGACTCCAGTTATTAATACCCGGCCGGCCCCACCAGCTCTTGGATTTAGCATTCCAAAGAGGGGGTACAGAGGTGGGGAGGGTGGATCTGGGGAACAGGTGGCTGAGGGCTGGAGAAGGAGCCCTCTCTCCGTGGGAACAACCCTTCCCAGTCTCACAGGCAGACTTGGCCCGTCCTCCAGACACCGTCCACCTGTGGTCTAGGGTCTGGGAAGGTGTGAAATTCCTGCCTAAGGCTGAGCTCCGGGCAGTCAGACTCTCAGTCCCCTAAGGGCACAGCACTGTCCTTCCAGGAATCTAACGTCTCAGGGAGCAGCCCCCCCCAATTGGAACCCCACAAGAGACAGACCAAACTCATGGAATTGTGGAATGGTGACGGTGGTTGGGGCCAAGGGCGCCCCCAATCCCCCCTGCTAGTTTAGAGCTCAGCCTCTTGGACAGAGCTGGGGGAAATCTATATCCTCAGCTTTTCCTGGGAATAATAATAATTTTTAACCCTTTCACGTAATAGAAACATTTTCTCTCAGGTGTTGAAAGAACAAATGAAATGATTCATGTCATCCCAGGGCTTAGTGCGCAGTGAGTGTCCCCCAAACGGCGGATGTTGGGAGCCCAGTCCCTTCATCTTATACGTAACTTCTCGTTCCTTCCTGAGTGAGCGGTGGCAGACCTCAAGGAACAAAGATCTTTCAGGAATTTCCCGTTCCCCCGCCTCGGCTAACAATTATATCAATGAAGGCTTCTTTGTCTTCTAATACTGATTTTTGAAAAATGAATAACCTTTTTTTAGAGCACTTTAATGTTCACAGCAAAATCGTGCAGAAGGTACAGACAGTCTGTATACACGCTCTGTGTAGAGCGTCCCAGCATCCCCCACCATCAGCGTGACGCACCAGTGTGGTGCATTTGTCATGACATCAATGAACCGGCAGTGACACGTCCTTATTACCCAGAGTCCAAAGCTTATGTTAGAGTTCACTCTTGCTGTATGTGAGTTTTGACAAATGTGTGTAACATGTATCTTACTGTTACAGTATCATATAGAATATTTTCACTGTCCTAAGAATTCTGTGTACCTCGCCTCCTAATCTCTCCCTCTCCCCAAACCCCAGGTAACCACTAAACTTTTTACTGTCTCCATACTGCCTTTTTCAGAATGTCATATGGTTGGAATCCTACAATATATAGCGTTTTCAGATTGGCTTCTTTGACTTAGTAATACGCCTTTAAGTTTTGTCCATGTCTTCATGCGGCTTGATAGCTCGCTCACTCTCGCTCACTTTTTGTGCTGGATACTATTCCACGGGATGGCTGTACCATGGTTTACTTATCCATTCACTTCCTGAAGGATATCTTGGTTGCTTCCAGGTTTTGGCAATTATGAGTAAAGCTACTCTAACCATCGACACGCAGGTTTTTGTGTAGACATTAGTTTTTAACTCATCTGGGTAAATACCAAAGAGCGTGATTGCTGTATCTGATGGTAAGAGTATGTGTAGTTTTGTAAGAAATTGCCAAACTGTATTCCCAAGTGGCTGTGCCGTTTAACCGTCCCAGCAGAATAAATGGAAGTTCCCGTTGCTCTTCACCCTTGCCAGCATCTGGTGTTGTCAGTGTTTTGAATTTGGGTCATTCTGACGTGTGTGTCATGGTATCTCATTTTTGTTTTAATTTGCGAGTCCCTGATGGCATATAATGTTGAGCATCTTTTCACATGCTTGTTTGCCATTTGGATACCTTTGCTGAGCTCTTCAGATCTTCTGTCCATGTTTTAATTGAGTTGCTCATTTTCTTATTGTTGGCTTTTATAAGTCCTTTGTAGATGTTGGATCACAGTTCTTTATCAAATATGCCTTTTGCAAATGTTTCTTCCCACCTGTGACTTGTTTTCTCATTCTCCTGATTAACTTTTATGAATGATTCCGTTTTTTTCTTGTGATTAAAAAAAAGTATTCTTGGGGCACCTGGGTGGCTCAGTCGTTAAGCATCTGCGTTCAGCTCAGGGCGTGATCCCAGCGTTCTGGGATTGAGCCCCGCATCGGGCTCCTCCGCTGGGAGCCTGCTTCTTCCTCTCCCACACCCCCTGCTTGTGTTCCCTCTCTCGCCGGCTGTCTCTCTCTGTCAAATAAATAAATAAAATCTTAAAACAAAAGTATTCTTATAAATAGGTGTTACGTGACTGGCACGTGGCTTGGTTTTGCCAGTGCCTTCATCTAGGAGGGACCCCACTTTTGGCAGATGTATAAGGCAGTGTAGCATCCTGCATGTTCAGTATTGTAGCCCAGGGAGGGAGTGTCACTTGCTTAAGGTTGCCCAGCACGTTCACTAGGGTGACATATCCATCTCATACGCATAGCCTTCACAGGAGTCAGAGAACCGTCTTATTTGGTCTGCGTGAGACGCCTGGAATGCCGCTTTTTTCTTGACTTAAAAAAAAATTAGATAATTTGTCATGTGACAACAGCAGGTATTTTTCAAAAAAGAAAAAAATTAAGAAGCCATCCACAATCATGCCACTCGATAAATCAGCTGTTTCGCTTTTCTGACAGTTTGTCTGTCTAGCAAATTTGGGACGAGGTGTGCGCACGAACTGTCACTGTGACCATCTTGGTTGCTTTTTTATTTTACTATTTCCAGGTTTTAGTTTTCTTTTTCTTTTTCTTTTTTTTTAAGATTTGTGGGGGGCCCTTTAAATAGGTCCCCATCCCGTTATTCCTGGACTCAGGACCTACTCTTTGTGACCCCCACAAGAGGGTCTTGAGAAGTTGTAAATTCAGAAGTCATTTCAGACAGTCTTGAGCCAAGGACTCTTCTCTCCACCTCAGGCTGATCTTTCTTCTGAGTTCAGTTCTCTGTCTGCTGGTTGACCCCATAGAACAGTCACCTCAAAGTCATGTGGTCATGTGTCTTCCCCAACCAGCTTCCCCTCTCCAGTTGTCCTTGTTCTCTCCACTCTCCCAGACTGTTGCCAAGCTTCTTGATTCTTCCTTCCTCATTCTCTCACTTCCATCCCTTCTTTGGCCGCCTTCCTAGACCAGGGAAGCAGCCAGGTACCCTCGTGCAGTGGGCCACATACAATAAGCACTTCAGAGGCACACAGATGTGGGTTCAGATCTCAGCTCTGCCTGAGTATATTTCACTGGGCTGTGGTTTACAGGGTGTTATCTGGTGGCTGGGGAGTCAAGCAAGAGGATGATGTGAGTGACAGCACTGGCACACAGCAGGTATTTGATAAACGACAGTGCTTTGACCTTTCCCTACCAGTCTTGGGAGCCATCTTGTTTTCTGCATACCTTGGCTCTTCATATTTGGGAAGCAGAGAGATGGTAAAAGTCTGGGGTAACCACCGACTCCCTAAGTATCTCTCTGAGGGAAACAAGTCCCCAAGTATCCCCTTTGCCAAGTATTTTAAACAGCTTAATTTGTAGGTATAATACCTACAAAAAAAAAAAAGATTTATCCAATTATTTCAGAGAGAGAGAGAGCATGAGTGGGAGGGGCAGAGGAAGAGGGGCAGAGGGAGAAGGAGAGAGGGTAGAGGAAAAGGGGAGAGAATCCCAAGCAGACTCCATGCTAAGCTCGGAGCCTGACTAGGGCTCGATTCCATGACCTTGAGATCACCATCTGAGGCGAAACCAAGAGTCAGACACTCCACTGACTGCACCACCCAGGTGCCCCAGGATAATACCGACTATTAACTGAAGGTTTGCTACATGCTGGTTACTGTGTTAAGTGCCTTATAGACCCTCTTTTCTCATCCTCATGACAAACCTATGAAGGAGTTTCCATTGCTATGCCCATTTTATAGTTCAGGAAACTGAAATTCAGAAAGGTAAAGTCACTGCTTTAAGGTCACATAGCTAGTTCAGGGATGAAATTGGGACTTGAGCCCATGGTTTTCTGGCACCATGAAAACCTGTGTGCCCCTGTTGGTGGGAATGCCAGCTGGTGCAGCCACTCTGGAAAACAGTACGGAAGGTCCTCAAAAAGTTGAAAATAGAGCTACCGTATGACCCAGCAATTGCACTACTAGGTATTCACCCCAAAGATACAGACGTAGTGATCTGAAGGGGCACCTGCACCCCAGTGTTTATAGCAACAATGTCCACAAGAGCCAAACTGTGGAAAGAGCCCAGATGTCCATCAACAGAAGAATGAATGTAGAAGATGTGGTGTGTATGTTTTTATTTTATTTATTTTATTTTTTTATTTATTCGACAGAGATAGAGACAGCCAGCGAGAGAGGGAACACAAGCAGGGGGAGTGGGAGAGGAAGAAGCAGGCTCTTAGCGGAGGAGCCTGATGTGGGGCTCGATCCCTTAATGCCGGGATCACGCCCTGAGCCGAAGGCAGACGCTTAACCGCTGTGCCACCCAGGCGCCCCTGGTGTGTATATTTTTACAATGGAGTACTTCCCAGCCATCAAAACAATGAAATCTTGCCATTTGCAACGACATGGATGGAACTAGAGGGTATTACGCTAAGCAAAATAGGTCAATCAGAGAGAAACAATTATCATATGATCTCACTGATATGTGGAATTTAAGAAACAAAACAGAGGATCATAGGGGAACAGAAGGAAAAATAAAACAAGACGAAATCAGAGAGGGAGACAAACCACTAGAGACTTTTTTTTTTTGACAGAGAGAGAGCACAAGCAGGCAGAGCGGCAGTCAGAGGGAGAGGGAGAAGCAGACTCCCCACTGAGCAGGGACCCCAGGGACCCCCCCCAGCCCCTGACGTGGGGCTCGATCCTAAGACCCTGGGATCATGACCTGAGCCGACGGCAGACACTTAACTGACTGAGCCATCCAGCCCCCCCTCCCCCCATAAGAGACTCTTAATCTCAGGAAAGAAACAGTGTGGCTGGAGGGGAGGAGGGTGGGGGGATGGGGTAGCTGGGTGATGGACATTAAGGAGGGCATGTGATGTAATGAGCACTGGGTGTTATATAAGACTGATGAATCACTGACCTCTACCTCTAAAACTAATAATAATTAATTGAATTTAAATTAACAAAAAATAAACAATTAAAAAAAACAACAACCCTGTGTGCCCAACCACTAGACTATCCTGCCTCAGAGCCCATCTGTCTAAAGTCGAGAGATATGTCTCATTTCCAGGTGACAGAAGGGCCACAGGTGGGGGCGCCTGGGTGGCTCAGTTGGTTGGGTGTCGGACTCTCGGTTTCAGCTCGGGTCATGATCTCGGGGTCGTGGATTAAGGCCCGAGTTGTTGGGCTTCATGCTCAGTGGGGATTCTGCTTGAGATTCTCTCTCTCCCTCTCCCTCTGCCCTTCCCCTGGCTCGCTCTTTCTCTCTCAAATAAACAGATAAATCTTTAATTTAAAAAAAAAAAAGGAAAGAAAAGAGAAGAAGACCCAGAGGTGAGAGATTTCCCGAATCCCGTAATGGACTGGACACGAAGCCGCAGACCCATATCGGCCCCAGCAGAGCGAAATGGGTGGTCTGAGACCTCAGGGTGGCCTAGACCTTGCTCCCTGTGCTGGAATGCCTCCCCAGAGCAACAGAGCCATAAACACAAGCGGCTCTTTCAACAGGACGCTGAGCCTGAGTCATGGAATATTTATAGATGGGCCTCCACTCTTCCCCTCAGGCCTGCCAGGGTTTATCAGGTTCACTTGGGGCTCGGAGGGTGACAACCTGTTTATCTTCCAAGGTGCCCAAGCAGGCTGTTGGGACATCCTCCGAGAACGAGGTCTGGTGGCCTGCCCATGTTTAGACCTGACCTGACCCCTCCACACCAGACTGAGGTAATTCTCTCTACCTCAGCTCTTACACCTTCTCCCAAATACCCCCACCCCCAGCCCCACCACACCCATGCCCACACCTAGCGAACGTATGGTCTCGGGGTAAACTGAGACAAAAATGCCCCTTCTCTCAGGAAGACCTCTTGGATTGATCTGGGAAGGTTAAAAATTTTCCCTAGCCCCAGAGTAGTGGTACTCTTGGGGAGCGAAACCTCGCGCTGGTCAGATAATTGAATTAATCATAATGTTGACTGAGGACCTTCTCTGTACCAGATACCATGCTAAGAGTTTTAACATTACTCTTTAAAATCCTCACAATAATTTTCTAAGTTGGGTATTAATATTAATTTAATATCATCTTTGTAAATGAGGCAATTGAGGCTCAGAGAGGTCAAGTAACTTGCCCAAGACCACCAAAGCATAGCCAGGCTCAAAACCTAGGTCTTCCTTGGTTCCAGAGCCAAAGCTGTGGGTGACCTTGGGCAAATTGCTTCCCCTCTGAGCCTCAGGTTCTTTCATGTGTAAAATGGAGATACCAATACTTACCTCTCGCAGTCCTAAAGACTGAAAAAACTGGAACGTAGTAGGCTCCCAACCACTGGCTGCTGTCCGCCATCCCCTACCCCCAACAATCAGTACAGTAGCTTGTTCTAAGCTGCTTAGGACAATTAGGCAGGTCGCATTGGACTCAAACTTCAGGGACTTGAATCCAGAACCCAGGCTGTTTCAGTCACCACTGCCCCACTGCCCCGACCTTGTTTCTTCCCACAGGTAGGGGCAGAGGAATGAGGGGGGAGGAGGGGAGTTGGGAGATCAGGGGGTGGCTGCGTGCAGAGGCACAGTGGACTGACCACGCCCTCACACCTGGGATCTATTTTGGATGGGGCCAGCCTCTAGGCTGCTGGCAGCTGGAGCTGGAGGTATCAGTGTTGAGTTAACAGAGCAGGCCCTGGGGCCAGATTTAGTGGTGAAGCCCTGACCCCAGATGGGTGGTGTGGCTGCAGGCACTGGGCAGAAACTGCTTTTGTAATTCCTAATAGGTGACCGTGTAAAGACCTCCAGACTGGGTTTCTCAGTCTGTGCTGTCTTGGGGCCCCCTCCCCAGCCCAGTGCACAGCCTCTGACTCCAGGTTCAGACAGATCTGGGTTCAAGGCCTGGCTAGTCCACTTACTACCTGCAGGACTTAGGCAAGGTACTTAACCTTGGCGTCCTAATCTAGAAATGGAGATAATCATACATACTTCATAGGGTTGTGATGATTAAATGGGGTCTCCTCCTTTCTTTCCCTCCCCCACCACCACTAGGGCCGCTTGAGTAGGGCTGGTTTTCCTGTCCTCCCCCTGCCCAGCTGGGGCCCTTAAATGCCCTGTCCCAGGCCTTGATCTGGCTGTTCCAGGGGTCCCAGGCTGCCCACCTCTTACAGTGCTTCCAGAAACCCTATTCGTAAGTCCCCTCTGGCCTGCTGGCCAGGGCCCAGCTCTGACAGAGGTGAGGGCCCAGCTCACTCAGCTGCAGCTCAGATTTCCTGCTGGGCCTCCTCAGAGGGCCTCAGTAAGAAGCCTCAGCTCTTGGAGACCTAATCCATAGGAACAGTGACTTTTTAACAGGGGGATTTCTTTCCAGCCATTTTCTATGCCCGTACAACACTTCTCATACGTAAGTTTATTTACATAAACATATCTATAATTTTAACAGAAAAGAATCAGAGTACATGTAAATGGCATCTGTTTTTCTGCTTGTAGCTAACAATATATTGTTGACCTCTTTTCATATGGGTATTCAATATAGAAAGCTCAATGCATTTTTTTAATTGGAGGAACGCTTACATATCTATACATAAGATATGCTTTGGGGTTTTTTTGTGTTGTTTTTTAGAGAGGGAGAGAGGGGGGAAGGGCAGAGGGTGAGGGAGAGAGAGAATCTTAAGCAGGCTCCATGCCCAGCACGGAGTTTGATTCCACAACCCTGAGATCACGACCTGAGCCAAAACCAAGAGCTGGATACTTAAGTGACTGAGCCATCCAGGTACCCCTGCTTTGTTTCATTTTTAAATCAACTTTTCCTTTAAGTATAATATGCATTCAGAAAAGGGCACAGTCCACAAGGGTACAGTTCAAAGCACCCTCACAAAGGGAGTATGCCTGAATAACCCACACGCAGATCAAGACCCAGACTTGACCAGCATGCCCAGAGCCTGGCTTATGCCCCCATCCAACCCCCCCCCCCGCCTCCCTGCCACCCCCACCCCCCCTACCGAGGGCAGCACAACTTTGATTTCTAACAGCTTAGATTCGTTGGGGCTTTTTGGAACTTTATAAAGACAGAATCATGCTGTATGTGCTCTTTTGCTCAAGAGTCTTTGAGATGCACCTATGTCGTTGCCCGTGACGATATTTGTTCATTGTCGTTGCTGTAACAGTACTCATTATGTGACCAGACAACAGTTTATTTATTTATTCCATTGATGGACATTGGGTTGTTTCCAAAGTTTTACCACTATAAAGCCAGATTGCAAAAAACATCTTTGTATTTAAATGGATCTATGTATCTGATTATCTATTTCTCGGTCTCTAGCTACAGCTAAATATATCTTTTGGTTGTTATCTTTCTAGTTTTTGGATAAGATAGATGCCTCAGAATATAACTGCTGAGTCACATGTACCCATATTTCACATTTTGATTTTGTAAAATTGTACGCCGGCCCCCAAGGTCAAGGGTAGTAGCAGTGTCCATTGCCCTACATGTCCACCAAACTCGTATACTATTAATCTTTAAGAGTTTTTTGCCAATCCGATAGAGGAAAAATCAGGTTTTATTGTGGTTTTAATGAGATTTTAAAAAGTCGGGAGGATAAGCCTCTTGTTGTTTTTGTTTTGAGGGAGGGAGCCTTGGCACTTATTTTCTGATTTGCCTTTTTGTACCCTTTGCTTGTTTATAAAACTGTACTGTATTATGGGTATTGACGCGTCGTGTTTCCATGTGTTTCTACTGCTCCCAACGGTCACTCGTCTTCTAGCTTTGTTTATGGAGCAACTGCCGGTTTAAATATAGTTTGTTTTCCTCGCACTTACCATTTATGATCTGGATCGCCCCGAGGGTGTGTGTGGCAAACCCCAGGTTCAAGCTGGTGGTGGGGGGAGCAGCGGGCCAGGTCGGGTGGGCAGCTGGCCCCCAGGACTGTCTCTCTGGGGTGCAAGCATTGAAACATCCGGGCCACCACTGAGCCCCAGACGTTCAGTTTGCTGCAAGGCTCCCTCCAGTCCCCTTGCAAGTCTTCCCAGCACGGTCTGGACCCCACTGTCAGGGGAGAGTCTCTCCGCAAGCCCGGGGGCCAGGCAGGGAGCAGGGAGAGTCAGGGCCAGTGTTAACTGGGCAGCTGAGGGAGGGGAAGTTTGAGAGCAAGGGCTAAGCAGCCCACCTCTCTGAGTTCAAATCCTGTCTTAGTCTGCTCAGGCTGTCGTAACAAAATACCACAGGCCGGGGGCGTACACACAGCAATTTATTTCTCACGGTTCTGGAGGCTGGAAGTACTAAAAGGAGGTGTGGGCAAGGTGGGCTCCATTCTGAGGCCTCTTCTCTCCTTTTGTAGATGGCTGCCAGCGCCCCGGCCTTTCCTCAGGGCATGTGCGTGAGCAGAGAGATAGGGAACAGGCTCTCTTGTGTCTCTAAGTGTACTAGTCCTTACCTCCCAGAGGCCCCATCTCCAAATACCATCACGATGGGGATCAGCACTTAATATATGAA
The DNA here is from genome assembly GCF_024610735.1 of Ursus americanus. Taxonomy (NCBI): domain Eukaryota; kingdom Metazoa; phylum Chordata; class Mammalia; order Carnivora; family Ursidae; genus Ursus; species Ursus americanus. Next base: position 11,611,347 of record NC_142159.1, read on the forward strand.
TTTTGGAGAGACGCAGACATTAAGTCCATAACAATGCCTCCAAGCCATTTCCTAGAAGTATAACCTTAGGCAAGTTACCTGAATCTCTCTGTGACTCAATTTCCTTATCTGTAAAATGGGAATAACAGTATCGACCTCATGAATTAATAAATAAATTAATAGCTCTAAAACCCTTAGAGCAGACGGCGATAGTCAGCCTCCAAGATGGCTCCCCATGATTCTTGCGTCCTGGTATTCATGCCCTTGTGTGGTCCCTTCCCACGCTCTATGTGGTTGGTCTGTGTGACCAGTAAAGTAGAGTGGGAATGATAGCGTGTGATGTCTGAGGCTAGGTCAGAAAAGACCGTTTGCTCTTTTGGGTCACTCTGTCTGGGGGAAGTCAGCCTCCATGCTCTGAGGATGTCCACGCAACCCTGTGGAGAGATACCCGAGCTGAGGAGCAGAGGCTTTGCACCAGCTTGCCAACCATGTGAGTGAGCCGTCTTGCAAGTGGGTCCTCCAACTCCAGGCAAGTCTTGAGATAAACTGCACTGCGGCCCCGCCAACGTCCTCACTACCACCTCCCTAGAGCCACTGAGCCTGAACCACCCGGCTTAGCTGCTCTTGAAGTCCTGACCCACAGAAACTATCTGAGATAATCAATGTTTATTATTGTTTTAAGCTGTTAAATTTGGGGAAAATCTGTGCCGCAGCAATACCTAATACCATGGGGTTGTTCATAGCAACTGTTCAGTAAGTGCCCCCCGTATTATTCCCCTGATGGTGAAAATATTAGCAACAGTGTTTCTCAAGTGTCTGCCATGTGCCAAATATGCGCCACGTTCTGGGCAGATGGACGCCTCCCTCTGTGCCGTCAATTTTCAGCAAGCCATGGAGTGCTGGGGGCAGACAGTTACCGAGAATCCTAGACTCCTGGGGCTAAAAGACCTGGAGATATCGTTACTTGACCCAACTCTCATTTTACAGTTGAGCAAACTGAGACACAGAGGTTACGTAATCCACTGAAGGTGACAGAGCTGATGTACAGAGGAGACTGAACTTGAACTCAGATCCACCGGGGCCAGGGCAGCCTCTTTGTTGTTGCTCTGCTCTCGAGGGCCTTATAATAAGGGATGATCGCATCTCACAGTGTATAAAGCGCTTTCAATACTTTATTTTGGGATCATCAGTGCAGAGCCCCCTCCACACCCTCTAGGTGTCCCGTATCCCCTGGGGCAGTCCATTTCTCTAAAGGCCATCCACGCCCCAGAGCCCTCATAGCTGCCCACAGTGGTGGCCTGGACCTGAGGCCGGTGGAAGAGATGTGTGGGGCTCCCGGCCTTGAGTGGTGAGAGCCCAGAACACTCTGCTCTCCTTCCGCGGCACGTGGGCTTTGCACCTGGGGCTCTGCGTCACGCCCCAGACCCCGCTGACCTGCCCCTGCCAACTGTTCTGTCTTCAGCCTCTGGGTGAAGGACCTATTGGTTTGGTCCTGTGATTTGGGGTGATTCTTGTTTAGGATGACACTGCAGCATGTGACAGGGATCTCAAGCTGTAAGAAAACCAGTCTTTGTCCTCCCCCTGCCCTCTTCTGAGGGTACTCAGGCACCACTGAGGCTCCAGGGGAAATCCGCAGGAAGAGGCGGGGCAGCCCCCACCCTCCTGGGGAGGTCATGGGGGCCGGGGCGAGAACAGCACACACGTGGAGGGGATCCGATCCACGCATGATGTACCAAAGAAACATTTAAGCAAGCCCCAAGCTATGCGGAAATGAAAGGGGAGAGGGAGGGTGGTTTCCTCTCCAGCATCACCACCCCCGGGGCCTGTGTCAGCCAGTCACCCATCCCTGGAAGAGCTCCTCCGAGAATCCAGCCACTGAGGACACGGAGGGACCCTCGGGGAGCATTTCTTAATGGTCGCTCTGTTTGCAAACAAGAAACTGAAGGTGGGTGTGGCGGGTGTGGGCATCACATTGCTAGTGTCTGACAGAATGTTCTCCAACCACCAGGCCTCAAAATCTCAGGTTTCCAAAAAGTCCGCCTCTGGTGACAATCGAAACCAGCATAGAATGTGGGGTTAAATCAGCCACTTTCAGCTCTGCCTACACTAGCCATGGGACTTGGGACAACTCCATATGCCAATCCGTGCCTCAGTTTCCTCATCTGGAAGATGGGGGATAAGTATGACCTACTGATGGTTGTCATGAGGACGGAATGAAATAGAGCCACGAAGCTCTTAGTAGATGCCCAGCCACGGGCGAGCAGTCCATCAGTCAAAAGTAGTGTTACAGTTTTTATTACCTTCCATCTCTGCTTTTCCTTGCCAGGCCCAGCCCATTGCCCCCACCACCTTGTCTAGCCCCTACCCAGCTGGGACCCCTTTGGGCACTAAGCTCCTCCCAGGGGTAACTGACTTTGGGGGCAGTCCCAAATGAGGCCTGTCTCTTAGCTGGGTGACGTTCTTTCTGCAAGTCACTCGACTTCTCTGAACTTCAGTTCCTGATATGTCCAAATGAGAATCATAATACCCCGCATCATTCTTTGACAAATCAGTGGCACAGAACAATGGGAGGGAAGGCGATTACTACAGATTAAAAGTGATCAATGAGACAGACAAAAACACCAAAAGGCCATGTGTGAGACCTTATCTGGATCTCATTTGTAAAACGAACTGTAAAAGACATTTGAGGCAATCTGCGTCCTCCGAAAATGGTTTGGAAACTAGATAATATTAAGAAATTCTTATTATTTTTGTTAGATATGCTAATGGCATTGTGATTATGTACAAAAAATCCTTATTGGTTAGAAATGCTTACTGAAGTATTTATGGATGAAATTACTTGATGTCTAAGATTTGCTTTAAAGTATTTCAGACAAGGGGCGCCTGGGTGGCTCAGTAAGTTAAGTGTCTGCCTTCAACTCAGGTCATGATCTCAGGGTCCTGGGATTGAGCCCTGCATTGGGCTCCCTGCTCAGGGGGGAGCCTGCTTCTCCCCCTCTCTGCCATTCCCTCTGCTTGTGCTCTCTGGCACTCTGTATCTCTCTGTCAAGTAAATTAGTAAAATCTTTTAAAAAATATTTCAGACAAAAGAAGTGTGTGGGGTTTTAGATGAAGTAAGATTGGGAAATTGTTGGTAGCAGTTGAAGCTGGGTTTGGTTACATGAGCTCATTGTACATTTCTCTCTACTTCTGGGTGTTCGAAATTTTCATTAATATACAGTAAAAATTTTTAAAAATTAAAAAATAACAGTAAAAATTGGGACAGCTAGATGGCTCAGTCGATTAAGTGTCTGCCTTCAGCTCAGGTCATGATCCCAGGGTCCTGGGATTGAGCCTCACATCGGGCTCTCTGCTCAGAGGGGAGTCTGCTTCTCTCTCTCCCTCTGCCCCTTCCCCTGCTTATGCTCTCTCTCTCTCTCTCACTCACTCTCTCTCTCTCTCAAATAAATTAAAGCTTAAAAATAAATAAATAAGCAAGGAGATGTGCAAAGAGGGAAGCAGCAAAATGTCAAAAGCTCTGGATCAGATGTACCACTGATACTCCTTGTCTTTTCATCTGTCAATCCATAGCTTTCCAGTATGTTCCAGCAACTGGTAATGACACTAGTTTATAACTTCCTGGTTCTGATCCTGGCTCCACCACTCAGTGGCTGGGGTCTTTTGCCAAGTGACTTAACCTCTCTGAGACCCTTTGCTCAGCTGCAAAACAGGGAAAATCATGACCCGTGCCTCACTGAGTTATTTTGAGGACTGAACAAGAGAGGATGGTTGGGAAGGGCTTAGCACAATGCCTGGCACGCAGTAAGCATTCAATAAATGCTTCAGCGTGAGGAGCACTGGGTTAGGAGTCGGACCACCTTGGATGTGAACCCCAGTTCTGCTCGGCCGCTTGTGGCTGTGTGACCTTGGCCAAGCTAATTAACTCTCTGAATCTTGTTTCCTCCTGGGAAAACGGAGATCATAATACCCCCCTTGCAGACCTGTTGGGAGGATTAAGTGACAAGACATGTTTTGATGCCCAGCGTGGCCCACGTGGGAATTCCCCTTCCTCACCTCTTGACTTTCAGCAGCGCTGGCCTGGCCGAGGCCCAGGTGGAGTGGATCCCACTGTCCATTTGCGTGGCTTTTGCACCTGGACTGCCAAGTGCGGCTGGACAAAGTCAACAGAACCATGTGAATGGCTCCTCGCAAATAGAAAACGATGGTTATGAAACACCAGCAAGGCTCCTCTGCCCTCACACAGCCCTTCCAGGCCTCTCTAGGGGACTTCCTCTTACACTCCGCACTGGCTGGTCCACCCACTCATGCTCCCCGTACCCCTGCTTAGCCTCAGAAGTTGGCCTCAACTCCCTCTTGACCAAGGTCATCAACTGGAAGACCTTTCTCTCCACTTCCCAGCACCTGATTCTCACCTCCATCCTTTCCTCTTTCCTCTCCTCCCAACTCAAGACAGAGAGTGTCCTTCTCCTTTCTGAGGCTGAATTGTTCATTCCATCACCCCCTCTCAATCTTCCAGCACTTTCTCTCTCCAACGTGTCAACCAAAAAAAACCAAAAACAAAAAAAACACCTCGCTCAAGTATCTCAATCTTTCCCAAGTCTGACAGTGACCGTGTTGCTCCCTTACTGAACTCACTCCTTCCCTAGTCCACTCATTTAAGAAGTATTTGTTGAGGGCCTACTGTGTGCCGGGTACCAGGTGTACAGAATCAACAGAGACAGTCTTTACCCTCAAAGTCTTCAAGGTCCAAAGGGAGAATCAGACTCACAAACAGATGAGGGTAAAATGACAGGTGGGAAGCAAAGACGGACCCATGCTTGATGCAGAGATTGACCAGGTGTGCGGTGGAGGGATGGGGAGCCCAAGGCCGGCTCTCAGTTATTCGGTCTGTGCAAACGGGTGAATGGTGGTGGTGTTCGCTGAGACACGAGACAAGGAAAATGCAAGGAGGAGTTAGGTGTGGGGGAAGATGGTGCGCTCTGTTTGGGGGAATGAGGAGTTCCAGGTGCTGTTGGGACATCCCAGGAGAGATCTCCAACAAATCTTCAGCTTGAGGGAGAGAGAGAGGTCTGAACTGGAATTAGAAATGTGAGGATCATTGGCGTATAGGAGGTGGAGACTTGACTGTATACAGAGTGTTCTCTGCTGCAAATAACAGAGTAATTACACTATGATGACGTTTGTTATCTCACATCTTTTTTTTTTTCAAAGATTTTATTTATTTATTTGACAGAGAGAGACAGCCAGCAAGAGAGGGAACACAAGCAGGGGGAGTGGGAGAAGCAGGCCCCTAGCAGAGAAGCCTGATGTGGGGCTCGATCCCAGAACGCTGGGATCACGCCCTGAGCCAAAGGCAGACGCTTAACGACTGTGCCACCCAGGCGCCCCTGTTATCTCACATCATAAATAGTCAGGAGGGGGGAAGGTCCAGGGGTGGGTAAATTGGCAGCACAGTGATGGCATCAATGTCACCCGTGCTTTCTACAGTCCCTCCTTGCTCTTTCCAGGGAGTGGATGTCTCCCGGAGACTTGTCCCTGCTCTGGGCTGCAAACTAGCTGCCCCACCCGCTCACAGCCCCCATTCAAAGGCAAGAATGAAGCTTTCCTTTTGCACTTCACTTTTTATCACGGAGGAAGTCCTTTATCTTTCTCCCACTTCCACGAGCCCTTGGGTCTCCTAGGCCATAACTATATCTCTTAGACGAAGGACAATGGTATTACCGTGATAGGCTTAAGCCTTAGTCTCCTGTGGCCTTGGAGAGGTCCACCTTCCTGGAGAACAGTGCTATCTGATACCTGAACAAAGCTGAGGTGTGAGCAAGGAAGAAGGGATGGCCTCTTTTCATCCTGCCCCCTCTTCCAACCCCTAGCTGGCCTGGCAGTGGTGACCCGCAGTTCAGTAGAGACAGAAGGAGCTTCGGCAGGGGCGGTGACTGGGTGGTTCAGTGGGTTGAACTTCAAACTCCTGATTTTGGCTCAGATCATGATCTCAGGGTCGTGGGATCAAGCCCCACATTGCATTGGGCTCCACGCTCATTGGGGAGTCCGTTTTTCTCTCTCTCTCTCTCTACTTCTCCCTCTGCCCCTCCCCCTGCTCACTCGCGTGCTCTCTCTAAAAATAAATACATAAATCTTTAAAAAACAATAAGGAGCTTGGGCTTCTGAGTCAAGCATGCCTGGGTTCATGCCCTAGAGCCATTTCTAGCAAGCTATGTTGCTTCACGCCACTTACTTTATGCTCTGTACTTGCTCATCTGTGGAATGGGGATAGAATCGTTCTCACGTTGTTGGCTGTTGGGGTGATGAAATGAAGTAAATAACTCGTACGAACCTCTTCGCACAGTGCCTGGCACTCGGTAAGTAGGTGCCCGGCAAAAACTGGCCATTAACATTTGGCAGGGAGCACCCTCTCCTTCAAGTTCCCCAGCCTCATGGGGCACCTAGCCAGCTCAGTCGGTGGAGCTTATGACTCTTGATCCTGGATTTGTGAGTTCAAGCCCCGCATTGGGTATAGAGATCACTTAAAAATAAAATCTTAAAAAAAAAAAAAACATCCCCCAGCCTCTCGTCCTCTGGGCTTCCTCCTCTTTCTTTTTTATTTTTTTTTTATTTTTTAATTTTTTTTAAAGATTTTATTTATTTATGTGACAGAGAGACAGCCAGCGAGGTAGGGAACACAGCAGGGGAGTGGGAGAGGAAGAAGGAGGCTCCCAGCGGAGGAGCCCGATGTGGGGCTCGATCCTGGAACGCCGGGATCATGCCCTGAGCCGAAGGCAGATGCTTAACGACTGCGCTACCCAGGCGCCCCCCTCCTCCTCTTTCTATGACTGGTTCTCGCTCCCATTTCCTCCCCTCACCCCAAGGTTGGCTCGTCTTCCCTCACTACTCACTAGTTCTTGCCTCAAGGCTCCAACCATCATCTCTTTTTCAGGTTGAGGTGACCCAACCTCCTCTCCTACCGCCCTTCTTTCGTGAGACCCTGGGTACTCCTGCATGTTCCGCGGTCTCTTCGGCTCATCCTCGAGGCCCCCTGTCACTGCTCTCACTCTTGCCCCAGCACCTGACACTGGCTGGCCCCTGCATCCCTTTGCATGAGATTCCGCATTAAAAATAGCCATCAGAACTACTCTAATGATTTCTACTTGCCAACACAGAAGATGTCCCACAGAACATGGAGAAAAATTTAAATTTGTGCAGAGAGCAGAGGGAATATCTGGATAATTTCTAAGTGTCCACGTGGGGCTTCGTGGCACCCCGTGATAGCTATTTCTGTTTGCCTCCCTCCCTGGGCTGTGAGGTTCTAGGGGCAGGGAAACGGATTACTCATTTATCTGTCACCCTGGTGCCTGATGTATGGTTAGTACTCAGAGAAATGTCTGATGAATGAAAAAGATTCCTGGCTTTGTCACTGACTTTCTAAGTGACTTTGGATAAGGTCCTTTCCTTCTCTAGACCTCAGGGTCAAAATCTATAAATCAAGGGCACTGGACTATGTCTCAAGTAAGCCCTTTCAGCATTAGAGTGAACATAGTGGCCAACGGCTGCCAGAGGGCTGGGCTAGCTGGGGTGGGGTCTCAAGGTCTCTAGCAATATTCTGTGCTCAGGATGGGCTCAGAGAGAGGGGCTGCTCTGACCCCTCTTCTTGGGAGCTACTCAGTACTCTAGAAGAGGGGGTTTAGTCAGTGAGGGATCCCTGGTTATTAACCCTGCAAATCCCAGTGGCCCACTCCTTGGGTCCCCTTGCTGGCTTGGCAGCCTGAGACACTAGTTTCTGGAGGAAACTCTGGTACCCCATCCTCCCCCCAGGCCTGCCCACGAACAGGCTGTTCTTGTTTACGACCCTCCTCCCGGGAGAACAGCGATTGCTCATCCCCACATGTGATTTGAGAGGGCCGGTCTCTCAGGCCTGGAGGAAACTCAAGCCCCAGCCAGCCACTTGGCATCGGAATGTTCAGCTGGTCCCCTCCTGGGGCTCATGTGACCGGGACCCAGCTATAAATATCAGAGGGGCCTCAGACCAAGACAGAATTTGGGCACCAGGAGAAGAAGGTAAAGAGGCTCTGTGTGGGTATTTTGTGATAAAGGCAAGACCCCAGGTCTGCGTAGAGCGAGGCAGGCAAAGGAGGCAGCCAGGTGAACCCCCACACCTCCTGACAATATGGATTATAAATCAAGCCTGATCCAGGATGGGAACCCCATGGAGAACCTGGAGAAGCAGCTGATCTGTCCGATCTGCCTGGAGATGTTTACCAAGCCAGTGGTCATCTTGCCTTGTCAGCACAACCTCTGCCGGAAGTGTGCCAATGACATCTTCCAGGTGAGCGCTGGGCAAGGCCGGGTCCCGGGCCCCAGGTGGCCACTCAGGACGCCTGTGGTGAAAGCCAGTCTCTCTTAGTGCAGGACTTCTAAACCAGGGCTGGCTTTCTCCCGTCTGGAGCGGAGCCCCTGCAGAGGCCTCTGGACGGAAGGGGGCTCGGCGGCGGCTCTGGCTGCCCCATTCCTTCTCCATGACGCGTGTTTCCCGTCCCCACCCTGCCCACAGCTCCCCCACCGCTGCCCTGAGCCCGCAGTTGACTCTCCAATCAGGAGTCAAATGCCTCAAGCGATAAGTGGGAGAGGCAGGCAGAGAGGAGAGAGAAACCAGACCCCTGGGGAGGGAGCCAGCTCCCTGGTGGCAGGGGGCCCAGAGTTTTCGGAGGAGGAGGGTGGCCAGGAGGCCCTGGGCAGTAGAGGCGTCTTCCCATTCGAGGCCGGTTCCCTATAATATGGGGCTGGAGGGGATCCATCTCCTGAACAAAGGAAGGGGAGGAGTGTCCTGGCTGGGAGGCAGGATTCAAGGTTCCCAGAAGCATTTTACAAAATGTTCTCTCACAATTTTATCTTTGAATTAGCAGCCCTACGAGCTGGTTCTAATGATAATGCCCCTTGCGTGAATGGGGTGGAGGCTTGGAGCGAGAAGTTTGCTTGCCCAAAGTCATTCAGAAGATAACCGCGACTTGCGCCTAGGTCTGCCGACTCCCACGCTCGCTTAGTTGTTTCTGAGGTGCTCCCTGTTATAAGTGGGCTGGTTCTCATCTCAGGATGGGGAGCTCTAGGTCAAATGGTTTGACGAGAACTGTTGGGGGAAGCAGGAAGAAGGACAATCGGAGATTGTCCCAGGCCTCACCTCTGCCCTTGCCACCCGCAGGCCGCAAATCCCTTCTGGACCAACCGGGTTGGCTCCGTGTCCATGTCTGGAGGCCGTTTCCGCTGCCCCTCCTGCCGCCATGAGGTGATCATGGACCGTCACGGAGTGTACGGCCTACAGAGGAATCTGCTGGTGGAGAACATCATTGATATCTACAAGCAGGAGTGCTCCAGGTCAGTGCGCCCGGCTGCGGGGAGCCCATCCTCCCTCCCCAGCCGCTCTGTCCCCGCTCTCCCCAGCTCCTTCCCCTCTGCCCAGGATCCAGTGCCCTGGCTGGAAGAGCGACACTCGCCAGTCCAGAGAGCCTTCTCCCTCTTCCTCAGGCAGAATGGAGGCCCTTCTCTGTCCCCAGCACCAGCTCCCGCTGTCACTCAGGGAATGGGAAGAGCCCAGACATTGAGGCTGCCCTCCTAGGAGAGACTGAGACAGGAACCAGGGGAAGGGCGAGATGTGACAGGGGGAGGGACGCACTGGGGCCAGTTAAGTGGCCACGACAAGCAGAGGAAAGTGCAGAGAGAACACAGCTGGTCTCTCTATAGCGAAGGCCACAGCTATCGTTGTGGGCACTGGGGAAGCTTCCTCGCGCTGCTCCACAGCACCCCTGTGGATCGGGCATGACTTTCATCATTCGCATTCACGGATGAGGAAGCTGAGGCTCAAAGAGGTGACGTCAGCTGCCCAAGTTTTCCCAGCTGGAAAGAGAAATGGCCAGGGAACAGCCCTGATCTGGCCCCAATCTCCCTGTTGGTGAAACAGCAGCTCCGTCCTGGGCAGAATTTGTGGGAACAGAGTTTGTGCAGTGTGTGGCTTCAAACTGGGGAGAGACACGGTCACCAGGGAGCTCTTTACACATCCGGACCCCTGACAAGACTCCCAGGCTGCTGCCCTCGGGGCTTTTGGTCCCAAACCGTCCCCCAGTGCTGCCCGCAGGCAGCGGCCTGCCCCAGCATCGGTGACACACCAATCTTGGTGAGAAAAAGCCCTGACTGGGCGAACCGTCCGCGAGTCTGACTCTGTTACTAATGCTCTGCGGGAACTTGCCTTCATTTCCCGCCTGCAGAACCGGTGGTAAGGTTGGTTATTGCGACTCTCAAATAGGGCTTTGATGGGAAGTGTTAGATGTATCAAATATTTATGGAGCACCTCCTGGGTCTAGGCACCGTGCTGAGCATTTTCTGTGCGTGACCCCGGTTTCATTCTCACGGCAGTCCACACGGCATTCTTACCCGCGTTTTCCAATGAGGAAACAGAGGCTCAGAGAGGGTCAGAGGTTTGCCCGAGGCACCCAGCAGGCGGTGAAGCTGGGAGGGAGCCTGTCTGTCTGACTCCAGGCGGACATTCCGAACTGCTATGGCCTCTGAGTTGCTGAGTTCAACACTACAAAAGTGCGGCTATATTGCCGATCATTCTCACAATAATAAAGTCGATATGGCACCTAAATATGGGCCCCCTGCCCCAAGTGCCGACCTATGAAGAGTCTGTTATGTCTGAACCCTTCGGGACCTTTCCACATAGTCAGATGTCAGGAGAGCTGCCCTTTTTGGAGGGTCTGCTCTGTGCTGGGCTCAACACATTCATTTCAGACAGCTGCCATGATCCCGGTAGCTCTGGGATAAAACCAAGGCTCAGAGAGCAGAAATCACTTGCCCAAGGTCACAAAATGAGTGAGTGGCAGAACAGTGTGGATTTGAACCCAGGTGCTGATGCCTGGGAGAATGGGCATTGGGGATGGCAGAGGGCACGGGCACCAGACCTCAGGGTCTTACCTCACCTCTGCAGCTACGGCCCTTCCAGAGCTCCCTTCCCCGAGTGGGAGTAGAGACAGGTGGCAAAGAGAGACCCCTGCCAGCATGGGGGACCCTGGGCTAAAAGATGAAAGAAAGATAAGTCTGGAAAGGGACTTAGTTAAGAACCTGGGGAGATAATCATGCCTGGGGTGTGACCAGTTGTGCAAGGCTGTTCAGAGGTGAGGCGTTGACATGGACGGGGGACAGTCACCATCTGACATTTGTGAGAGGCTTGCTGTGTCAGGGGCTGGGAAAGCAACAGCAGTGTAGACATGGGGTTGGCTCTAAGTGAGCGTATAGTCTAGCTGGGGAGGTAGGACTTAGACCCAAAAAACTGAGCCTCAGATGGGAAGTAACTGATGCCTCGAGAGAAACACAAATAACATGCAAGAGTCGTAGAGAACGCGACCGAGGGAGAAAAGCATTCTTTATTTTTTTTTTAAGATTTTATTTATTTATTTGACAGAGATAGAGACAGCCAGCGAGAGAGGGAACACAAGCAGGGGGAGTGGGAGAGGAAGAAGCAGGCTCATAGTGGAAGAGCCTGATATGGGGCTCGATCCCGGAACACCAGGATCACGCCCTGAGCTGAAGGCAGACGCTTAACCGCTGTGCCACCCAGGCGCCCCGAGCAAAGCATTCTAAGAATGTGTGTTTGGGAAGGAGAAAACTCTGGACACTGGAGAGATTTTGTGGACCTTAAGTCAAGGCTTAGGCTAAGCTGTGAGCCATGCCTGGGCTGCCCGTGTCCTGGTTGTGTGACTTGGGGCCCACGCATTTCTTCCTTCTCTGAGCCTGGGGCCGCCCTCAGGGCGTGCTCACTGACGCGATCTCTCCACCTGCACCACTGAGGCTGTGCCCCACACTGCACACTGCGGAGATGAAGAGAACAGGCAAGATTCCCTGCTCTGACGGCGGTTACAGTCCGGTGGATTAAATATAGAATTCAGTGAGGCCATGTGTATAAATTGCTTTGCTCAGAGTCCGGCCTGCAGGAACCAAGAGCTACGGGGACTATAATTAGAGCAAATGCACTCTTGCCTCCCCTTCCCTGACTTGATGGGTGACCTTGGGCAAGTCAATTCACCTTCCTGGGGTTCAGTTTCCCCTTCCCAGAAATGGTCTCCAGTTCCGACCCTGGGACTCTACAACCACGTTCGGCACTGGCGGGGCCTAAGGCCAGCTCCTTCACCGGTATTGGAGTCCAAGGATACGAGGACGGCCTTGGTGTCACTTGGCTTTCCTGCTTCTGGGTCTCCAGAAAATGAAAAGGACTGGGGGCAGCCAGTCACTGAGAGCTCAGGCCCTAGATCCGGGGTGGTCCCGTGGAGCTGGGGAGGAGACAGGGACTCGGGACCAAACCCCCCCTCCCCCATCTGACCTGTGATTCTTCTCCATTGCAGTCGGCCCCCGCAGAAGGGCAGCCACCCCATGTGCAAGGAGCACGAAGACGAGAAAATCAACATCTACTGCCTCACGTGTGAGGTGCCCACGTGCTCCATGTGCAAGGTGTTTGGGGCTCACCAGGCCTGTGAGGTAGCCCCGCTGCAGAGCGTCTTCCAGGGACAGAAGGTACTGGCCCGTGCCGCTTCTACCCCCAGCCTGGGCCTGCGGGGCACGGCCAGATGCTTCAGGATGTGGCTTTGATCCCTGTAGATCTGCTGAGCCGGCCTTTCGGGAATAGTCCCTCTGGAGGGACTTCCCAGGCCACAGGGACAGCAGCCCTTGCCTCTTGGGGGAGGTGGCTGAGCTCATGGGTTATACTTAGAGCCACTTGAGAGCACCTGGGTGTGGCCACAGGGGAGAGACCAGGCCCCTGGGTCAGGCCGCCAGGGTCCTCTCAGGCCACGGCTTCTAAATCCCAGTGTGCTTCAGGCCCCAGATACTTCTTCCTGGGCTGATTACCTCTCCTGCAGCAGAAAATAGCCGAGAACACTCCTCCTGGGCCCCCAGGCCTGTGGGAGTCCCATCATCCTGCCCACGCAGTAAGGTGTGGCCCCTCTTTCCGGACACTCCTTCCCTGCCTCCCACTCTTCTCTTGATCTTTCTCTTCTAGAACTCTCCAACTCTACTTCTTTTCTGCATCCTTTCTTTCCTAGAAACAAGCCCCTCCTCTGACAGTACGTTGCTGTTCTATTTTGCTCACGTCCCCTTTTTCTGGGCCTCATTTGCAACATCCGGGACGCGGTATCTCTCTGACGTTCTCTGCTCTGGATCTGAGCAGCACCTCAGAAAGAGGCTCTTTCTCGCAGAGAGGGGAGGGAGGGTGCCGCTCCTGAGAATACAGGCCCTGAGACCACTTCTGTCTCCTCTCCTGATCCCCCACCCCTCCTGCCATCTAGACTGAGCTGAGTAACTGTATCTCCATGCTGGTGGCGGGGAACGACCGCATGCAGACCATCATCACTCAGCTGGAGGACTCTGGTCGAGTGACCAAGGTGAGGGGGAAAAGAGCCCTTGTCTGGGGGTCCAAAGCCTCTGGGTGCAGCCAGGTCTCTGGGGTGAAGGCTCACCTGTGGGTTGTGGCTACAGGTTGGGGCCTGGAGGCTGCGGTGTTCAACTGGGAATGGTGGAGTGGGGACCAACTAATCTATTCATCCACTCATTCACCAAACGCTTCTGAAACACAGCTGTGTGTCAGGCCCTGCCAAAGGCGCTGGGGATGGGGTGGTGACCAAGACAGACCTGATCCCTGACTTCAGGGAGCATCCCAGCAATCCTTCTCAGTATTTCTTCAGCACGTGCAGTTTTCAGAGCATTGTTCCCAGTGTGTGGTGAACTAAAGCTTCTCAGACTTTAAAATGCATTCAGATCACCCTGGGATCCTGTTAAAATTCAAGTTCTGATTCAGTAGGTCTGGAGGGAGGCATAAGGTTCTGCATTTCTTTCTAACAAACTCCCGGGGTTTGCCCAACATGCCGGTCCATGGACCACACTGAGTAGCCAGACTGTAGGGGCAGAAGGAAACTTTTCTATCCCTGCAAAAGCACCCACGATTTCCCATCGCCACTTGAGGTGGGGCCTGGAGATGAGATGGGGGGAAAGGAACATCACACTCCTGGTGGACGAAGAGTTGTGTGAAGGGTGCTTTCAAAAGAAGAAGGGGGCATTGTTACTACTCATGCGAGGCTCGCAGCCTGATCGAGGGTACTAGAGCCCCCAGGCTGATGAGATACGGTTATTACACCTGTTTTACAGGTCAGGAGACTATGTTGCAGAGAAGGGAGCCTCAACGAGGAGGCCGCTAGGGGAGATGCTGTTTCTCCACCCCTGTTAGGACCAACTGAGGCAGAGCTTCCTGAATCCAGTCTTGTCCTAAAATGGGGGATGGGGGGAGGGAGAGAGTGACTTCGGGGCACACAGGGGGCCCAGAATCAATCATCCCATCTGACCCTGGAGCTCTAATTTTGAGGAAGGGGCTAGCTTTCTCCAAGACACCAGCCTCCGAACGTTACTGGTGTGCGAAGGGACTACGAGACCTCAGCAAGGGCTTCCTTTTTGCTAGGCCTTCATTTTGTCTCCTGTAAAATGGGGGTGTAGTAAGATCCCCTCCCGCTTCAGACCTGTGACTCCTAGCACACCCATCGCAGGAAGGACGTGCCAGGCGCAGGGAGGAGGACCCCACAGGGTGTGACTCTGAGATTTCTGCCCCCAGGAGAACAGTCACCAGGTGAAGGAAGAGCTCAGCCAGAAGTTTGACGTGCTGTACGCCATTCTGGACGAGAAGAAGAGTGAGCTGCTGCAGCGGATCACGCGGGAGCAGGAGGAGAAGCTTGGCTTCATCGAGGCCCTTATCCAGCAGTACCGGGAGCAACTGGACAAGTCCACGAAGCTGGTGGAGACGGCCATCCAGTCCCTGGACGAGCCTGGCGGGGCCATCTTCCTCTTGGTGAGCAGGACGAGGAGGGTGTGGGTGGTCACTTCGACTCACCAGCTCTGACTAAAGTGCAAGTCACGCTCCATCGCTGGTCACCCACGTGCCCCTGGGCAAGCCATTTAAAGCTCTAAGCCTCAGCGTCCTCATCTGTAAAATGGGCATGCAATGATTCCTACCTTCTTTCCTCTTAACTGATTTTGTGAGGATCAAATAAGAAGATGTTTGCGAAATGGCATTGTAAGCTGCCAAACACAGTGTTCACGTAGAGACTGTTACATTGAGCACATGCTATAGGTCAGCCACAGAAGTAGAGACAACAGAGATGAGGGAGATACCGCCTGCCCTAGAAGAGCTTGTTGGGGAGACAGAAAAGGATCAACGATAAGATTTCACAGCTCGATAAAAACTTCCTAAGCACATACTGTGGACCAGGCTTTGGGCTAGACATTGGGTATAAAAAGGTGATTAGGATATGATTCTCGTCTTGAAGATTTGGGAGTTTAAGAATGTTTAGAATGATACTCTGAAAATCCAAGCTTCCTGCCATGACAGTGGAAGGGTCCTAGAGTGATGACCAAAACCTTGTGTGGACCATGAACAGGAGGAAAAGACCCAAGTGCTGTTCAACTCTGGGCAGGGAGCACGTCCCAGCTAGGCTAGGGAATAGCACCGAGGGCCCATCTGTGGCTCTGTGACTGGTTCTGCTGATTTCTTGGGGCCACTTCTTCTGCACTCCTAACCCTTCGCTGTCTCTCTTTCCCCCCACAGAGTGCTAAGCAACTCATCAAAAGGTCAGTGTCTCCCCAGGACTATGATCCAAGGCCCTAGGTCCCACCAGGGCCTCTGATCTCTGCCCAGTGGGCCTCCCCCTTTGCATTAGGTCGGCTGGGAGGGTCTCGACCCGGGCTAGCTTTCCTGGCCTTTGCATCCCCTGCCTTCTTGGCCCCTCCATTCTGCTGGTGACTGGAGAGGAAATACCCCCCCTCCACGGGGAGCCTCTAGATACAAGGCCTGGGTGTGGCCACAAATGTGTGCACTGCTGTGAATTGGAGCTAAGACCCCCCCCTTCTTTCACTGAGACCCAGAAATCTCACCCCGCCTCTTCTTTTTCTCTCCCTCCCCCACAGCATTGTGGAAGCTTCCAAGGGTTGCCAGCTGGGGAAGACAGAACAGGGCTTTGAAAACATGGACTACTTTACTTTGGACCTAGAGCACATAGCAGACGCCCTGAGGGCCATCGACTTTGGGACAGGTAAAGGAGGGGGTGGCGCCAGGTGTCTGTTCCCCTGCTCCGCCCCTGGAAATCTGCTTCCCTGCTGCTGAGCCCCACCTGGAGGCAGGTCCACTAGCAAACAGTCAGACTCCTGTAGCCAGCTTCTGCCTGAGTCCAGAGCCTCGCACAGTACTTGCTACATAGTTGTCGTTCAGTAAATTATGTATGGATCCACTGCAGGAGGCCTGGGGCCCCAGAAAGAGCACATGGCAACTGGAGTCAGGCAGAGTCAGTTCAAATATTGGCTCTACCACTCGTTACCGCGTGACCTGTGGTGAGCTCCTCTCCCTCTCCGACCTGCATTTTCTTCTTCCTTTTTAAAGTTTTTATTGATTTTAAGTAATCTCCACACCCCACATGGGGCTCAAACTCCAGACCCCGAGATCAAGAATCACGTGCTTCTCCGCCAGAGTCAGCCAGACACCCCTGAGCCTCATTTTCTAACTTCGAAAATTAAGTTAAAACGTGGGCCTACTAATAATGACCACGTCATGGTGCTCTTGAAACAAATAAAAGAGCGATGCTGAGGGGTTTGTCAGGCACCAGACAAAAACTAGTTATTGCCCGAGGCTGGTCCTAGCTTCAGCTTCCCAATGCTACCCTCTCTGATACCCGGGCACCTTAACGGACCTGTGTTCTCTCCTCACTTCTGTCTGTGATTACTCTCGCACAGAGTACCTATAACCATCGTAACAACATAACCCTAGCAATAATAGGGGAAAGTACTAAGGGGAAATGAGGAAACCAGATGAAGAACAAAGATTTAATAATTTGCTCAAGGTCACACCGTTGCAAGGTAGCTATTTAGCAACAGAGAAAGAGAGAGCAGATCCAGTTGTGCCACGTGTTATGTGGACTTGAGAGGTGATGCTCCGGTGACCAGCTGAGAAAGAGAGCGCGCACGTCTCGTGTTGGCTCTGCCACAGGCTTTCAGAATCGTGTCGAAGATCTGCTTGAACCCCAAAATACCCCACTCATTAAATTCTGTCATTTAACTTTACGAGGTAGTTTCTATCGTCGTCTCCATTTTGTAGTTAAGGAAATAAAGCCGAGAGAGGGTCAGTAATTTGCTGGAGGCCACACAGCTAGTAAGTAGCCCACGCGGACTCCACCAAGGGCCGTCTGGCTCCAGAGACCCTGGGGAGGAGTCGATGAGACAACGCGTGTAAGATGCTTGGCACAACACTTGGGCACACAGGAAGGGCTCAGCCGATGCTGCTGAGAGCAGTTAATTGTGGTAATAATTAAACAACAACAAAAACCCCCGGGTTATGCACAGGTCCCAGCTATGTAGCCGGAAATCAGGCTGACATTTTGGAGGCATGAACTCTTTCAAACCCCCCATGCACACTCTTGACAAATGCTCTGGCTTTGGGGGGCTCAGGGCCCCAAAGCATTGAGGAAGTGGCTTGGGAGGGGAGGGTGAACAGACACGTTCCCTGTTAGCGGAGCGTGAAGGCCATGTCCCAGGATGGGAAGGTGAGGACACAGGTCGCCGTCTGTCTGGGGCTCAGCTTCAGAGAGCTATCAAGCAGATGACCCTAGAAATGTCCCCCACCCCACGGCCACCCCTTTGGAGGCTGTGGAATGAGGAAAACTGGACAGGGAGTGCTAGGCAAGCAGATTTCAAGGGCTGAGCAAATTCCTCCACGACAAGGACTCTGATCCCTGAGAACCAGGGAGTCCATTCCCCCCAGGGGACGTGTCTCGGTCTAACTGTCAGACGTGCAGAGGCACCAAGTGTGCTTCCCCCAAAGTCCCCTCTGGTCACCGGCAGGTCAAGTGATAGGAGCTGCTGTTGCTCCTAGAACAAAGGGGTGTCTTGAACCTCCCTCCCTTGGAGGGGTGTGGGAAGGAAGGAGGAGGCCAGGGCAGGAGGAAGCAGGCCTCTGTGCAGCTTAGCTTTGGCAAGCTCGTCACCTCTGGGGCCACTGATGTCACCGCATGGCCGTGTGGTCCCAACTGGGTGTGGAAGGGGTTTGGGTAGGTGCTGTCTCCAGCCTGGTGCCCCTTTGAGCAGCTCCTCCGAGGAACTGGCTCCGTCCTCATACAGTTCTTCTTTGTCACACACAGATGAGGAAGAGGAAGAGTTCATTGAAGAAGAAGAAGATCAGGAAGAGGAAGAGTCCACAGAGAGAAAGGAAGAAGGTAAGAAAGTCCTCCACCATCATGCATTCATTCATTCGTTCAGTCATTCAACAACACGAAATCCCGACTGCGGGCAAAGAGCTGTGCTGGACCCTGGGGACGATGCCAATATGTGGTGATGGTCCTAATACGGGTTTTATACCTTTTGAGGGTAAAATCCTGTTCCCTTTATTCTTAGAGAAAAAACCCCCAAACTATTCATAATAAAAACTTTCCTTTTATATCTCAATGACCTTCCTGAGTGGAAAGCAATACAGTGTCACATAGAAGACAGGGGACTTATGAGCCAGGCTTGACCCACTGAGAACTTTTGTTGGGCCAGCACAATGTTTAAAATTTTTTAAATTAGTTGCCAACATTTTAAAAATTAGGAGATGGGGGACAGGTTTTTTTAAGAGAATGAAAGAGAGAGAGAGAGAGAGAGAACCCCAAGCAGGCTCCACGCTGGTCTCGCTACCCTGAGATCATGACCTGGGGGCTGAACGGGCTGCCCCACCCAGGCGCCCCTGTTTTTTTGTTGTTTTGAAAGAAGATTTCAACTAAGAATCTGGATTTCCACCTTCTTGTGAAAATTTGGAAAGAACTAACAATGCTTGCCCGCCTCCCTAATCCCAGAGAGCTGGCGCTGGGCAGGGGCCGCCCCCGTTGCCCGTTTGCTCCGCCCACCGCTGTCCGCCTGCCGGCTTTCCTCAGTGGGGTCCTCCGCTGGCCTCTGGGGCATCTGCCCACCCACGTGCTCTCGGGGTAGTCATTTAGAAAGCTCTCTGTGCCCAGAGCGTCGTTAAGTGCCTGGGTTCTGAACGGCAGCTTTCCCACAGAGGAATGGTGTAATCTTGGGCTGTTCACAACTTTTCTGGTCTCGATCTCCTCATCTATACACCGGGGCACAGAACTACTGACGGCAAAACATTCTAGGGAAGAGTAAATCAGATCACATTTAACAGTGTCTGGCGCGTAGAAAGCACGTTTGCTGATTAGCACATGTTTGCTGATATCATTTTTCAAGCCAAGTTACTATTGGAACTAAATTCCAATCCAGTTGAAAAAATACAGGCTACTTTTTTGGAGTTTGGTGTTGGGTGTGCAATCCGTGGTGTTTTGATGACTAAATTCTATTTTGGTTTAAAAAGGCACGGGCCAGGCAGGAGTTGGAGTCTGATAATTTTGTCACTGGGGCTCAGTAAGCCCTGGATCCTCGCCCCCCCGCCCCCCCGCCACGTGCCCTGTCTCACCTTGTGTTTCTTTGTCTCTACCTTGCAGGACACCAGTAAGGAGCTGGATGAGGGAGAGACCTTCTGAATGCAGAGAGACTGGGGAGGGTGGGGATGGGCCCAGCTGCCTTGGTGACAGGCCCAGGGTGGGAGGGGTCGGGGCCCCTGGAGGGGCAAAGGGAAGGTGTGTCTTCTCCCTGCTCAGAGAGCAGGAACTAGCAGTAGGACCCCCACTGCTGTGTCCAGCAGCCACTGAACCAGAATTGGAAACGTGCTTGAAACAACCACACAGGACACTTTTCTACGTTGGTGCAAAATGGAATATTTTGTACATTTTTTAAATGTGATTTTTGTATATACTTGTATATGTATGCCAATTGGTGCTTTTTGTAAAGGAACTTTTGTATGATAATGCCTGGTCATTGTGTGACCGGCTATTGTTAGAAAGAGGGGAGGGAAGCCAGCCTGACAAAGCTGCCCTCTTCCTTTCCTGGGAGGGAGGGCTGGGTAGCACTCACAGGCCGAGAAAGGGATACTGTACCGTGCAGGTGTCAATGCCGATCCCTGACATAGGGGATGGCAACTGAGTTTGTGTTACATGTTGTTTCAATAAATGCACAGCGCTCTCTTTCTGTTATTACCCAAAGAGCTGGGGTTTCATTCAGCCTGTTGTTCTGGGAAGAACTCAGAGCGGATGGACAGAAGGTCTGATGGGAAGTGTGTTGCAGGCCCGGTTTCCATTCCGCCAAAGAGGAAGTTCTTTAAACTCGCATTTCCCAATGGGAGCGCAGTGGAAAACTGGCCCTGAGAGGGAGTCCCCAAGAAACAGCTTCAATGCCTTGTTTTCTGGTTCTCCAGAACACTGAGACTGAAGCAAAGCTTCAATGCTGTAGCCTCGGGGCGATCCCAGGGCGGCCAGAGGGAAGGGAAGTGGCAGCGGGACAGGAAAGGAGGGAAGCAAATGTGACGTGGGCATTACTGAGCTGGCTACAGCTTCACCAAGAGAACCCCTCCCCTCCCCCCGCCCCCAGCTGCTTGTTCAGTCATGGGAGATATTTCTAGCAAGTCATAAAGAATGCAACACTGCTCAAAGCAGTTCATCGGAGGGAAGAAGGAAGGGAATTTCGTCTCTGTCTCAGGATCGAAGTCCACCTCCCAGAGTGTTAATTCCAGACTTCATGCAGGGCAGGCCGAGCCAGCCACCAGTGCTAGGGGATGGATAAGGCAAAGACCAAGGCTGACGTAGCATCCAGGGCCTCCGTGAACAAGGAGCCAAGGGGCCAGCAGAGAGGTGAGGCCGAGCGGATCCAAGGAGGCACGTGACCGGGTCTGAGCCGCTGCGAACGTAGATCGTTGAGGAACACTGCAGAGTCTGTCCCATTTTTTCGACGTTCAGAGCACAGCAGCAAGGTAAGGGCTCTGAGCAGTCCTGCCATAACCTTAGACAATGATTGGTCCATCTAGTTCATGGTGTTTGAAATACTGCCTCTTGATATTTTTTGGTGGATTGAGTATTTAACCCAGCATTTCCCAGCTTATTCATTCGTGTGACATCGTCCAGAACTAGTGTCCTGTGGAGCTCACTTTATGATAGTGCTTTCGACCCATCACACCTCTGCCCATTTTCACTTCTGGGAGTTTTTCCAAGGCTCACTCAGTCCCTAACTTTGAATTTTCAAAATTTTCTCTCATTTCTAGTCCTTTGTCAAGTTATTATTATTATTATATTATTATTATTATTATTATTTACCAATTGTGGTGTCTAAATGGGGTGTCTTTCTTGAGAAATGAGGGCCCCCAAATGCGGGGTGTCTGATTGGGTGGAAGTCAGTAGTGAGGGCGGTGACAAGAATTCACCTGAGGCGGGACGCCTGGCTGGCTCAGTTGATAGGGCATGTGACTCTTTTTTTTTTTTTTTCTACTTAAAAAAAAAAAAAATTCACCTGAGGCGGAACAAAGGAGATAGAAGTTTACTGAATACGCCTGGAAGGGAGCAGAGGGCAGAAGGCAGAGGAGAGGCTGTCTGCACGGAGGCAGGGGGTGGCAGCTGTTTCTAAAGGGGGGACACGAGGAGGCGTGCTGATGTATGGAATCTTCCCCTTTTCTGGTAGCTGTGCCTCGTTGTAAGTAGCCCATTGGCTGGTTCGGGCCTATGGATATTTTGATGGGCCCGTCTGTATTCAGCCAGGTGGTTGCTGGGAGCCCTTCCTACATTCTATTGTTTAAGCCTATTTGCCTAAAAGCAGCCTCTACCTTCCCCCCCTGACAGATGGACAATGACAAATCTTTGGCATTTGGGCCGAGGTCTTGTCTTCAGTAGCTTCTTCCTGCTGAATGAGGGACACAGAGACGTCCCTACCTAAACTTGTCAGTCCGTCAGGGGTTCTGTCAGTTATAGACCGGAGCATGGTATTAGATTAACGTGCTGATAGGCGATTTGAGTGAAATTCCTTGGTGGCCAGGTCCATGGGATTTGGGGGAGGGGACCCTCCCGTGGTATGGGCTGGAATTCCTGTTGAGCCATCATTCAGATATGGAATTGTTGGATTCTAGAAGTGACAAATTTAATAAAGAGATTAAAAAGAGGGGGACCAGTAATTAGGAGCAGGAGTATTGAGGCCAGGGGTCCTAAGGAGGGAAGGCGTTAGGATAGCCACAAACAGGTTTCTTTCCAGGAAAACCATCCTTGCATTGCGTGGTCCCAGAAGGAGGAAACCAAAAGAAGGTTACTATGAGGAAGACAAAGCTTAGCCCAGAAAGGGGTGAGGATTGTATTGTGGGGGGTGGGGGGGAAGCTCCAGGTAAGTTATGATTTCTGACCAAGTAAATTTGGAGAGGTCACCCTGAAGGGAAAGGTCAAGAATGAAGTCTTGGGGGGCACCTGGGTGGCTCAGTTGGTAGGCATCTGCCTTTGGCCCAGGTTTTGATTCCGGAGTCCTGGGATCGAGTCCCATATTGGGCTCCCTGCTCAGAGGGGAGTTTGCTTCTCCCTCTGACCCTCTCCCCTCTCCTGCTCTCTTTCACCCTCCCTCTCTCTCTCTCAAATAAATAAATAAAATCTTAAAAAAAAAAAGAATGAAGTCTTGGAATTGGGAAGGAGAAATGGTGAGAGTTTCAGGAGGAAAGTATTTAGGGAGTTTTCTAAGACCATATCATAGAATGATTGAAGGGAAGAGAGTAGGGATTAGCAATGGGTCGGACTCCTGGGTCTCTAGGCCTCTAGGTGTGTATCGCTGGTCTTGTGTGAGTAACAGGTGTAGATCGCCAACAGCTGTACTTAGAGGAGGGCTCCACATCTAGGGCTGGGGCAGTCTTGATTCTGGAAAGGTGGATCCATGGTGAGAAGCCGTGAAGTTTTTCTGCTGTTGGAGTGGTCAAGGAATTCGACGGGGCCAGGTCCAGACAGGTTCAAGTGGCTTTTTGTCCTGCAGAGGCTTAAGGTATACTCAATCCCTGGAAGTAAGTTTTGGACGTATGTTACCTGAGAAAGAGGGGTCAGGATTTGGACCCTACTGGTTTTGATCGTCATTAGTGGCGGAGACCGTTTACCCTAGGGATAAAACAGACTGTGTAATTAGAATAACAAAAAGAAAAAGAAGCCCAACTAAGAGTCCTTTGATAGTTGACAAAAGTCTCCAGTCCAGTTTAACCAATCATTACAGGAGAGAGAGAGATCTTTTAAAGCACCAGTTTGAGTATTTATGTCAGTTAGTAACCCTGTCACATTTCGTCGTTTGGAGTATATACATAACACTCTGTTTTAGTAAAGTATAGGTTCCTGCTTGAGTGCAGTCAGGATAACAAGGGCCATTCAGTTTTGGAGGGCTACCTTTTGAATTTGTGGGTGACTACAAGTTGGGTTTGGTTAAAGACGGCTGTTGCGTGCTTAGTTAAAGCCTCTATTTGCAATTTTATATCATTAGAGGTAGTTCTTGGGACAAATGTGGCGAAGGGATAAAACCATCAGGAAGCCCTCTTTGTCTGAGGTCCGGCCTTAACAATATCCTAATTATGAGGAATCACTGGCAAGCGGGAGAAGACTTGTCTGGGAATATGGGTATCTGGAAGTGTATCATCCAGTCCAATCATAAGGAAAGTGGCCGCATCCGTTATCTCCACAAGTCCACAGTTAACCACATGGAGTGGGGTACACTCCGGCTTTTAAGGAGCCATTTTGTCATCCCAGCCACACAGAATTGGTCAAGGTGCTGGTTGAGTTATATAATTGTTGGGGAATCCATTCCATTTTCCAGTTGTTCAAATAATCATAGGTCCATGGGGTCCTGTTATTATCTCCACAGGATAACAAGCACAAAGATTGTCTATACCTGAGCAATTGTGGCAATTTCTCTGAAGTTTACCTCCAGTTGTCTAGCTCAGGCCAACAACAAGCATTCAAAGACAAGCAGAACTAGAATTTAACATCCACAAAGGTGTGTTATTAAATCATAATTTTTCTCTCTGAAATCACCCTTTTAAAAAAAAAAAGATTTTATTTATTTATTTGACACAAGGGGGGGAAGCACAAGTAGGGGGAGCGGCAGGCAGAGGAAGAAGCAGGCTCCCCACTGAGCAAGGAGCCCGATGTGGGGCCGGAGCCCGATGTGGGGCTTGATCCCAGGACTCTGGGATCAGGACCCGAGCCAAAGGCAGCGGCTTAACCAACTGAGCCACCCAGGCACCCCTCTTTGAAATCACCCTTATTTCCAGAGATAAGCAAATCAAGAATAACTCGTTTGGAAAACAAGTCCAATTTTAACAAACCTGACCTAATCATTTGCAGAGGGTCAGCAAGAATAGTGATTGATCATAATAGATCTTTTAAATTTTGCTTTGCTGGAATTCTTTATAAGGAATCTCAATTGAACTTTTAGTAGCCTCTCTAGGCCAGAAGCCAAGACCAAATACTTGCCATCAGTCATGCCTTCAATACCTGTGGATTTGGGCAAATTCCTCTTCTCGGGGTCCCCAAAATGTCCTGAGGCTCCTGCACCTGCAGGAAGTGACATTCTTTACTCACCTGGTGAGGCTGCTGGGAACCGTGTAAGCAAGGTATCAGGTCAACATTTTCAAGGGGTTTTATTGGCTTCATGGTTCATAAAGTCAGTCTCAGCTCCTTCAGGCTGTCTGGTGATATCTGAGTCTGTGCAGGTCTCTCTCAAAAGTGACACCAGTCAATGCCTTTGTAAAATAACCAGGGTTCCCAATGGTGTCCAGTTACAAGGAGAACAGATTTTTATTGAACTTATGAAAATAACCATGATTGCCATGAATGAAAGAATACTCACTGAGACTTTTTGAATTTCAGAAGGTTCAGATAGAGAAAAGTTCAATGCTTCGGGGTACCTGGGTGGCTCAGACGGTTGAGTTTCTGACTCTTGATTTTAGCTCAGTTCATGATCTTGGGGACGTGAGATCCAGCCCTGCATTGGATCAGGCCTGCTTAAGGTTCTTTCCCCCTCTCTGCTCCCCCCGCCCCCCCTCCCCCCCTTGTGTGTGTGTGTGCAAAAAGTAAAAATATCTTAGGAGAAAATTTCCTTAATCTGGAAGAGCAAACATTAGAGAACCAGCATTTTTTTCCCCCAAGATTTTATTTACTTATTTGAGAGAGAGAGAGAGAGCATGAGCAGGGGTAACGGCAGAGGGAGAAGGAGAAGCAGACTCCTTGATGAGCAGGAAGCCTGACCAGGGCTTGATCCCAGAACTCCAGGATCCCAGGACCCTGGGATCATGACCTAAGCCGAAGGCAGATGCTTAACCAACTGAGACACCCAGGTGGCCCAAGAGAGCCAGCAATTTTTTTTTAAAGATTTTATTCATTCATTTGAGAGAGAGAGAGAAAGAGAGAGAGCCAGCGAGAGAGGGAACACAAGCAGGGGGAGTGGGAGAGGAAGAAGCAGGCTCCCAGTGGAAGAGCCTGATGCGGGGCTCGATCCCAGAACGCCGGGATCACGCCCTGAGCCGAAGGCAGACGCTTAACGACTGAGCCACCCAGGCGCCCCGAGCGTCAGCAATTTTTAAACAGGAGTCACAAAAACTATAATCATTTTCCTCAGTTCATTTAGTTCCATGTTACTAAGTTTTGTTCGATTTGAATGCAGCTTTTCGTTAGCTCTGGAAATTCTTACTCATTTCAGTTTTATGATCTTAAAGATATCAAATACCTGTATTTGTCAAAAGCCCTTTTTATGAACCTCCTTGAAGATGAAACACATTTCACAAGAGCATCAGAACAATAACTATAAATGACGAAGAACTCCGACACGGACGTTGTGATGATCTGACGTGAGAGTTCATCATGATGCAATTGACAAGGAAATTCAGTTATTTCTGGGACACGTCAAATCTCAGGGAAGTTTGTTAAAAACTTTAGAAAGTTTCAAAGCACATGCCTAGATAGGATTTCAGATCATCAAAGACCTGTGAAAGACAAAACATAGAAACTGGTTTTTCTGGGCAGACCAAGAAAAGAAAAAACAACTTTGTTTACATTTTCTTATCAAGAGCGGACCAACAATCCAAGAAAACTTAGTCTTTTTAACAAAGAGAAAGCAGAATTTCAATCTTATACCAGCATACTTTTAAAATTCATTCATTTCAATCTTAGTTTGTCCTGATAACACATAAAATTCCTTTCCAAAGATTCCCCTTCATACACCTTCCACAACTTTCTTTTGCGTTCAGATTTTGTCCCAAGCCATTTCTCTCCAAATAACCAGTTTCATTTTAGGACAAAATTCCGTTTTTCCTTCAACAAAAATGTGTTTCTGTTCCTTACATCTTTCTTTTTTTTTTTTTCTTACATCTTTCTTACACATCTCTTACTTTCCTGCTTACAGAGTTGCTTCCCTTATTTCCATCATTCTTAAATACATTTAGCAGAATTTTGAACTCTTAGGATCCTTAGTCTCCAGTACAAGCTAGGTAGTGGCCAATTTTGAATTGCTACACCACAGCTCTTTAGATGGCAAATTTATGAATCAATTAAGCACAAAGCATATTCTTCAACGCTCAAATATCCTTAGTTCCTCAGCAATAAGAAGTCAAAACCACACACCTATGTTCAGTGATCAATGCTTTCGCCCTCCATTCTATTTGGAAAAGACCTAGATGTCCATGAATTCAATCCAATTTATCATCCAAGCAAAACTGTAAAGTTTCAGGTTCCCAAAGACTATCTGAACAACTACCCATGAACACTTTGAGACAGAAAAATTAACCGTCATTTGAAGTCGTCGTTTTGCCGACAAATTGCAACAGAGTACACGAGCTTATTTGACCTTCAGCAAACCTTGGCAGAATGAAAGTTTCAATTACTTTAAATACCGACTTATGTTCCACTTGGGTTCACTTAAAAGTCAATCAATTTGTTCCCCATTGTTGGTTTTTCACTGGGGCACTGGTGGGGAAATCTGAAGTGGGCAGTGTAAGTCCAAGGGGCTGCTCTTCACTCCCTGACGGCAAGGGTAGAAGAGGAGCCAATGGCCCAGAAGGCACCATGGACGGTACAGGAACCTGTTAACCTAGGCGGCACCCAAGGTGGGGCCGGAACAGGAGGAGGAGAGGGAGGCAGAAGAGATGAAGCATCCGGTATGTCAGCAGGTAGCAGTCAGACACATTCTGTAAGACGCTCTTAGGTCGAGGTCCTGATTTAGGGCCATGAAACCGAGCAAGATACGTACGGGACTTCCCACCATTTGGAGTTCAGCAAAGGAGGTCAAGCGGGAAAATAGTATTATAAGAAAGAGGTCCTTGGGAGGGCCATATCTCTTGATCTGGGAGTTTATCAAATCTGTTCCAGCTTCTAAGAACACAGCCCAAAGGAGTAGAGGGGGTCCCATTGTGCGAAAGACTGGCTGCCGATTCCCAAGGGGGTGCCCTCGCCAAAGAGAATGGAGATCCTACTTGAGGTCGCCATTTCAGTCTGCAGCTCTGCTGAGCTGAGAAAAGACTGGACCTACATGAGGCAACTGACCCTTCGGGTGGTGTCCCACCACAGAAAGGGGTAGCAGCAAATGGCATGGCACTTCCTGTGGTCTCAGCTAGAGCCGGATGCTGTTTGGCCAGACCGGGTGGGAAAAAGGAGGGGGAGGACTGACCACTCAGGTGCGTGGGAACAGGTTTGCCCGCAGATCAAGATGGCAGCTGGGCCCCGAGCTAACAGAGGTAAAGGGGCAGAGGCTGTAAGAAGGGAGGTAGCTGAGAGCCAGCATCAAGAAAGGGTCCCAACCGAGTCCCTAACATGGGGGATTCTCTGGGGGAGCAGCCAATTGTGCTGGACTTTGGGAGCAGACCTCAGGAGGGAGTGAGACAGCAGAGGAAAGGGCTCCTTCCTCACAGGCCCGACAGTCTGACCTGTTCGCCCTCAGACCTTTAGACCACACCAGGGAGCCGTCCTGGCCACGGGCCCTCAGTTGTCTGGGAGGTACTCGGGTTAGACTGAAGCGGGGCTGAAAGGTCTAAGAGAAGGGTCCCTCCCAAGGGCAGAAGGGGAAATCTCTCACCCTTCAGGGCCAGGGTGGTCCAGCTGGTTCCCCCTCGGGGCTTTGGATCCTCACTGAGCAGGAACCTCGCAAGAAGTTGTCAGGTGCCCAAGGAGTGCTAGAGTTGTCCGCTGAGGGGAAAGTCCTGAGAAATTCCCGGAGAATCCAGGGAAAGTGCCAGACCTGCAAAAGCTCCTTGCGCAGGCTTCCCCTAGATGCGTGTTGGGTGGGGAGGCCACAAAGTCTCCCCATACGGGCCACGAAATGTGGTGTCTACATGGGTGTCTCTCCTGATCAGATGAGGGCCCCTCAAATGTGGGGCTACTGATTGGGTGGAAGCTGATGGCGCAGGCGGTGACAAGACTTCACCTGAGGCAGAACAAAGGAGATAGAAGTTTACTGAATACGCCTGGAAGGGAGCAGAGGGCAGACCGCAGAGGAGAGCCTGCCCGCAGGGAGGCAGGGGGTGGCAGCTGTTTCTAAAGGGGGAAGATGAGGAGGTGTGCTGATGTATGGAATCTTCCCCTTTTCTGGTAGCTGTGCCTCGTTGTAAGTAGCCCATTGGCTGGTTCGGGCCTATGGATATTTTGATGGGCCCGTCTGTATTCAGCCAGGTGGTTGCTGGGAGCCCTTCCTACATTCCATCGCTCAAGCCTGTTTGTCTGAAAGCAGCCTCTACACAAATTGTGTGATATGTTACACACAAGGAAAGAAAACAAGCTGTAGAGTTTAATAAGCTGCCGCATAATGAAATTCTGTGTTGCTACTGTGCGAGTCGAGAAAAAGAACACTGACAGCCCCCGGAAGCTCCCGTGTGGCCCCCTCCTTGGAGGTAGCCATTATCGTGCCTTTTTTTGATAATCACACACTTGCTTTTTTTTATAGGCCTGAAGTACCTTCCTATAGAAGATCGAAGGCATTTGAAGCCAGAAAGAGAGAGGTTTCATCATTTTGAAATCACAAGAATCAGAATTACAACCTGTCCACATTCGGCCTCCAGATTTCTTCTCCAGGTTGCTGATAACGTGAGAAACAGGCGTAGCAGTCCACTATCTTGTCACTTATCAGAGAGAAGAGGGAAGGCAGTCAAAGCTAGTCGTCAACGTTTTAATCCCAGGGAGGTATTTCTAGATTGCAAATGGGAGGGTCTCTACTTTGCCACACAAAGGGCTCGGCTTGTCCTCGCAAACCAGAACACCTACTATGAAGGGTTCTTTTTTTTTTTTTTTTTTAAAGATTTTATTTATTTATTTTGACAGAGAGAGACAGCCAGTCAGAGAGGGAACACGAGCAGGGGGAGTGGGAGAGGAAGAAGCAGGCTCCCAGCGGAGGAGCCCGATGTGGGACTCGATCCCAGAATGCCGGGATCACGCCCTGAGCCGAAGGCAGACGCCTAACGACTGAGCCACCCAGGCGCCCCATACTATGAAGGGTTCTTGATCAAAGACTTCCTTTAAGATCATGCTGTAAGAGGGGAACGCTTCGAAGGGGTTATTCCAATAAATCTTCAATATGGTTCCATAGCCTGCTGCGTTAGAATCACCAGAAAAGGTTTGGTTTTCTCTAAACTTTAATTTGGGAAAATTTCAAACATATGGAAAGGTAGAGCAAATAGTATAAAGTACCCATCAGTCAGTTTCAACAGTTTTTGACACATTTGTTTCTTCTCTACCATTACCCACTTCCCGCACTGGGATTCTTTGGGGGCAAATCCCAGATATCATATCATTTTATCTTTTGATACTTTAAATAAAGGTACTTTTATTTTTTTAAAAAAGATTTATTTATTTGAGAGAGAAGGGGAGCACACACGCTGGAGTGGGGGAGGGGCGGAGGGCAAGGGGGAAGAGAGAATGTCCAGCAGACCGTGCTGACCGTGGAGCCCAACATGGGGCCGATCCCACAACCCTGAGATCAGGACCCCAGCTGAAATCAAGAGTTGGATGCTTAGCAGACTGAGCCACCCAGGCGCCCCTGGACTCTATATTTTTAAAATAAAATTCCTCAGGTTGAGGTCTGAGAACTGCTAGGCCATTCATGTAGGCCTCCTGGCAATCTCTGGAGCCAGATATATAATAATATAAGCGGGCCTAGCACTATATCAAAGTCTTGACTGGTCAAACTCTTGCAAATCAATTAAAGTGCATCTTGGAAAGTATTAATTTAAAGGAAATCTGACATAAAAGTTCTTTATAAAATGAATATATCCATCTGAACTCGATTTGTAAATCTGCGTTTATTGAGAACTTACAATGTGCTCTGCATTGAAAGAAATGAGGGACATAAAAATATACTTTTTAAAGCATAAACATTTTGCCATCAAATAAGTTATAAGATTCTTTTTTAAAAATCTTAATTAATTAATTAATTTGAGAGAGAGAGCACGCAATTGGGGGGAGGAGCAGAGGGAGAGGGACAAACAGACCCCTCGAGGAGCAGGAGCCCAATTCGGGGCTTGATCCCAGGGTCCTGGGAACATGACCCCGAGGGCACACTTAACCGACTTGGCCACCCAGGAGCCCCCAAGTTACAAGATTCTGATTGAGTTGGTTTGATGCAGCATTTTGGGAACCTGCATTTTAACACTTTTCCCAGGTAACGGAATTCTTAGACTATACCCGGAAAACCACAACGCTTAAGGTAAATGTTTTTCACACTCGGAGTCCAGAGGCGGTGGAAAAGCACTCAGTGGGTACCCAATCTTGGTAGGCATGGTGCTGCCACCCTCACTCCTTGCACCTGGTCTGCAAATAAAATGACTCTTGTCAGGGAGAGACTGAAGGAACCCTCTTTAACCCCAGTGGTATGGGCAAGTGGCTTGCACTTTAGACACTTGTCTATGTGAAGGGACATAGCCAAGCCATGGTCCCCTAGACCAAGGGCATGGGGGATGATGGAGTGACTGGGCAGAGAGGTCAGCAGTCCAAAGTTCTTTCTATATAATGGGCCCCTATCAGAGTCCATCCATAAGGCTAGGCCATAAGGTCCTGACCGCCCCCGCCACCCGGCCCCCGAATAGCTGTGAGAAGACGCAGCTTAAAGTGGGTGGGGCACCAAGCCAACACAGACAGGCCAGCTTCTCTCGTGGAACACCACGTACAGCACCTTCGGGGGGCTTCTGTGAGCTGTTGCAGGGCAGGGAAGGGGGGGGTGTCTGTTCTTTGCGGATGGTGACTGCTGCTGAAGGGCCACACTGCTCTACGTAGGGGCGGAGATAAAGCGACTCCAAATAGTAATCGGAGCGCGCGGGAGGGCAGGAACTGGCGCTGCTTGGGTGGCTAGGATGGGACAATCAGTCTCAGCCGGTCCTAAGCAGGGCTCCTGCCCCAGCCCGAGGGCAGGCATATCCCACCCCCAGGGGACCCCCTAGCCTGAGCGGAAGAACGCAGCCAACCTCGGGAGTCTCCAGCCTGAGGGGAAGACACAACCAGCCTCAGGAGCCACATTCCTGCTCTCAGGGGACCCGGAGCAGCTTTCCACAAACCGAGGTCCGAGAACGCCTCGGCGGGATGCGGCCAGGCGCGCGGGGAGAGTGAGCGCAGCCGTCGTCCAGTCCTAAGTCACGCGCGGCCGGCTCCTGGGGCCCCAGGGGCACTAGACACGGGGTGCTCGGGGGCAGCGCCAGGGAATCTTTTGCAGCCGGCCTCCCCTCCCTCTTCCCAGCGGGCTTTTGCACACGACGCGCAGCGATCCGCTTCACACGGGGTGGCAGGGGCCGGATAAAGCGGGAGGGCGCGGGGCGCAGCGGCGGGCACTGACCGGCTGGAGTGGCCGGAGCGGCAGCGGGACTGCCCCAGCGCGGCCCGGGCGGGAGCTGCCCCGCGAAGCAGCGGGCGGACGAGAGGCGCGGGCGCAGGGGTGGCGGGAGCGGCGCGCGGGGCCCTCCGTGCAGGTGGGCGCGCGCTGCGCAGCGTCCCGCGCCCAACTTCCAGGGCGCATTGGGCGCAGCGGCCGCACGCGGCTTCCCGGACCGAGCGCGGGGTGCGCGGGGCCGCATGGAGCCCACCGAGAAGCAGCATCTGGTGGACGCCAGGCCCGGAGTCCGGTAAGGCGAGAGCCTGCGGAGCAGCGGGGATTTGAGCGGCATCGGGCGCACCTCCTGGTTTGCCGTTTACAGTGGACGGTTTTGCCGGCGGCTTGAACTGGGACCGCACAGAGGGAGGCGGGGGGAGGGGAGGGAAAGGGGAAAATCGAGCTTGGGCAGGGGGATCATTCCCCCCCCACCCGCAGCTGAGCACAGATCCGCTAGTGGGCAGTCGCATGCCTGGAGCCCCGCCCGTGGCCCGACACTTTGCCCCCGGGCAGCCCCGCCCTGGGAGGCCCTGTGTCCCCGGGTGCGCAAGAGGGGCGTCTGCCCTTCTCCCTGAGCCTGAGCTCTGTTCCTTCTCCGTGCTTGGCTGCACTGGCCCTGCCCCTTGGCCAGTGCCCAAGGTCTTTGCCTCCTCCGTCTTTGCCCCGGGTGGGGGAGGAGGGAACACCCTGGGCCAAGCCCCCAAGACTCCTGGACTGGTCATTTCCCCAGCACCCCACTCCAAACACGAGTTTCTGGTCACTCTTCAGGGACTGTGAGGCTTGGAGTGCCCTTAGCTATTCTTTGAATTGGAATGGGAACGTTTGCCAAGGCCCCATAGAGAGAGAGGACTGGAGTCAGCCCTCCCTGCCCTCAACTCAGAACTGAGTCCGCCCTCTCCCATCCTCTCTGGCCAGGTCTTACACGGGATCTCTGTGGCAGGAGGGGACTGGCTGGATCCCTCTGCCCCCATCTGGCCTGGACTTGCAGGCCATTGAGCTAGTCACTGAGAGTAATCATTACTGTCATGCCCAGAAGGGTCCTGGCAGTCACTTGGACCCCAAGAAGGAGCGGGCCCGGCGACAGCTTTATGTGGCCTCTGCCATCTGCCTGGTGTTCATGATTGGGGAAGTCGTTGGTAAGAACTTTTGTGCTAATTAAATGAAATTGGGTGCATGCATAGTCTCATGATCCAAAAGGCTTTTCTCCAGGATGTTCCCAGTAATATTAACACTAATAGCCCCGGGGCATCTGCCTCGCCCAGTCAGTAGAGCATGCGCCGCTTGACCTCAGTCAGGGTCCTGAGTTCAAGCCCCACATTGGGTGTGGAGCCGACTTAATTAAAAAGAAACTACTAATAGCCCCATTTATTGAACATTCACTAATGCTGAGACTTTTACAGGTTATCTCATCCAGTCCTCACTACAAGCTTGTACTGTCATGTGGGTGTTGTCATTCTTATTTTACAGATGATGAAACCGAGGCACGTTAGGGTTAAGTAATTTGCCCAAGATCACGCACAACCAGCGTGTTAAGGGACGGCCTGAATACCTAGAAGGAAAGAGCATTTACTGACTGCCTCCTGTGCTTTCCAAGCCCTATTTGAACTTGATTTTCACAATCACCCTCTAAGTAGATCTTGTCAGTCCCATTTCACAGATAAGAGGGTGAGGCTCAGAGAAAGTCACTTGCTCATGGTTACATAGCTAATGGGTGGAGAGGTCCTAAACCCGTGGTCTTTCTCCAGAGCCCCTGGTTTCCCTGCTGCACACGCAGTCTGGGAAGTTGGCTCCACGGGGAGCTGACAAGCCCCTCCATCTCTCTGGTCCTGCCCCTGCAGGTGGGTACCTAGCTCACAGTTTGGCAGTCATGACCGACGCAGCCCACTTGCTCACTGACTTTGCCAGCATGCTCGTGAGCCTCTTTTCTCTCTGGATGTCCTCTCGACCAGCCACCAAGACTATGAACTTCGGCTGGCAGCGAGCTGGTGAGGACCCTGGTGGGGGTGGGAATGGGGTTGGAAGAGGGAGCGGGTCAAGACGTGGGTTCTTTGGTGCCTGCAGTAGTGAGTGAGGCCCGGAGGGTGACTGGGGTCGGGGAAGAGGATGTCAGTTTTGGCTTCTGTCCTCTGGCAGCTCCCAGGCTGACAGAGAAGCTCTGGTCCCCTGTCCTCTGGGCATTTCCAGTCTGCAGGGAAAGGAGAGTTCACCTTCCTAAGAAATGAAATGGCCAGACTTCAAGAACAAATGACTGTGGCATTAACGGCACATAATTCCATATGGAATAATTTCCTGGGCAGGGGAAGGTCAGCAAAGCATTCTGGAAGATAGAGGCTTTAAGGCTAACCCTTTAGTGCGTCTCTGGGCCGCATTGTCATTTTCCTCTTGGTGGGAGATGGCCCAGTCTCCTCAGAAGCCTCCGTTTGTCAGCCGAGCAATAGGTATATATTTTAATAAGTCAGTTTCTTTACATGTAAAACGAAAGGGTTGACCAGGTGACTTCTGCAGTTCCTTCTAGCTCTGACGTACTCTGATGAGTGGTGAGGTAAGGTTTGACCATGCCAGCCATACCTTCGGCAGAGCCCGGTGGATCCAGGCCCTGACTTCGCAGGGAGGGGGCAGGGGGGAGCATGGAGGGATGGGGAGGCCTCCTCAGTCTTAGGGCCCCATGCTAAGATGGGTATTGGGGGTTGGGTTCTTTCTCAGAGATCCTGGGAGCCCTGCTCTCTGTACTGTCCATCTGGGTCGTGACTGGAGTGCTGGTGTTCCTGGCGGTGGAGCGGCTAATCTCTGGGGACTATGAGATCGAAGGGGGGACCATGCTGATCACGTCGGGCTGTGCTGTGGCCGTGAATATCATGTGAGTGTGGCCTTTGTTCCCTGTGAGTCCTCCCTCCCACTTTTCACACGCACATCTGCGTGCCTGCTCTCAGTGGAAGGAGGCCATGTGTCGGCCACAGGACCAGAATTTCCCTAGTGGTCTGAGCTCTGGTTCCTGGAACGCCTCAGTCCTGCCTCAGGCATAGGCTGAGGCCATGGAGAGCTAGGAGTTTGGGGCAGCATCAACTCTACCACCACCCCCTCCCCCCGTATGTGTGCGTGAATAAACCAGGAGCCTTCATACCTGAAATGGGAAGGGGTGAGTCTAGCTCTTACAAGGGCAGATGTCCCTAGGGCAGAATCCCAAGTTCTTTTTCAAGCTGGTGTGCCTGAAGTCGCTGTCAGTTAGAGGCAGGGTGTGTGGAACATGGGTGTCTTTCTGGGCTTCCTCTCCCTTGGTCAGTGGTCTTGGGCAAGTCACTTCCCTCTCTAGGCCTCAGCTTCCCCTTCTGCGAAAGGGTGGGGGGAACAGGATGACCTCCATGGTGCCCTCCTGTTCTGAGATTTGGCATCTTTGTGCCCAGATCTAGCCTGGCATTGGAGCTGAGCCGTTCTCCTGTGGCGCTCTGAACCAAGGCCAGGTGGGTTGGGGATCCTCACCAGGCAAAGGGAACAGGCAGTTTGGGGACTAACAGGAAGGCCGGCCCTACTGGGGGGCCTCTACCTGCCATGTCAGTGAGCCCTTGGCTTTGTCTCTGCTTCTGCAGAATGGGGTTGACTCTTCACCAGTCTGGCCATGGGCACAGCCACGACAGCAGCCAGCCGCAGGAGAACCCCAGTGTCCGAGCTGCCTTTATCCACGTGATTGGGGACTTTCTACAGAGCATAGGCATCTTGGTGGCAGCCTATATTTTATACTTCAAGGTCAGAGCTGGGGACAGAGGGAGGTAGGCTGGGGGTGGGGGTGGGCAGGAGAGTATAGATCCGGGGGCTCCTCTCTACACGTGGCCCTTTCCAGGTTCTAGCTCCCTCCCAGCTGTGTGCGGAGAGGAAAGGAACATTTACCCAGGGCCAACCAAGTGTCAGCAACTCTGATCTTCACAGCAATCCTGAAGAGCAGATGGTGTTTTCTGCAGCTCAGAAAGGTTCAGTGACTTGGATAGTGTCACGCAGCTGGGAAATCGTGGAGCCAGATTCAAACCCCCAGGCCTGTGTGCTGCCAGTGCCTGGGTCTTGCCCGTCGCATAGACGCAGAGTGGTGTAGTGGAAAGAGCCAGGCGTTGGGGCTGACGTCTGGCTCCACCCCTTGCTAGCTGTGTGATACAGTCCTTTGAGCTCGCTGGTCCTCAGTTTCTCCATCTGTAAACTGAGCTGTTGGACCATTGGTGTCTATGATTCCTTTCAGTTTTGTTGACACTTCAGTCCCTTGGGCAAGGAGGGGTGGGAAGGGACTGTGCCTTATCCTGAGCTGTGATCTGTGCTGCCTGTTCTTGTGGACACAGGATGAAAGGCAGAGAATGGGGAGGCAGAGCCAGGATGAGGCTTGTGCCCACTCTGCAGAGTGCCCCTCTCCCCGACTCAGCCCGGGGTGGGAAGGGAGAGAGAGGCTGAGGTGCTGGGTGCTGAACCACAGCTCTGCCTTCCCTTCTTTCTGTAGCCAGAGTACAAGTATGTAGACCCCATCTGCACCTTCCTCTTCTCCATCCTGGTCTTGGGGACAACCTTGACCATCCTGAGAGATGTGATCCTGGTGCTGATGGAAGGTAACCTGGGCTTGGGGCTCTCCTTTTGCTCTGGGCTATCCAGCACTAACAACGTTTGGGGGGAGGGGCAGGGGAGTCCCAGCACGCTGGCAGGGAGCCATGGTCTGGAGCCTGGCACAGGCTGGAAAACCTCCTGGGGCCCCAGGCCAGTCTTGGCATCAAGCTGAGCCCTCAGGTGTGGCTGTTCCTAGAAATGTCCCCTGGAGCGTACCTTCCCTTCCCTCTAGCCCCAGGGTGTCCCCTCCCCTGCTGGGGTGTGTCTTCCCTGGCTAGTCAGGTAACTTTCTACCACCGGATGCTCCTCCCCTCCCCCCGTACACCTCCTCAGTCTCCGTCTGCCTTCCCTCAGCCAGAGAGAGGGACGAGGAGGGGACGAGGATTCTGCCTCCCGTTGCACAGGAGGCAGACTGAGGCTCAGGAAAACGAGGTGGTGGGTGTTGGACAAGCCTCTCAAATCCCCTCCAGCTCACTGCCTTCCTTTCTGAGGCCTCCACCTCGGGAGCACGTGGCTGGGCTCTGGAGGCTTCCTCGGTGCTGGCAAACGGTCCGTCCTGTGTTAACCACATTCACCAGCTTTCTTGTGCCCCAGGGTCTCGGGTCGTGGGGCTCTGGGCAGCCACGGTCAGTCCGAAGTTGGCCGCTGATCTGGAGTCGGCGGGAATGTCTGGCTGCAGGTCAGAGCATTTTCCCCAAGAGTGTGACGGACCCAGATACAAGCGATGATGCTGATGCCCCGTGTGGCTGCGGGGGTCCCCAGGTTCCCCTCTTCCCTTCCAAAAAATAGTGTTTGGGCACCTGCTCTGGGCCAGGCAGTGTTCTAGGCACTGAGGATACAGTGGTAGACAAAACAGACTCCCGCGCTCGTGGAATTTCCGTTTTAGAGGGGACACGGGCAAGAGACTGACTGACAAGGTCATTTCAGACAGTGTCAGGCATGAGGAGGAAAATACAAAAGGGCAACGTGGAGATCATCGGGGAGGTGGGGGCAGCATCGGATCTGCTGGGGTTCTTCTCTGAGGAGACAACATTTGAACAGCAGAAACCAGCAGGGGCGGGAGGGAGCAGGCTTCTTCAGTCCCTGTCCCCGCCGCCCTCAGGGACCCCCAAGGGTGTGGACTTCACGGCTGTACGGGATCTGCTGCTGTCGGTGGAAGGGGTGGAAGCCTTGCACAGCCTGCACATTTGGGCCCTGACCGTGGCCCAGCCCGTGCTGTCTGTCCACATCGCCATCGGTGAGTGGCCAGGATCCTCAGGGCAGGGGGAGGGACAGAGGCCGCCGGAGGCCTGGGGCCATCCCGGAAGCGCCGGATGACCTCGATGTCTGCAGCAC
This sequence comes from Ursus americanus, assembly GCF_024610735.1. Taxonomy (NCBI): domain Eukaryota; kingdom Metazoa; phylum Chordata; class Mammalia; order Carnivora; family Ursidae; genus Ursus; species Ursus americanus. The sequence continues at coordinate 11,648,994 of NC_142159.1, forward strand.
GTGGCTGCTTTGAACCTGGCCCCATGTTGAGTCCTTTATAGACCTTAGTTCATTTGGTCATCACAATCCCATTTATAGATGAAGAAACTGAGGCTGGGGCTGGGGTGGGGCGGTCCTGTCACTTGCCCGGGCTTTGACAGCTCCTAGATGGCCGAGCAAAGATTCCCAGCCTCAAAGCCAGGGCTGCCCCTGCTCTTGTGGGATTGTGTGGGATTGTGCCAGGTGTGGGAACCCGAGGGTGGCCAGTGCAGGGGTGGAACCGGGGGTCTCCCTGATTGCCGGTACCCTGTCCTGCTGGGGGTGGGGAACGAGCTAGGCTCCTGATCATTCCCCAGGGCCCGAGAGTGAGTAAATCGTTGTCCGGTGCCTCTCCGATGTGTCCTCTTGGCCCCTAGCTCAGAATGCAGATGGCCAGGCTGTGCTGAAGGCAGCCAGCACCCGCCTGCAGGGCAAGTTCCACTTCCACACCATGACCATCCAGATCGAAGACTACTCTGAGGACATGAAGGACTGTCAGGCGTGCCAAGGCCCCTCCGACTGACTGCCTGGCCAGGTGCCAGCTGAGGCATGGACGGGACCAGCAGCTGGTGGGGTTGAGTGCCTCCAGGCCCCGCCAGGACTTGGGCTCCCCTGGCCGTGTTATAAAGCGGGTCCCTCTCCTGACGTCTCCTCTGTGTTCAGTGTGAAGGAACTGTCCCCTGCGTCCCCCATCTGACTAGATAGCCAGTTTAAGGATGGAGACTCAGCAGGTGTAAGGGTAGTATGATCCCGCTCCTCCAGCTTCTGGGTTGGTGCCTGGCGGGGCTGGGTTTGGGCCTAATCCTCAGCTAACGCCTTCCTACCACCAGCCTCTGAAAAGGCAGGGAGGCACAGTGAGGGGTGACAGAGGGGAGACTGGCTCCAACGTCCCCTTGCTCACCTGCCGTATTCCTCATTTCAGTCTGTCTGGCCTTTGCCTTACGAATCTATGAAGAAGCCCCTTCTCCCTCTGCCTCTAACAACATGGTGTAAGGAGGCCTTGGGGCTTGGGAGTTGTGAGGACCCTGCACTCTCCGACCTGTCCCTCTGAGGTGGGAAACCAGCGGGCCCCTGAGGCCTGTCTGTGCCTTAGTTACTTCAGCTCTGAGCCACATGTTTCCCTTTCTTGGAGGGGGGAGGCTTCTGACCGTGTCAGGACCTGGGTGGTTTCTTCTTTCCTTATTCCCCCAGCCCAGGAACCCTGTGCCAACACAATGATTCCCTTGCCTCAGGTGGTGGTTGGGGGGGGGTGCAGGGATTTCAGTGTGGGTTCTGCCCTAATAACCCTACAGCCCCTGGCCCACTTCTCTTGTCCTGATAGAGTCTCAGGGATCTCAGAGCCTGACATGCGATGTGATTGGGCCAGCGCTGTGGCTGGTGTGGCCTGACCCGCTCAGAACTTGAGGATGGAGGACAAAGGGGTTGGTTGTACAACGGATGGGAGACGGCTTCTTGAGGTGTATCTAGATTCCCAAATTAGGGGCAGCTTGTGTTTACAAGATGAGGAGGGGAGACTGGTCCCTAGTCTCACAGAGAAGGCAGCACCACCACTCAGTAGGTGGCCCGAAGGTGTCATCAGAGAAGGAGAGACTAAGAATGAACCTACCCTCACAGGGTTGTTGTGGGGACCGGAGCCAGAATTTGTTAAGCACCTGGTATTCCTTGCAGAGTGCGTACTTTGATCATCACGCCGGAAAGATGCTGCCTGAGGCCACCTCGCCAAAGGCCAGGTGGGCTTCCTAGCCTCCCCAGGGCCAGCACTCTGTCTTGACTCTGCCCTGATTTGTGGCAGGAAGAGGAAGGGTTGGTCACTCGCCTTCCCCTGTGAGCCTCTCTCTTCCCGTCTGTGAAATAACCTCTTGATGCCTTTCAAGCACTGTCGTCCAGGCTTACCTGTGGTCTAGGTCGTTGGGTTCTTCAGCCCCTCAAAATCTGTGGGAAGTCTGTGGCCTGGAAGTGTGAGGCGGGGGACCACTGAAGGCTGTGCTCTACTCTACTCCAGTCTCTGGGGAGTCAAACCCCTTCTGCCCTCCAGGCCCCGGGAACCTGGATCCTGAGCTTTGCTGTGTGCCAAGTCCTTACACCCCTCTCAGGAGACTGCTTCTACAGATGAGAAAAGCAAAGCTCAGAGAGGTTGAGTCTCTGAAGTCACACAGCCACCGAAGCAGGTCGGGGTTTCTGCCTCAGTCACCCAGGCCTCCGTCTACAGCAGGAGCCGAAAACCTGGGCTGCGTGTTGGTACAGTGTGAGCCCTTGGGCCTGGCAGTGCCCTCCATGGGTAAGGCCATGCCAGGGCAGTTAAATATCTGGGTGCCAGAGCTGTGAGTGGGAAGGGGAAGAGTGCCTCCTTCTCTTGGCTGGGCCTGGCGCTTAGAGCCCTCCCCACCCTGGGAAGGGTGCCTGGGCCACAGCTGTGTTCTTCCTCACCCACCTTCAACTGTTCTTGACCCTGGGCCAGAATGCCTTCCGTCCTCTTTAACCCCCAGGTCCCCCTTCGCCTCAATAATCTAGCAGCCCCATGCCTCCCAAGGGAGAGCCCTCTCTGCACCCCAGTTGTGACTGGTTCCAGGGAGGACCTGAGTCATCCAGGGGCCAGAGGTCAAGCTGGAGGGTGGGGGTGGGAGGCCTTGGAGAAGCCCTGGGGGACAGCATGTTCTGGCCAGCCAGGGTGAGCTAGTCACGAGAGTTTCCAAAGCCGCGATGCCATCAAAGCAGGAAAACACCTGACACCCTGGACCTGGGCTGGACCCATCACCCCCACCTCTCTAGGGTCACCCCATTCCCCCCCAAGCCCTGAGTTCCCCCTCCCCCACGCAGCTGCTGTAGGGGTATTTATAGCCCAAGCATGAGGGGGCAAGGACACGCGATTTATTTCGGAAGTGATAATTCCAGTTCCAGGTGGATGAACCCTGGAGAACCCAGCAGCCCTTCCCCCACTCCACTGTCATAGCCAGGGGCTCCAGACAACCCCATCTCCCACCCAGCCCACCTAGAAATGGCTTCTTAGTCCTGAGTATGTGGGCTAAAGGAGTGGGGCTGTTCTTTCAAGTTCCTCCCCCTAGTGTTTAGACCTCAGACTGCGCCCTGCCAACACTCCACATCCCCTTGCCCGGTCCCCCCCTGACCGAAGGGGCGTTTAGAACTCCGGTCCCTTTACGGGAAGAGGGAGTGTGGTGTGGCGCTGACACCTAGTGGTCGCGGCCCGAAGTACAGAGCCCTGGGCTGGGCTGGCACGGACTCCTTGCGATCCTCTTTCTCCTTTGGCCCCATGGCTCGGCTCGCGCGCCAGGTAGGGAAGGAAGTCCTGAAGCTGGCTTCTCCGTGCCTCTTTGTGCGAAGATCGGGCCTGGCAACCCAGGCATCTGCAGGTAGCTGCCTTACTGCCGGACTAGGAACACCGGAGGTTGAGGGAGGATGGAATTTTGTCTCACTTGGCACACTCTCCACACTCCCAACTACGGCACAGGGCCGGGCACACAGTTGATGTCTTCTGTTCGTCAAATACTTGTGAAGCACCTGCCGAGCCAGAGAGAAGAGGACGTGGCTCTGCCCTCCTGGGGCTTCCAGGCTGGCCCTGGGGCCTGACTGTACCTTGCAAAGCAGCAGGAACAGTGTGGGAAAGATGCAGCTGTGAAAGCGCAGAGGATCTGGGTCAGGGATGGGGGTCAGGCAAGTCCGTGGGGGAGGCGATCTGAAAAACAGGAGAAGTCTGCTCCCGCAGAGAAGCTGAGAAAGGAATTCCAGGCAAAGGATCAGCGACAGGTGAGGGCATAGTCGCAGAGTAAGCGCCGGGCACCTGCGACCTGCCAAGAGCTGCTGGAGTGGAGGGTGGGGCGAGGCCCCGCGCCTCGGGGCACTGGGCTGATTGGCTAATAGGGATCTGACGTGTTGGCTAACTGGCAGCCTTGATTGGGTCTCCAGATGTCCAAAGGGAGGGGGCTGAGCCCTCCCAGCCCCTTCCCTTGCAGTGCCCCCAGGAGCAGGGCTGGGGGCACTGCTGGTCCTTCCTAGGGCTTCTCCAGGCTGCGATACTTCTTGCGCAGCACGGACACCGGGTCCTTGAAGAGCACTGGGTCCAGACGGAGGCGAGAAGAAACCAGGGGCATGGAGCCAAACTCCGCCGCCATCTGATTGATGCAGTCCTGGGCCGGCGGCTGCGACTCTGGGCCCCCAGGAGTCTAAGGGGGAGAAATGCGTTGGAGGTCTTCTCTGTCCTTCTGAACCCACCCCCATGCCCCTGAACCCTGCAGCAAAAAAGGATTGGGGTTAGACAGTGAGAGGGAATCCCTTCCCCAGCCAGCGCCCTCCCCCAGCCGACCCGGCCCCCTGTATCCTCACCAGTAGAGGTCTGGCCTCCAGATGCTGCCTCCCATAGGGCACCTTGATCGGGGGCAGCTTGGTGACTGCTGCTACTAGGAAGTTCATCAGGATGTCCACACAGGTGGGTGCTCCATCTGCCAGGGTTCTCAGAGCCTCGGGCAGGGAGTGGGTGAAGAGGGTGTGGTAATACCTGGGCAAGGGGGATGACAGGGAAAGGCTGCAGCCAAATTCACCCGCCACCCCTTCCTGCCAGGCCCCGTTCTCCTCCCTCCTGACCTCGCTCTCCCTTTGACCTCAAACCCCATGCCTCTTTAGAAACCCCTGCTCCCGTCTCAGCCCTGGCCGCCTCAGAGAGCTTACACCAGAAATACAAACCTCTCTACTGTTCTGTGCTCTGTGGTTCGTCACCAGCAAATGGTGTCCTCCCTGCCCCCTCCCTTACAGCTCCATGAGGCCCCCACTCCTGGGCTCTGAGGTCTGAACTCAGCCAGAATGAGCTGGGGGATCAGCTGGTTCCAAGGCCATTAAACATGGCAGCCCTAAGACCTGCCTCAGGAAGGCTGGGGATTAACCAGATGCCGCTGCTCCGGGTGGGCCTTGCTTCACGCCGCCCTCCTACAGAACCACCTAGGCCCACCCTGCAGACCTTAGGGGTATTCACTCTGCTGAGGATTGCCTGCAGAGCTCCTGGGTAAAGGCACTAGAGGTTCTGGGTTCCACATACTTGGTTTAAACACATCTAAGGAACCCCTCTAAAGGGGCCTTCCAGAATTCAGTCCCTACCCCAAAGACAGGTGCTTCAATCGACTTGTGGAAGGCCTGGGACAGTCCCCAGCCCATCGCACACACACTTACAAAGCTTTAGGGCCATTCTCTCGTCACCACCAACGCCAACCCCAAATTCCTATCCTCTACCTAGCTCTGTTTTAAAATAACACTAGCTACCATTTGTTGACCGATTGTGTGCCAAGGCCTTCATCTGGTTTTCTCATCTGATTATCACATCAGCCCTGTGAGGTGAAAACATTTTCCAGATAAGGAAACTGAGCCTCACAAGAAGTGAGGAGATCTGCCCATCACACAACTGGGATGTGGCAGATCTGGGCCTTGAACCTGGATCTCTGGGCTCTAGGTTGACTGCTGTGTTCCCTCCCACGCCACCCTGCTCATGGTTCAAGAAGGGGGTCTCTGGCCCTCTGCTCCCAGAGCCAGGCCAGCCATCTGTACCTGTGGTAAAAGGCAGCTGATGTGAGAACCATGGAGAACTCGTTGGCCGTCTCCGCAGTGTAGCCCCAGCCACCCCGGGCCTCATCCCAGAAGTGGCTCCATGTCAGGAAGCCCACCATCCGCTCAGGGAAGCTCTGCCACACCACAAAAGCAAAGTCCACCTGGGGAGATATTTAAGTGAGGTATGAGGAGGGACTTCCCGACCAGCGGGAACACCCACAGATAATGGAGGCAAGGCCAGCCTGGCCGAGGGGACTCAGCAGAGAGGAGATGGGAGCATGAAAGTTTCCAGGAGTGCTGGGGTGGGGGTGGGGTTCCCAACAGGGAGCTAGAAACAGTGCTTTTTCAGCTGGGAGCTGGAAACTGTTTTCAAGAGTCTGCCAGAAGCTTCTAGATTGCTAAGGAGGAGGCTGATCGGCTCGCAGGGGTGGTTTCAAAAGCAGGAGCGTGCACCTCTGCCCTGGTCATCTGCTCCTCCCTGCTCTGGGAATCTGGGGGGCTGCCCACGGCCCCTCTGGCCCTGTCCCCTCTACACCCTGGGCTCCTCTTGGGCCCCGTCCTCACCTCACTTGTGGTAAGACTGCTGTGCGCGTCGAGGCTGAGGATGGCATCAGTGCTGATGGCTGTGTGCGGCAGGAAGCGGTCGCTGGCCTGTGGTGGGAGGGAGGTGAGGCCAACTCAGCCGTGGGAACCCTCCCCAGGCTCCCACAGGGACTGTCTAAATAGCCGCGACAGGGCGGTGACAACAGCTGGGCTGCCTGGCCCTGGCGCCCAGCACTCACTGCAGCTCTCTGCACCTCCATTTCCCCTTTGGTAAGATGGGCAGATGGTACCTCGAGGCCCTTCTAGTTTCGACGCCTCGGGATTCCTCCTGTCGCATGACATGCTCACCTCAACCCTGGGAGGGGCTATCAGACATCCTCCCTTTGAAAGCAACAGGTCCAGAGAGATGAAGGGACTTGCCCAGAGCCACACAGCACGCGGTCGGCCCCCACCCTGGGTTCTCAGAAGCCACCCTCCTCCGGCTCAACCTGCTGCCGTCTGTCCTCATTTCCTCAAGACCCCACGTTTCTCCTCTAGCTCATCCAAGGCAGCCAACATACTCCCTCTGCCTGCCCTCATCACGTGAGACCCCAGTTCTCTGGAAGCACAATCGACAAGGGTCAGGGATGGACGAGCATCGTCTCCGTTGGGCCCGCAGCTGAGACCCACGTCAGACAGCCCGCCACCCGCACCGCGCAAGCGAAGCCTGCGTGAGGAGATCTTCAAGTGAGCTGGGAGGAGGGCCCTCCCGACCCGCTGCAGGCCTGCCTGGGCTCCAGGTCTGGCTCAGGCCCGGCAAGCGCACCCTGCGTGCGCCTCCCTGGTTCCCAGCATGTGGGGGCTGGAGCCCTGCCTGCCGTGCCCCCACCCCGCTCCTCACCTTCCTCTGCCCGGCCAGGACAGTCAAGGGCACTGCTGTCTTGGGCCACCTGGGTGGGGGTGGCTTCTCACTGCTCCAGAGAACCAAGATCTAGGAGAAAAACGGGGTGTTCCCGCAGTCTGGGAGAGCAGCTCTATTTGTGGGTTTGGGAGAGTTTAGTTGGAGCCAAGGCCCTTTCAGCGCTGCCCTGTTTTTTGCCCCCGGGGCTTCAGGAAGGCAGGAGTTCTGGTGACGCGAGGTAGCTACAGATCGCGTTAGAGCTGGAGAGCGTTGTGGTGGCCCCTAGCCTGGGCCCCGGCCCCTCACCCCGTCCCCATCTTCTCTCAAAGGCTTTCGTTCTCTTCTGCTCCTTTATCATTCACTGCCCAGCTCAAACGTGCCATCTGTGGAGCTGCTTTTCCTGTCCCCAGATGAGCTGAGGGCTTCCCTTCCCCGTGAGCCCCCTCAAGAGTCTCTGTGGCTTCTCTGGAAGTGAGGTTTGACAACGCGAGCCAGGAAATGCTAACCGAATCTGAATCCGGGGCAGGATCCTTTCCTGCCTTTTCTCTGCTTCCTCCGCATCAAGCCCACAGCCTGGCACTGAGAAAATGACCGATGGGTGAGCCCACGAGTGAGCGCATGTCTGTTTACCTCTCCAGCCGCCCCAAAGGGTACCTGCTTTTTACACGATTTCATCAGTTTTCATGGGGGGGGGGCAGGGAGGAAAGGAACAAGGACATTGGGACTTAAAGAGGAGGGCAGTGATGGCCCTTGAAAACCCCTCCTGTGCCTCCCCCCCAAAAATGTGTGGTTACACTTGGGGTCTAGATGTCTTCAAGGGTCCTGCCCTTTCCCTTGCCCCCACCCTGGATCCCAGGACCCCAGCTGGCAAGGGGGACAGACCTGGGCACAGTGCTGGGAGCCTGCCACCGCCTGGATGAGCTTCAGCGGGGGCTGGCCTGGGTCCCCCACCCAGATCAGGGCGCTGAACCTGCTTGTAGGCCGAGAGCCTGGGGGAATAAGACAGAGGCTGTCAGGGTGGGAGGGGACTGGACCCCCTGAAGAGTGACCTGAGTGGGGGGCGGGGGACTCCAGGAGCCAGGAGAAATGTTGGAGAATCAGGGAAGGGCCTGGCAGGGCTCTATGGTTGAGGCTGGGACAGACTTGAGAAGAACTGGCAAGGGGACTTCAAGTTGCCCCATCCCCAGGGCATACCCCGTTGTAGGTGGTAGAAGGGGAAGTCCAAGGGGCTTGTGGAAAACGTGGGCAGGGCCAGGAGGGCGCCTGGGGGGCTGTTCCATAAGAGCGATGGGTGAGCGGATGCTCCAAAGATCCGGTCCTGAATTATCTGTGAAATGAGAGAGGGCTGTGCTGAGAAAGTGGCCGGTGTGGTCGTGCGCAGGGTCTGGGGAAGCGCAGACCCGGCGTAGCCCCCCCCCCCTTCAAGCTCCTGGGAGGGCTGCCTCTGCATCGCTGTCCGGATTGTTCAGAGAAGTCCAGAGTAGGGGGCACTCAGTGATGGTGCCCAGAGGTGGCCGATGACGATGAGCTGGCTGCCTCCTTTTCCTTCCTCACTCATGGCAGACTGGCTAACAATCGTGACATTCTTCCCGGACCCAGAATCTCCTTTAACACAGCACTCCAGGCAGCCACTGCCCATCACCTGGGCTGACATGTTGGCACATGCTTCGAAATCTATTGGCCAGAGCCATCCCTCTACAGATGGGGGAAACTGAGGTCAAGACTGGGGAAGGAACTTGTCCAAGAGCTCAGAGCCAAGTCTCAGATGCATCCTAGAAGCCTCTTCAAGGGGGAAGTCCAAACAGGCGGCAGAAGAGGTATCCAGAGAGAGGGGTGTGGAGAGGGAACAGGGATGAGGCAGGAGCCAAGCACCACGGCCCCCATCATGGAAGTCCCCCTCACCTCCAGAGTGGTATGGATGACCTTCTCCACGGAGGAGAAGTAGGCATCCCATAGAAACTGGGTCTGCTGACGCAGGGCAAGGACCCGCGTGGGGGGCATCTCCTGGAGGGCAGCGAGGACCTGAGGCACAGAGGGAGGAAAGGAAAGCATGGCGCCTTGTCAGGCTCTGACTGACTCTGAGATGGGGCCACCCAGGCTGGAGGTCTGGGAACCAGAAGCCTTCTCCCCAAGGTTTTCCAAGTAAGCTAGCAGCAGCCACCTTTGGCCAAGTCCCAGGTAACAGTAAAGAGTTCAAGCGTCACACAGAGTTGGGCCTAAATGCCACTTAGTAACTGTGTGACTGTGGACAAACGACTCAACCTCTCTGAGTCTGTGTCCTCATCTGTAAAGTGGGGATAATAATAGTACCTGCCTCATAGCGTAGCTGTGGGGATTAAATTAGATAATACAGGGTGCCTGGGTGGCTCAGTCGGTTAAATGGTTAAGCGTCTGCCTTCCTCTCAGGTCATGATCCCAGGGTCCTGGGATTGAGCCCCGCCTCAGGCTCCCTGCTCCCGCTGGGAGTCTGCTTCTCCCCCTCCGCCTGCTCATGGACACATGCGCTCTCTCTCAAATAAATAAAAGAAATCTTGAAAATAAATAAATAAATAAAATAGATAATAAATATTAAGTGCTTAGCATATGGCAGAGACTCAGTGACTGGTAGCTATTATTATTAACTACTCTACCAGTCTCGCTTCTCAGGGGTCTCGAGGCTTATGCAGATTTTTCATAACCAGGCAAAATTAGTTTCATCAGCTGGAAAAATCACTATGCATTTTGCTTTCCCACCCCAGCCTCCATGGAGGCACTCAGATTTTGGATTTTTTGTGGTTTTCCCTTAAATTGGTCGAGTCATGGGTGGGAGTCATGGGAGATTAGCTGGTCTAACTTATCCCATTGTACAGATGGGGAAACTGAGGCTGGAAAAGGCTCAGGACTCACTCTCAGAACCTTCAGGAGTCTCTGCCTCTCTCTGATCCTATGGGAGCCCCAGAGGCTTGGGGCTTGGAGCAAAATCATGAATACACACATACAGGTCATAGGGATGAGGACTGAGATCAGCCTGGGGGCCGAGATCCCGGGCTCCTCCCGTGTCCTGGGTCCAGTCTCCACCCTGTGGGCAGGGCCCTGAGCTACCTGAAACAGGAGCCTCTCGTCAGCTACGATGGCCGCCTTGGTCCAATCGATGACCTCGGAGAAGGGCAGCTCCCACCGAGGGCTGAGAAGCACAGGGATGCAGCCAGCCTGGGGGAAAGCGGAGGCACTGGGGAGCCCACTCTCACCCTACACACACTCCCCCTCCCCCAGTTCCAAATTAGCAGCTGCTTGGGTTGGGGGCAAGGGGTAAAGAGGAGAGAAAGGTGGTTTTTTTGGGCAGTGGGGTTTGCTCTACAGAGGGTGTGGTGAGCGCGGGTGCCGGCAGCTCACTGTCCCTTCCCATCGGCCTAGGCCCGGAGAGCCTGCCAGCTCAGGAGTGTCTGGGGACAGGGCCAGGGGATGCCTAGCTTGGCGCTGTACCTGCAGGGCTTGGAGGAAGTGCAAGGCATCAGGACCGTGGCCAGGGATGAGGCAGAAGGTGGCATTGGGTAGCGTTGCCCCCAGGTGGGTCCTAAGGAGGTACAGGAGGGGGTCCCGCACATATGAGGCCCGAGACAGCTGCCCCTCATCCCACTTGGCTCCCTTGATGACCCCCTAACCCCCCACACCAACACTCCCAACTTCACAATGTGCAAACCCACCATCTGTGCTTCATATGTTAACAAACACTCATGCACGCACACAGCCACACGGAACACTGACACAAACACAAGCTTCACACCCGCCCCTCCCCCATGGTGGGCTGGAGCCCTGGGTTCTAGCTCTGGCTCTGCCCTTGGTGGGCTCAGGCATGTCCCCCTTCTCTTCTCTGGACCTCGGTTTCCTCATTTGCAAAACGGGAGGTGGCGGGACCAGCTGTTTCCAAGGCCTGGTCTGAGGCACAGGTTTGCCCCCCCACTGCTCTGCCACACGCAGATTCTCGGGCGGCCCTCACCTGAGTGGCCTCCCTGCCCTGCCTTCCCCTCATCCCGAGCGCCCAGGCCCATGAAAGTTTCCTCTGTCAGGAGGTGGGCTGGGCCCCCAGCCTGGAACCGCACAGGAAGCTGCTGCCCAGAGGCCCTCACATCCAGAGGACAGGCTTCCTCTGTTCCTCCCACTTCTCCCCCAGCCCCAGGGCCACACTCTGTGTGTGTTTGTGGGGGGAGGGGCTTGAGTCACAGACGCCTCGGAGCCACCTCCCTGGGACTGCCCACCCAGGGAAGCAGCGCCCATGACCTAGCTACTGGGAGGTGCAGGGTGGGTGTGGAGGGGGCAGGACTCCTGGGCTCAAACGCCTGCTCAGAGTGGGACTGAGGAATAGGGCCCAGAGGTCCCACGACCCTCCTCAGCTACAGCCTGTCTGGTCTGAGTCTGAACCATTGAACAGATGGGGAGACTGAGTCTCAGAGAGACTCAAGGACTAGCTTAGGGTCTCAGAAAGGGTTAAGGCAGAGCTGGCTTACTCCTGCCCCTGGGTTATTTGAACTACCCCAGGGCTGCGGCTTAGGGGTCTCTCAGGGGTTCTGCCTGCTGCCTTGTCTCTACTGCTCAGGTGGCCACCAGGCTTCTGGAAGAAGCCACGAGTTAAACAACGGGACTTTCTCTAACTCTGGTGGCACAGCACCAGCCAGCTACAGCCCTCCTCCCCGCCCCTCCCCCCCAACAAAGCCCTAAGGGACTGAGAAGCCCTAAGTTCAAGGCTTCCGAGAACCCAGAGACAAAGAGCTTTCTGACTAAACTGTACTCGTCAATCCTCACTGACCTCCACTGTTCCTCCTCTGTCTCTCTATCGTCCCTCAGCCTGGAACACCCCTCTCTGCCTTATAGTCCAAGGAATTCCTCCTACTTGATCTTTTTTAAATATATATTTTTTTGTTTTAAGATTCTATTTATTTATTTGAGAGAGAGAGCGAGAGCGAGAGCAGAAGCAGGGGGAGCAGCAGAGAAGCAGACTGACAGGGAACCCAATGTGGGACCTGGGATCATGACCCTGAGCCGAAGGCAAACACTTAACCGACTGAGCCACCCAGGTGCCCCTCCTCCTACTCGATCTTAAGGTCTAAGCTCAAACCTCACCTCCTCTGGGAAGCCCTCCTTGATCTTTCCAGAGATGGCTTCCTCCTCTCTGCTCCCACAGTAAGGAGCCACGCTGACCTTCACTGAGCACTATTCTGAGTGCTTTACATGCAGTCACTCACTTCATTCTCACAGCCCTCCCTCAGAGAAGGGAGGTCTGTGCGGTTAGTCCCCTGCTTTCCGGATGAGGGAATGGAGGCCTAGAGAGGCCCTCAGCTCTGAGGGAGAGAAGCCAGCAAGCCAGGCAGCTTGCACAGCATCTCTCTGCTTCACACCGTGGCTCCTACCCAGGGGCTTGCCTGCCTCTCCCACAAGACCAAGCAACTTGAGGGCTGGGGCCCTTCCTTCCTCATCTTAGCGTCCCCAGGGCTGAGTCGAGCCCCCGGCCGAGACTGGGCATGTAATGGTTGCTCAGGCTGTGATAAAGGACGGACCCAGGGCCAGTGGGCCCAATGTCTGAAAGGTCAGTTTCGGCACCAATTCTAGTACTGGGTCTGGCTGACAGTAGCCAGGGGGTAGCCTTGGGAGATGGTGAGATCCCCATCGGTAGAGGTATGTAAGCAGAGCTGTATGAGCCCCTGCCTTTGTGCGTGTGTGCGTGCGTGTGTGTGTGTTACGGAGGGGACATCATGGCGACTGCCTGTGAAGTCTGAGGGGTCTGTGACCATATAGGCTGTTTGCCACAGTGCCCAGGGATGGAGTCAATGTGGCTCCACGGGGCTGGACATAGGCAAGTCCACATGTGACTTCTGTGTGCCCTTGGCACTTGGGCCTTTGGGGCCTCTCTGCCATAAATAAATAAATATGTATATATAATATATATTTATATAACCTTTGATAAAGCATGGGTATAAAAACAAAACCACTGGGGTGCCTGGCTGCCTTAGGTGGTGGAGTGTGAAACTCCTGGTCACGGGGTTGTGCACATTTTAAGATTACTTAAAAATAAATGAAGACATTAATATTATATATTAGGGGCGCCTGGGTGGCTCAGTCAGTCAAGCGTCTCCCTTCGGCCCAGGTCATGATCTCAGGGTCCTGCGATCGAGCCCTGAGTCCTGCTCAGCAGGGAGTCTGCTTCTCCCTCTCCCTCTGCCCCCCCCGCCCCCGCTCGTGCTCTCTCTCAAATGAAATCTTTCAAAACATATATATTAAAACATTTTCTTCTACTTAAAAGTATGGTTTTTCCTTCTGATTTTCAAAGAAATGAAAACGTTTTCCTGGGCCCCTGAAAGTACCATGGGACCTAGGCACGGCGCCTCCTATATCATTTTAAAACATGCATTGAATTTATGTAAAAAAAAAAACAAAAACAAACCTAAGTGGGGGAGAGCATAGGTACGCGTCGTTTGTGCAGACACAGTACCTCAGAACAGACGGGAGAGAAACTAGAGACGGTGTTTGGCTCCAGGAAGGAAACCTGGGTGGCCAGAGACAGGGGCGAGAGGGAGTTTGACTATATACCCTTTTGTGCCTTTGGAATTTGGTACCCTGTGAATGAATTCCCTATTCATAAAAATAAATAAATAACAATTTAAATGGGTGGAGGCTTCTTCCAAAGCAACAGGAGACTGTTCACCGAGGGTGGAAAAATACAGGCTCTGGAGCCAGAAGTGCAGGGTTGAAGCCCAGCTCCGCGGTCGCCCCATCACCAACTCGAGGGAGGCCATGGCGAATCAAGGAGCTCGTCACCAAAGGGCCTTGGCTGTCTCTCTCCACCTCTCTGAGCCTCAGTTTCCTGTTCCCTGAAGGGTACTTGAGGGTGCCTGACTTGTGCGAAGGGCCCCCCCCCCCCGCCCCCGGCCGTGTTCACTGCCTCCCCTCCCCTCCCCCACCCTCGCAGGCCCAGTGAATGTGGGACAGCGGCTGTGGGATGGTGGCAGGGGCTGTGAATTGCCTCTTTCTCTGGCCAGTACTTGCTTATTCAGGCCACCTTCCGGGGGCTGCCCTGTGACTGGTGGCCTCCCTCTCTCCCTCTGTCCCTGTCCCATCTGGCTGCTTCAGGCAGCTGCCTGACACCTCAGGGAAACTGAGGCTTAAGCTACTCCAGAGATTACAAGGCCTGTCCCCTGCAGGGGGGCTGAGGCCAAAGACAGAACCTGTGAAATTGCAGAGGACAGTCACAGGCTGCCAGGCATCACACCTCAGAAAGAAATGCATCCACACGCTACTCAGAGGCTGGAAAGCCTTGACCAGTTCTAGCCGACCTGGGATCAAGCAGTCAACCTTCAGTGAGTCAAGAGTTCACCTACTGTATGCAGCTCCCTAACTTTCAGTTTCTCAAAGAAGTTCAGCTTAAAATAGCTTTCAGCTTCACCAGGGCAGTAACTAAAGTCAGCCCAAAGAAGAACCTTCTGTAAGCAAGAATAGCTAAGAGCCTAATCAGAAAGGTCAGGCGGGGCCATGGTGAACCAGAGAACTTGTTCACTGAAGGTGAGCTCCGTCTGAGCTCTGAGCTTCAGGGGCCTGGGGTGGCGGGGGTCCCGATCTTTCTGATCACGGGCGAGGACGTTCTAGGGATGGGTCCGGGCAGGAGGGCCTGGGGGCTGACGAGGCAACTGCATTCCTACCTCTGGCTGTGGGGCTCCCTGGTGACTGCCTTGAAGAGGCAGAGGGATTGCATTCCCAGGAGAGCCCTCTGGCTGAGAGAAGCCCCTGAGAAGCAGAGGCAAAAAGGGAGCTTGGCCACGTGAAGAATTCCCAGTGGGGAGTGGAGCTGAGAATAGCCCATGTTGTTCTAGGAGAGAACAGCGGGCTACCTGAGGGATGGAGCAAGGGAAGGACACCAGAGTGACAGGTTCCAACTCAGGTCTGCCCCAGAGAGGGAGGAGGAACCCTGTGCCGCTCGGGCCCTGGACGGCCGCAAAAAAACTTGAGTTCCTGCCTGCCCAACCAGCCTCTGGACACCTCCAGCCTCGCGGGGGTGCAGGGGGATCAGGGTACTTAGGGATTAACTGCTTTTTCACTTGAGGTGTGTCACTCCAACTAGCCCAGGAGGGGAGTTTCTGAACAACTCTCCGTGTCCCATAGGCCACCATGCCCCTCACATGTCTCCAAGGCGGTTGGGTTGCACTGGCTGGAAGTTCTTCTGTAGGTCTGACCTCATTCATACTTGCTGTTTCCTTAAGAGATTAATCCCCCAACTGAGACACAAGGGCAGCTTCCATCTGTGACCAGTTCTCAAGCTCCGTAGCTCTCAGGTATGTGATGGGTTGATCATACACTCTTGGTTAAAACACAGAATTCTAATGCTGCAGGCTTTGGAAACAGGCAACTCTGCATTTCAACACTGGCTGTGCTCTCTGTCTGGATGGCCTCAGACAAGTTACTTAACCTCTCTGAGCTTAGCATCTGGTACACAAACAAATGATAGCAGTTGTATTATTTTATTATAACCATTATTTATAATTTAGCACAGAGTGAACACAATAGACATATACGTTAAAATATTAGGAAAGGAGGAACTGGAATAAGAGAAAAAGAGTAAGTGGGAGTGAGTCGTATTTTTGTTTTTACAGATCCCCCAGGAAGAACTCCAAAACCGACTTTGCACACCCCGTGTGGCAAAGTACCATCTTGGTGGGGGGGGGGCGGTTCTCACTGTCTAATTTGAGCAGCAGGAGGCCAGAGTTTGCCAGGCCTAGCTGGTTCTCCGGTCCCATCTCAATTCCGCCCTCCACCTTGGCCTCTGGGCTCACTCCATTGCAGATCCCTCCCACCCAGCCCCCGAGGGTAAAGGTCCACTTACTGCTCGGGTCCACGGTCCTGCTCACAGCGCCCATCCCAGGGGCAGGCAGATGAGTCAGCGCCTGCTGTGCGCCACCCGCCCCTCTCCTCTGCCAGGGCTAGCAGGGGCACCCCAGGGTGGGGGCTGTGCTGTCCCAGCTGGCCAGGTGCCCCACCTCGCAATGGGTGGGCTTCAGGAAGAAGCGGGAGGGCCACATCAAAGCCAGGCCGGAAGGTGTCCACTGTGGGGCCGGCCTTGGCCACCATCGCCTGTCCCAGCTGGAAGGTCTGGGGGCAGAAGGCTGGGTGGAGACTGAGGACCAGATGGTTCCTTCCCCCATTCCATTGCGGGGGCACCGGGCTGCACTCTCCAGCGGGGGCTTCCAGGCGGAGGAGGAGGCAGGCCTCATCAGGGCTGATGGAGTGGTAGCGGGAGCTCTCAATGGAAGCCAGGATCCCGCGGTGAGAGTCAGAGATCGGTCCAGCCACCGGGTGCACGAACACCTTGAGACGACCACCCCTGCACTTGGAGACATCAAAGCAAGATCCCCAGTCGCAGCTGCCACCACGGGGGCCTCGAGGAGATTGAGGGTCATCTTCTGGGAGCTCCCCAGGCTGGGAGAAACGCGGCAGGAGCTCCGCATCCAGCCAGCGGGGCCAGCCTTGGGGGGCACCTGCCCAGGGTCTGGCAGGCACTGCCAGGCGGAGAAGGGGGAAGACTCTCAGAAGGACGAGGAGCCAAGAGGCCGACAGTGCCAGCCAGAGGGACTTTCTTCTCCACGACTGCATGTGGCCACCCGCAGCCGGGGCTGGGGGAAGCAGGAGGAGCAAGGCCTTGAGGGTGAGTCGCTGGAGCTGGAATCAGCCTTCTAGTTCAGCCCCTTCATTATACAGATGGGAAGACTGAGGCCCATGGAGAACAGGCTGCCTGGGTAAGGTCAAACCTCAAGTCACCAGCCAGGCACCAGGAGGCCAGGTAGGAGCCAGCTTTGTGGCCTTGCCTTCTTGCAGTCAGGAATCTGCTTCCTTGGCCTTTGGACAACCAAGCCAGGCTTTGCCCCCCCCAGCAGCGCCCCCTGCCCCTGGGCACTGCTCAGGCTGATGCAATCCCCTGACCACACTGCAAGGCCACGTCCTTCTGCCCTCCTGGCTGCACCCCCTGACCTTGGCCTCCGCGGAGAGGCGGGCAGTCTGCCAGGCCATGGGGGACCTGTCAGGGCTCTCACAGGAGGTGGCTTGGCCAGGGTGCGGGGCTGGACAGAAGCGGGGCTGACCTCCCCAATCCTCCCCTTGCCTGAGCAGCCCCCTAGTAGCCCCGGCCGCCCCTGTGCCCACTGGCAGGCACTCCTGGGCTGTGGGGCCCTGCGGCTGGAGCTAAAATTAGACCCCGCCCCCCATAGGGACTATCAGGGTCAGCTGAGGTCAAGGCCTGGGTGCAGCCGGAGCCCCCTGCCTGGGGGGACTGGGAGAGCTCCGGGTCCTAGTCCTCTCCCACCCTGCCGCTGTACCCGGGCTCAGGCAGCTCGGCCCCTCTTCCCCCACCCCTAGCAGCTGGTCCTGCACCCTCTGACTTGGAGCTATCACGGTGCAGACGCCGGGGGACCCTGTCCCAAGCCCCTGTCCCATGTCCCCCCAGCCCTGCCGGCGTCTTCTCCCCTTCCTTCTCAGGGCAGCGTCTGGCCGGCCTGGATCTCTTTCCCAGCCTGGCTCCTCCCCTGGCAGCCCTGATTCGCTCCTGCCTGGGAGGCAGGGTCTCCACTTAACCCCTTCCAAACCAGTTTCCTCGATGGGCGATAATCCTCCCCAGCAGGACCCACACCTCACAGATGCCTCGAGTTATCACAGCCCAAACCTCAGAATTCACACAGCAACCCTCCAAGACAGAGGTTTAGCCCTGTCATTTTTCACAGGTGAGAGAAGTGAAGCTCAGAGAGGGCTGGTATCTTCCTAGGATGACTAAGATGTGGCGGGGCAAGGACTTGAACCCTGAACTCCTGACCCTCCTCCTTAGAGCTTCCCACTGGTCACCCCAGCTGGGGGTCCGAGTGTGGGGAGTCTATCAGTCAGCAGATGAGAAAGTCCACAGATGAGAAGAGTGAGGTGTGAAGTGAGGGGAGGGGTAGGTGGGGGCGGGATGGGGTGGGTGGTATTGGGTAAGATGCTCTCAACTATTCCCAGGATCAGCCCCTCCTCCTTCAGCACTCCCCCCCCCCCCCATCTCATCCAGCTGCAACCTTTTCAGGCCCACACCTGGCACCTCTCACTCAGGTGCCCAGGTCTGCCCTCGTCTGGAGCTCCGGAGGGAAGGTCTCGATGCTCGTCCTCCAGTCCTTATGGTAAGTTCTGGCTGATGTTGAACTTGGCTATCCATTAGTCCACGGCCATTGAGGGGTTCCCCTGCTCACTTCCTTGGTCTGTGCTCTGAGAGGGGGCTCAGGAATGGGTGATGTCACGCACTGAAGCATCGCTGAGGTGAAGAGGGAGACACAGACCCTGGCTGCCAGGAGCCCCAGTCTGATGAGGGAGGTCACATGGAACCAGCCGACCTAGAGGGAACTCTGCCTCCACCTCTTAACAGCTGGATGATGTGGCGCCTCTGTCCCCTCATCTCTAGAGGGAAGTAAAGATCTTCACCGTGAGGTGGTTGCCAGGTTAAATCCAGGCCTATCCCATGGGGTCCCTCAACAAGTGGCAACCTCCTTTCCTTGCTTGCCTTCCCCTGATCTCAGAGGGCCACTGATCTGACCAGGGAGAATGTTTTGCCCTCCACGGGAATGTTTTGCCATCCATGGGCAGCAGGTCTGAGGGAAGAGCACAGTTCATTCAAAATGGCCAGCACAGGGGAAACCTGGCCTCTTTGCCTACAGGGTCCATCACTGAGTGATGGACTGACTTTCCCTGCACGCATCAGGCTTTCCTGAGGGGAGAGAGGCCTTCACACTTGCTGTTTGCTACTCCCGCCATTCACCTTGCTCAGCTAACGCCACCTCATCTGACAGGAATCAGCGAAAGTCTCTCCTCCTACAGGAAGCCTCTCTGACTCTCCTCGGGCTGGGTCTGGGCCCTCCTCTAGGTTCTCATGCCGCTTCTTCATCCTTCTATCCCCGTACTCATTCATTCGTTCATTCATTCATTCAACAAGTACTTATTAAGTACTAAATGTGGGCCAGGTTTTGCGCCAGGCCCTAGAGATACCACATGAACAGTAACAGCCAACATCCGTATTACACTTACTATGTTCCACACGCAACTCCAAGTGCGAGTGTATTAGCTCACTGAATCCTCTCCTAGGGGGACTCTGAGGACGGTACTGTTATTATCCCCATCTTATAGATGGGAAAATAGAGGCCTGCCTAGACACCTTAAGTAAGTTGCCTAAATTCCCACATGTTAGCCAGGATTAGGACCCAGGCAATCCATTCCTTCAGCCATCACACCATCCTGTCTCCTGAGTGAGACAGGTACACCCATTCTTGCAGAAGGCACCGGCCCTGAGGAACACCAGGATCCAGGCACTTACAGGGAGGGGGGGAGGGGTCACCCGAGTACACCGAGGGGCTGCTTAACGCAGGGGGCCAGAGACGTCATCTGAGGCAGTGACACCTGCCCTAACACTTGAAGGACACAGAACGTTCTTTAGAAAAACCACTGTGGCTGCCTAGGTGGGAGCAGACAGGAAATGGCAGGAGTGGAGGCAGGGACAGCTTTTTTTTAATGACTCTGTCGCCCCCACAAGTCATTCATTCCCTCATTCCACAGCTCTCCTTCATGAGCACGTACTGTGGGCTCTCAGGGCAGGGGACAAAGCAGACAAAACCTTGCCCTCATGGAGTTCACGTTCCAGGGAGGGGAGATGGGCAACGAGCAAAACATAAATAAAATATCCCGTGTCTTCTGGGAAGAAAGGCTATGGAGAAGGGGAGGAGCTGCTGTGTTAAATGGGAAATGGGACGGGTGGGGAGGGGGGCACTGAGAAGCTGACGTTGGAGGTGAGGGAGTGCGGGGTGTGTGTGCAAGGTCAGGTCACTCCAGCAGGGGGGAGAGAAGCCAGGGCACAGGTTTGGGGGGGCGGGGAACGTGGACGTGCGACATGAGAGGCACGATCTTACTTGGTTTTGAGGCGCTACTCGGACTCCAGGGAAGAAGTTGCCACGGGGCGGGGACAGAAGCACAGAAGCGGGGAGCCTTGTCAGCCTGGGGGAACCACGCCAAGACTGAGTGGGGAGCCGATGTGGGGGAGAAGGCCAGGGGTCCAGTTCTGAGGCTAGGAATTTTCTCATTCATCCTTCTCATCCCAGCACAAGGGTAATAAATGGCCAACAAATACTTGTCGAATGAATGAATGAACGGACAGGTGGACAAAGCTGGGAGGGCTAGGAGGCCAAGGCCAGCTGGTGAGGGGCTTGGTAGGGGACTCATGCTGCCCCAGCCCTGGGCACCCTGGCTGGCTCCCGCCCATGTGCACACACACAAGCCAGCTCCTACCTTCAGACCTGCGGGGGAGGCCCTCAGGCTGGCTGGGCCCTGGGCTTGTGTGGCCCACGATTCACATGGTTGCCCTGCGGCTTGGATAGAGGAAGAGAAGGCAGGGATCCTGGCAGGCAGGACTGAGCTGGGCTCGTTCTAAAAATACATCACTGGGCTCTGCCAAAAGCTCTGGGGCCTCCGTCGAGCTCTTCAGGGCTCATCGAAGCCACCAGGAGTTCCGTGCTATGCCTGGGTTGGGATCAATGGCCCAGTAGCCCACACTTTGGGGAGAGGGGGGTGAGACAGGGCAGGAAGGAAAGGACAGCAGGGAGGAGGAGGAGGAAAAGGAGAAGGCCTTGGCTCTGGTTCAGCATGGGGAGGCTTCTGGGACAAGGCAGCACTCTTGTTTCCCGCAGGGCAGGGTTGAAGCAGACCTTGAGCGGATTGGAGACCAGGAGGTGCTCTGGATGGCCTCCTGGAGCTGGAGCACTGCAGTGTTTGCTTCGGGGCTACGGTGTGTCACGCTGCCAGGGGCACTGCCTGAACAAGGGCGTGCTCCCTGCCTGAGGTGCCAGGTATCATGGTGGCCAAGTGCCCAGGCAGAAAATGGGGGCTAACACCACTGTGTGTGATCTGAAGTATTCCCTCTTTGCACCCTGGTTCTGCCTCCCTCCTGCCTTTCCTTCTCTGGGATGGGCCTGAAATTTCCAGAAGGAATCTATCTAGACTTCTAAGAGAAAGGGGCCTGGAGCATTAGTTCAGGTGCTCTTAACAAGCTGTGTGTTCCTGGGCAAGTTACTTCACCTCTCTGTGCTGCTGTTTCCCCCTCTATAAAATGCTGGTAATAGCACGTTCTTCTAAGGCTTTCTGGGAAGAGAATTCAATGAGATAATGAATGGACAGCCTTCAACACACCATCCTTGGCACAAGGTCGGCACCTAACGAATGCACCCTCTGTCCTCCTCAGACCCCAGGGGAGGTGAGTCAGCATGTACCAAGCTGTCCAAATGGGGTGGATCAGGGTTAGGACTTGGACTTTCTCCCCTGTGCCCGTGTTCTTCCTGCTGCACCTCCATCTCTGCTCAGAAAGAAAGACACTTAGAGCTCCAGGAGGCGATCACCATGGCAACCCATCTGCTGCTTCTAGTCTGCTGCTGCTTTTTCCTCCAGCTCTGAGCTTTCTGGGTGTCTCACTGCGGAAGTCACACGTGTGGGGGGCTGGAGTCCATGGGAGGCTCTAGGGTCTCAGCTCTTATTTGCCTGAGCACTGATAACCCCAAACCGTGGTGAATCCCCACAGGACTCTATGATTTCAATCCAGCTCCCGCTAAAGTGAGTCTCCCCCTGATACCCCACCAGGATGCAGAGCGATTCCTACCTATAGCAGAGAACTCACACCTGGATCCCAGACCTGGGGAAGGTCCAGGGAAGCTGCCCAGGGGCCCTGGGGATGGAAGTCAGGGAACACAGCTCTGGCCTCTGCCATTCCCCCAGGTATAGCTGTGTGACCTTGGACAAGTCACACCCTTTTCCTGGACCTTCAATTTCTCTCCATCAGCCTAACGCAATAGCAGGACTAGCTTTTTAGAGCAAAAAGATCTGAAATTCTTACTGAATAGTAATTCTGACAGTTTGGAAGGCCAATCCTTCCCTTCCCCATCCTATGAACACTTGACTTTGTCAGGAACAATGTGCAAAACTTGGAAGTGAGGCAATGAGGAGACTGTGTGAACTTTCATCATTCTACTGGGGCATCATCCAAGAAGCCCCCAAGGGTCATGTGACCCCCTACATACTGGGGACCCAGACATTTTATAAGTATGAGAACTAAGATACTAAGTTGTAGGGGCACCTGGGTTGCTCAGTTGGTTAAGCATCTGCCTTCAGCTCAGGTCATGATCCCAGGGTCCTGGGATCCAGCCTTGCATTGGGCTCCCTGCTCAGCAGGGAGTCTGCCTCCCCCCTCTCTCTGCCCCTCCCCCTGTCATGCTTGCGCGCTCTCTCTCTCTTTATATAAATAAATAAAGTCTTAAAAAGACCACTAAGTTGTAGAAAACAGGTAAGCTACAACTGATTTTTATCAAACAGAAGCAATACAAACGACTTCTGACCAGTAGAGATCATCCCAAAGGTTGTAAGTCATGCCCTGCAGGGTATTTGCCAGGTTGGAATCTGACTCGCAATCTTATTCCAACATTCTCTGTGCTTCACGGACCATCCTCAACGAGTCCCCTGAACCAGCTCTGTCATCCTACAGTCTCCTTACGAATGAGTGAAATGCAGCTTTGACACGAGCTCGCTATCCAATGGTATGATCATTTTTTAAAAACACTTGGAAGATTATAATTTGATAGTTCAGAGAACCTCATTTTCCTCTTCTGTAAAAGTCGAGAGAGGAATTCAAGGGAATTTAAGGGAGGGGCCGGTACATTTACTCCCCAGTGCCAGGCACGATGGAGCTCTTTGGATCCCTGATTTCAATTAAGCTGCCCCGTAAAATGGCCAGCTCGGGCACCTGCTGTCCCCATTGAACAGGTGAGGTTAGTGAGGTTCCGAGAGGTGACGTGATTGCCCCAGGGCTACACAGCCAGGGAGTATTGGGGCCTAGACTTGAACCACTGCATCGCAGGGGCCTAATTCCTGCTTCAGAGGTTTATTGTAGGGCTGGTTGACGGAGAGAACGCATGGGAAGGGGCTTGGCCCACTGGACGGGCACGTGCACATGTGAGTAATTATTGTCAGCGGAGGCTGCCTTCTTACCAGCCACACCTAGACAAAGCCCAGGGCCTGGGTCCCCCACCCCTGGGAAGTGGGTCTCTGCTTTTTATCGGGTGGGTGTCTCTTCGCTGGAGAAGGCCAGAAGGGGTTGAGGTGAGTAGGCATCGCCGGGCCAGCCTCTCACAAACAGGACAGCATCCCTGCCTGAAACTGCAGGCTGAGCTTTCAGCCCTGGCCCCTCCTTTGGGGCCTGTATTCCCGGGACAGGGGTCTCAGGGTGGAGGCTGGAGGACGGCAGGACAGGACAGCCCAAATAAAGTACATTTCAAACTCAGTTACAGTCATTCTGTTCCCTCCTCCTCAATGTTTCACTTGAATTAGTCCCTCTCCGAAGGCTCCAAAGCCGTGCCCCGGCTCCTTAAGTTCCTCGGACCCTCCCAGATCAGCCCTTACCCAGATTCCTCGACCTCAGCGCTGGGTGCCAAGGGGTTAATCGACAGGCCAGCTTGCCGAGTGTTTACATAGCAGTTGGGCTGCTTGGAACCCCAGGTAATTAACAGCCTGCTTTTCAAAGCCAAGGCAGGAAGATTTATTTCTCCTCTCCTCCCTCCCTAGGGATGCCACTTGGCAGAGTAAACACAGCTTTCTGTTGGCTCTTTGAGGAGATGCCCAGCAGAGCAGTGGGAGCTAGGGGCAGGAATCAACCCGGAGGTGGGGTTCGAGGAGGAGATGAAGGGGGCTCAGCCCCATTTCTCTGGGAGTCTCGGCCCCACCTCCAAAGCCTGACTCCAACTGACATTCCTTAAGACATGATAATTACAGCTGTAATTGATGGGAGCCCATGCAAGGGCTGGGCCCCTTACAGACATCCCCTCATTTAATCCCAGCCACCACCAGAGAGCTTCCAGATCTATGCTTCCAGATTAGGGAAGGGAGATGCAGAGAGATGAAATCACTTGTCTAGGGT
This sequence comes from Ursus americanus, assembly GCF_024610735.1. NCBI lineage: Eukaryota > Metazoa > Chordata > Mammalia > Carnivora > Ursidae > Ursus > Ursus americanus. The sequence goes on from NC_142159.1 coordinate 11,672,957, forward strand.
CACCCAGCTAGTGCATAGTAGAGCCAGGACCAAACCATGATCTCCTCGACATCAGACCTGCGGGACTTCATACTTTCCCTTATGGAAGAAAAAACTGTCTGTTGGCGGAGTACCTACTATGTGCCAGGCACTGTGTTGGACGTTTTCTTTCTTTTTTAAAGATTTTATTTATTTATTTGTCAGAGAGAGAGAGAGCACAAGCAGGGGGAGCAGCAGGCAGAGGGAGAAGCAGTCTCCTTGCTGAGCAGGGAGCCCGATGTGGGACTCGATCCCAGGACTCTGGGATCATGACCCGAGTGGAAGGCAGACTCTTAACTGACTGAACCACCCAGGCACCCCGAACACTTTATTTCAATCTCTAACCTGGAAGTATCATTTTCTGGAAACTCTTTCCTACACATTAACGTCAGAGTTGTGAGACGGAACAGTCCATGACTGGGGAGGAAACACAGGCGTGAATCCCAGAAATAAGGACAGGATGGCCCCTGGCAAGGCGCCTCTTGCAATCCCAACAGCATCCTCATCATGTCCCTCAGGTCCTGTTGGCCCCACCTCCAAACAAACCCTGACGCTAGCCTAGCTCCCACTCGCCTGCCCCCACCCTAGTCCAGGCCACCATCACTTTGTGTCTGGACCGCTGCGTTGGCCTCCGCCTCTGATTCCCTCTCATCTCACTAAAATACTATTTCCTCACGGCAGCCAGAGGATCTTGTTAAAGTGTCAACCCCATCCCTCCTTGGCTGTAACTCTGTATTAACCACATCTTTTATTTTCTGTATTTTGATGCTTTGACATGGGCCAAGGGCTTGCTGACCCCGGAGGGACTGCCTCTCCCAAGGCTCGCCCATTCCTGGAGATAAGAAGTCACTCTTGAGCTTGCCCACGTGTAAGCCAACTGACCCAGAGCCCATACCCCCAAACACCTCCTGGAGGGCTGTCACACTCAGGGCCAGTCTCCCCCTGCCCTGTTCAGCCCAGGACCAGGTGCTAGACAACAGGGGACTGTCCCTCTGTCGCAGAGCCTGCGGACATTATTCATATTAGCCAAGCCTAAGCCACCTTCCCCTACCTCGTCCCTTCCTCCTACAGAAACCACAATAAAGGCTCTTGCCCAGGCTTTCCCCTTGCTCCCTCTGCCCCCTGATGGACCTGGTGCTTTCCCATGTGACCCCCTGGAGCATGGCATGCCCCCCTCCTCTCGGGATCTGCATCACAAACCCGTCTTTTCAATCGTAGTTGTCTCCTGATCTGTTGGCTTTGCTATACCTCAATAATAAAACCTTTTTTAAAACCAGCTCCCCCAGTGGTTTGCATTACACAGAATAAAATCCAGGCTTAGGCTTCCTTCCATAGCCTAGAAGGCCCTGTGTGATCTCACCCCTGCCGACCCTCCAGCACCTTGGCTCTGGCCCCTCTAACTCGGACTCACTGCGCCTCAGCCCGCTGCCTGCTTGCTACTCCTCAGACCCAGCAAAGCCATTTCCCACCTTGGGACCTTTCCTTAGCTCTTCTCTCTGCCTCGAACATTCTTTTCCCAGGGTTCTGCACAGGTTTCCCCATCCAGGGCTCTGTGTATACGTCGCCTTCATGGAGAGGCCTTCCCTGAACCCTTGCCATCACGGGATCATAATGGTACCACTTCTTGGGGGTTGTCCTTGCACCAGGCACCCTTTCACACACTTCCCATGTACTCGCTCTTTGAATCCTCATGACAAGCCTCTAAGGTAGGTGTTATTATTATTTTTCCATTTTGCAAGTGCGGTAACAGGCTCAGAGAGGTTAAGGGACTGGACCCAAGTCTCACAGCTAACAGGCAGGAGGGCTGGGACTCGAACCTGGCAGCCCATTTCCAGAGTCCACACCCTGAACCACTGCACCTTATTTCCTGGTGCAGACTCAGTTTGTAATTACCCATTATTGTTGTCGACATTGTTAACAGAGGCTGAATTACACTCTCCAATTTTCTTTCTTTCTTTCTTTCTTTCTTTCTTTCTTTCTTTCTTTCTTTCTTTCTTTCTTTTTTAAGATTTATTCATTTATGAGAGAGACAGCAAATGTGAGCGTCTGAGTGGCGGAAGAGGCAGAGGGAGAGAAAGAGAGAGAAGCCGACTCCCCACTGAGCACGGAGCCCAACCTGGGGCTCCATCTCACAACACTGAGATCATGACCTGAGCTGAAATCAAGAGTCGGATGCTCAACCGACTGAGCCACCCAGGCGTCCCTCTCCTATTTTCTTTCATGGAATTCAAATTCCTTCAGGCAAATCACTCTGTCTAGTTTGCCACCATGCTCCCCCTCCCCAGCATCTTACACCAACTCACTTGACTTGCTTGGACCCCGAAGTCATTCATGTTTCCAACCCCCTGCTCTGGGTGTCTCTTACTCATTCACTCATCCTCTTAACCAACACCCACTGTGCCAGGCACCGTGCTAGGCCCACAGAGAGGAGTAAGATGACATCCTTGTCCTCAAGGAGCCCATGGCTGTGTGGGGAGGCCGACCTGTCACAGGGATGTTGATGTGTGTTCGGGAAGCACCGAAGAGCACAGGGGGATTCAACCAGGATCCCCCAGAGGAAGTGCCATCTCTGCTGGGTTTTTGAAGACTGGACAGGAAGCAGACGGGAATGGCGCAGCGGGCACAAATAGAAACAGCATAAATCACACGGAGCACACGCGTGTGTAGGGACCAGGCAGTCCCTTTGCAGAAGGAAGCATGAATCTGACTGCCTGAAGGAAGTTGACTCAGATCTTGAAGGGCTTTTGGGCTTTCTGCTGAGGATGCTGGGCTTAGTCATGGAGGCTGAAAGCAGTCCTAGAAGAATTTTGAGCAGGGACTGACGTGGCATTAGTCATGTGAGTAAGGGTTCCACCCGTATGCACTTCCATTTTCCCAAACCTGCCAAGAACTTGGTACCCACCAGGCCAGCTCATGTTCTGCAGGCTGGCCAGCCTTTACCAGACATTTGATGGGCTTGATGATAACAAGGCTGGGGGCCAGGAAGAAAAGATTGAGAGTGGGGATTCAGGACCTTCTTGGCCTCTGGGCATCCCTGAACTGGCCTAGTCTCCAAGGACCATTTTTGATGAGAGATTCTGGGAAGCAGGCCATTGCCAAGGCCAAGTAAACTCCTGAAAGCATAGAAGGAGCCAGGAAATTGAAAGGGTAATGCCTTCACCAGGTCTCCCCCTCCCCAGGTGGGGGTGGGCAAGATGCCCAGACCCTTCCTTTGCAGGAAACCCCCTCAGCCTGGCCTCCTTCCTCTGAGTTCCATAGTCCCTGCACCTCTCAGCCAGCGCTCTAGGGACTGCCTTGGGAGTTTGTCCCCTTAGCTGTAGAGTTAGGTCTGACAGAGGGGAAATGTCGGAACAACCTCAGAGACCCCAGTGCCTGCCCCTTCTCTTCAGCCAGGTACCAGGTGTAGTAGCAGAACAGCTAGATCTGGGTTTTGGTCCTGGCTTTGCCCGTCATTAACTGTAAGACCTTGGGTAAATCACCCGGCCTCTGTGAACCCTGTTTCCTGACCTGCAAACTGAGAATGACACTACTGACCTCTCAGAATTCTCGTGTCGATGGAATGAGATCGAATATGCCAAGTACTTGGAACAAATGTGATTCTTGTCAGTGCTGGACGCTTGCAACTGGAATTCATCAGGTGAGAGGCACAGGAATGGGTGAAGGTAACATTAGATGGACCACAATGGGTAGCTGGGGCAGAGGACACAGCACTTGCAAAGTCATGGAGGGTGACAGGGCATGGCCGGACTGGAGAATGTGATGTCCCCGAGCAGTCTGCTGTGCCCGGAGCAAGAGGTGGCTGACAATGAGGAGACTGGACAGGAGCAGGGAAGGTCAGGATGGGAAAGGCGTGGGGTGGGGCTAAAGGGGCTTGGGCTCCATCTTCAGGCTCATTGTCCCCTGGTATAGTGTTTAAGATTGTGGAATGTGACACATGCGAATGTGGATTCAAATTCCAGTTCTGCCACTTGGTTGGGTGGCCTTGGGTGAATCACTTAGGCTCTGTCTTAGCTTGAGTCCCCTCAAAAGCAGCCCCCGGGACTTAGGTGCTTATAGTCTAGGGGAAGTGATTTCAAGAAGCAGAAGTAAAGGCATGGAGAAGGTGAGTTGGGGAGAGGAGCTAATACAGGTGGGGCACATTCATGGGAGCCACTGGGTTCAGTCCCCTGGGGACTCTCTGAGAGACAGTGTGAAATGCACCTCAAAATCATCTTGGCTCAGGATGGGTGAGGGTTGCCCTTAGGGTGCCAGATGTGGCACCCTCTGGCCCTTCCTGGTTCATAGATGCCCAAGAGAGCCCTTGGGGCAAGGAAGCAGGCAGAAGGAAGAGCTTGAGTGGATGGGCCCTCAGCATGCTGGAAAGTACCACACTGGCACGGGACCTCAGAGAAGGGATGAGGGGAAAAGAGGCAGGTATCCACACTCCTATTACCTTTTTTGAGCCTCTGTTTTTTGTTTTTTGGTTTTTTGTCTGAAAAGCAGAAAGACTATGACATACTTCCCAGGGGGATTAAATGACGTGAACTATTTGAAAGTCCTAACGACTTGTCTGACACAGAGTAGACAGTCGAGAAATGGTAGGTATGGTTGGGCTCCCCACAAATGCCAGCTCTTCATAGAATCCTTCCCAGACCATTATTCTCCATCAAAGCATCCTGTCTGTTTCTTGTAGAGCACTTGACATAGCATGTAATTATCTTGGTTCTATGTGTGTTCATCATCTGTCTTTCTCCACTAGAATGAAAGCACCATGTGAGTAGGAAATTAATTTCTCGATTCACCACTTGATCTCCAGTGCTGAGCACACCACCTGGGACATACTAGGGGCTCAATATTTTTTTGAATGGAAGAATCATTATATTAACAATAATAGAGGGGCGCCTGGGTGGCTCAGTCGTTAAACATCTGTCTTCGGCTCAGGGTGTGATCCTAGAGTCCTGGGATCGAGCCCCACATTGGGATCCCCCGCTGGGAGCCTGCTTCTTCCTCTCCTACCCCCCTGCTTGTGTTCCCTCTCTCGATGGCTGTCTCTGTCTCTGTCAAATGAATAAATAAAATCTTAAAAAAAAAAACAATAAGAGAGAAGGCAGTTACTATTCTTGACCTTTATTAAGCACATCCTCTATCTGTTAACAGGACGTTAGACCCAGCTGGATTCATCTGGACTCCAGCTGGGGCCCAATGCTGAAAAGAGTAAGTGTAGCTATATTCAGAGCAGGACCCTTCAAGTCCTCAGACACTAGCCCACTAACTGCCAGGCTATAAGACAAGAAAGAACTAAGAGTACTTGAGCAGATTTCAGCCAGGACAAGGGTGGGGTTTTTTTGTTTTTGTTTTTGTTTTTTTTAAGATTGTATTTATTTATTTGACAGAGAGAGACAGCCAGCGAGAGGGGGAACACAAGCAGGGGGAGTGGGAGAGGAAGAAGCAGGCTCCCAGTAGGGAGCCCAATGCAGGGCTCCATCCCAGGACCCCGGGATCACGCCCTGAGCCGAAGGCAGACTCTTTTTTTTTATAATAATATTTTTTTATTATATTATGTTAGTCACCATACAGTACACCCCTAGTTTTTGATGTAAAGTTCCATGATTCATTACTTGCGTATAACACCCAGTGCACCATGCAATACGTGTCCTCCTTAATACCCATCACCAGCCTATCCCAATCCCCCACCCCCCTCCCCTTTGAAGCCCTCAGTTTGTTTCCCAGAGTCCATAGTCTCTCATGGTTCATTCCCCCTTCTGTTTACCCCCCCTTTCTTCTTCCCTTTCTTCTCCTACCGATCTTCCTACTTCTTATGTTCCATCAATGAGTGAAACCATATGGTAATTGTCTTTCTCTGCTTGACTTATTTCGCTTAGCATTATCTCCTCCAGTCCCGTCCATGTTGCAGCAAATGTTGAGAAATCATTCTTTTTGATGGCTGAATAATATTCCATTGTATATATGGACCACATCTTCTTAATCCAGTCATCTGTTGAAAGGCATCTCGGCTCCTTCCACGATTTAGTTATTGTGGACAATGCTGCTATGAACATTGGGGTGCATATGGCCCTTCTCTTCACTACATCTGTATCTTTCGGCTAAATACCCAGTAGTGCAATTGCTGGATCATAGGGTAGTTCAATTTTTAACTTTTTAATCAAAACCACATTGAGATACCACCTTACGAAGGCAGACTCTTAACGCTTAACGACTGAGCCACCCAGGCGCCCCAGGACAAGGGTATTTTGGGCGAGCTTGTTTGCAGGAAGTGATTTGGAAAGAATGAAGCTACTGCATAATTTGCCTCTTCCCAGGGTCAGAGTTGTAGAGAAGCTAATGAAGTTAAGCTTTTGAGTCCTTTCTGAGGCCCTGGGAGGGGACCTAGCAATGTGCTCACATGGCCACACGGTTTACAAAGTTTGAAAAAGTAAGATATTGAAAATTTTTCTTTTTTTTTTAAAGGGGGTCTCCCCAAATTGTATAAGCTTCAAGCCTCACAAAACCTGAACCCACCTCTGCCCCCTATCAGATCCAAGCCACTTAGGTGACCAGTGATCCATGGGTGAGCTCATTTGATCTTCGTGTCAACTCTATAATGTCAGTGCTATTGTTGTCCTTGTTTACAGATGAGCAAACTGAGGCCTAGAGAAGAGGAGCTGCCCAAGATCTCATTTAGTCAGCGGCAGAGCTGGGATTTAAAGTTCATACCCAGGGCACCTGGGTGGCTCAGTGGGTTAAGCACCCAACCCTTGGTTTTGGCTCAGGTCATGATCTCAGGGTCATGAGATCGAGCCCTGCATCAGGCTCCACGCTCTGTGGGGAGCTTGCTTGAGGATTCTGCCTCTGACCCTTCTCTCTGCTCTCACACTCTTGCTCTCTCTCTCTCTCAAATGAATAAATAAATCTTAAAAAATGTTCCTAGCCTATCTCCAAGGCTCAGACCCTTAACTATAGTGCTTTCCAGTGGTATTTATGTGTTCTCTTGTCCGTTTTCCCTACAAGCCATGAGGTCCCTGAAGACATAAAGGCAAGTAATTTCTATACGCCCAGCACCCAGCGCAGAGCAGACATTAACATATGTTGGTATATAAGAAAGAAGAAAGCAGCCCCTGAACTCCACGAGCTGGCCTGGGACTCACAGTTGAGCTTTGGTGTTCCTCAGCTGAACAGAAACAACAATTTCACAGAATATCCACAGCAGTGAGGCCACTACATCCGTGATGGATCAAGATACACACAGGACCGGGGCGCCTGGGTGGCTCAGTCAGTTAAGTGGCTCCCTTCAGCTCATGATCCGGGGTCCTGGGATCGAGCCCCACATCAGGCTCCCTGCTCAGCGGGGAGTCTGCTTCTTCCTCTCCTTCGGCTGCTCCCCCTGCTTGTGCTCATGTGCGTGCACACGCTCTATCAAATAAATAAATAAAATCTTAAAAAAAAAGATGCAAACAGGACCACTCCATAATCACCTCTGAACATAGACAAAATGAACACTGAACATTGTCCAAGCCACAAAAAACACCAACCATCCCCTATCCTGGCTAATAAAAGAGACTATTGATTCTTACTAATGACAACTTTCACCTTAGTGAACTTCCCTCCTTCTAGATAAAATTAAGATCTCCAGTCATAGAATTACCCCTACTTCTGGATAGCATCCCATCCAGAGCAAAGCCCTGCTTCCTTCAACCCTCCCTGAAATCATCTAACAAAAGTCCCACTTCTAAGTCTTTTCTGATACCCTCTTTCTGAGATGGCCCACAGTTCCTGATTGTGTGTGCTCTCCCTCACCTCACTGCAACGAGTATTCAATTACAGCTCTGTTTCCGGTGGTCTTTTACTGCAGTGGCATTAACCCAGGTGTCATCCAGTGATAGATCGTTGACCGTAAAATATCACTGTCAAAAGTTACCAAGTGTTGCTCACCCCAAACTAGTTGAAGACGACAGAAAAATAGTGGCTCCCTCTGGGGAATGAGTGGTTATAAACAGGGAAGGGACATGAGGCAAACTTTCAGAATATTGGAAATGTTCCACATTTATTTTTTAAAAGATTTATTTATTTTAGAGAGAGAGAGTGGGGGGGGCAGGGAAGGGCAGAGGGAGAGGGAGAGAGAGACTCTCAAACAGACTCCCTGCTGAGCACGGATTCCCGACTCCACCGGGGGGCTCAATCCCAGGAGCCTGAGATCATGACCTGAGCTGAAACCAAGAGTTGGATGCTCAACCAACTGAGACCCCCAGGCGCCCCTATTTATTTATTTGAGAGAGAGAGTGTGCTTGTGTGCAAGTGAGGGGCGAAGGGGCAGAGGGGGAGGGCGAGGGACAAGCAGACTCTGAGCTGAGTGCAGAGCTCGACTTGGGGCTCAATCTCATGACCCTGAGATCACAACCTCAGCCAAAACCAAGACTCGGACGCCCAGCTGACTGCGCCACCCAGGTGCCCCAACCTACATCAAATGTTTCTAAAAAAAGATTAAGCTGTCCACTTACTAGTAGTGGACTTTGCACACTTTATTATATCTATATTATGGTTCGATTTTAAAAAGTGTTGTCCAACAACTTTGGCGGGTAGTGGAGAGAACAGGAGATCCAAACCGGTCACTTAAATACCGATTTAGTAACTTAGCAACAAGAAGGCTGGAGTGGGATGGTAGCCAACTGGAAGGGAACCTTGGGCTGTTGGAAGACAGGATCTATGATGAAAGCCTGGAAAAGCAACTGCTTGCTAAAAACTTAGCCTTTGGGTTGTTTATCCCAAAAAAGACTAGATTGGAAGGACATGCAATTGAACTCAAGCATTCTATTTTTCAAGAGAAATTTGGGCCCAAAACAGATCTTCTTAACAGTGACAAAGGAGGTAAAGGAGGCTGTGATGTCCCTGTCCCTGCGAAGCTGAAAAGTCAGTTGCCCAACAAATACCCCCACCATCGTCTGGTCTGGGAGTAGGAGACAGAGGAATGACCCCAGTTGTTCCTTTCATGACTGGGGCCTCTGGTTAGTCCTGGGTGTTCTGGGTCAGCCGCAGAGCACCGATTAATTAACGCCAGAGAGAGCATTCTCCTCTGCCACTAACCACGGATTTAATTAAATCTGGGGCTTAATTACCACAGTGCGGTGCTGCCCTCACTCCTTCCTGATGACTTTCTCGTGGCTCCTGGAAGGATGGTGGTGGTGACAGTGTCATGAGCAGGGGTGAGCCTAAAGAAGCCCAAAGCAGGGACTCTGGACACCTGTGATTTGAGGGTATGTGAGATGGGGGTGGGTGGGGACCCCCTGGAGGACTCAGCACCTGACCTCAGAGAGCTCCCCATTTCTTGCAGCGTTAAGACCTCCCACCTAGGAGATGGCACAAGACAGGGTGAGGTAAGCCCCCCCATGAGAGGTGCACACAAATATCCCAGCCATTGAGAGGGGCAGAGGTTCTTTGGGACTGGAGGAATCAGGGAAGCTTCATGGGGAGAGGGCCTAACTGGCTTTTACAGGAAGAACAGGATTAGACACGCCACCAGGCAGGGCAGCACCGAGTGGAGCGAAGAGCATGCATGAGTAAAGGGGTGCAGGTTACAACAAAAACCTGATACATCTCGAGAATGGCGAGGAGGTGAAGGCAGCTGGAGGCAGAGCAGAAGACAGGAGAGCCCTGACAGAGTGAGCAACACTTCTGGGGAAGTAGTGGGGGGCCAGGTTGAGGAGGACCTCCAATGCCAAGCTGAGGCAGGAAAACCGAAGGGACCCCATGAGGGGAAAAAATGTTTGTTTTTTTTCTTTTGCTCCTTTTTGGGCTTCTATTCTTGCTAGACTTGCACCCCCGCCCTACACAGGCCTTATTGTATGTATGTCCTCCTTGTAAGGGACAAAGAGTTAATGATATCTTTGGAGTCTTCCAGCACAATAGATAATATCTAAGGAACTACGGGGCAAAGCCATCATGTCCATATTCCAGACCACTGGTGCCAGACATCTCAACACCAAGATCCCCGGCTCCAAGGAGTGAGTGGCTTAGGATGGACATCTGGACCTTGTCCTTGTTCTGACCAGTTCCTGGATGCCTGAGAGGACACGTGCATCAGACCATGATCGTCAGTAAATCCCCCAGACCCCAAGCAAAGACAAGAGTCACATTCCTTTCCTTTCTGAGTCTCCCAGAAGCTCTGTCTGTATCTGCTGTTTCTATATCCTCAATAAACCACTTTCACCTCCTGCTGGCTCGAGTTTGATTTCCATCCTGCATGAAGCCAAGGACCCTCTTGGCTAGTCCTGCAGGACGCCCCTGGGTCCTCAGACCCCGACAGCCTGCATCAAAGTTAAGAAGTTGGGACCTCATTCAGTAGCTGTTGAAAGTTTTTAAATCTCTTGAATGATCCAAATTTCTTACAGAAGTTTACAAGACTCTTGAGGATGTGGCTCTACCAACCTCCTCAGGTGTCCCTCCATTCCATCCCTCACTCTGCTGTGCTCCAGCCTGAATATAAGACCTTCTTCACAATGCCTGTACACCTGGCTAAGTCCTATTCCCTCAAGTCTCAATTTTAATATCCCTCTAATATCTCTAAGAAGCCTTGCTGACACGGTCCCATTTCCCTGAAGCCTGCGTACGTGCCTCCTTTCAGGGTTCCCACAACCCCCTTTGTTTCCCTTATTAGAGCACGTATCGCTGTGTTGTAAATCTTCATTCGCCGGAATCCTCCGCTAGATTGTGATTTCATCCGAGGCTAGGAACAGTACTTTGTTCACCACCGTGTCCCTAAGAACCAGGATAGGGGCAGCAAAGTGACGATGGAGGGAGGGTTGGGGTGGGGGGGCGCGGAGGGTGACCAGTGAGCACTCAGATTCCTCCGTTTTCGTCGGTGTCTGAAGGACAATGGAAAATCAGGTCAAAAAAGTGTCAACAGGTATGGGTTGGTAGAAAATGGGCGCTTAATTTGAATGATCAGTTTCATACTCTCACAGAGCGCAGAGTGTGGGAAATCAAAAAAGGCTCGCACCTCCTTGAAAATAAAACGAAGCCATGGCTATTTGTAGGCACGCCCGGGAATTATTTGAGGAATGGTGAGGCGGAGGGTTACTAACCGGGACTATAAGCAGTAACGATCCGCTCGAGCCTTGTAATGGTGGCGGCGACGCTTCAGACCACCAGGGGGAGGAATCGCGCCGCATCCTGGGCCTTGGGCGGTTTCATCCAACAATGAGGGCCCGCGTGGAACTCTGGGGATTGTAGTCTTAGGGTCTCAATGCGCAATCTTGCGCGATGCACCCTCGGGAGTTGTAGTTCCAGACAGAGAGGAGGGGAATGCTTTCAGGCGTCAATGATGAGTTCTGGAAACTACACCTACCAAAGGGCCACGAGCTCCAGAGTAGTTTCTGGTTTCCGTGGAGTTGACCGTCTGGGTTACTTCTGAGGGGTCAACCTGACTGGGTAAGTTGGGGTGGAGAAAGCTCTTGTTCTGAACTGAGGTATCAGCCGACTTTTTCATCTTCCAGCCCGGTTTGGGGGCTGCTTGTCTCAATCCCAGTAACTCCGCATTAATCCTTCATCCTTTTCTGTTTCTTGTTCAGACCCCTCCAGTATCTGCCCGCACCCTTAACGCTCTCACGATCATCTCGCGCCTTCACTCCCGTCGCCCCCGGAATCCCACCCTGAGCTGTGGTGGTAGGACTCAGCCCCTCAGCCCCAGCTGGAGCACACAACGTGACCTCCGCGAATCCTGGGCTTCCTTAGGCTCCACGCCTCCTGTGTGCTCCTCTCTTCCCCTCACTTTCTGCTGTTTCATGCTAGTGGAGGAAGGGTCGCCATTCCTTCTTCCCATTCCGTGGAAGAGCCCTGGGCTCAGCCGACCCGGGGTCTAGTCCACCCCTGCAGCTCACTCGCCGTGTGACCTTGGGCAAATCAAGCAATCTCCCTGGGACTCCAGCTCTTCATTTACAAAATGGAGATGGCAATTGGTGTCGGTCTTGGGGTGAGGCTCTTTGGTGGAGCCAATAAGATAATATGTGTGAAAGGGTTTTTAAACTGTAAAGCTTCCTCAAGCGAGAGAGGTTCTTTTTATTATAATTATTAATACTCTGGAACACTCTTATTTTGGGTCCTTTTCTACCTCTGTCCCCTTGTTGTTCAAGCCTGTCTCTTGAGTGCTTGGTGTCTCCATTCTCTAAAAGTAGGCTATTTCCTCCCTTCCTCCAGAGACCAGAGGTCAGACTAATGAGCTTTAAGTCTCCAGAGAGCTTTGTCCGAAAGGAAGCCCCAGAGAAGTGCTTCTCTTGGACTCTGTCCTGAAATAGCCAGTGATGAAAAGTCCACACAGCTGGCAAAAGGGTGGTTGGTTTCTCCTCATTGGAAACAGGACCCCAGCAGGAGATGGACAGCTGCGTTGTAGGCACTGTCCATCTCCTGGGCTCTTGTGGGCCTTTTTAGTACACTCTGATTTTTGCTGGAGTGTTTCAGACTCAAGAAGGCTGGAAGGAAAGAATTCGTCTTGCCAAAGGGTTTAATACAGAAAAAAATGGAAGAGACCTTGGCCCCTTGGCCTGGTGTGATGAAATAGCACTGTTAATTAATTTTTAACATTTTGTTTTGTTTTAAAGATTTTATTTATTTATTCGACAGAGATAGAGACAGCCAGCGAGAGAGGGAACACAAGCAGGGGGAGTGGGAGAGGAAGAAGCAGGCTCATAGCAGAGGAGCCTGATGTGGGGCTTGATCCCATAACGCCGGGATCACGCCCTGAGCCGAAGGCAGACGCTTAACCGCTGTGCCACCCAGGCGCCCCAATTTTTAACATTTTGTGAGCACTTAAAATGTACCAAGCCCTAGACAATATCACTTTTTTTTAAAAAAAGATTTTATTCATTTGACAGTCAAAGAGCGAGCACAAGTGGGCAGAGCGGCGGACAGAGGCAGAGGGAGAAGCAGGCTCTCTGCTGAGCAGGGAGCCGGATGAGGGGCTTGATCCCAGGACCCTTAACCGACTGAGCCACCCAGGGGCCCCTCACTTTCCTTCTTTACTTATTTTTAAAAATTTTTATGTATTTTCTCAATTTTCTTATTTAAATTTCACTTTTGAAGTGTCTTCATTTTACTTCTAAGGAGCTTAGGCTCAGAGAGGTCATGCTATAATAACTATTGTAGTTAGAGCTACTATCTCTGGTTATAGTGCCTTCTACCTGTCAGGTGTTTTATATACGTTATTTCATTTAGTCCTCATCAACAACTTCATGAGTGCTAGTATTTCTGTCATATGGATAAAATCTCAGAGACTTAGAATTGAAGGAACATCCTCGGGATCACAGCCAGTTAAGAATTGGAATTCAGACTATCACCAAAGCTTTTTCTTTTTACACTATACCATATAGCCTTATTTTGGGGTCAAAAAAGACAGATTAAAGAATCGAGAGGGTTTAAATCAAAGCCAAGTAAAGGAGCAATTAGTGGGTCTTTACTACATAGGAAAAGCATGAAGGTAGATGGTTCGGCCTACAAAGACGTATAAAACACAGCCTTTATATGGTATCCAAAAAAATGCATAAGGGTGTAAAAATTAGATTCACTGGATAAGTTAATTATTGAGACCAATTATATGCAAGGCACTATGTTAAGCCTTGTGACTGGTGGGAACATGCTTCTAGGTGGCCATGGGCATTGAACCAAGTGAAGTCATAGTCATTATCGTTTCATTACTAGAAAATGCTGGGCTGGAACACTGTATACACGCAGTAAATATTTGTTGCATGCATGCATCTCTGAATAAAAAGTATCATCTGGACCAGAGGTTCTCAAACCTTGCTGGGGAGAAACATGGGAAGCTTTTAAAAACTGACCTCTGGAAATGAAGATCCTAAAATCTATATTTTTGAAAGTTTCCCAGGTGACTGTGACAATAGATTCAGGAACCTCTGAACTAGGTTCTGCTTGGACTACTTGTAGGAAGTCACTGACTGAAAACTGCTAGAATAGGTACTAATCCGAGAGCTATCCTAAGGCAGCCCATGATTGGTTAGCAGGTGAAGGATGCAGACAGTGCTTAGAGTTGAGAGAACGGCAAGTGGAAGGACTTGTTAAAGCGCAGAGAACCAGAGATTTCACTGGGCCTTGATGGATCGGGCAGGCTTGCATGGGTCTAGAGACTTCTAGACAGGCACCACCACAAATTGTTTGGATGAAGTGAACAAAAGAAGGTAGAGACACCTGGGCTGATTTCCTTGGAAAATGCTATGGCATTTATTAGAAATGACTCTGGATACCCTGGGTGGGTGTCTCTTAGGCGAAATTGGATTTTCCCATCTCCCCATCTTCCTTGGACATCAATATGAGCCCAGGGAATGCAGATTCATTTTTGTGTATGCCTCACTCTGGCCAGTTAGCTTTAGTTTGTATTTATCTCCAAACTTCAAGATTCTTTCAGAAACTTTCCAGGACTACTAGAGAGTTCTACTCCCTTCCTTTTAGCAGTTTTTAACTCCACTCATCTTGATTCCTATCCCAAGCACTGTTCTCTATATGGGGTAAGACCAAAATCTCTTCCCATAAGAAGTTACTATCATTCTGGTCACCCAGTCCTGAAACCTGACTCCTCTTTGGTTCTTCTGTCTTCCTTGCCTCCCCAAATCCACTCATTTGCCAAATCCCATTGTTTCTACTTTTCACTCAATCAACAAATATTTCCTGGGTACTTCATAAGAGCCAGGTACTACACAAGGAGCTTTAAATGCATTATTTCATTTTATCTTCCTAGCAACCCTACGAGGGTGGATAGTTTCCTATTGTACCCATGAGGAATCAGGCTTAGGGAGATCAGAGGATCTGCCCAAAGTGAAAAAGCTAGGCAGCAAAGGAGCTGGGCTCAAATTCGGCTCCTTCAGACTTAATATCGCTCATTTCCAGAGTCGATTCCAGCTCCTTAGCTAGCACTGGAGAGACTGCTACCCTCCAGATCTGTCACACCTTTTCTCACATGTGCTTTCTTACCTTTGTGGCTTAGCTGATACACTTTCTCCTACTTGAAAGTCCACTTTTGCCATCTTTCTCTGCCTCCACTGCCAAGCTACGGACGTGTGCTTTCTTCTCAGAACTCCTGCATCTGATCCTCTTATATGACCTTTTCTTTGGCAGTTAGATCTTGGAGCTGCTTCATTGTCATGTGGGTGACATGTGTCATGCACCCCTGCCTTATGTCTTCCGTGTGTGCCCTCAGCGGCAAGGGGAAAAGGTCAGGGTGTGAGACTAAGTAGCACATACTCAACTTCACTCTGGCTAACCAGTCCACTGACTGCATCAGGAGCTTGGTCAGTTAGTTAGTTTAGTTTGTTTGTTTCTTTTTAGAAAGGTGTTATTTATTTATTTGACAGAGCGTGTGCACAAGCAGGGAAGGCGGCAGAGGGAGAGGGAGAAGCAGGCGTCCTGCTGAGCAGGGAGCCTGATGTGGGGCTCAATCCCAGGACCCTGGGAACAGGACCCAAGCTGAAGGCAGACGCTTAACCGACTGAGCCACCCAGGCGCCCCAAGCTTAATTTCTTTTTAAAAAGAACTGCATTCTACTACTACAGAGTAGTAGAAAGAAAATCATTTCTTTTTTTTTTTTAAGATTTTTTTTTTTAAAGATTTTATTTATTTATTTGACAGAGAGAGACAGCCAGCGAGAGAGGGAACACAAGCAGGGGGAGCAGGAGAGGAAGAAGCAGGCTCATAGCGGAAGAGCCTGATGTGGGGCTCGATCCCATAACGCCGGGATCACGCCCTGAGCCGAAGGCAGACGCTTAACCGCTGTGCCACCCAGGCGCCCCAAGAAAATCATTTCTTATATTCCAGAGTTAAATAGAATGACATTCGGATTATTGGTTATTTGGGGTTTGCCATTGGACCAGACAATTGGAAGTTGGCTACCAGGAGATCTGTGTGTAATAATAGTTCTGCTTGTGACATTGTGCAGCTCGCTTAACCTCTGAGGACCTTGTTTTGTTCATCAGGACAGCACATGTATGTAGTGGGGAGGGTGGGAGATGATTGTGGCAAGGATCCATAGAAATGGCTTCTAAGGTCTCTGCTTGCCAAGACATGCTTGGACTTGAACTTTCTGATCCACCCCAGAGTGTCTTAAAGAAAGCAGAATAGTGTAATGACTAAAAATGTGGGTCTGGGACTCAGTGTATTTGTTTAGATGCTTTTGGTTCAGGCAATAGAAATCTAAAGTCAATTGGTTTTAACAAAAAGGGGATTTACTGACTCATGTAACTGGAAAGTCCAGAAGTGGGTCAGGTTTTTCAGGTATTGTCTGGTCTAGAGATTCTTAATGTCTTCACAAATATGACTCCGTTTGTCTGATTCTTTCCTCTGCTGTCTTCCATGGGTAGCTTTATCCTTGAGGTAGCAAGTGCCTGCAACATTTCAAGGCTTCATATCTGCACATCACCGTAGTTCAGAACAAGAAAGAACGTTTCCATCTTCAACCATCAAAGTCCTGGGCTTTACTCTGAATGGACCAACTATGTCATGTGCCCACTCTTCATCCAGAGACCGACCCGGGGACACCAAGGGCTGATCGGTTCAGGTCAATTATGGCCCAAGTCTAGAAGTTAGGGGAGGGGAGTGTCAGCCCCACTCAAGTCACAAGGGTACTGCATAGGAGGGCAAGATAGAATAGGTGTGGAGAAGTTTGACCGTATTCTCCACTGTTACAGCCACGTTGTCCATGATCAAATTCTGGCTCTGTTAGCTGTATGTTCTTGGGGGAAATTACCTAACTTTGTCAAGCATCAGTTTCCTCATCTCAGTTTTTCAATTAATAATGTATTAAAGCACTTAGTGTAATTCTTGGCACTCCCTAAGTGTCATGATGACGATGCTGATGGGGATGATGAGATTGAAGAGGGATAGAGATCAATGGCTTTGGCCCCAATTTAGGGAGCAGCCAAATTACAAGAATGTTTGCTAGTCAGGAACACACACCTGCCATGTCGAGGGCTCCTGGTTGATCTGCAGCCACATTGTATTCTTCCCCGTCTCTGCCCTTTCTTGCTCTTATGCCCTGTGTAGAAATGCTTTCCTTCCTCTCCCCTGCCCCTAAATCTTTCTCCTACCTCAAGGCCCAGCCTGAGTGCCACTGTTATAGTAGCTTAGGTCCGTGTTTGTGTAAACATATAACTGAGTCTCCCCCATGAGCAGGACCAGTTGGGGTTAAGAGCTTAGGTCTGGATTAGACAGACCTGGGTTTGCTGCCCCGAAGCAGGATAACTTCGGGAAAGTTGTTCAACCATTCTGTACCTTAGTTTCCTCATCTATCAACAGGGTATTTGTAGGACCTTCCTCAGAGTTGTGGAGAGAATGAAATGATGTACTATATGGAGGGAGCTTAGTTCAGTGCTGACACAGCGAATAATACGTCTTACTATTCCTGGCCTCATGAGGACACGGTCTGGGTTACATTCTCTGCAGAGGTGACTGCCACGCTGGGCATGTGGTAGGTGCTGAGTGCACTTGGCTGTGGGTTTTTTGTTTGTTTGCTTTGTTTCATTTTTTTGTTTTTAAGATTTATTTATTTATTTGAGAGAGAGAGAGAGTGCAAGTGAGGGCAGGGGGAAAGAGAGAGAATCTCAAGCAGGCCCCCTGCTGAGCGTGGAGCACGACACAGGACTCAGTCTTAGGACCCTGAGACCATGACCTGAGCTGAAACCCAAGAGTCGGACGCCCAAGCAACTGAGCCACCCAGGCGCCCCCTTGGCAGTGGGTTTTGGAGAGCATGGAAGCTCTCTTTCCCCAACCATCTCTTCACCCTGCTCCCAGTAACAGCAATGCAGCCCTTAAACCTTGGCAAAGTCAGTGTAGCAAAGCAGATCACGTGGAAGATGGAGTGAGTCCCTGGAAGGGAGATGGGGTGATAAGGAGCTGTGGACACGGGGGACAGATAACACATAAAAGCAACAGGAAGCTAAGAGGAAACCAGCAAGAGGCTCTTCTGTGTTTCGCCCTCAGCCATCAAGTTCAGCACTGTCCAGGTCGTTGTGTGTTCCAACTGGTGATGAAATGGGGGTGAACCAGTCCATGGGCTTCCCACCTGTCACAGGACCCCACCTTGTAGGCTGCGGGGATGTGATGGAGGGCCAGGGTCTCCAGGTAAGTGCCTCCAGCTCCGTCCCCGCACATCTCCGCTGCTGCTTCTGTGCCCTAACTTACAGTAGCCAATCTGACGGTGTGATTCTCAGCGGTGGGGGAACTGAGAGGTGGTCTGGATTTGGTGACAGAGCCTCCAAGTCTGTCTTCCCTGACCTTTTTCTTCCTCTTTCCAGTTAGAAACCTCTCGGTAGCCAGCTAAGAGGAAAGGGGGGCTCGAGCTCCAAAGTCAGCTCTCAGATCCCATGCCCGGTCTTGAGAGCAGATGCCTGATCTGGAAAGATTTCCAGTCTCATCCCAGTCTGAAGGTGTATGAGGGGAAGTGGACCATGTGCTGTTGGCCTTTGACTCCCCCTGGGTAGGAAGACCTGCTCCTCCTTCTCCTCTCCTGTCTTTATCTGTTTTCCCTCCACTTCGGTTCTCGACTTTCCCTCCACCAGTTCCTAGGTGCTTTTCTGCTGGCCCTTGGACTCCCCCTCTCTCTTTTGAGAGGCACATGCTTCCTGTTAACCCCTCACCTATTCCCATGTGAAACAAGTGTGCTGCTGCTTCCTAAGGGCCAGCCTCGAGAAGGGGCCTGGGTGACCTCCGGATGCCACCCCATGCAGCATGAGGGCTGATTTCATTCCCAGGGCTCCTCCAGGCCTGGGCTCATGGCCAGATTTAAATCTCTCTGATCCAAGCACTGAAAATATTTTGGTACCCCCCCAGATGTCATGTAAAATACAGCCGGCTATTTGAAATAACAGAAGGCTTACGTGTATGCTAAAAATAAAATTGCTTCTTTCTAGATTTTCTGAATGCAAAATTCAGGTATGTGAATTGAAGCTTAAGTGCCCCATTTTGGTGGCCTGCTTTGCTGGCACCCCTCATACCCGCAGTGTGTCTGTTGGGAAATCTAACCGAGCTTGCGGTTCTTGCTCTGAGCGGTTGCTCTCTTCTTTCCTGCAGGGGAGCTTCTTTAGACTCTTCTACCCCTGCCAAGAGGCAGAGGAGACCACGGAGCAGCCCCTGTGGATTCCCCGCTATGAGTACTGCACCGGCCTGGCCGATTACCTGCACTTTAATAAGCGCTGGGGGGGGTTGCTGTTCAGCTTGGCTGTGGGTAAGTGCTGGGCTCACCCCCAGATGCTTTCCCAGCATCTTGGTTATGTTCCTGGGGGATCCCTAGGCAGGCACAGTACTGTGAAGCCGGCATCGTCCAGCCCTCTTGCAGTGGGGCATGCATGAGCCAGTGTGGTGTGGAGACTCGGGAGAGGAGTATGTACATGAGAGCTTTGGTTACAGAGTTAGGTTGTCCGGGATTCAAATGCAGACTTTATCGTTGACAGTTCCTCCTCAGCTCTCCTCTCTCTGCGTAAAGTACCGTTGAATCATCCACTTCCCCCAAAGGCCCCACCATGAGGAACTCTAGCCAACTGTGTTGGCATCTCAGGGGTTCACCCCATAGTTTTTCAATGCTTCTTTGCATTTATCTTCCCACTTTCTATCATATTTGTACTTTCTAGGGAAGAAAGGGGGAAAGAAAAGGTGATTGATTGCCCTGGACTGCTCAGGGGTAAAAGTGCTTCTCCAGTGAGGAGGGACACATATCCCCACCCATGCCTCTGCCCAGGCTGCCCCTGGGATTACAGCTTTGGGGAAGCCAGAGATTTCATAGCCCCTGTCTCTTCTAGGATCTTGTCGCCTGCCTGTTAGCTGGAATGGCCCCTTTAAGACAAAGGACTCTGGATACCCCTTGATCATCTTCTCCCATGGCATGGGAGCCTTCAGGTAAGAGCTTCTGTCCCTCAGACCTTGTCATAGTCCTTAACTAGTGATAGCTGCTGAGTCTTAACTTACTCTCAGAGGGCAGAGAAACAGACATTTCCATCTGCCAGCTGTCTTCCCTGCCATCTGCTTCATGCTGGGGCACTGTGTCCACCTTCCCATGAAGGCCTTCCCCAAGGCCCTGACACCCGGGGGTCTTCCCTCAGGCTTCACATCCTTCGCTTCTCATGTTCCTGCACTGATAAATAAGTAAATGATTTTATGTTTATATTGTCTTTAAAATAAGTAAACATTTATAAATAAACACTTGTAGCTCTCTTTCCATATAATAGCACAGAAGTATTAGAAGGAGCTTGAGCTTTATAGCCAGAGTCATTCCTTTAGTGTCCGTGGAGGGACAGCTTTGCCGTGGCACGGCTGTAGCAGTGAGGTGGGCTCGCTCCCTGCACGCCCGCAACTCAGCCTCACCTGGGAGGCTCAGCCTCACCGCCTGTGCTCCGTGTGAGCTTGGGACAGTTGTAGAGCTCTCCGAGCCTAGAATTCATCGTCTGTCAGATGGGGATGCTGCTCCCACCCCGTGGTTTGTGAGGATTCGGTTAGACTGGCACCAGTAAGCATGCACACGTGCAGTGCTTTCTGTTTCTCTACATGCAGGCACACGGGATGGTGAACTGTAAGACTTTGGGAAACTCTGCCTGATGTTAGGGCAGTATCCATTTCTGAAATCATCCTGGGAATCCTGATTTCTCCATCTTGCTGTGTTATACAGCTTAATAACTGTAGGCCATATGTTCCTGTTTAAATTTATGAATATTCTGTTTATACGTTCATTATCAACATTTAAGTCTAGTTTATGCCCTAGAGTGTCACACCTCTCAAAGATGTCTGTTTTTGCTTCCGCACTTCCCAAACCATTGTCCACACTGTAGCCAGAGAGATCTTGTTTTTTGTTTTTTGGGGTTTTTTAAATATTTATTTATTCATTTGTGAGAGAGAGAGGGTGAGCATAAGTGGGGGCAGGGGGAGCAGGCAGAGGGAGATGCAGGCTCCTCGCTGAGCAAGGATGCCGATGCTGGACTCGAACCCGGGACCCTGAGATCATGACCTGAGCTGAAGGCAGATGCTTAACCGACCGTGCCACCCAGGCGTTCCTTTTGTTTTGTTTTTTGAAGATTTATCCATTTATTTGAGAGGGAGAGAGAGCATGAGCAGGGGGAGGGGCATAGGGAGAGGGAGCAAAAGAATCTTAAGCAGACTCCCTGCTGAATGTGGAGCCCGACGTGGGGCTCAGTCCCAGGACCCTGAAATCATGACCTGAGCCCAACCAACTGAACCACCCAGGTGCCCCCAGGGAGATCTGTTTTGGAAGCAAATATGACCTTGTCATTTCAGCACGTAGAACAGTGTCTGTCAGGTGCTCAATAAATAGTTGTTGAATAAATGAATGAATGTCACTTCCCTACTTAATCTTTTTAATAGCCCTTTGAATTTATTTCAGCTCTTGTCATGGTCTTACCTAGATGCAGGTCCCAGACAAAGTCTCCAGCCTTGTTTCTTACTACTTGCACCACTCCAGCTCTCTAGACAAACTGACCTTCTTTCACTTCCATAAAGGCACTATTTTATTTTCTGCCTCAGAGTTTTTATCTGTGCTGTGCTTTGCCTGGAATATTTGCTCTTCTGCTCCTGTCTTCTTCCCCTGCCCTCCACCCCTTCATCTTTGCCTGGCTGATTCCAAATTACCCTCAAGGTCTTAGTTTGGATGTGACTTTCTTAGGGACCCCCATCCTGACCCCTGTATTATATTAGTTTAAGTTTCCCAGTAATATGCTTTCATAAAATAACCTGTACTTTCCAGTACTTAATATAATTGTAGTGAATTAATTACATTTGTGATTACTCTTTAAGGTCTGTCTTTCCTCCTGGATTCTAAGCTCCATGAAGGCAGAGACTATATCTGTCTTCTATCTCTTTCAGTGCCTAGGACAATACCTGGAAAGTAGTAGTTTCCCAGTGAATATTTGTTAAGTGAATACAAGGGCTATGTTTTGCTAGGTTCTCATTCCTTTAGCAAATACCTGTTGAGCACCTGTCCTGTGCCAGCCCCGTGGCATGAGAAGAAGGTGAGTCCTGTGGAGAAAATCAAGGAATTGCATCCACTGGGGGAGCCCAAACATGGACTCACAAAACTGTAGCCCTTGGCAGGAGAGTAAATGCAGAGATGAGGCCAGCAAGGCAAGGAGATGGTGTTCAGTATTGCTCTCTTATTCAGTAAATTTAGTACTTGCCATATGCTGGGGCCTGTGCTGGGGTTGTGTCCTCAGTAGCGAATAAGATAGAGTCCCTGCCTTCAGAAGGACTGTAGTCTAGCAGGAAAAAGAAGTAAGAAACATTCTCTCCTAAGCTTACAGGTATTTTGTACAGAAAGCAGGTGAACACATGACTTTGGAGAGTGGTCTTTTGGTCTAAGAATCTGTATTGAGACTTCACACCTCAGTTGACCTGGGTAAGCCAGTTATAAATACTCTGCTCACCAGAAAGAAATTCCAAGCTGAAGAACAGGGAGGGAAAGGGACGTGGTTGCCTCTTTGTTGCGTATGTGGTTAATTCAGCATCTGAAATCCTTCCAGACCTATGGGTTCCCACCCCAGGGAGGAGTATGTGCATTTAAGTGTTCCCTGCTTGCAATGTGCAGTTGTTCCTTTGGTTTCCACACAGTCCTGTGAGGTAGGTGGTGGGGGTGTGTATTTTACAGATGACCAAACAGGTTCTGAAAGACAGACTTGCCCAAGATTACGCAGTATGACCTGGGAAGGGATCAGAGATCTCTCTGGTTCTTACTCCCAGTTCACTGCCTCCCTCGGAGAAGTGCGAGAAGGTGAAAGGAAATAATGTCTGTCCTTCCTGAATCAGTTAGGGTCCAGGCAAGTTGTATTAACAGAAAAACCCCAAACAGTAGTGGCCTAAGCAATATAAAATTTATTTCTTACTCAGATAAAAGAACGCTAGTGGTAGACAGAGATGATAAGGTACTTCCACGAGGTTACCAGAGAACCAGACTTCTTTTATCATTTTGCTCTGCCACGTGTGGCTTCCATTTCTAAGGTAATCTAATGACCTCGGGGGGCTGCTTTAGCTCCTGCCATTACATCCACCATCCAGGCAATAGGAAGGGAGAACTCTCCTGAAACCTTTTTTCCCCCCCCGAAAGTTCTGTACAACACAATTGCTTATGTTCCAATGACTAGAGCTGCTCTGTCCATTATAGTAGTTTCTAGCCACATGTGGCTATTGAAATTACAAATATACGGCTAGTCTAAACTGAGATGGGCTGAAGTATAAGATATACACTGGATTTCAAAGACTTCATATGGACAAAAAAGAACTTAATATTTCGTTAATTCAACATTCTTTTTTTTAAAGTAATCTCTATACTCAGTGTCAGTCTCAAACTCATGACCCTGAGAGCAAGAGTCGGATGTTCTATCAACTGAGCCAGCCAGGCGCCCCTAATTCAGACATTTTAATTATATGTTAAAATGATAATGTTTTGGCTCTATTGAGTTAAATAAGATATATTATTAAAATTAATTCCACTTTTTTTTTATTTTGAAAATGTATCTACTAGAGAATTTTAATTACTAATGAGGGCAGCATTCTATTTTTATTGCTGGGCTGGAACCTAATCACCTAGATAAACCTGGCAGCAGGGGAGGCTGGGAAATTCATAATTGATGCCTGTATCTTCAGGTGAAAATCAGACTCTGCTACTAAGGAAGAGGGAAAAAATAAGTGTTTAGGCAGTTAACAGTGTCTGCCATATTCCTTTTTTTCTGGGAAGTTGGAGGACAGACAAATTCACATGCTAAATCACAGGTGCATATTTGCATATTACAGAAATAGCCAGAGTGCCTGTCTCCAAGGATCTGACCAACTAATTTGGGAGACGTATAATAATATATAGACAATAAAAATGCAATCGTTAAAGTATCCAGACTGTATTGGGGGTGGGTGGAGGAGATGAGTCAAGGTTCATGTGGGGTTGAAAACACCATGGATGGATTTACACATGCTTCTTGGAGCCTTGGTGAGACGAGTGGTCTGCTGACCAGAGAAAGCACCTTGAGGAGGGAGGGCTGCTACAGATGAAACTTCCTCCATTCAGTCTTTTGAGATGGTCACTAGCAGAGCATGGTTGGAATGGGAGCTGCAGGGGGCCAATTCTTTTGACCACTTCTCTCTGTTCCTTCCTGCATCTCTAGGACGCTGTATTCAGCCTTCTGCATGGAGCTGGCCTCCCATGGCTTTGTGGTGGCTGTCCCAGAACACAGGTGAGTGGTGACGGCCAAAACGAACTCTCTTGGATTGGCTGCTGCCCGTGGGCTAGGATATAGGCGAGTCCCTTATCGATACATTATTTCTCATCTTCACAATGACCATGCAAGGCAGGTATTCTACTCATTTTCAAGGCAAGGAAACCGAAGTTCAAAGGTTCACTTGCTGGAAGTGACACAGCTGAGTGGGGGTTCAAACCCAAGTCAGTCTTCAAAATCCGTGTTTTTTCTACTCTCCTGTGCATGCCCCAGATCTTTCTCCCTGCTAGCCAAAAGATGATCCAGAGTGTCTTGGCGGGAATGGGGGCTTTGGTAAAGGGGAGAAATAAGCTCAAGGGTATCCTCTAGTTTCTCTGGCGACGTGTGTATTTCAGGGACGGGTCAGCCGCGGCCACCTGTTTCTGCAAGCAGGGGGAGAGCCAGCTGACCCATGAGCCGCTGGAGGAAGAATGGATCCCTCACCGTCAGATTGAAGAAGGGGAGAAGGAATTCTATGTCCGGAATTGCCAGGTAGGCTTGTGCCAGTTGGCGAGGAGGGTTAAACCTGTCCTCCTGATACTACAGTCAGTGAGAAGACTTTGAACCAACCTTCTGTCCTGAAACCTTACTCATAGGGGGTCTGAACTTGCCATGGCAGAGAAATGGGGTAGTAATCAAGACTCTTAACAATTGCAGGTGACAGAAACTCAATTTAATCTTGGTAGGCAAAACGGAGAATTGACTGGCTTAAACAGGCTGAGTGTAAGAAGGGCAGGACCACAGGAGCCAGACTCAAATACCATCAGGACGTTTTTTTCTCTCTGTCTCCTCTGCTGGTTGGTCTTATCTGCCAACTGGCTTACCTTACAAGGTTAGATGGATTGAGTTAGCATATGTTTGGCCTCATGATCTGAGAGAATAGGGCTGTTGGGGGAGGGTGGTCCCCCAGTCCTCCCACCTGCCTCAGGCTGCACTATGAAAAATCCTGGAGGGAGGCTCCTAGGCCCGGAAGAAGTACCCAGGTGGGAAATTTTCGTCAGAAATACGTTGGTAGATTTGAGGGGTGTCAGAGTCCTCAAAAGTCAGGGGTAATGGGAGAAATGGGGGCAGGTAAGTGCTCGGCAGACAAAAACAATAGATGTATGCTATATAGGCAAGTAGAATCCAGTACTGGGTTGATTAAAAAAAACACTCTTACTTCTTTTGTGTTTAAGGTGCTTTCATATATGTTGTCTTATTGGGTCTTCCTGAAGCCCCCATGGGGAGGTGCATAGAGTCCGAATAGCAGTGCTGACTCCAGTGGACTGTTAGGTGGCACTTAGGTGAGCTGCTAGGAGGTTGCCAAGCCTTTCTCAGGATGTGGAGCCCCCAGTGCTTGCCGAGATCTAGGTGGGCACACTCTCCCTGCATCCTCCCTTGGCTCTCTTGGAGAGTGAGGTTCTTGCTGGACGGTTGTGCCATATCCCAGCTCCCACCACGACGGTCTCTGTTGCAGGTGCATCAGAGGGTAAGCGAGTGTACACGGGTGTTGAGGATCCTGCAAGAGGTCACTGCTGGGCAGATCGTCCCCAACATCTTGCCCGATGGGTTGGATCTGATGACCTTGAAGGTATGGCAGCAATTGGTATGACCTGGAGCACATGTATTCATCAGGACTTTTGGGGTTACAAATAACAGAAACCTAACTCATCTGCTTAAATCAAAAGAGAATTTATTGGTTCAGTAAGTTAGGAAGACCAAAGGCAGGCTGGCCTTAGGCCAGCGTAGTGAGATCCAGGGTCTCAGACATTCTCATCAGAGCTCTGGCACTCTCTTCCTTCTCCTGGCTCAGTTCCACTCTGTGTGTGTGGGCTTCATTCTCACCGTACTCTCTCCATTAGGCAGGAAAGATGGTTGCTGGCAGCCCAAGCCTGTATTTCAGCGCAGCTCCAAATTTAAAAGGAAAAGAGATGCTCTTGGCTTCCACTATTCTCTGAAGGCTGTGGCCCTGCTTGGGTTACATGTCCCTTCCGGACCAGTCACTGTACCAGAGGGACAGGGTATTCTGATTGGCCTAAGTTACACACCCACTTCTGGGTCAGGGGAACCTGAGCGCCAGGACTGGCATCCCTACAGGGCCACACGGGTAAGGGGAAAATGGTTCGTTCCCCAAAGGAAGGTCTGTTCAGCAACAAACAACGTGTGTTTCCAGCAGACTAATTCCTTCCTCTGCGGGAATCCCAAAAATCCGCCCAGGAGGATAGAAACTGTCCCAGCTGTGGAATTTGGTACCTATGAAAATACATTCCCAAGCCCCCCATCTTTCCCACCTAATTTCAAATGTAGCTCAGTCTCTATTTAGAGAACCAAGAAATCACACAAAAGCATGAAGAAAAACATGTTTTTACATGTTGACATTTGCCTTTCCAGTTCCTTTAAAACATGTAACACATATGTATACATTTTTAAAAACAATAATGTTATCATTTAATACAAGATGTTTTGTGGCCCTTTTTTTCACTTAGCATAATAGTCTGAATGTCTTCTTATACCAGTTAATATTTTTCTATGGCATGATTTTTAATAGCCATGTAATATTGCATCACATGAATGAGAAAAGCGTATGTGTTTGTGTACATATGTATATCCATACATATATCTATATAAATATACATAAAATAACAGTTATTGCTGTATGAGTACTTACTATGATAAGAGCCCCTCACACAAACTTACGCAGCATTATTAGCTCTTTCCATAGAAAGAAACCAAGGATCAAAGAGGCTAAGTATCTACCCAAGGTTACACAGCCAAGTAAGTGGTAGAGTTAGACTTCAAACGGGGGCTTTTTGATCCCAAAGCCTATGCTGTGTGCCCCAAAGCCTTGTTAGAAAATGCCTTTTAAAGGCTGTGGTCGAGTCAAGGCCATCCAGGGCACAGCATCTGCCTGGAGGGCCAGCTGGGAGGGCAGACATCTGTAGCCCTTTTCCAGCGATGTGATATGTGCCACCAGCCCCCAGCAGACAAGCAGGGTCCCAGGCGCTGAAGGGCAGGGCTGCGTGCCTGTGAGCCTGAGACAGGCATTGGGCAGGCTAGAGTTGAGTTGGATTATTATGATTTGGAGAAATACAGAATAAAAACAGCTAAGAACATTTCCACCTAGCAAATTAAGCTCTGAAAATTGGTTACTCATTCTTGTTGGCAAAGCTGTGGGGAAGTAGATAGTCTGCTGTGTTGCCCATGAGAGTACAGATTGCCCCACGCAGGGCAGTTTAGCAATAGCTATCAACAGTACAAATGTGTATACTCATTTCAATATCCAGTTCTGGAATTCTGTAGATATCTGCACATGCAACCTGGTTTATTCTTTCCACCATTGTTTGTAACAGCAAGAGACTGGTAGTATCCTAAGTGTTCTCCAGGAAGGAAAGCGGGTTAATAGATTATGGGACAATGGATGTATCAGTTTTGGTAATGCTAATTGCCATAACTCCTAAGTCCTAGATCTCAGTAGTTTAACAATAGAAATTTACTTCCCTCCCATGCAAAGTTGCAAATGGGTGCTCCTCTTGCAAGGGGTGACTCAGGAATTCAGGCTCCTTTCAGCTTATAGCTCTACCCTCTTCTACTTGTGAAACCCAACTCCACTGTGTGCATTAAGCCAGGAGTTGGGGAAGGGCGTGGAGGTTTGTACGAAACACTTTTTATGGGCCAGGCCTAGAAGTGGAGATACTGCTTTCACGCTCCTTCTTTTGGCTAGAACTCAGTCCCAAGGCCACATCCATCTGCTGGGAAACAGAGTTTAGCTGTTTGTCCAGGAAGAAGAGAGACAGATTGGTGATCAGCCAGCCGTCTACGCCATGGGGAAACCAGATGTAGCTATAAAAAGATAAGGAAGGTCTTTATGTAACTAACATTATTATGCACAAAGGTGAGTTTTGTGTAAAAAGAGGGGGTGTATAGATTCACATTTACCTATGTGTGCATTAGTAAGCTCTCCAAAGACACTGAAGAAGGTGTTGGGGGTAGGTGTTGGGCAGCTGTATGGAAAGGGAATGTGGTACGTGGGTGACTTTGCTATATGCTCCTGATTCTCAGCGTATATAAATATATTAACCTATAAAAAAAAAACTGAAGTGGCCATCAACCAAGTTGTTGGTCTGAAGGTACTAAGCATAGGGGGAGAATTTAGGTACAGGGCCTCAGGGTGGAAACTAGAGAGAACAGAAGAGAGCACGGGTTCAGGGCAGAGGCTGGGCGGCAAAGGCTACAGAGATTTCCCTGAGCCCCTCGGCAGGCGGCTATGGTGGCTTTTTATATAATCGTGCCCTGAAGGCTTCTGGGGACAACTAGAAATAGATACTTGCGGAGCCTGGAAGAGCAAGCAGACTCACTCTGCGGGATCAAAGTCAGGACAGATATCCAGAGGAAGTAGAAGCTGAGTTTGTTTCTGCACGAGCAGACCTTGCTTCAGGGGGAAGTGGACAGGCCGCAGGAGCTTTCCGTTCTGTTCTCGACTTGGCGCCTGCGTCACCCTTTGGACCGGCTGTAAGGCAGGGATCTAGGGGTTGGAGACCGTTCTCGTTCCTAACGTGCTCTTACACGATGGATTTGTGTGGAATCACATCATTTAGGCCCCGTCGTTTATTCGTGTATATTTGGATGTCTCCCCTAGTCCCAAGTATTACAGGTGGTATGATTACAAAAACAGAAATGAAGAACACAGGTTTCAGAATCCTGACTACAGAAAGTTGTTCAGCCTCGGGATTGCCGGACTGGCTGCTCTCTGGTGAGCAAGGGGTTCTTACGGTGCAGGTGGGAGCTCACCCTCCCCACCCCCGCCCCGTATGGTGCTTCTGCATCCATGTGTCGCTCTTTGCCTCTTGCCTCTGAAGCATTCCTGAAAAAGCAGCCCCGCATTTCTGATTTGGTTCAGTTCTCCGCTTTCCTCAGGGCAGCATCAACATGAGCCGTGTGGCTGTGATGGGACATTCATTTGGCGGGGCCACAGCTGTCTTGGCTTTGGCCAAGGAGACCCAGTTTCGGTGAGTGTCCCAGCGATGCTTCTGTGAGCTCCGCGCACCGTTTACTCATTCAGCAAGTCTTTGTCACGCAAGTGTTACGTGCTCGGCACTGGTTTGGGGGCTGGGGATTCAGTGACGAACAAGAAAACAAGGTCTCTGATTTCATGGAATTATGTTATTGTGGGAGGAGAGAGACGAGTAAACAAGCTAACAGCCAAATCCCCAACACTCAGGTGCAGTGAAGAAAATAAACCAGGCTGATAACACCAGAGTAATTGGAGGCTTCTTTGAGAAAGTGACATAAGCCAAGTCTTATAAAGAAGACAACCATATGAAGGTCCAGGGGAGGGATCATTCTAGGCAGAGGGTACAGCTAATGCAAAGGCCCTGAGGTAGAAAGAAGCTTGCCGTGTCATTGTGGGAAAGGCACAGTGAGTGAGGGGGAAGTGGTTCAAGATGTGATCAGAGACATAAACGGGCTAGATCACACGGCCTTTTGGCCAGAGTAAGAGAGTTCAGTTTTATTCCAAGTATGATGGGAAACCATTAAGGGTTTTAAGCAGAGAAAAATCTTTTTTTTTTTTGAAGTTTTTGTTTATTCATTTAACTAATCGTTACACCCAGTATGGGGCTCAAACTCACGACCCTGAGATCAAGAGTTGCATCCTCTTCTGACTGAGCCAGCCAGAGACCCTGAGAAAAATCTTATTTACACTTTACAATATCCCTCAAAGGGACATTTGGGTGGCTCAGTGGAGTAAGTGTTTGGCTTGATCTCAGCCCAAGTCTTGATCTCAGCGTCGTGAGTTCTAGCCCTGCGTTGGGCTCCATGCTAGGCATGGAGCCTACTTAAAAAAAAAAAAATTAAAAATAAAAAAATAGAAGGTCCCTCTGGCTACTGTATGAAGATTGGACCATAGCAGGACAAGACTGAAAACCAGGAGGCTAGTTAGAGGAAGGCCATTTCAGAGTCAAGGTCAGAGGTGATGGATTTGCATTAGGATGGAGGTGGCAGGATGGAGAGATACGAATTGAGTCAGGATATGTTTTAGAATTTAAGTGGGAGATGATTGTCCTTTATTGACGTGGAGAAGACTGGAGGAACTCTGGGTAGGGGAGAGGAGCTAATCTTGGGGCCTTAGGTCTGCCCCAGGTAACAGATTACTGCTAGACACACTGGCCGTATGTTTGAACTATGGCACAAAGGAGGCCTTTCCTGACCTCCTGTGCCACGCACACTGTGGGCTCACGTAGCTCCTTGTGCAGTCAGGGCACTGAGCTCTATTTTGTTACCCTGTCTGTTCTATCTCCCCTTCTAGACTGGGAGCCCCTGAAGAGCAAGAACTGTGTCATTTATCTCTGTACCCACAGCACAGGGCTAAGCACATAGTAGGTACTCAATGAATGTTGAATGAATGAAGTGCCTTCTGAGTAACTCAGGTCAGCTGCCTGAGAGTAGACCCAGGAAAAGGTCCGATCCTTGCTGTCAGGGAGTTTAAAATCTAGAAGGATCTGGGGCGCCTGGCTGGCTCATTCAGTAGAACATCCAACTCTTGATCTCAGGGTCGTGAGTTCGAGCCCCATGTTGGGCATGGAGCCTACTTTACAATAAATAAATATAAACAAACAAATAAAATCTAGAAGGATCTTTGGTGACAGGTTAAAGTGATTTCTAGCCAAGATCCTAACTAAAGAGTCTGGGCCCTTGTACCTTCTTCCTGGCTTTCTGAGCCTTTGTCCCACTGAAGGGAAGAACCCTGCCTCTCCCCGCTTGCCTAACTATTCTTGCCTGGGTTTCTGCATGGCAGTTCCAAATGTCTGGTCTTGTCACAGGTGTGCTGTGGCTCTGGATGCTTGGATGTTTCCTCTGGAACATGACTTTTACCCCAAAGCCCAAGGCCCCGTGTTCTTTATCAATGCTGAGAAATTCCAGACAATGGAGAGTGTCAACTTGATGAAGAAGATATGTGCTCAGCATGAACAGTCCAGGATCATAACTGTCCTGTGAGTAAGCCCCAGGCTCATGACCATGACCCCCAGTGTCCTCTCCGTTTGCTGCTCATGCTGACTCTCTCTTAATTTCTTCTAAATTATCCATAAGCTCTACCCATAAATACAATACTTAAATACTTCCTGAAGTGCAAAGTCTTAATTTCTTTAGGATGTCATATCTGTCCTCCTCCACTTAGCTCCACCTACAGCAATTCCTTTACTAGTTTATATGACTTGATGACAGGATTTACCTGTTGCTTTCTGGAAAAAGGGTACTGCGGGATTGCGAGTTGTACAATAGACCCTTGACATTCACAACAGGATAGACTTATGGAGACCTTGACTGCCTCAATTCAGATATCTTCCATAAACCATCTCTATTCTGCCCGAGAGAAACCATATTCTCTTCACTCCATTGGTAGCACTATCAGATGGTTTTCTCTCAGGAAACACTTATCACAGAAAGAAAATTTTGAGTGACCTTCAGATGCGTACCGTAGATCGGAAGTGGCACAGAGTTCAAGTGCAGGGCTGAAGGCTCCCTGACAAGTCTCCAACTTGCTTCCGCCCTGCACGCGAGCCTAGCAGAACCTGACCACGCATGCCTCAAGGATTCCAGGTCCTATTTCAGCAAAACAACAAGTAACTGCATGTCACGGGCTTCTGGAATCACTCGGGTAGTTGAAATGCTAAATCCAAAGTGCTGGAATGCTGGGAGTCCCGTAGGCAGTACTTCCCTTGCTCCCCTTGGCTAGGCTGTCTTCCTTAGGGCCAGCCCTCCCCTTTCCTTTTGAGCTCTTGGCAGCCAGGGACTGCTTGACACTTTCCCCCACACCAGTCAGATTGAGGATAATGATGACCTCTGGAGGGAAGGGAGGTGAGAGCAGTTGGGAAGGGGAACCCAAGGGCGATTTCATTACTGGCGTTGTATTCTTAAACCAAGTGCTGGATACTCAAGTATCCATTGTATTATTCTTTACACTTTTTCATGTGCCATAAGCACCACATTTTTAAAAAGTCAGGTTTTCTGCGTGGTGTCAACCAAAGTTTAGCGTTTAGATTTTCTTCCCTCATTTAATTGACTAGTAAATATTTAGTTGTGACTCATAGCCCAAAATGAATCTAGTGAGAATTTCACTTTTGTATTAAACGTGTTTGATAGCAAAGAACTTAAATTCTAATCCAGAAACCCTCGTTTCAAGGCGTTTGCCCTTACTTTTCTGATGACTTCAATGAAGGCAGGTGATTCCTTTTCCTGTTTACTTTGTGGCACAGTTCTGACAAAGAAGGAGCTGATAGGTTTTGTGACTGTTCAGAAGTCACCGGGGAAAAGCCACGGTGTGATAGTTTATAATCCCAGTGGAATGGCAGGTAGGGCAGGCCTCGCCTCCCCGCCCTGCGCCTGCGCACTCCAGCGAACTCACCCTTTCCCAGCACTGTCAGACAGTGTGATCTAGGGGTTAAGGCAGCTTTGAAGCCAGGCACACCTGTTTTCAAGTCCTAACTTTGTCCCTTCCTGGCTCTGTGACCTTGGCAGATCATTTCCTCTGATTCCGTCGAAAGGAAAATGCTTCCTTCCAAGATTGTGATGAAAATTCAGTGAGATAATGCACATATAGCCCCTTGCACATGGTAGGTTGCTTAGCAAATATTTGCGTGCCCTCACCTCCAGACCCCTACCAGTTACTCGTTTCTCTTTTCCTCTAGTGGTTCTGTTCATCGGAGTCAAACTGACTTTGCTTTTGTGGCTGGCAGCTGGATTGGTAAATTCTTCTCCACTCAAACCCGTGGGAGCTTGGACCCGTATGAAGGTCAAGAGATTATGGTGAGGGCCATGTTGGCCTTCCTGCAGAAGCACCTAGGTAAGGAGAGGACTGGGGTTCGTGGGCAGCGGGGGTGGGGGTTCCCCTAAGATTTCCCTGCCCAGTGGCCTGTCCTGACATGTCCCAGGTCAGGAAGATTTATGGCAAAAGGAAAACCTGAGTGAAAGAGAAAGTTGCATGGAGTTATAGAAAGTTACAGCTGTATACACTTAGCTGTAAGTTTGGAGAGCCTGACTCTGTCTCTTACTACCGGAATGACCTTGGCCTAGTCATTTAACTTCTGGCCTTCGTTTCCTCACTGTAAATGGAATTTTCACCTCTCTCTCTCCTCCATGACCTGTGTCCTGACTCATTCTCACTCACCTCATCTGTACTGCACAGGAGGTTATGATGATAAATGGGCTAAATTTGTAGAAGTGCTTTAAACAAAACGAAGCATGGAAAAGCCTTATGACAAGTGTCATACATCACAGACCAGCTAAATGGCAAGGCCGTAGAGGTGTTTGGTCTAGCTTCCCACCCAGAGGAGCTCTTCTCTTCCTTCTTCCGCCACACAGTCAGGCAGCATGGAGAGTGCACTGCTACGAGGGTCAGCCCTCTCCACCTCTCTATTTTATGACTGGTATTCTAGTTAGGCTCGTTTTGGTTACAAGGACTAGAGATTCACTCATTTACCTCGAGAAGAAAAGGAGAGTTTGTTCATGAAAGTACACCTGCCACGTGAGAAGTGAAAAATTACGGGAACCAGGGTCGCTTACGGGACTGACCTCTCTCTCTGGTCTCTCTCATGGGCTCAGTCTCTCTGTCTCTTCCTCTCATGAAATCTCTGTTTCTCTTGCCTCTGGTCTGTATTTTTCTCCTTTTCTACTCTGGTTTTTCTCTTCCCGGTAGCATCGACTTACTCGTCGTTACTGGCTCCTCATAGCTTCGGTTGGCTCGAACCACTCATGGCTTGGTCTCCTACCTTGTGGCATCCTTTCCTCCGTGGCTCCCACTGCTCACTGCCGCATTTTCTAGGATTTCTTTGACCAGATTCCCAAGAGAGACAGCTTGATTCTCCCAGCTCACCTTTACCTAGCAGCACGTTGTAGGCCACTGCCCCACTTAGGCTCGGAGCTCTCTTGACCGGATATCCATTTCTGATCCAGCCAGAATGGAATCCGGCTACCACTGAGGCACAGACTGACCCCTCAGCAGTCTCGTGCACAGTACAGTTTGCTTTGGGAGCCAGGCCTGCCTGAGTTTCCAGGGTCACCTCACTCTGGCCCAAGACCAAGGTCTGATCCTTTCTGAGTCCTCTCCACTTGCCCTGGTCGTCCCCTCAGGGGCAACGCAGAGAAGCCTCAGACCCCTTGCACATGGCAGCTCTTTAGATACTCAAAGTCCCCCGTGGCGTCTGCTCTGTGTTTTCTGTTCGGTAAGCTGAATGTCTGTGGTACCGCCACCTGTCCCTGTGTGGCTCCCCACGTTGCCATTTATTATCCCCTTTGGACTCACTGTTTGTCAGGGTGCCTTTTAATGTGTGGTGCCCTGACTTGAACGTGACATGCTGGGTGTGGTACGTACCCAGCAGGATGGTCCCCTCTGTGCCCTGGACACTGGACATCTAGTTGCATGGCCTGAGTGCATTAACAGTTCCAACAGTTGCCTAACAGATTTGGTGTGGATTCAGTTTGCTTTTAAAGCATATTTGTTCTATTATGAATGTATCGACTCTCTTAACCTGAAGTTACAGATCTACATACCTGTTCATTTCAACTTGCTCCTTGTGAGCCATTATGCCAGCCTGGGTTTAGACTTTAGGGTTAATGGCGACTTTAGAGCATCACCCTGTCACCTCGTAGGAGAGGAATGGACCCATGACTCTAGACTTAGATGGGGACTGACTACATGGTCTTCGGCCTGCTTTCCCTGGTAATTGTTAGCATCATGTCATTAGGTAAAGAGCAAAAGATGACAGGGAGCCCACCATGGCATGATTGGGCTGCCTTTAGGAGCAATGTCTGTTGAGCTAAGATGCTCATTACCGAAGACCAGCACAAGAGGAGACGGGACGGAGGACAGTCTTAGATTGTAGGGGGATTATCGAGAACTTGCTCTATGCCAGGCCTTACACTGAGTACTTTAGATTCACTATCACATGTAATCCCAAAGATGACCCTCTCCAGTAAGTACTTTTGTTATTAACTCCATTTTATAGATGAAGATACGAAGCTTAGGAGATTGAAGTAATTTGTTCGAGGTTATCTGGTTATTAAGTGGCAAGGCCAGAATGCAGCCTAAATTGTCTGATTCCAAAGCCCACATACTGAGTTGGTGCACTGTCGTGCCAGCAACTCTGATGACTAAGGTATGGACTCAGTCTTGAGGAGACACAGAGAGAAGGCCCTAGCTGACGGAAGGGAAAGGACAGCCAGGAAAGGAGGCCCCTTAGACAAAGTGATGCTTGTCCTTAACCTTAACAGATGAGTCTGGTTCACCAAGGAAGGGGCAAGGGTCTTCTAAACAGAAGGCACAGAGGCTTGTGCGGTCAGTTTGGAGAAGCTGTGTTTAGTGTATCTGGCGTTCAGCATAGTGAATTGGTGGTCCGGTGCAGCGGTCCGGCTGCATCATGGAGGACGGGCGATGGGCCTGTCTGAGAGGCTGAGGGCCCCAGTCGGAGGCTCTGGTGTAACCAGGTGAGAAGAGATGAGACAGAGTCTGAAAAGGCAAAGACTCTCCACTTGGGGCAATTAGCTTTGCAAAGGGAGAAAAGCATTCTGGTGGCCACATGGTACATTGTCACATGGGAAACCAAAATGGGTTGTAGTGAGCTTTACCTCTTCCCGCTCCTAAAAGTACCCCTGGGAGAGCATCTGTCACTGACCCCGGGATTTCCTTCTCTTCTGGTAAGAAGATTGTGCTTCTTTCCTGTGAGCTACAGGCAGCTTCTACCTCCACTTTTCCATTCTCCCTTCTCCTTTTTCTGCAGACGTCTGACACTCTCCCCTCCCCTGTCTCTCCGCTGATTAACTTCACCTCCCACCTCACTGAGAAAATGGAAGTAGTCAGTGCTTCCTTGAAATCCCAGCGCCTCTCTACCCACCTGTGTGCAGACACTCAGCTCCGAGTCTGGTTACTAGCTCCCAGTCAGTTGTCTAACTAAGGCCAACCCCTCCACCCGCACACCAGGTTCCCTCCTCTTCCGTGGGCTCAAGGTGATTGTGCCAGCAGGTTTTCCTCTTATCTTTGATCATTAGTTTGCCCCTCTCTACTTGGTTCGTTTTACCCTGAAATTTCTTTTTTATTTTATTTTATTTTATTTATTTATTTGAGAGAGGGAGTAAGCGAGAAAGAGAGAGAGAGGCAGCACAAGCTGGGGGCCAGGCAGAGGAAGAGAGAGAAGCAGGCTCCCTGCCAAGCAGGGACCGCAATGTGGGACTTAATCCCAGGACCCCAGGATCATGACCTGAGCCGAAGACAGATGTTTAACTGACTGAGCCACCCAGGCGCCCCTCACCCTGAAATTTCTCTTAAAAGATACCCACTTGTCCCCACTTTCCCCTCCAGTTACCACCCCATTTCCCTGTTCCTCCCAAGAGCAAAATCAAAAGAATGTCCTTCTTTACTCTCTCTGGTTCTTCTCTTTGCATTCTCTCTTAAACCCACTCCGGTCAGGCGTTTGCATCCCAGTTCCCTGTGAGAACTGCTTTCGTCAGCGTGGCCGGTGAGCCTCACAGCCCTCAGTCCGGTGGGGAGAGTTCTCATTCCTCATCTGCTAGGGCGCTTAGCAGCTTCTGACAGTTGGTGACGCCCTCCTCTGTGAAACCCTGTGTTCACTTCCAGGACACCCCACTGTGGGTTTTCTCCTATCTGGATGTCTGTTCCTCCTAGGTCTACTTTACTGCTTCCAGGGCTCAGGGCTTGAACTTCACCTCTGTCCATATCCCCTGATGTCATCCATCCACTCTCATGGCTTGAAGTCTCAGGCTGACAATGCCCCACTTTATGTCTCCAGTTCGATGTCTCCCATGAACATCAGATACATATAACCCACCATGCAACGTTTCTCCGTCCAGTAGACCTCTCCAACAAGACCCGATTTCGAGTTCCTGAAGCTGACGTCTTCATTCTTGTCTCTGCTCCCCTTTCCAGTCCCTCAGAGATCCTGTTGGCTCTACCTTCCGACTACATATGGAATCTCGTCACTTGTCCTCACCCCCATGACTGCCACCTGTCCAGGTCGTTCTTCCCTGTCCTTGTGTCCCCACATGGTCTTTTCTTAATCGAGCGGCCAGAGTGATCCTGGTAGAAACTAAGTCCGATCTCTCATGCCCCTGTTTCGAATCCTCCAGGGGCTCCCCATTTCTCTACGAGTCAAAGCCAACGTCCAGTGTCCTGCTTGCCCCATACAATGCAGCCCTCGGTCCCTCCTGACCCCCCCCCCCGCCCGCCGCTGCTCCTTCCCAGCTGCCTTAAGTGTTGCCGCACGAGCCTCCGGCACTCCAGGCACACACCACTTCAGGGCCTTTGCACTGCTGTTCCCTCTGCCTGGGACACTCTTGCGTTTAGTCCCGTGGCTTCTTCCCATCTCCTTTAAGTCTTTGTGCAGATCTCCCCAGTGAGGCCCACCCTGACCACCCTTTTTATTTTTTATTTTTATTTTTACTTAAGTTCATTTATTTAAGTAATCTCTATACCCAGTGTGGGGCTAGAACTCATGATCCTGAGATCAGGAGTCATATACTCTTCTAACCGAGCCACCCAGGTGCCCCCTGACCCCCCTTTTTAAAACCCTGTACCTTTCTTTCCTCCCCTCATCCCCGGCTCCCAGGCACCACCACTGCTTCTCTTATCCGCGGTTTTTTCCCCATAGTACTTATCCCCTTTTCCCATCCTATATAATTTGTTGTGTGTATTGCTATCTCTGCCTATTAGATTATGAGCTCTATGGGGATAAGGCTTTCTACTGTGTGTGGATGTATTTTTAGCACCAACAACAGATTGGTCCATCATGGGTGTGCTCGA
The DNA here is from genome assembly GCF_024610735.1 of Ursus americanus. Taxonomy (NCBI): domain Eukaryota; kingdom Metazoa; phylum Chordata; class Mammalia; order Carnivora; family Ursidae; genus Ursus; species Ursus americanus. The sequence goes on from NC_142159.1 coordinate 11,710,967, forward strand.
TAGTTTTTGAATTAATGAATATGTACCCCTTACTTGTTGAGGATCTCTTCCAGGCCAGCTTCTTGGCAGGGTACTGGGGATCCAAAGATGAAGGAGAGTGGTCCCTGCCTTCTGTCCCAGCTCTTGTTTGTTTTGAACAAAAGCACCATTTGCCTGTTCAGCTGTGCCCTGCTCCCTCAGCCTGAGGCCTTGGACCCTTTTTGACTGTTCTGGCTATGTATTAGACCCATCGGCCTATGATGCCAGGGCCCTCTCTTGAATCATATCCAGTGTTATGCTGCCCCATGATGCGGCCGTCCCATTCTCTCCTGCCCGTTACTGAGGTGGCCCTGAATGCGCAGCCGCCGGCTGATGTGCAAAAGATCTCATCCTTCCTGCTCAGCAGCTTCCCCGAGACTGCACATAGGCTTTCCGTTTTCTCCCCCTTTTTGCCCCAGCTTTGAATTTGTCTCTACTACTGCTCCACTGGAATGACCTTGGGTGAATCGGGTCGCTTCTCTGAGCCTCAGTTTCCTCAATTTACATGTAAAATAGGGCTAATCCAGGACTTAACGCATAGGGATATTGTGAAAATTAGATGAAACACTGCATGTTTGGCATAGTCTCTAGGATGAATTACCCTTCAGTAAATGCTACCTTCTGTCACTGTTACCCTTATTGAGTTGTTATGGGTTAAGCAAGTCATTTATGAAGCACATTTATAAAAGCACTCAATGAATAGTAGTTACCATACTGCTGTCGCCCTCACAACCACCATAATCAGTCCTTTTAGTATCCCCGGTGCTCCTCTCCAGGATGACCCACAGAATCCATGGTAGCTATTCTTTGATCTAACCTTCCTGTTTTGCTTTTTTTCCCCCCCACTCAGACCTGAAAGAGGATTATGGCCAGTGGGACAGCCTCATTGAAGGCATCGGACCATCGCTCACCCCAGGGGCCCCACGCCATCTGTCCAGCCTGTAGGCACAACCAGCCATTTGTGAAAGGTCACTGAGCCGAGCTCCCATCTGGGGCCTGCCCGGGGACACCCGTAGCCTCCTATCAAGAAGTGGTTGATGTGACCCTTCTTCACAGATTGAGAGGATGTAATCATGCTGCTGATTGGATAACTGGGTACTTTGATCTAAACTTGTTGATCTTAAACTCATGCTGGGACTTGGGTCACTTACGGATTGGCAAACTGACTTTCTGGGAACTAAACCCTGATGGTGTGGGGTACAAGCAATGAGATAGAGTTGGGGGGCGGGGGGTTGCTTCAAGCTCCAAGCTGAACAGTGTTAACCCAGCGGCCTACTCCCTCCGCTTGCGCCATTGTGGCTTCTGCCGTGGAAGAAATGAAGCCGAAGGATGGTGTAAAATGCCCACCTTCAGGACCTCTAGCCCAGCTTAGCACTATCTCTTCCTACCTCTCAGCCTTCCCCCTCCCCAGAGCTACTTGGTAAGTTCTGAGCACTTCTGGTGACTTTCTAGGATATGGACCACCATCAGATTTTCTGTTTATTTTCTTGTTGCATGGAACATGGTCAGGACTCAGACTTGTGAGCCCACGGAGGAGGGCAGAAGCATTGTCCTCACAGCATAGGGAGAGAAACTGAGGTCCAGAGTGGTATCACAGAAGCTCTGGGTGTTACGGAGGTTTGCCAAAAATGTATCTTGACAAGAATCAACACAAGTTGGTGGAGATGGAGAACCATTAAGTGGCCATTTGAACAGACCCTTGCCCCAGGAGGGAGGCAGTTTGGTTGGTTAGAGTTCAGGAGGCCACCCCTGGAGATGTCTAGGAACACTTTGGTCTTGCCTCTTACCTCAGATACCATGAGCATCCAACTTGCTCAGAATCAGGGTGCTGTAATTGTCTGTTTTCCGGCTCTGAGGCCCTAGCCTCAAATGTATGTCAAGAAAAAGACTGAATTTCCATTCTGTTCCATTTATAATATGGATGATATTAATACTCATGTTTGCCTAATGATATGTTGGAATATTTTCTTTATTTAATCTGCATTAGAGCAAGATGGCGAGCCATCTGGAAGTAACTTTTCCTTCTGTCTTTCTTTGTTCGCTTACTACTTATACCCATGTGGAAAAGCCTTTAAAAGGAAAGGAAATCTTCCTGGAGATCTAACTCAAAGCTGTCTGGGAACATCAACCTGAAACTCTCCTCTCCACTCCTCTAGACTTCATGCCCCAGCCCAGGTAGGGGACCCCAGATGAGGCAGGAGCAAAAGGGAAATGCATCTCTACACAGTAGATCCAAGGTCAGTGCCACCAAAGCAAGCTGGGACCCATGTCTCCCTTCTCAACAGCTATTCTTTCTAAGGCGTGAAACATCAGATCCACTGAGGCTGTGGACCTTGGGAGTATCTTATGAATTCCAGTGAGACGGAGTGTGAGGAGAATATCATTCATTGAAGCACCGGGCTCTAGAATTCTGTATCCTGGTTTTGAGTCCTGGCTCTACTACTACTAACTGCATAAATTTGAGCAAATTGTATTCTCTTTCCATTCTCAGTTCCTGAATTTCTAAAACGGGAATCTGCATCATGAATTAAGAGGATTAAGCGTAAGGATGTGTGACCCATGGGTTATTTAAAAGTATGTTTCTTACTTTCCAAATATGTGAGATTTTTGTAGTTATCTTATAGCTTTTGTTTTCTGACTTTGTTGCTTTGTGGCCAAAGAAAATAACCCATATGGTCTTCATCCTTCCAAGATTTGTTGAAACTTGCTTTTTGGCCCAGTGTAAGGTCAGTTTTAAAAATATTCCATATATGATTTAAAAGACTGTCTATTTTGAAGTTTGGGGCTTGCCGTTTTACTCAGCAACACATCATGGACTTCCTGCTATGAATGCGTGCATAAGGGTACTTAACAGAGCCCACAAACCCCCGTATGGGGACCAGAGCCCCTCCGCACTCACAGAACCAGTAGATGCCACATCTTGTGACTGGGGCTGGCTCTGCAGATGTGGAGGGGCCAGCTCTGGCAGCATGAGCCCACGAGACCCAACCAATATGTCCAATGTCTACACAGGTATGTTTTGTAAAGAAGATTCTCAGAAACTGGATCTCTCTCTTCCATTCAGTTCATGTTCTGGTAATGACTCATTTATCCGGCAACACTGAGGTTGGTGAATTTTTATATTATTGAAAATTATCCTTTAAAGCCACAAAATATTGACTATTTTGAATGGCAATCTACCAAAAAGATAATGCACACATTTTCTTAATGTGAGCTGACCTCTGCCTTTTTAGGATGGTTTTATTAAGATAAACTAGATTGTGTGGTAGTTAAGAAGCAACCCCCAAAAGGAACAAGGGTATGTCTTGCCCATGTTCTTGTTCTCTGTTGGTTGGGGAAGCTCTGCCTGGCGTTGTTTTTATCCTCACGTGGGGACCCAGGCCAGCGGAGCTGCTGCCGTCTGAAAGCGTTTGTAGCCAGTTGCCATGGTTGGAGCACCACCAGCTCTTGAAGCTTCTGCCCAGAAGTGCCACCCCCTCACTGTTTCCATTCACATTTCATTAGCCAGACCAAGTCATCTGGCTCGTTTCTAACATCGCACACCACCCCCAAGAGAGCTGACGTATCTGCGAGCAGGTCTGAGGTCTGAGCGGCGGTGCCCTCTGGTCTGGAAAGATGTGGAGAGCTGTTTGCACCGGCCCTCTGTGGCCCCAGTGACTGTCCTCTGAGCTCTTTTGATTGCTTTTCAGAGCTTGTGTTGTCTCCCTTGTGGTCGGGCTGCTAGCCATCACTCCTCATTGCCTTCAATGTGCCGGCCCCTGGCGGCCCTCCCTGTTCATTTCAAGTTTGTGACTTCTGATAAACCACCTTATTTACAACTGTCTAAAATAGAACTAGGTAGTCGGAGAGGGCTTCAGAGACTCTCCTGCAGTTAAAACGCACTGCCTTTAGCGCTGGACTTTACAGTCCTTCCTTTGACTGCTCAGAAGGGGTATCACCAGGCCTTTGGTCCTTTGTCCTGATTTTTTGTTAGCTTCCAGGGGATAGAAAGACACCAGCTAAGTGGGCCTTTAGATAAGTAAGGTAATCGTGCATATTATTTGGCATTTGCTGGTAAATTACCTTCTAGTGAATCCTTCCCAAAAGCAAAGGAAATGTTTGGGGGTTTTTTTGCATCTTGTTCCCCATCCCATGATCAGACTGTTCCCGTGGAAGCCTCCTAGTGGTACATGGTGAAGCGTCTGTGCGCGGGATGGTGCATGAGGAGGGAAGGTTAGGCCGAATGGGTTCTTGCTGTGCCCCCGACACAGTCCCCAGGTGCCTCTCTTGTATATGTCCTGACATAGCTGCCTCCTTGCCCATCCTCAAGAGGACTACGAGGCTCTCGAAATGTCAGTCAATGGATGCTAACTCCATGTCTGGGCCTTGTGGGGACCTACATCTGCTCCCCTTTTTATCTGGGGCACCACTTACCCCTGGGCCTGCCGAGTGACAGAGAGACAGGAGAGGCTGCACTCTGTACTCAGGAACCATCCTCGTTAGGAAGTTTACTTTCTGTCCTGTCACAACCACATGCAGAAGCCAAGCGTCTCCGGCCATTGCCGCGTGGCGAAGGAACCGCGATGGTGATCATCGTAGCCTGTGTTTCCTGGGCCCTTCCTGGGCGTCAAGGATTATGTGCTCAGGGCTTCACGTGCATCATCTCGCTTGCTTCTCACAGGAACCCCCTGAGCTCAGGTGCTGTTGGCCTCATTTTACCTATGAGGAAACAGAACCTTAGAGAAGTGACTTGATCAAGCAGTCACAGCAAGAATTTGGCAAAGCTGGCATTTCAGCATCAGAATCCAAGCTCCTAATCACTGAGCCATATACTGTCAGATACGCATACTCGGTTTTGCACCTTCCTCTGTCTCTTTACTGTCGGGGTAAGAGTAATGTAATTTCATGAGAAATTGAATCAAAATACCAAATTCTATGGGGCACCTGGCTGGCTCATTCAGTGGAGCATGTGACTCTTGATCTCGGGGTTGTAAGTTCAAGCCCTACATTGGGCGTAGAGCTCACTTAAGAATAAAATCCTTAAAAAAAAAAAAAGAAAAAAATCACACTCCAAAAAAAAAAAAGTCAAACTCCAGCAATTTCTATATGACTTGTATTTAGACTCAGTGATATCCTCAGCGTTATTGAGAGATGGGTTGAGGAGGAAGGTGTGCCTCACCAAGGACTGTGGGTCGGGTGCTTGGTTGGTGTGATACGTGAGAAAAGCAGCTCAGGGATTGAGAAGATGGTCTTCGAAATCAGACACCTCCACCACTATTAGCCCTTTGGCCCATGCTGTTCATTCTCTGAACTTTGGTTTTTCTCATCTGTGAGAATTCTAGTAGTATTTACCTCTTCGAATTGTTATAATTAGATGAAGTAATGCGTGTGAAGCGCTTCGCACAGTCTGTACTAAGGGCTTAATCATTATCAGCTATGACAGCACTGTGTTCTTTGGTCCTCCTTACACGCCTGGACAGTCAGATATCACTTGCCCTTCCCTGAGTGGACCCCGGAGGTCCTAGTCTAAGTTCTTACTGCAGCTCGTCTGGCTTCCCGGGTATTTCCCTCGCAAGAAGCCTGCCCCCTGCCACCCAGCTGCTCACTGTGCGAGGGTGGAGCTAGATGAAAAGACGGTTTTTCTGTTCTCTTGACTCTGATTTCCTGCTCCTCACATCAAAACTCAAAACCCACCCTGCAGTTCTAGCCTGGCAGGCTCTCTTGCCCACCAGGAAGGGTCTACACTCGTAGGTTCCAGTTTGGGTTTCAGTTTCACTCCTGATCATCCAAACACACATTTCTACGCACTGGTTCTATGCACAGGTCCTAAAATGTTGAGTGGGAAAATCAGAGCTCTGTGCAGACGTCAGTCAGAGGGAGGAGGACCTGGGGGTGGGGAGTGTGTAATAGAGGCTACGTGCTGTGATTGTTGTCTGTGACGTTGGAGGTGGGCATAAAGGGGTTCCAGGGCCCCGTGACCTCCTCAGGAGACACTCCCCAGGCCCGATGAGGGCCTGTGAATGACCTCAGCTCTCCCCCTCGCCGCTAGCTCTGATTTCCCACCAGCTCCTCTGTCCCCTCCCCACTGCTGGTTTCCAGGTCCTTGGAGGCCAGTCTCCCCAGCAGCTCACCCCTGGACTGATCTCTTTCCCGCTGCATCCTGCTGCCAAAGCTGCCTAAAATGCTACTTTTGTATCGAAACGCCAGTCTGGCAAGGTGGTCTGAAGGGAGAAGGACCGAACTGCTGGTCTGGAGCCCTGGCTTCTTGTCTCGTCTCTTAGTCACAGTCGCTCTTGTCATGGTTTCTCTTGCTCGGTGACCTCGTGTAAGTGCTTGCTTTTCCTCTTGTGACTTTGGTTTCCCTACCTGTAAATTGGGCTATGGGGTGGTGGCTGTTGAATTGGCTGATCCCTGAGGCCCCTTCAGTGCTGTCGTTCCGGGGCGCTGCCCTGAAATTGTCAGGAATCTGCAGGACTCCCTTTTCCTTGTAAGATGGCATCTCATCCCCTCACTCTGTCTGGTCTTGCCCTACCCCTCCTTGTCCTCTGCTTCTTACTATATACTCTTTTTTCCCCAGTCCCCCTAATATGCCCACCCATTCCCCAAACCAACACACATTCCCTTTGGGGGGGGCCTCCCAACCTCCTTCCTGAACTTCCAAGTACTGCTAATCCTTTAGGCCCCTTTCGAGTTCCCCTCTTCTCTGAAAGCCTTCTTTATTAGACTCAACTAACATTTGATCTCTTGGCCTCCTGCTCCCCAGGAGAAACGCGTTCGTGCCATATTTAGTACTGGGCTGGATTACATTATTCCAGGAGCAGGACCCATCTGTTGCACGGGAAAATCATCCTCCTGTTGACTGACATGGGGAGCAGGGATCACTGTTCCCTCCTCGCTTGTCCCCCTCATCAGCAGGCTTCTTGTTCCCCAGCCAGACTTGGGAACAGCTGGTGTTCGCCCAGCCCTCGATGGCTCCAGCTGCCCCTGCTTCCCTTCCTTTCGGTTTTCTCAGACCCCAGCTGTGGGGCCCAGGGCAGAGCCAGGGACGGTGTGGCCCAGGGCAGCTGGAGGGAACCGAGCTACATGGACGTGGAGCGCCTGAGAGTTAGAAGGAAGGCAAAACTGAGCACAAATCACACCGATACTGAAAACGAGGGAAAGTTCGCCAGCTTATTTTCCCCATCTTGCTTTCATCTAAAAAAAGAAGCTGCTCAGAAATCCAGTCCTCAGCCTGCGAAGCCAGATGGTCCCTACATGCTCAGCCTGCCAAGTGCGCGTGTATAATTATTCATTTTCATGGTATCACACCCAGGTCTGAAGCCAGACACACTTTTTTGCCATTTGATCTGGAGCCAGTGAACCCTTCTGAGCCTTTCTCTTTTTCTGTAAAATGGGGTCACTAATGTCTGCTGTGCCCACCTCAGGATTGGAGGGTGGGGGGAGAGGGTTTCAGTGTCGGATGTAAGAGCACTTTGTAATTTGCAAGGCACGGGACAAATATATATTGCTATTAATAACCAAAGTGCCATATTTTGTTTTTGCCAGGGTGCTGCTACATAATGAGCTCTCTTTGTGCCAGATTCTGTGCTGAGTGTTTCACATACATTGTAGCATTTAATCCTAACAACATCCCCGCAAGGTAGTGCATGTTATCCCCTTCCCACAGCTCAGGAGAATGAGGTTCAGAGGATGTGCGAGCTCAGGCACAGTCACCCAGCATGCGGTTCCGTCCTGGAGCCAGGATTTGAACCTCAACGGGGGGGTTCCAAAGCCAGTGCTCCTGATTTCTGTTCGTTCCTATCTCACAAAAAGAAGGCAGCTCTTTGCCCTACACAGGCGGAAATGACCCATAATTTGCTCTCCAGTAAATGCCCGTGACAGTTGGGTCATACAAAGAGTCATTTGTGTTGATGACCCAACTGAGTCCTGAGAGTGCACCTTGAAGGCATTTCTAGCAGTAGAAATGGGCTGGTTCCGGCAGTCCATCCATCATCTGTCCACCTCCCAGAAAGTGAACAGTTCAGAGAACAAGCCCATTAGTACTGTACTCTATAAACCATGGAGCCAACCAACCGGCAGAAAAAAATTTTTTAAATCTCTGACTTATATATTATAGATTAGTGATTCTCAGCTCTAGACGCCCATCTGAATCACTTAGGAACTATATCCAAATACAGATGCCCTGGCCGTGTCTCCAGAGACCCAGAGAAGCTGATTCAAAAGGTATAGTGTGGGCTGTGTGTGTGTGTGTGTGTGTGTGTGTGTTATAAGCGCCAGGGGTATTTCTGATATGCAGCCTAGTTTGAGAACCCCTGTTATGGTTTAACACTATTAGCCTATTTTTCTCTTCTTTATGGAACAAGAGTACTAGCTGAAAATAGAGAATCATTAAATTTTAGAGTTGGAAGAGCCCTTTGGTGCATGAGGAAACCAAAGCTCGGAGAAGTTCAGCAAGAATTTGGTAGAGAATTAAAATCCACATATCAGGGCTTCTGGGTGGCTCAGTCAGTTAAGTGTCTGATTCTTGTTCTCAGCTCAGGTCTTGATCTCAGGGTCGTGAGGTCAAGCCCTGTGTTGGGCTGCACCTTGGGTGTGGAGCCTACTTAAAAAATCAAATCAAATCCAGATCTGGATTCCAGTCTCGTGCTCTAGATGCATCCATAGATGCTAGGGTTTTGTTGGATTATGAAGAAAATCCTCAGGACCCACTCACCATAACATCCGTGGTTTCCAGTGGTCATACCCTGGAGTTTTTGTGTAAGGAAGAAGCCTGGGCTAAAAGGTCTGTGAGAATCAACTCAGATGGCTCGTTCTCACATGTGTTCATTTACCCTAATGGTTGGCCCTGTCCTCGTGGAACTGAATCTAAGGGGCAAGAACGGCCAACGGTTAGGCCCCGTGTCATGAGTGCTATAATAGGGGCTCTCTAAGGCTCCGGAGGGGTACAGGGTGACCAACTTCAGCCCAGGAGGAAAGCTCTCAGACAGTAGTGTATACTTGAGCTTGGTATCTGTATTAGTTATCACAGCATAATAACCCCAAATTTAGCAGCTTAGAACAACAAACATTCTCTCACACTTTATGGCTCAGGCATTCTGGAGTGGCTTAGCTGCGTGGTTCTGGCTTAAGATCTCTCTTGAGGTTGCAGTCAGGATGTCAGCTGGGATTACTGTCATCTGAAGGCTTGACTAAGGCTGGAGGATCCACTTCCAAGCTGGCTCACTCACATGGTTGCTGGCAGGAGGCCTTAGGTCGTGGAGCTCTCCATGGGGCTGCTGCTCAAGGCATGGAGCAGGCTTCTCCCAAAGCAAGTGATCCAAGAGGGAGTGAGATGGAAGCTGCAGGGTGTGTTAGGACCCATCCTTGAAAGTCATAGTCCGGCGTATCCACACTTCCATATTATTACTCAGGCCAAGCCTAGTCAGTGGGGGAGGGGACCTTACAAGGGGGTGAACGCCAGGATGTGGAGATTATTGGGCGTCATTGTGGAGGCCGGCTACCACAGAATTGAAGATGCATGGAGTTTTCCAGATGGCCAAGGGAGAAGGCCTTCCAAGCACAAGAAATAAGATGTAAAGACACAAATACAAATAGCAAGGCATAGCATATTCAGGACATTGTAACTGGTTTGGAGAAAATAGGCGAAAAATGGGGGAAAGGGGAGCTTGAAGAAATCAAGGCCTTCTATGTCAAGTGAAGGAGTTAGGTCTTTATCATTTGGCCAGTGGTTTTGAGATGTTTCCACATATTGGAATCACGTGAGAAGATTTTAAAACTTCCAATGCCAAAGCTACACCCGTATCAAATAAGAACCTCTGGGAGTAGACCCAGATATTAGTAGTTTTGAAAGTTTCTCAGGTGGGGGCGCCTGGCTGGCTCAGTTGGTGGAGCATGCAGCTCTTGATCTTGGGGTCATGAGTTCAAGCCCCACATTGGGCATGGAGCCTACTTTAAAAAATAAAGTTTCTTAGGTGATTGTAATATGCAGGCAAGGTTGAAAACCAGTGCTGTAGGCCACACGAAGTAACCAAAAAGCGGGAAGCAGGAGAGTCATATGACCAGGCTTCCAGTCTCTTCTCAGAGATGAAAAAGTGCAGCTGTACTTTCCCTCTCTGCTCACCTTGAAAAACCAGAAAGGCCCCATCCTCTGTACTCACCCCTCACTCAGGTATTCTATGTTTCATCATCTTTACTACCAAAAAAAAAATGGAGCAGAAGTATCTAAACTTCAGCAGCCCCGAGTAACTTCTTATCATCCTAAATTGCCTATTTATAAATTTCCAAACCTAGTGTGGATGCCAACATTCTTACATTACCATAATCACTCTGGAAAGTATTTTTTTTCCCCGCTTCACACTTTCATATATCCATTTGTCTGTTTCCGCATGGTCCTCCCATCCAACAGGAGAGTGTAAATTAGGGCCAGGGCCTTCTGAGTCAGATGGACCTCTGAACTGGAGTCCTGATGTCATCACTTACTAACGTGTGGGGTGACTGAACCTCTCCGGCCTTCAACTAACTCATCTGGGAAATGCGATCCTATCTACCTCAGAAGCCGCTTGAGGATATTAGATGAGGTCACGCACGTTAAGACCTCTCCTCAGTGCCTGGCACATAGCACGCAATAAATGTTTGTTACCGTTCAGCATTCCAAATGACATTTTAATATCCCGTCACATCAACCACCATCCTCTCGTTTGGGTCTGCTTAGCAGTTCTCCCCATTGCCAGGGTTTTGAGCCATTTTTAGTTGTTTTTAGCTGTAATATTTTACATTTCTTTGTCTAAATCGGTGGCATTTCTCTGTAAAGTTCTTTCCCTAATATTTTAGACATGGAAATTGAAGATCGGAGAGATGAGGTAACTTGTCAAACGAAGGTCTCACTGCTTGTTAGTGTCAGAGCCAGGAGTAGGGCCAGGTCCCAGATACACTGAGGCTTATCCTTGTGTTCTTTCTCCCCTGACACCCAGACCCCGTACTCACCAGAGACTTGAAGACTGGCCCTTCTCACCTTCTCTTCTCCACGCTGAGTGATTCGGATCTCCCAGTGTGCCCTCTGACATGCCCTCTCCCACCCTTTCATCATCCTAGAGGCCCCTCATCAATCCACTATAATTGGAGCGGCAGCCCTGCTGGTCCCCTGGGAGGTGGGAGCAGACGATGACTAACACTTTAGAGACCTGGACTCCTCTCTTGGCGCCTCTGGATCTCTGTGGGTTGATGTTGTGCAATCAGATGGGGATGGAGAACCGTCTGACACATATCCCTCTCTCCTACCTGGAACACTGTCTGATTTCATCGAATCCACTTTCCCAGAACAGTAAAGCTTAAAGGGACCAGAGAGATCATTCTCTAACTAGTCCCTGTTATTTACAAAAGAGGAAATAGACTCAGTGATACGGGTTGATCAGTAGCAGATCTGGGCCTGGGACCCGGGCCAGGAGACTCCCAGTGTGGTGATGGGGAGACGGCCCTGGAGCCAGGCAGGCCTGGGTATGAGTGAGTCCCAACTGTGTGAACTTGGGCAAGAGAGTTAAGCAATGCCCAATTTCCCCTTCTGTAAAATGGTGATACCCAGCTCAGGGATGTGATAAGGAGTAAGTGAGATAACTAATGTAGAGTATGGAGCACTGTGCTCCATAAATGGTAGGTAGTCGGTAGAGCACAGGGCTTAAGAGTCTGGGCTTTGAAATCAGAGAACTGTTCAAATCCTAGACACCCACTCACGAGTTGAGCTGTGTGATTTTGGACGACTTATTTAACAAGAGCTAATACTTACTGCACTTACTTGTTCCAGGCGTTATGCCAAGCGCCTTAGAGATATTATTTCATGTAATGTTCACAACACTTATGAAATAGGTGCCATCGGTATCCTGCTTTTACAATTGGGGATACTGAGGCATGCACCAATTTAATAATTTTGCCTCAATGTCTGTATTTCTTTTTTTTTTTAAATATTTTATTTATTTATTTGACAGAGAGACAGCGAGAGAGGGAACACAAGCAAGGGGAATGTGAGAGGGAGAAGCAGGCTTCCCGCGGAGCAGGGAGCCGGATGCAGGGCCCGATCCCAGGACTCTGGGATCATGACCTGAGCTGAAGGCAGACGCTCAACGGCTGAGCCACCCAGGCGCCCCTCAATGTCCGTATTTCTGATTCTTCTCTACTTTAATTCTTTTCTGCTAAGCACACCCATCTTCTTCCTTCAATGATGAAGAATTTTCTCCTGCTTTTGAGCTTTGAAACAGGCTGTAGTCTCTTCTGTCCTCCTCCCCTCTTCTCTTCATCAGATTCTGTTCCTCCCCTCTGTTCCAGCATTGCCATGGACTCTCCTTCTCTGAAAAACCCACCCTGCAAGCCTCACACCAGCTGCTCCAGCACCTTCTCAGCCCTGTCTGCTGCCAACACCTGGGATCTACTCCTCAGGGCTGTTAGCTTCTTCTGCCCAGGTCCTCATGCACACTGGCTCCCCCGTCACACAAAGGATTCCGTAAAGGACAAGTGTCCCTGGCCAATTCAGTTCAACCAACATCATACCTGCTGTGTCCCTGCTGGACCAGATGTTGGGCACTGTCCCGACTGTTCCACCAGGCTGACAGATCTCATCTGGCTCACCCCTGCCCTATAAAAATAAAACGCAGATTTCACACCCCAAATGCGGAAGTCTGAAAACACAAATGCCAGCAAAAAAGTGGAATTGGGGAGAATACTCACTGGGAATATTCATTCCCTTCTGGTGGCACGCCAGTCAGTTGGTGCAACCACTTTGGAAATATCTTCCAGAGTCGAAGATGCACATACCCTACGAGCAGCACGTCTACTCCTAGGCAAACCCGAAGAAATCCTCGCTCACGTGTACAAAAAACCACAGAATTGTTTCTTGCAGCACACAAATGTTTCTTCATCACAAAAGTTATTGTTTCCCCAAATCTCCAACTAGGGTTTAAAAAAAATAATGAGGGGCGCCTGGGTGGCGCCGTCGTTAAGCGTCTGCCTTCGGCTCAGGGCGTGATCCCAGCGTTCTGGGATCGAGCCCCACATCAGGCTCCTCCTCTGGGAGCCTGCTTCTTCCTCTCCCACTCCCCCTGCTTGTGTTCCCTCTCTCGCTGGCTGTCTCTCTCTGTGTCAAATAAGTAAATAAAAATCTTTAAAAAAAAAGTGAAAATACTGAATTTTTAAAAATCACATTTCTTTTTAAAAAGTTCATTGTGATAAAATATACCTAACATGAAATTTACCCTTTTAATCCCTCTTAAGGGTACAGTTCTGTGGTATTAGTTGCATTCACATTACATAACCTAAAAATCCCATGTTTCTTGAGGAGCACAGGTTTAAATATCTAGATGGTAGAATGGAGTAAATTAGGAGCCCCCTATGTTGTTAACAAAGCATTAAATAACCTATGTTTTAATTTATCCTAGCACTTAACTGCCCCTTTTTCTTATTGACACAAAAGATAAGTGCTGTTAGGCTTTTTTCTTCCTGATTCTTGTGCTTCTATTTTTTTTTCCAACTTTGTATCATGAAAAATTTCAAACACAGAGAAAAGTCGAAATCGTAGTACAAAAACACCTGTAAACCCACCACCTGGATTCAATAATTTGAAACTCTTGGGGCGCCTGGGATGCGTAGTCGTTAAGCGTCTGCCTTCGGCTCAGGGTGTGATCCCAGCGTTCTGGGATCGAGCCCCACATCAGGCTCCTCCACTAGGAGCGTGCTTCTTCCTCTCCCACTCCCCCTGCTTGTGTTCCCTCTCTCGCTGGCTCTCTCTCTCTCTGTCAAATAAATAAATAAAATCTTTAAAAAAAATTTTGGAAACTCTTACTCGTGTAGTTTATAAAACATCACCTTCATAGGTCTCTTGGGTTAGTCCTCTGTTTTCTGTATCCCATTCAGGTCCATTTCTTTCTGGGCTTCCTTTTTCCTTTTGCTTGAGTACGCACACTGCTTCGAAAGGTGGTGTGACACGGAAATTGGAGTCCTTGTAGGACCTCAGATGTGTATGTTAATTTGGCTGCAGAGAGAATTCTAGGTACAAATTCATTTTTTCCCTCAGACCTTTGAAGACCTTACTCCTTTGTCTTATAGCATTTGGTACCGTTGGTAAGAGATCTGATGCCAATCTAAGTCTTGATCCTTTATCTCTGGGAACGCTGGACGCCAACTTTTATCTTCAAAGGTCAGAACTTCACCAATACATGCCTAGGTATGTATCTCTTTTTGATTGAAAGACATTTATGAATGAAGGACTTGGTCGATTAGTATAGATAGCTAGCTGGTGTAGGTTCTTCTGAAGCATGGGAGGTTTTCTTCACAGAGGACCTCTTTCCTGTGTGGGAGGTCTGACTATGGGCTCTGAGGAGTGGGCAGGGCCTGTCAATAAGCAAGCCTCCCTTTAGGCAATCTCGGGATCCCCGAAGTTCTAAAATAAGGAGTGGAACAATGTGGTACTGGTCCGTGAGTTGCAATGGACAGAAAACAGGCATGATCCAGCTTAAGCAAAAACAATTTATTGGCTTAGGAAGTTTGAAGTAGGTTTGCTAACTATCTGCATGGTGGCAAGATGGCTGCCAGCAGCCCCAGACTCCCGTCATCTTTATAGTCCGCAATCCCAGAGGCAGATCCTAGAGTGTTCTCTCCCAGGCACCATATTATTAGACCCCGTGGAAGGAGGCTCACTCTGCTTGGGTTCTGTACCTTCCTCTTAGACCAGTTGCTGTGGATAGGAGATAGGTACTAAAATTGGCCAGGGTTGAACCATGCCCCATTTCTTTCGCCTGGGGCAGGCATGACGCTGTGACTGTTTACCAGAACGATGTGGGATGGCAGAAGGGCAGGCAGCCCCACAAAGGGCAGAATTCCAGGCAGGCAGACCACCCATATCCTCATAAGGATTCTAGGGTTTCTCATTCCCGGATGGAGCTGTCTTTCCCTTCTGGGACCTCTGGCTTTTTCACCTGAGAACCCTCCCTGAGATCTCTCACTTTGCTTAGAAATCACTTCCAATGCCTTTAGCAGGTTTGAAAGCAGCGATTCAACCCTGGAATGCATTGGCACAGCACTATTCATATGAGAACATCTACCCTAAAAACCAAATCATTAAATTTATAACTTTTTTTTTTTTTTTTTTTTACTGTCAAGTGGTACATGCAAAGCAGACGTCCTCACTTCCCCTCTGAGCCCCACCCAATGCCAGCTCTCACTTCTGAAAGTCAGGAATGGTCTGCAGTGGAGAGGGGGTCAGAGACATGGTAGAAATCAGGAATGGAGTCAAGGTCAGGGATGGAATGAGGGTCAGGGGAGAGGGGAGGGTCTGAGAGAAATTAAGGGTTGGATAGGTCTTTCAGAAGTTACTTGGTGATTTTTTTAATAGTAATTTTCTATTTTGACTCAGTTCTATCAAAATGTCCCCCATATCGAATTGGCTTTGCCAAACTGCCCAGCTTTGAGGCCCAGTTGGAATGAGACTCAGATAGCTGACTCCCAGGCCGACACTCTTATCAGATGGTGCACAGTCTCCTTGCAGAGAGAGCCCAGACCCAGACAGGGCAGATTCCAGCCGGGCTCTGCCCTCATTTGTCTCCCACGGGTTACTGCCTGAGCAGATGCTCCACCCATCCTGTGTCCCGCTCCCCACACCCCCTTCCTCTTCCTTCTGGGTTCAGAGCAGGAAGGTGAGTGTGGAACAGGCAAGGGTGAGCTAACTGGCTGCTTCCACCTCCTGCCCCTGCTCTTCGTGTCTCTGCAGCCTCCTTGTCTTTCATAAATAAAGGCTGAGGCCCAGAGGATGCCCTCACCGCCTTGTTCCACCCTGTTCACAGCCAGAGCTGCAGAGCCTGTGGACTTCCTCGCACTGCTACAGTGCCTGGGAAAGCCATAGGCCACAGTCCCCGGAGCCCTGGAGTCCTGGGGCAGACAGAGCAGTTGTTTCCCAGGGAACCATCCTTCCTCATGGTAAGGTCTCAGCCTTGAGTCAAAATTTTTGGCTTTGATTTGGTTTCTCTTCCCTTTTTCCCCTCTTGTATTCACAATACTCGCCACCCCCATTCTTTGAGTAAGAGATGCTGTCCCAGTCAGCTTGGGCGGCCGTAACAAAGTATCAGACTGAGGGGCTTAAACAACAGACATTTACTCCTCACACTGTTGGAGGCTGGGAAGTCCAGAATGAAGGTGCCAGCCGATTTGGTTCCTGGTGAGGGCCCTCGTCCTCGCCTGCGGACACCTGTCTTCTCCCTGTGTCCTCACGGGACATAGAGCAGTCTCTCTCTCTTCTTTGTCTTCTGTTCCCTTAGGGCCACTAATTCCATCATGAGGGCCCCACACTCATAATCCCATCTAAACCCTATTACCTCCCAAGGGCTCTGCTTCTCAATGCCATCCCATTCCCAGTTAGGACCTCAACATATGAATTTTAGGGGGACACAAACATTCAGTCCATAATAGATGCTTATTGTAGAAATTTTTGACAAATAAAAAAAAGTAAAATGGAAGAATAGTACAACCTCTCCTACCAGCTAAAGGTAAATAGTGTTTAGAAACTTCTAGCATATTTCCTCAAGTATTTCTCAACACTTTTTTTTTTCAACACTTTAAAAAATATCATATATGGAACTTTGTATCTCATAAGCATCTTCCATATTAAACAATCTCTATAAACATTTTGTAATATTCATGCATTCACCATTTTAAATGAATAGTATTTTATCCTATAACCATGCCGTAATTTATGTGAACAATCTCCTCACGTTGGATGCTGAGGTTATTATTTTTACTTTTTTACTGTGACGGAACCTTTCTGTGGCTTGACTATGGTGGTGGTCCCACAAATCTACATGTAATAAAATTACATAGAACTAAATACACACAAATGAGTGCACATAAAACAGTGAAATCTGAATAAGTTGTGTGGATTGACGATTATATGAGATATTATTGCCATCGAGCAAATGTGTCCCCTCACAATTCCTATGTTGAAACTTAATCCCCAGTGTGGTGACGTTAGGAGGTGGGGCCTTTGGGGGTGACTAGGTCAGGAGGGTGGAGCTCTCGTGAATGGAATTATGAGAGAGAGACCAGAATTTCTTCACCGTTCTGCCATGTTGAGGACACAGCAAGATGCCCACCTCTGAGCCAGGAAAGGGGCTCTCACCAGACATGTGATCTGCTGACGCCTTCAGTTTGGACTTCCCAGCCTCTAGAACTGTGAGAAATAAATGTTTGTATTTTCAGCCACCCACTTTTTAGTGTTTTTGTTATAGCTGCCTGAACAGATTGAGATGGTTACCATTGGGGAAAACTAGGTGAAGGGTATAGAGAATCTCTCGATAGCATTTCTTATAACTGCATGGTAATCTAAAATTTAACTCAAGGGGTGACTGGGTGGTGGCAGTCGGTTGAGCGTCTGACTCTTGGTTTTGGCTCAGGTCGTGATCTTGGGGTTGTGAGATCGAGCCCTGTGTTGGGCTGAGCGCTGAGCGCAGAGTCTGCTTAAGATTCTCTCTCTTCTAAGCCTCCCCCTGCTCCTGCGCGTGCCCTCTCTCTCTCAAATAAATAAATCTTTAAAAAATAAATAAATAGAAATTTACTCAAAATAAAAAGTTTTAAGAAATCCATTACAGTGAACATCTTCTGTAAGTACCTGTATACATCCTCAACTTCTCATTATTTCCTTTAGGTCCGTTGCTATGAGAGAAATTACTCATTAAAAACTACTCATTTCTACTCATTAGTAGAAAATAAGAGCTCTCGGGGCGCCTGGGTGGCACAGCGGTTGAGCGTCTGCCTTCAGCTCAGAGCGTGATCCCGGCGTTATGGGATCGAGCCCCACGTCAGGCTCCTCCGCTATGAGCCTGCTTCTTCCTCTCCCACTCCCCCTGCTTGTGTTCCCTCTCTCGCTGGCTGTCTCTCTCTCTGTCGAATAAATAAATAAAATCTTTAAAAAAAAAAAAAGAAAAGAAAAGAAGAGCTCTCGATCTCAGCACACTGGGGCTTCCTGTCTATCACCCAAGAAGGCTTGTGGGCGTAGAAAGCTGATCTGTAATTCAGAGGAGGAGGAGGGGTTAGCCATACTCACAGACTGTTCTGTTTTGCTCCCTGTAGGCCCTCCACTGGCGGAGTCAGGGGAATTAGGTGACATGATTCAGATGTCAAAGACACCAAGCTAAGGCCTGTTACACACATCTCTAGTAGGACTAAACCATTGCCACCAGGGACAGACATATAGGTTCTTGGACCAGGGCACCCCTCCCTTAGCAGTGCTTGAATGGGGTCAGTCTATATTTGCCATTACTGTGCTCCCAAGGTTGATTACCCCTGTTCCAATTAGCACATTGTTTCTGTAAGTGTATGGTTATATTCTAGTGAATTACAGCCAAATCTTGTTGACCTTGGAGCCCTTCTATCTCATTAAGGCACTTTTCCTTAACCCCATATTCAGTAGAACTGGAAGGCTCTGGAAGGCTCCTAGCCCCCGTGAAACTGTATACAGAATTTTGAGTGTATAGTCAAATGTGCATTTTTCTGTAGAAGGGGTGTGTACATTTATCAGATTTTTCAGAAATGAATATCAATTTAAGAGTGAACATCCCATGGCTCCCATGTTCCAGATCTTGTCCTCAGGGCTTTACATACATTATCTCATGTTATCCCCACTGAGTCAAGAATCTTGCCCCAAGTTATCAGTTTGGGCAAGTTAAAAAACTACAGCTTGCTCTTTCTTTCTTTCTTTCTTTCTTTCTTTCTTTCTTTCTTTCTTTCTTTCTTTCTTTCTTTCGATTTATTTATTTATTGGAGAGAGAGACACACACAGAGAACATGGTGGGGAGGGGCAAAGAGAATCTTAAGCAGACTCCCAATGCGGGGCTTGATCTCCAGACCCTGAGATCAGGGCCTGAGCTGACAAGAAGAGTCAGACAATTGACCGAAGGCGCCACCCTGGCGCCCCAAAGAACCACTGCCTTCAGGTGACTCTGTGAATCTTTTCTCTGGTGCAGTCGATGTCTGCCCTGCAGGGAAGTCCTATCCCCCCCAACTTTTTTCTCTTCCTGAATGGAGAAAGAGTTATTGGCAACAGCACATCCACGACCCCTGCCAAATGCAGCTGTGGAATGGCTTTGTTGATTCTTCCTGGACACTGAGCGCCACTGTCTGTCTCAGAGTCTCTAGTTACCTGTTTTATCCTCTCATTCACAGATCCCTGTGTGCGCTCAGATTAGCTCGTGAACTAGCACCTCGTGTCTGCTTCTCGCCCACCTTGGCGGCTTGGATGCCATCTTCCACTCTCCTTTCTTCCAAAAGGCAGACCTGCTGTCTGTTTACTCTCCCTTTTACTCCATCAGAGTCTAGAAACTTTACGTTTTCTAAAGGACCATGGGGTTGCTTTCTATCAAAAGTGGTATGCATTTCAATGTTAGCTTTTCAGTAGAAAGTCAGGCAAGAGGCTTTTCAATATTTGTTTATTTACTGACTATTCATTAATTTTCCAGATACTGTTCTAGGCACTACAGATATGGATGAAAAGCTTTGCCCTTGCAGAGCCTAGATTTTAGAGGAAGAAAACAGATAGTAAACAAATAAGTAAAAAATATAGTAGGTCAGATGCTTTTAAGTGCTGAGCAGAGGAAGAAAATAGGGGTAGGGCATAGAGAGGGCCAGGGACCGGGCACTGCATGACCACCGGGTGGTCAGGGAAGGCCTCGCCAAGACGTAACCAGCGAGCAAAGGCCTCTGTGTACAGTGGAGAAAATGTGGGTTTGGGGGCCAGACAGGCCCAAGTTCAAATCCTGACTCTCCCCTTTTAACTGTGTGGTCTTGGGCTAGACCTTAGCTAGACCCAGCTTTAGTTTCTTCCCTTACAGCAATGCAGAGACAAGTACCCACTTCATGAGAACTCTGTAGGATCGGAACAAAAGAATATATATAAAATGTCCAGCACCAAATATGGGAACCACTGTCCTAGCTTTTGCTAGATGATCTTGAGGGTCCATCTAGTCTAGGGTTCCCTTAATTTTGGAGGAGGGTCTGACTTGGATGCAGAGTCCCCAGGGGAAGCGCTGGCGTCTCCTCCCTTCCTGAGTCCCACCCCAAGAGGCGTCTGAACCTTCTCTCCTGATGATTTAGATGCAAACCTCTCTGCAGCAATGGTGCGAACACTCCTTTCTGAAAAGAGGCTTTTTGTTCTTAAGGAATAGTCTTCCTATTTCTCTCTTTCCCTGCCTGACAAGGGTGTGGTCTGCCATCCGTTCCCTGATTGCAAAAACCTCCCCTGATTCCACACCCTTGATCTATTTCCATCTCTCTACCACTTGTTTAAAATAAGGAGCTCATTGCTATTCTGCCCACGGCTGCGTCTAAATCATAACTGGGCTGGGAGTTGAATACATTTTTCTTTCTTCTGCTAAATACCACTTTTATCTCTCCGAGCCCACAAGCCCTCGGACGACAGTCTGCTTTAGTGGTCCAGGCGAGGGCCCAAGGACCCCTCTCTTGCTCAGAGGGAGACTCCCTCCCCATGACCTGGGTCTCTCCCCCTGAAAATCCTCCGGCACCTGGAGCTACCCAAAGCCACCTTCCAAGCTGTCCCCTCCTGTTTTCACTGTCCTTCACCCCTTGCTGGGGGTGGGGGCTCTGTGAGCCTTTGAGTCTCCGGTCTGTCCTGTGAAGGCTAGAGTCTCAGCACCCTCTGGACTTACAGCTCCCCTTTTTTTACTTTTGTTATAGAAGGTAGAAGATTGGCGAAATGAGGGATGCAAGGAGCTCCAAAAAGCAATCTCATAAACATGACTTAAAAGAGACTTTTGACTCTGAAAAGAAATGATGTCATCTCTAAATTCAGCCTGAAACTCGTGCTTTTTCATCTCTAATCTTTTCTCGTCTAAGGCTTAACTCCTCCCGGGTACCTCCTTTTCCTTCCCATGAGAAGGGTCAGCATGAGTATCGTCTTATAGACCATCTTATCAGCCCCACTGGGGAGGGAGGCAGTGGCTTGTCCCAGATTAGGATGTGAGGCTCCCCTGGGGACAGACGAGCCTGGAGTGTCCCTTGGCTGCCTCGTTATTTTAATCATTATGAATTTTTCCTTTTCAGTTAGTCCCCGTGCACTTGTGATAAGAAATCCTTGCCCCCACCATTGCAGACATCAGGTCGAAGGCAAAAGAGTAAGTGCCCCATTCTGTTGTTGGGGAACTGAGAGTCACTGGGAAAACAAAGGGTGAAGGCCCCAGAGAGAGTCGGGAGTACAGGATGGAGGGAGGATCAGAGCCTCTGCCTCAGCTGCAGAAATGGCCCCCTCTAAAGGGGGGGGCTCCCAGCAGGGGAGGCGGATGGCCGGAAATGGGCTCTGAAGCTTGTCAGCCTCTCCTCAGTCCTGATTCTGCTCTTTCCTCGCTGTGTCGCCCTGGACAAGCTATTTTGCCTTTCTGAGCCTCAGTTTCCCCATCTGTACAGTGGGAATAATAACATTTCTACCTTGAGATGTTGTTGTAAGCATTACACAAGATGATACGTAAAAAGGTGCCTAGCACAGTGTGCGACAACCAGTAGCTGTAATTACTAAATGCCTCCAGGACGCTGGGCAGTGTGCCAGTCACTGGAAATACTTACACGAATAAGGCAGATTCCTCGCCTTTGAGGGGTTGATTGTCTTGTGGGTGGAACAGCAAGCCAGCATTACCGTGCAGCGCATTGGGAGTGGCACTGTCTCTGTAGCGGTGGAATAGATCGCCCTGTCTCGAGGTGAAATTATATGTGTGAGCGCAGAAGCTGAACCCGTGACCTTAATAATGGAAATGTAAAAAAATAGTAGTAATAGCAAGTAGCAACCAGCCATTTCCTAAGAGAGGGTGTAAATGTCACAGCGGCCAGTGAATTTCATTTTCTCTTTGGCAAGTCTGGTGATGAATAACGGAAGCGCTGAGTGTGGCTTTTCTAGGGCCTTAATAAAAGTAATTGTCCCTAAGGCCCCGTGCATACCAACTCCTCCTCCGACAAAGGCCAGCAGGGTCAGAACTGGGATGGTATGGGCTCCGGGCTCCCCACCCACCCCTTGCCGGGGAAAATAAGTAGCAAAATGGCCAAAGGGCAATTTGGGAGGAGGCCGCTGGCCAGAACCTGGCGAATCTAGTAAGATCGCCAGGGCACGGGCAGGCTCAGTCTATAGAGCACGTGACTCTTGAGTCGGAGCCCCAGGTCGGGTGTGGCGATTACCTAAAAATAAATAAAGTGATCACAAAGTAAGCAGATCGTTTGTATGAGGTCAAGGAATTCAGGAAAATGCCTTTTTGCAAAGTTTAAATTCAAGTGGAACCCTCTCCACTGTCCCTCCCTCGGTGGCCTGTGGGGCGTGGCAGGAGATGTGGGAATGATGCGACAAAGGGCCGGAGGTCCTGTCACCCTGCTAGTGACTTCTGCCCACACACAGAGCGTCTGAGGGCATGTCCTCGTGCGGGTTCAGACTTGAGGCCTTGTCCACGGTGCCTTGTGTGTCCTGTCATTTTTGTTTTCCCCCTCACGTGCATATGATACTGTAACGGGGTCTGAATTCTTTTCAGCTCTGGAAACCCACAGATTCTGTAACCCGTCTGTGATGCAAGTACCTGTCACTTCTTAGGAAACTGAGGCTCAGAGAAAGTAAACAATTTATCCAAGATGAAATTGCTAAGATGTGGAAATTCCAAATCTGGAACCCAACTCTGCTGGCTGTGAGTCCAGTTCTAGATGCTTCCTTCCCTAGGGTGTAGGCGTCCCTGGGGCATGCCTGGGCGGATTTGGGCTTTTGCTAAGAAGGAGAAGGTTCTCCCAAAGGGCTGAAGATCTGTGTGGCCTCAAAGTTCCCCTCCTTTTCTCAATACCCCCTTTCGTGTGAGAGGTCACAGGGACATTAGGAAGGCAATGGTGGGGGGTGGAATGAACCCCAGCTTCAGAGGCAGGAGGTCAGAGCTCTCCTCCAACTCTGTGACCCTGAGCACATCGCTGCCCTTCTCAGAGTCTTGGGGTCCTTCTGTACTGTGGGGAGTCTATGCCATCTCCCTGCCTACCTCTTGGGTATGACAAGAATCAAAATAACAAGTGACATCAGAAATGCTTTGAAAATATGGAAAGCATGGTAACAAGTGCCAGGCACGATTCTGAACATCTTCATACAAACATGAGGTCTGGCGGCCCTCAGATTGTGTCTCTCATGCATTTGCTCGGTGCTGGAAAAAATGCTTCTAGAGTCCTTCCCCTGTACCAGACACTGTGTTCAGTACTGAGGACCCAAGGAAATCTCCAGGCTTTGAGGAATTCAAAGGGAGAAGAGACAGATGTAGACAAAGAATGATGGCACGTAGATGTGAGGACTTTAAAATGATGTCCTCAGTCGAGACCTCTCATTGAGGTGTCCCGAGGTGCTGTGGGATTTAGAAAGGGGTGGGGTGGGCAACAGTTGGGACCAGAGAAGGCCCCACAGAAGGAAGATGAGGAGGAAGGTGATAGGGGGCGTGTGCAGGGGGGTGGAGAGGTAAGAACGTGCACGTGTGTGGCAGCATGGCTGGAGCGTGGGCTGTTTGAGGAAGCATGGTAGCTGTTTCTTATTTTCGGAATGGAGCCTCATGGTCACCCTGGAGTTCTCTTTGCGGCATGTTTAGGTAGGTATGTGTGTGTATATTGGGTTGCCTCTGGGGAGAGATTTTCTGTTGCTGTTTTTTTTTTTTTAAGATGTTATTTATTTATTTGACAGAGAGACAGCCAGCGAGAGAGGGAACACAAGCAGGGGGAGTGGGAGAGGAAGAAGCAGGCTCCCAGCGGAGGAGCCTGATGCGGGGCTCGATCCCATAATGCCAGGATCACGCCCTGAGCCAAAGGAAGACGCTTAACCACTGAGCCACCCAGGCGCCCCTTCTGTTGCTGTTTTAAACTGTCTCAGCTGCTACCCGGACCAGCTCATGATCCCTCACTTCTAAGTCAATGCAGTGCTGTTCAGGTTACAACCTCAACTGCAGGGTCCCGCCGTGTCCGAGAGCGCCTAGTGCTGGCAGTTCCTCAGAGAAAGTCTGGTTGCATTGGTTCGCTGCCGACTGGCGTAACTCACCCCATGATGCGGGGTCTTCAGCCAAGCTCTCATGGCTTGGTTTCCATTGGGCCCAGCATCCACCAGGCCATCCCATCCCAGGTCCAGACAAGACTGGTTTTGATCACAATCCACTACAACTTTATCCATAAGAGAACACTGGATGCCTTCTTCAGAAGGGGCTGTGAATAGGGCAGGTTACTTAGTTTTCCAGAATTCATCTCATGGATGGCATTTAATCTGCACAGACTATGTTATTTATCCTATGAGCCCTTTCCAGTCGGGACAGTAGGGTCCAACGTTGCCATTTCATGACTTCTTTTCTTTTTCATCGATCCTGATCTTGACCCAGTTTCCCCTACAGAGAGCTGTGTGGATTTCTGTCTTGGACAGAGAGAGTTGGAGCGGAGGAGGAATCTTTAGAGATCACAGTCCTACTTCACAGATGGGGAGAGTGGGGCCCAGAAAAGGCAACAGCCTTGTTCAAAGTTGCACAGGAAGTTAGCTGCAGGGCTAGGCCCAGAACCAGGTCCTCTGACTCTAGTCCGATTTTTTTGGTTGGTATATAAAGGTGCTTCTGTGCTTTGGAAGTGTTCGTGAACCCATCTGCTGTGTACGAGGCAATATGCCATATCCTGGGAAGAGACAGCCGTATAATCCCTGTCCTCTAGGAAGTTACAGCCAGGGTAGCAGAGCACAAATAGAAAAAGATAGCTGTTTGATTTAAGACGGCCCTGGGGGAAGCCAATATAGTTAGGCAAATTTGGCTATGTCTAGGGGTGAGATCTGTAAAGCTCCGAGTGCCCGCCTAGCCCTCCATGAGCTTCTGAGAGAGATGATTATCAAGATTTTTTGTTTAGAAAAGAAGAAAAAAAAAAGGTTTCAGTCTTGTTAGAAGCAGACAAGCCACAGCAGGACTTCTGGACCAGCCATAGGCCAGCAGAGAGCAGTGAGGAGCCTGAGGGAATGCAAACGAGTCAGATGGGGGACCCGATTCCCAGTGGAGCTGTCCCCTAAGCCATCTGCTCTTGAAGATCCCTCCTGGCAGCCCGGAGCAACTGGGGAGCAGGACGGAGGTCTCTGAAACACAAATCCCCAGTGGTGATAAGGCCACTGGGCAGAAGGCTGTTTGTCTTTCCTCTCTCTCAGTGAGTGGAGTTTATAAAGGACACACGGAGTATTTTTTCTGGCTGGCCCAGTGTCCTTCCCATGCAATGGCTAGGGGCTGCTATCAGAGGCTCCTGAGAGTGGCCATGGATTGGCTTCCAGAAAGACAAGTTAAAACCCTGCTCCAAGGTAAGCTCCTGAGCCTGGACCCTGGCAAATTAGTCTTTTGGCCTGGTTGCCATGGAGACAGACAGGCAGCAGCTGCACTGGGAAAGGAACCAGAAGCTTCACCAACATCTAGGATTCTGAGACAGCCATGGAGGGGGAGGGGGCTTGACACCGCCCTTTCTCCCCCAGATACAGAGGCTCCTGTCTCTCCCCGCCCGCCATCCCCGCCCCAGTGCCTAGATTCAGAAGATCTGGTGAGTTGCCCGAGTCACAAAAGGAGCCATGGCGATGCTGGCTCCTGAAACCCTGCTTTTCTTCCTTCCAGGCCAGTGCCCTCCTGCAGCACCATCATTGTCTCCTGCTCAGCTTTTGGAGCAAACAGATCTTCCAGTGCTGAGCTCCTGGGCCCTGGGAGGGTTCCCTAGCTCCCTCCTTGGAGGTGAGTCCCAGAGTGTGGGCCACCGGAGGCCAATTTGGCCCCATGCTCTGTTGCAGTCTCTGGAGAACCTGGCAGAGGCTGTGTGGGGATGTGACCAGCCATTGTCTGGGAAAGGAGCTTGAAGCTGAGCCTAGAGGGAACTCGGCAAATGATGGGGTTTATTGTTCCCTCATTTGAGACTACACGGATATCATTAATGTGTGGCTTCAAGTCCTGCCCTCCCTTGCCTGGTGGAAACCGGTCCTTGGCTCTCCCTTCCTATGGGTTATCTCTGGAAATTGAAGGTGGGAGAGTAGGGGCCTGGGATCCAGGTCGCCTGAGTCCACTTTCCCAGCAGAGCTGCCAGAAGGTTGTGTCTCAGCGTCTCGGTTTCCTCCTCTTTGGTAAGAGGAGAAATGAGCCTGGTATTGTCTGGGGCGTTGCACACCTGGGTGGTGCATGTGACCGGGGTTGTTACCTAAGAGAGGAGAGCCCTAAAACAGGGATAGTGGAAAGCTGGAGAAATCCAGAGGCTACTACCCATCAGCCAGGATTTTTGATGTTGCTGTTTTAATTATGAAGGTCGTTCATATGTGGGCGTGGAGAAAAATTCTGCCAAAGTATATAGAGTAAATAGGGAAACTGACCCATCACTTCAAGCCCCAATCCCTCATTCCTGCTGAAAACCACTGGTAATTTTGTTATGTATCTTTTTAGATCTTTCTCTGTGCATACTTCCCACCCCCCCATACTATATTGTTTTCATTACACAAGTGATATGAGAACACACGTTTATAAGAGAAACAAACACCGCAGAAAAATGTAGAGTCCAAAGCAGAAGTCTCCTTTACAGTATATTCCCTTCCCCAAAGACAACTATTGGTCAAGTTTAACATCCTCCATACATTTACGTACAAACACAAACACAAGAGTTTCAGCTTTTCTTTAGCATAAATGCAATCATAACATCCACATTCTTCTGCAAGTTGCTTTTCCTGCCACAATAATACATTACCTTGGGGCACCTGGGTGGCTCAGTCGTTAGGCACTGACTCTTGATTTCGGCGCTGGTCATGATCTCAGGGTCGTGGGATTGAGCCTCACCTCCAGCTCCTTGCTCAATGTGGAGTATGCTGGAGATTCTCTCTCTCCCTCCTCTTCTGCTCCTCTCCTCGCTCACTCTTGCTCTCTCTCTGTCTCTCAAATAAATAAATCTTTTAAAAAATATATGTTACCCTGTAGATTTTTCCACGTTGGTATACCTACCCCATTCTCCATAACTGCTGCTTAATATTCTCCATTATGGATATTCTGTACTTATTAAACACTTGAATTGTTTATAATCTTTTGTTATTCATATTATGCTCTGAGCATTTATCTATCTATCTATCTATCTATCTATCTATCTATCTATCTATCTAGGGTTTATTTCTAGAAGTAGAATTGCTAGGTTGACATGTTTTTATATCTTTAATTTTTCTAAATACTGTGGCAATTTATTTTTAAGTGTTTTGTTTTGTTTTTTTAATTATCCGAGACATGGATGCTCATTACAAAAAAGTGGAAAAGTATAGAAAGCTGTGTAGGGGGAAAAAACACTCACAGGCCCTCCACCCACTTGCCACAATTGTTTACTTTTTGGCATGTTTGCTTCTAGTTATTTCCTATGACCCACTGTTGTCACCGTGATCAGATCATCCTGCAGAGATAATTTCTGTCCAGCTTTTTTTATTTAACGTAATAAACATTTTCCTATGTCACTAAAATATTTTTGTAAGCATCCTTTTTATGATTTCATGATAGGCATTGCATGTACATACCATAATTCCTTAGCTATTCCTCTATTGTTAGACTTTTGAATCGCCTGCAGCTTTTTCACTATAATACCTCAGTGAATATCTTTTTGTATAAATCTTTGAAATCCAATAATTTCCTTAAGCTAGATTCCCAAAAGGAGAATTACTGGATCTAGAGATAGGATTTTAGTGCATCTATTTTTTTAAGTGAAATTTTGAATTGCTGATAGGCACACGTGGTACATAATTCCAAAGGTACTAAAAGTTACACAGTGGGGGCGCCTGGGTGGCACAGCGGTTAAGCGTCTGCCTTCGGCTCAGGGCGTGATCCTGGCGTTCTGGGATCGAGCCCCACATCAGGCTCCTCCGCTATGAGCCTGCTTCTTCCTCTCCCACTCCCCCTGCTTGTGTTCCCTCTCTCGCTGGCTGTCTCTCTCTCTCTGTCAAATAGATAAATAAAATCTTTAAAAAAAAAAAAAGTTACACAGTGAAAAAAAATGTCTTTATCATGTTTGGTCCCTCGGCTGTGGTGGTTCTCCATAAAGGCAACACTATTACCTGGTTTCTTGTGTATCTTTCTTAGGAAAAAAAAATATATGCGTGTACATATGCACACATATATGCCTACATATGTAGTCTTTTCTTAAACAGAAACAGCATATTGGATGCATACTTTTGTACTTTCTGTCTTAATATTTTTTGATGATTGGTCCGTACATAAAAAGAACCGACTCATTTTCTAGGAATATTGCATAGAATTTCTTTAAATGGATGTGCCATAATGAATTCTATTGAAATGTTTTGAGGTTGGTTCCCATCTTTCGCTGTTGGAGCTGTGCAGTAAGGAATGTCCTTACATATGTACCGTTTTGACCATGTGCTAGAGTACCCATCTGTAGAACAGATCTCTTCGAGGGGAATCGCTGGGTCCCTGGAAATGTGCACTTTACATATTGCTAGCTAGTGGCGGTCTCCTTAGAAAGTGCGAATTTCCTCATTAAAGGGCAAGGACAGCTTTTAAACCTCTTGATTCAAATGGCCAAACTGCTTTCCAGAAAAGTGTTACCTATTTACACTCTTGCCAACAAAACACCAGCGCTCTGTTCCCTTCTCCCACGGAGTAAAAATAGCACGCTGATGTTTGTGGTGTTTTGTGCTCAGTTGTCATTTTTTCAAAAGGATCTGTGAAAGACTAGTGAAAGTGAGCAAAGAGTTAATTTTTAAACCTAAAACCGTTTTAAAAGCACAGGATCTGGGAAAATGTCCTAATCCCACTTTTGTCGCTCTATATGTGTGACCTTGGGAAATTGCGTGTCCTCTCCGAGACTAAGGTCTTAGAGTTGTCCGGGGGAGGAGATGAGATAATGCACTCAGTACAGTGCTTGGCATGTAACAAGGGCTCAAAACGTGGTAGCTAAGAAGAAAAGTTTGCTAAGGAAAAAATGCCAGCCCTCCAAGTAATCCCAACTGAGAGAGGAAGGGAGCCTTCCAGGCTCTGAAAAGGAGGCTGGGCGGTGCCAGCTTTGTTCTTTCCCTCAAATTCTCCCTCTGGTCTTTCCTGCCTTGAAGAAAAAAAGGGAAATCTGGCCAGCAGCCCCTGGGGAGAAGCACCTCACACTAAGACTAGCTCTTAAGAGGGACTGGGATCTGGGACCTCACCCAGAGTCCCCTTGTGCGCCTCGGAGGAGGAGCGCAGGCAGGGTTAGTCTTCGTCCTCCGTGGGGGTCCCTGTCGCGGGGCTTCCACAGCCCGATGGGAGCCTGGGAAGTGAAAAGTGCTGACCCAGCCTTGCATCTCTTACTCCCAGCTAACAGCAGACCGTTGCTGCCTGTGCCTCCCGGGGTCCAGCATGTCAGAGCTGCCCCGGTGGGCGCGGCCGTGTGCTTGCTGGCTAGGGAGGTCCTTGTGACTTGTCATTAGTGCAGTTCTCTGCAGCGCTCGCTCTCTTCCAGCCACCCAGGCGCTGGCTGCAGGGCTGGGGCAGAACCAGCCCACCCTTGAGGTGCTGCAAGTGGCAGGGCGGGGTCGCTGGGGCTCGCGCAGGGTGCTGGGTGCTGCGGTCGGCTTGGCGAGCCTGGGATGCAGGGTGGCCTTCGTGGGCTCCGCACCTGCAGGAGTCCCGAGAGGCTTGCCCTCCCCCACCTCCCTGAGCAGGGCTGCAATCAGCTGCTTAGAGACGCCATTTCTGTCCCCACCCTTGTCTGGGTTGGAAGAGCCAATCACGATCTTCGCGTGGAGCTGTGAAAGCTGCAGGTAGAGACCAACTCGGGTGGGAGAGCGGATCCATGGAGCACAGTGAAGCCATTTTCTGGGAGGCTTTGGAGTCATTTCCACTCACAGTATAATCACTGGCTGGAGGATTTCAGCCTTTTCTTCCCCACAGCCTTTCCCTTGATTTTCCAGGGAGAAAGGACAGTGACCATATGGCGTGGTGCAAAGATTGAGCCCCGTGGAAGCAGGGGGCGTGGGGGCTACTCTTGGCCCTGAACCCAGCCCTGCTCTCTGACTATGAGAAAGCAGTACAGCCCCAGGCCTGTCTTCTCATCTATAAAGATGCAGTGAGGAATAGAGTTAGACCATGTCAGATATTGGTGAGGGTTGTGGGGAAATGGGTTTATACCCTGTGCCCTGACAATTCTATTCCTTGGTTTCTACCCTGGAGAAATACTTAAGACGGTACATTCAAGGAGGCTGGCCACTGCAGGATCATTTTCATAACAAAGCACTGAAAACCATTCAATGGCCATCAATAGGGAAAGTATAAATAAGAGTCTGTTTTCATAATGGGTCACTATATTGCAGTTCGAAGGAGTAAATTGGAGCTATATGTGCAGGGACATGGACAGAGCTCAAAATATGTTAGGACAGAAAGCTGCAGAATAATGAATACAGCATAATAAAGCTTCTGCAACGTAGCCAACAGAACTGTGGTATATTCAAACATATGTAATGCATTTTTTTTTTAAATGAAAAGATACACTTCCAACTCAATAAGAGTGGCTTTCTCTGGGGAGAGGGGCAGGGAGTTGGGATAGCCAGTGGTGGTGAAAGGGAACTTGTAACATTCTGATTTTTTATTTTAAAAAATGACAGTGTGGGGCGCCTGGGTGGCTCAGTCAGTTGAGCGGCCGACTCTTAATTTCATCTCAAGTCATGATCTCAAGAGTCCTGGGATCAAGCCGCACAGTGGGCTCTGCGTTCAGCAGGGACTCTGCTTGAGGATTCTCTCTCTCCCTCTCCCCCCCTCCCAGTGCTCTCTCTCCCCCTCTCTAAAATAAATAAGTAAATCTTAAAAAAAACAAAACAAAACACTAAATTCCTGTCATTGAAGCCACCATGCAGCTGTGGCACTTTGCTAAGGCACCCCAGGAAAGTAATACACCCCACACCCTCCTGCTTAGATGGGGGCTGCACTCTCCAAGGATCTGAGTTGGCAGGTGCCCAAGCTGGGAATGGATTTGAGGGAGGGGGCGGGCAGGAGACCAATTAGGAGGCTGCCGTGGTAATCCAGGAGCGTGGTGGGGTCTGCCAGAGCCCAGCAGTGCTGATGCTTACTAATCGATACAAGGGCTTAGCAATAAGCCTGTGAAGGTCTATAAATCAACCCGAGTTCCAGTGACACATGAGCTTCTCTTCCCCTTGCGTATTCGCTCTTGTACAGCATCCCACCCTTCTCCTGACACCCCCGCCACCCCCACGTCCCGGGCTTGAATCCTACTCAGTCTGTACTTTCCCCCGCCTTCCAATGGGTGTGATTTCAGCGGGCTTGGTTTCAGCTTCCTGTGACAGCTGTAACCTCTGTTCTCGCTGAATTGCTAAGATTGCTGATAAACACCAACTGCTTGGAAGTTTGGGAAGTAATTGGGAACATGTCCCCATGCCAGGCCATGGAGAAGTGGTCTATGGAATGGCCCAGGAATTTAATGAAGTAAGAGTAACCTGTAAACCCCTTCTGTCTTTAGGCCTACAAGCCCCCATTCAAGAAAAAGACTAGATCTTATAAAATGAAAGCCGTCCTCCTAGCCCCATGTGGGAGGAAGAGTCCACTTACTTGTCCAAAGCCCCAGAGGCCCAGGAGAGGGTGAGTGCTACAGCCTTACTGTCCCCACACCATCTTTCTTGCTCACATTGTGTTTATTTGGAAAAAGGTGGTTGGAAGAAACAATAGAAAGCAGTCACCCCAGCCTCCACATTAAAAGAAATGTCACTGGGTAAGAAGACACGGAGCTACACACAAGGTGGTATCCCTAGTTGGATCCTGGATCCGATGGGAAAATGTAGACTCCAATTAAAGCTAGCCATTTCGTTGATAGTGCTGTACCAGTGTTAATGTTTTAGTTTGGATAAATGTTCTGTGATTATGTAAGATGTTGCCGTTAGGGCAAGCAGGCTGGAGGGTATATGAGAATTCTGTGTACTATCTTTGCAACTCTCTGGAAATCTGAAATGATTTCAAATTAAAAGCTTAAAAACGAGTAAAAAAAATATTTTTAAACGTCCCCGGAATGGTACTTTTTGAATTGCAAGAGACTAGACTCCAGGATAAACCCTCAGTTATACTGCCTGACCTGTGGCCCTAAGTGTTGTTTAGTGGTCAAAAAGACATCAGCCAAAAGATTCAGTATTTGCTGAGCGTCTGTTCATGGCACTGTAGGGATATGAGGAGGAAATCATACATAATCCTACCCTCAAGGAACTCATTCCCTAGTGAGGAGTACAAAGATGTGTATGCTTCGACTCAACACCAGGCATAGTATGGAGGAGTCAGAGAGATGAACCAAGACCTGGAGGGTGGAGAGAATTTCAATAGACACAGAGGCCAAGGGACTCCAGGCTGAGGGTTAGTATCAGCAAAACACTGAAACATATTAGGTGTACGACTTTTCACGGAGCTGGGAATAGTGCAATAAAACAGATTTGGAGGGGGTCTTGGGGGGGGGGTAGGGGTTTCAGAGACAGGAGTACCTACGATCAGTCAGGAGGACAAAATTCTCTTCTGTTCTTAAAATACAATGGTTTCATATTAATAAAAATAATATGTTCACTTTAAGAAGTTTGGGAATTCCAGAAAAGTACAAAGAAGAAAACTAAACTCAATTGTTATTTTACCCTCCAAACAAATACTTTGTTGCATTTTATTTTGCTCCTATTTGAGTTCATATAGTACACACAGTTGGGGAGCCTTTGTTGGTTTCTTTCATTAGCATAATATCACAAGCCTTTCCCCATCTCATTAAAGAGATTCTTAAAGCATGAAGGGAGTCCACCTTCCTCCTACTGCAAGAATCTTTCTTGCATTCCCAGCAGCTGAATGACAAATCTTTGTCTGGATACCTTCCATAGCAAGAATCTCATTCATTCTTATGAGGTCCATTCTGTTGTTAGCCAAATCCTTCCATGCATCTTACTTGCGCTACCCTCTAACGATCCTTTTTTGAGATGACAGATCTTCAAATACATCAAGAATCAAAGAGTCTCAGAGTTTACTTGATCGTGAGGTAGACTGCAGTTAGCTCACGGAGGGTCGCAGATGCCATGCCAAGGATGACATAAATCCAAGGGAGTCATCCACAAAAAAATTTTTTTTTTTTTTTACATGTTAGGCATCTGTATGTTTCTCATCTGGTGTGCCCCAAAGTTTAATCCATCAAGTATTTTCGAGCAGAAAAGTGGCATGATCAGAGCTGTGCTTGAGAACTCACACTACAGCGCTCACCTATTGAGGGTTTGTTACGCAGCAGACACTAATGCTAGGTACTTTACATTTAGCATTTCAGGCTGTTGTTCCTGACAACAACCTTAGGAAGTTGGGGCATCATCCTGATTTCACAGGTGATGAAACACAGGCCTAAAAAGTGAGAAGCCATCTGCCCACGCTCACACGAGTAGTAACTGGACAGTCCCCCGCAGCATCATTTAAAGCATAGAATTCAAATTCCTGCTGTGACATGAATTAGCCGCGGGGCCTTGGACAAATGTCTAAAGCTCTCTGGGCCTTTCTCCCCAATCTGGAAAATAATAGGGTTCGCCGGCTAAAAGCACAGGCTTAGAGCCAGGCTGCAAAAGCTGTTCACTTCTGTGTAGCCTAGTTGGACTAGTGATTCAATCTCTGCAGGCCTACTGCTAACATTTGCCAGACCCGAGGCAGGGGTATAAAAGAGAAGCCCACATACCTTAGGTCTAAGTATGTAAGAGTTATAAACCAAACTCACACACTATTTTTTAAAAATATATGTTTTATCCTTCTACCTTGAGAAATATGCCCCCGTAATAAGCTAGAATGGCAGGTTTTGAGTTGAGAATTCTTGGATTCCTTGGAGTTCCAGGTCAGAGCGTGACAGAGCCAGCCCCTTTCACTTCCTTTTTCTGGCCCTCATGCCCAGGTTCTGTCCCTACCCCTGCACCCAGGATGGAAGGATGAACCAGGGAAGGGGCTGGCAGAGAGGCTGAAAGTGGACTCAGGTCATTTGGACAGGGAATTCTGGAGTCCCGGATACCCACGGGTTCCAGGGAGGCTCGTATCCTTGGCCCCAGGGGATAGCTTGCCTGGGAGAAGGGGCACAGCTGGAGGGTTGGAGTGCAGCCCTTGAAAGTGCAGGGCCTAGGGCGAGGACCCTGTTTGGTACTACGTCTAAGGAAGATACTGTGTCTCTGTGTCTCAGTTTCCTTTAGAGCGACCAGCTCATCCAGGTTTGGCTAGGACTTTCCTACTTTAAGCACTGAAAGTCCTGCATCCCAGAAAACCCCTCAGTCCTGGGCAAGCCAGGGTAGTTGGTCACCCTTGTTTCCTCAGCTTTACAGTTAGGCTAATAATATTTCATAAGATTGTTATGAGGATTAAATGAGTTATCTCACGGAGAGTGTTTAGACCAGCGCCTGCCTCATGGTAATTATTCTGTGAGTATGTTAGCTACTGTCATTTTTGTCCAACTATTTTTACTGTATTAAAACACACATAACAGGGATGCCTGGGTGGCTCAGTCGGTTAAGCATCTGCCTTTGGCTCAGGTCATGATCCTAGAGTCCTGGGATCGAGCCCCATGGTGGGCTCCTGCTCAGCAGAGAGCCTACTTCTCCCTCTGCCTGCCACTTCCCCTGCTTATATAAGCTCTCTCTCTGACAAATAAATAAATGAAATCTTAAAAAAAAATACACATAACAAAAAAATACACGTATAAAATTTGCCATCTTAACTATTTTTTTAAAAGATTTTATTTATTTTAGAGAGGGAGAGTGTGTATAAATGGGGGGAGGGGCAGAAGAAGAGGAGAGAGAGAATCTCAAGCCAACTCCCTGCTGAGCATGGAGCCCCATGGGGGGCTCGATCCCATGACCCCAAGATCATGACCTGAGCCAAAATCAAAAGTCAGATGCTTAACTGACTGAGCCACTCAAACACCCCCTTAACTATTTTTAAGTATTCAGTTCAGTGATATTAAATACATTCATAATGTTGTGCAGTCACCATCACCACCCATCTCCATAACTCTTTGCACCTTGTAAAACTGAAATTCTGTCCCCACTAAATAATAACCCCCTAGTTCCTCTTACCCCCAGCCCCGGCAACCATCATTCTACTTTCTAAATCTCTATGATTTTGATGACTCTAACATCTCATATAAGGAAATGGAATCATACAGGATTTTTATCTTTCTGTGACTGGTTTATTTCACTGAGCATAATATCCTCAAGGTCCATCCATGTTGTAGCTGGTGTCAGAATTTCCTTCTTTTTAAGGCTGAATCATATTCCATTGTATGGACGTACCACATTTCACTTACCTGCATATCTGTAAATGGACATTAGCGTTGCTTCCACGTTTTAGCTATTGTGAATAATGCTGCCGCGAACACGGATGTACAAATATCCCTTCAAAACTCTACTTTCAGGGGCGCCTGGGTGGCACAGCGGTTAAGCGTCTGCCTTCAGCTCAGGGCGTGATCCCGGTGTCATGGGATCGAGCCCCACATCAGGCTCCTCCGCTATGAGCCTGCTTCTTCCTCTCCCACTCCCCCTGCTTGTGTTCCCTCTCTCGCTGGCTGTCTCTATCTCTGTCGAATAAATAAAATCTTTAAAAAAAAAAAACAAAACTCTACTTTCAGTTATTTTGGGTGAATACCCAGAAGTGGAATTACTGGATCATATGGCAGTTCTATTTTTAATATTTTGAGGAACCTCCATGCTGTTTTCCACAGTGACTCTACCATCTGATGTTCCCAACAGTGCACAAAATCTCCAGTTTCTCCATATCCTCTCCAACACTTGTTATTTTCCGTTTTTTTGTTTTGCTTTATAGTAGCCATCCTAATAGGTGTGAGGTGGTACTTGTTGTGGTTTTGATTTGCATTCCCCTAATGCTTAGTGATGTTGAACATATTTTCATGTGCTTACTTGCCATTTGCATATCTTCTTTGGAGAAATGTCTATTGAAGGCCTTTCTTTGTTCATATTTGAAGTAGGTTGTTGAGTTTTAGAAGTTCTCTCTGTATACTGGATGTGACTCCCTTATCAGATATATAATTTGCAATTATTGCCTCCCATTCTGGGGGTTGCTTTTTGACTCTGTTGATAATCTTTTGATGCACAAAATTTTGAATTTTCATAAAATCCAATTTGTCTATTTTTTTCTTTTGTTGTCTGTGCCTTTGATGTTACATGTAAGAAATCATTGCCAAATTGAATGTCATGAAGCCTTTGCCCTATTGTTTCCGTCTAAGAGTTTTATAGTTTTATAAACATTTAGATCACTGATCCATTTTGAATTGATTTTTGTATATGGTGTGAGGTAAGGGCCCAGCTTCATTCTTTTGCACGTGAATGAATATCCAGTTTTCCCAGCACCATTTGTTGAAAAGACTGTCCTTTCCCTATTGAATGAATCTTGGCGTTCTCGTCAAAAGTTATTTGACCCCATATACAAGGGTTTATTTCTGGGCTCTCTATTCTATTCCATTGGGCTGTATGTCTGTCTTTATGCCAGTACTACACTGTTTTGATTCCTGTAGTTTTGTAGTAAGTTATGAAATCAGGAAGTGTGGGTGCTGCAGCTTTGTTCTTTTTGTAGCTATTATCATCTTAAAGGTTCCGTTCTACTAGAAAATGCTAACTTTCTATAATTGGAGACTTGGGTGAGAAAGAGGGAAGAGTTGAGTCTGACTGAAGTTTTAAACCTGGAGGGAGAGTGTCTAGCAAAGCCACCAGCTAAATGGGAAACTTAAATGTTAGGACATGCAGCGAGAGGACTGGCAGGAGTAGGGACACCTTGGCCATTGTTCCACTCACACATTTAATATGGGCACCCTTTACTACATTTCAGTGACTCAAAAATGCCATTGATTTTTAAGATACTATTATTTTATGACCCACTAAGAAAATACGCTGTCAGTAATTTGACATGCTATTTATTGTCCTCAGAGACAAAAACGTGGAGAAAACATAAGATGCATAGCCAGGCACTGTGTCAGGCATCATGGGGGGGGGGGGCGTGGGGCGCAATACAGCCAAGAAAAAGACCCTGCCTTCAAAAGGCTTCCAATCTCATAGCGACACCTGCAGACACTTCCACCACTGGACGGAGTGGGAGGAGGGCTACCGTGCAGACACCAGAGCTGTTCTGAGATCAGCTGCTGCTTGTCAAGTATTTACGGGAGATGTGAATATAGACAGAATTGACAGCCACATCTTTCTTGGGATTTCTAGTCCTCCCCCTCCTTTTCCCCGATGCCTGAAATTTTTAGGGACAAAGCCTTTCACACCATTTTTGAATGATTTGAGATAATTAAAATACCACATGGTGAGTGTTGAACTAGTACAACTCCTGTGCAAGGCAGTTTGGCACTGTCCAAATTACAGATGCATTTGCCCTTTGACCTCACAATACCACACTAGGAAAAGGTCTTGCAGATCTACTCACCCATGTGGAAAATGTCATATATATGTGTGTGTGTGTGTGTGTGTGTGTGTGTGTGTATGGTTATTCATTACAGCAGTGTTTGAAATAGCAAATAATTGGGAATAACCTAAAAGCCATGGATAGGGCACAGATTAACTAGATTATGGACTATTCATACAGTGGATCCCAGATCAAGGAAATGCTTGATGTATAAACAGGGAAAAGATCCCTGACATGTATTGTGAGGTGAAAAAATGCTAAGTGCAGAACCGTTACAGTTGACTACCATTTGTATGATGCAGGGGGAATGAGAATACACATCTACAAACTTGTTGAAGAGACTCTAGGATACCCAGGAAATTGATGACAGTGGTTATGATTGGGGAAGGTCGGTAGATTTGCCAGATGGGGACAGAAAAGGGAGGAAGACTTTTTATTCTTTCTCTCTTTTTTTTTTAAGATTTTATTTATTTTTTAGAGAGAGAGAAAGAGAGAGAGAGCATGAGCAGTGGGGAGGGGCAGAGGGAGAAGCGGACTCCCCACTGAGCAGGAAGCCCAATGCAGGATTCGATCCGGGGACCCTGGGATCACGACCTGAGCCAAAGGCAGATGCTTAACTGACCGAGCCACCCAGGTACCCTTTTTACGCTTTATTTCTAAACTACATGAATGGGTTTTCCAAAATGCTAAATTAATTGAATTTTTAAAAACATCGAATAGGAAGAGTTACCAGTGACTCTGATTCCCACCAAAGTGTGGGAATTCATTCATTCATCCATCCATTCATTCAATAATCCATTCATTCGTTCGTTCCATAACCTATAGTAATCAAGAACCTTCTCTAGCGACAAGAGTTAACATGTGCCAGGCGTCGTGCTAAGCACCCTTATGTAAGTTTTCTCATTTAGTCCTCACCACCCTTCTGTGGCGCAGGTGTCTAGTATCACAGAGGAGGAGATGGAAGATGACAGTGGAGGGTCTTGCCTAAAGTCAGCTGCACACAGGCAGGTCCCACCGTCCTGGGCCAGGCCCTGTTCTGGATCAGAGGGATGTCGAGATCCAGGCACAAGCCCCGCCCTCTTGGACTTAATGGGCTCCTGAGGGAGACGGGCATGTAAAATAGATTCACAGACAGGGCTTGAACAGGGAAGGGAGTGTTAGAGCACAGTGCCTAAGGATTAGGGGACAGAGGGAACAGAGAGGCTGGGGACAAGGAGAAAACCTCTCCCACAATATCCTTTGGCCAAGGACAGGCCCCATAAGTGCTGGAACCCGGCGGCGCCCATGCGAGAGACAACCCCGGCAGCCTCAGAGCCAACAATGAACAAAGGCTGCAGTGCTCTGTAAGGACAGAGGAGATCTGACAACAGCCCGGCGCGTTTGATCAGTGTAGACATCCCTTCTAGACTTTGAAGCCTGAAGTGCTCTCCTTTCGCTGTCTACACAGATCAAATAAGCTGGAGGGCTGCCATATCTTGCCTTCACTCTGTGCTAATCCCTAGTCACAGTCAGCTCCGCGGCAATCCGACCAAACCATCTGAGCGGAGGCAAAAATAATTCTCACAGGCAAAGATAGGCACTTCCAAGATGTGAACATTAACTCCTTGCTGCCACTTCAGGAGGGAGTGGCTTTTAAAGTGAGTTTTAGCCAGCTTCCAAGAAAGGAGCTGCTGCTCCTCTCCAAAGTGAAGTGGCAAAGCTGTTTTCTGGCCTTCGAGTTGAAAGCCCTTCCTATTCCAGGGCTCGTTTAGGAACACCCTATAGACAGAGTTGACAATCAATAGCTGCGGTCTGGCCCTCAGAAAAGCAGCCCCACCTAGGAAACCGGGATCACCTCACCACACAAGCACCTTTTTATGCAAAGGATTGTTAAAGGGGCAGCCTTACCCCCGCCCCCTCAGGCCTCAAGCAGCAGTGAGGAGCTCAGGAAATCCTTGTGGCAGGACTAGGCATCTAACAACAAACCCACCAGCTAAGTGGCACCGTTACAAAAGATTAAAAATCTCCATGAGTTCTAACATCTTCGTTCCTAGCTGTGGTTTCCATGGAAATAGACATCTGCTCTAGGGAAAAAGGAAAGTTGGGGGGGGGGAAGCGGTGTAAGTGCTTTAAAATAATCAGTGTTTTGAAAGATTTATTTTTTTTCCTGTCACAACATTAATAGTCAGAAAGGTAAGATTTTTGCATGGCAATATCTTGTATTTAAAAGAAATATGCATCAAATGGGTGGGGCCTTCCTCTGCAAACCTCCAGTCCAAGTACAAAGACTTAAGATAAAGGCTGGTTTGGGGATAATAGACCTCTCGGCCTTGGGTTCCGGAGCTCATTTGTATTGTCTGCCAATCTGTCACTTTCCGGTGAGCTCTCATCCCCACCCCTTTCCACTCATTCTAAAGATTTCTCAGATTTTGCTCAGAAAACCGACAGATGGAAAC
Source organism: Ursus americanus (assembly GCF_024610735.1). Taxonomy (NCBI): domain Eukaryota; kingdom Metazoa; phylum Chordata; class Mammalia; order Carnivora; family Ursidae; genus Ursus; species Ursus americanus. Next base: position 11,750,826 of record NC_142159.1, read on the forward strand.
ACCTGGCTGTTTTGTGGCTTTCAGGGCTCAGAATCTGAATCATTCCTGGTCTTGCTCACATGCTAAGGGAAAACCACTTCGATTGGGGGCGGGGGAGAGGCTGACCCCACACAAGGGCGATTGTTGGAGAAAATGCCACAACAAGCATATTTCAGGCAACAGCGCATTGCTAATTGTTTGCTACATTGTGTGGTGTGTCTGCTGTCTATATGATCCAGTTTTCCTTGTCTTGCGCACCCAGTAATTGTCTTTATCTCTAGCACATCCCCAGTGACTGGCTGGACATGCAGAGTCTTTTACAATTAGGACTGTTGTTTCTGCAGAGTTAGTCGTATTTGTTTCTTGGAATGGGGAGACTGGACCCATTGATTAATAAAATGAAGGTGTCCTTCCACCCAGTCGCGATCTCAAAGCAGGTGCGTTGGTGTAGTGACCACCACCGGAAGACCAAAGACACAGCCTTGGTCTGGGGAATGGGAAGAGGGATCTGGAAACCGTGTTCGTTTTATTTTTCTTCTGGCCTTTCTGTGGGGAGATAGCTCAGGTCAGTCCAATTTCCTTTGTGCCTCTGCTGTACTTCTCCTCAAACCAGGCCAGGAAGAACCATGACCTTGTGGTTCCCGCCTTTGTTTTGATTCTTTAAAAGGGCCCAGCACTGCACTGGAGAGCACGTGCTCCAAGAACAAAAGCAACACTTCACTGCGGTCTGTGTTGTCTAGAACGGCTGTTGCTCTCCTTCCCTATCATCAGGCAAAAGGCTAGGCAGAACAGACGGAGTCTGCATTTAAGCTCAGTAACTGTTAGACCAAAAGAGATCAAATTCCAGAGCCTTAGCTTTCCCCACACGGTTCTCTGGTCACCAGCTCCGGGACGCAAGAATAGGAGCCAAAACGCGCATCGTGAGGAAGGGCCACGCCCGTGACCTGTTAGGGCTGAGTGGGTAAGGGATTACGATGATGGCACAATGCAGGTTACACGCGGATGTCGAGGTAGGGCTCCGGGTTGCAGGGGGGCCTTACAGGGGCAAAGAATGGCATTGTCCTGTAACAAGGGCTTGGCGTCTTAGGTGGCAGCACGGGGTGGGGCACCGTAGGGGCACTGCGCTGTCCGAGTGTTGCCCTTGGGGCTATGCGGGGCACGTGGCTCAACGGAGGAGGAGTCCAGGGGGCCACCACCCTCTGAGAGGTAGGGAGGGACCCCGCCCCGCCGGTCCCCGCCCTTTTCCTAGGGATGGAAAAGCTGGTTCCGACCCAGGCTAGGGGCTACAGTGTAGCCTTCTCCCGCAGCCATACAACCGTCCCGGCCCCCTGCTTATATCCGGGGAGACCCCCAAATGCCCCCCACCCCTCGCATTGTCCGCCTACCTCGCTAGCCTGGACTACACTTCCCGAGGTGCTCGGGGGTCCCGAGGGGCGGGGCCACCTGGGCTGTGGGGGAGGGGGCGGCACGTGCCGCGAGTTTCAGCCAATGGAGAGCCCGGTGGGGAGGTCACGTGCCGCTGTTTGGCGCTTTTGTGCGCGCCCGGGTCTGTTGGTGCTCAGAGTGTGGCCAGGCGGCTCGGACCGAGGAGGTGGGTGAGGGGCCCTGGAAGGAGGCGGCGGGAGGCTGGGGGCCAGCGAGAGGGACGCGGCCGGCGGGAGGGTCCGGACCGTGGCAGCGACCCCCTGCCGGAGGGCAGCGGGCGTGGCCGCGGGCCCCAAGTGGGACTGGCTGGCGGGGGTCGCTCAGCTTTGTGTGTGGCTCGGGCGGAGTCTTGGCTTTGTCCCCGCTCCCTGGGGGCGCGGCTACCGTGGGGAGGGGGCGCGGTCAGCCGGGCAAGCTCCGGGCGTTAGCCCGGGGTGCCGTCGAAGAGACAATAGGGGGCGTGGGCCCTCGTTTGCCGCCCTCCTTTCCGTTGCAGCCTCAGCCCCGCTGGGGTCCCCATTGTCTGAAGGGGCGGGGCGGCTCCTCTAGAGGGCAGCGGCCTTAGCATCGGACTGCGGGCGGCTAGGGCCGCTCCTCCTTCCCGCTGTCGCCTTCGCCCAATGCTAGGGCCGAGCCCGAGAGGCCGACACCCCACGAGAGCAATCCGGTCCTCGCGGCGGGGGGCGCGGACAGCTAGGGTGGAGGCAGGTTGGGTGGGAGTGAAGGGAGGAGGTGGCGGGCCGATGCCTGAGCTACCTCACGGCCGGTTCCCTGGGCCTGCCCCACCCGCCGAGCTGCTGCGGGGGTGGGGGTGGCCTGGAGATGTTTTTGGCGGGAGTTGGGGGGGGGCTTCAGCGCGGGGCGAGCCCGGGAAGGGCGGAGTTACCCAGATAGGACCGTTAGCCCCGCCCATCCCTCCCCTTCCCACGCGCGCGGGCTACGGGGTGTTGTGAGTTCCGGGAGATTCGAAAAGGCGCGGGGAGGAAGGGGGCGGGGCCAGGGGCCGGAGCGCAGGGCGTGCTCTGATTGGCCGGGGGCGGCCACCCGCTTTTCCTCACTTGGACCGGGGCCACGCCCATCCTGGGTCCGGTGCTGCGTCTCATGCCTTGCCGGGGTTGGACCGTTCCGCTGCTTAGGGTTTTAATTTCCAGCTGTTGGAACCTGCAGTCTTAGGTTTTCTTACTAGCCTGGGGTGTACAAGGATAATGACCTTAAAAAGAATCAAGGAGGGATGTAGAATTTTTTCATGATATAAGGCAGCAAATGTAACCTAAAGCCTAGAGGTTCATAAAACTGATCAATTTTGCTCGCTGTTGGATAAGGAGCTTAAGCCCCTAGAACAATAGGAGTTCAACATTACTGGTTAATATTAGCTTGGGCGTTTTGTTTTCCACCATGGCAGACGCAGACAAAGCAGGGGTGGGCATTTCATTTGCACAATGAGTTGTAGGCAGTATTAAGATGGCTCCGGTCTCGCTGTTGAGTTGAATCTGGAATATCTTTCCGCCGTTTCGGGGGAAAATTTTTAGAGTTTTTAGGGAAAAAAATATATTGTGACTTAACGTCGTCTAAGTTTTAAAATCCAAGATGTTTTTTGAACGGGCAAGCTCAGTTGACTTGATTTTTCTGCCCCTAAGGTTCTGTTCAGTTCAAATTTACCAATGTTTCAGTATTTTCTAGATTTTTATGATTTTCTAGTTAATGATGTCTTATTTAATTCCACGGTAGTGATTTTTCTGACACTGATTTATGTGAAATTTGATTTGAGGTCCCTTTGGATCAATGACCTAGAAATGCAAAGAAATTGATCGCATGCTTTTGAAAATCGTTTTCAGGGTTTCCTTGCCAGTGGATTGTGTAGAATACACTGCCAGTCTCTTGTCTTCTGTTCACCATGGCTTCTTCTGGTAGGTAATCTGTTTGGAAAAGCTGAATTGTGATGGGTTTAGGATTTTATAATAGGAGATGGATTCAGGTCTTAAGCTATTAATTGGGAAGTTGTATTTTGGTCTTATCAAAAAACCCATTTTATAAATCGGAGAATAAAGAAAAAAAAATTATCACTTGATTGTACTGAGAGCTCCTAATTGTTTCATTATATGATGATTTGGCTTGGTCTAGAGCAAAACTGTGGAGTTTTGCACAAGTCTCTTTTGTTTATGAAAGTGATTGTCAAACACTGATATGTTAGAATGGTATTTATTGATCCAAAAATACTGAGCTTTGATTTTGTGGGAGGGTGGTATTCAGTTAATTTCTTGCCTGCAAACACAGCATCTTCAGCAGCCTGAATTCTATTCGTTTAAATTGATTTGGTTTTTAGAAAATTATAGGCTGGTTTTATTAGAATAGGAAAGCCCCATTTTTTTGAATACGTTATGAATATGATCAAATCCAGATATCCAGGTGAAAGAACTGGAGAAGCGTGCCTCAGGCCAGGCTTTTGAGCTGATTCTCAGCCCTCGATCAAAAGAATCCGTCCCAGAATTCCCCCTTTCCCCTCCAAAGAAGAAGGATCTTTCCCTGGAGGAAATTCAGAAGAAATTAGAAGCTGCAGAAGAAAGACGCAAGGTAAACATCACAATTCACAGAAAACAGGATATTTATTTATGTAATGTGGCGAATCAGTTTTATTTCCATAACAGGAAGAAAACAGAATTGTAGCTAGATGTGATTATAACTGTGAAAATTACATATGCCAGCAGCTACAAGAAAATGCCAGACATTTACTGAGCTCCTATTATATACCAAGTCCTTTACTTCTGCTTTTCTCCTTTAATCCAATGACCCTCAAAGGATAGATGTCTGAGATACTGAGATGAGAAAATGGTCTCAGAAATGTTGTCATTTTCCCAAGTTCTATAGCTAGTGAGTGAGTATTGGAACCAGAATTCAAGCTTAGGTCTGTCTGAAACCAAAGTTCCTGCTTCTCTTGCTTTCTCTTTGAAAAATAGATTTGTTAGTGGATGATTGTTTTTTCTTTCCCTTTTTTTTTCCCTGTCTGGTTTGGTTTGTTGTGTGCTTGTGTGGCTTTTTTTTTTTTTTTTTTTTTTTTTTTTTTGAGAGCTGTACAATAAAAACATTTTAAATTGCTGGTAATGTGATTGTGTTGCTCAACTGGCATGATGATATTGGGGCAGTTTTTCTCTTACCTAAGCAATTCTAAAAAATATCCATTTTTAAAAACAAATCAGAGGGGCGCCTGGGTGGCTCAGTTGGTTGTCTGCCTCTTGCTCTCAGGGACTTGAGTTGAAGCACTGTGTTGGGCCTGGCCTGAGGGTGTGGAGCCTACTTGAAAACAACAACAACCCAAATCAGAAAGATCAACAAATATTAATATGCTTATTATAGAAAAATTGGGGATCAGAAGTTTATACATAGGAAATTAAGAGTATTCATTATCCTACTTCCCAGAAATAACCATTGTTAATATTTTGGTGCATTTCCTTCCATTCAGTATTCTTTTCATGAAGAACTTTATATAAATTCTCATTTATTCCCTTCTAACAACTCTGATTAAGGTGAGTGGGTTTAATTTTAAAATTAGGGAGGGGGGCCTGGTTGGCTCAGTCAATAGAACATGTGGCTCTTGGATCTTGGGATTGTGAGTTCAAGTCCCACGTTGGGCATAGAGTTTACTTAATAAAAAAAATTTTTTTTAATAAAATAAAATGAAGGAAAGTAGGCACAAGAAGGTGAGGTAGTAACCTGTCCCTGACCAACACAGTACAGTTTGAAGTCTGACACGTCTGACCACACGTACACAGGCCCCTATTTAAGCTGCTGTAACAAGTGCCCTGTACATTTCAGTGCCACGTGCGTATGTGCCCTGACCCACTTGTCAGCCCTGCCATTCCTGTCCCCCGGAGGAGTGGCAGTGTTTGCAAGGGAGCTTTGTCTGCTACCTGCTCTTCTGTGCAGTTCGAGCTCCTACGGAGGTTCATGGAGCTCTGTGGAGTTTTGAGCTTGTGAGGAGATAGAGCCAACGGCTGGACAGAGAAATTTTTAACGAACCGACCCTGGCGATGTTGTCACTAGCCTGTGCTTCATATAGTGAAACTTGGGACTGGGCTATTGCCGAAGAGCGTGAACAGAACCAGTGGCAGGTGCTCCGTAGTTTTCCTGCATCAGTGATGCTTCCAGGCACGTCGGAATCTGTTCGGTAGCACGCCGCTGAGTGTGGCGTCAGCTGAAGGAGGCGCACCGTGGTAACAGCTCCAGTGGCCTGGAAGTGAATGCAGCTTCCAAAGAGAGAAGCTGATCAGCTTTTCCATGAGACAGAAATCCCCCTGGCTCAAACAGTAACCTGGGGGCTTAGTCTTAAATTCCCTATCATTCATGTTTTTTCTTTTTCTCGATATAGTTACCTTTTTTATCATCTAATTTTCTTCAGGTGGACATTGACGTTCCCTAACCAGTTCTTGACAGGACAGCTCCAGTCCCCAGTGCATGTTACCAGTCCTTTTGTTACCATTAAGCAGTCAGTCTTGCAGGGATTCTCTTAGAGAACAGTTGGGCAAGACTCTGAACAAACTGGGCAATTTTCCAAAGTAAATACAAACACTGGAAAAAGAGGGTGATGTTCATAGTATTTTGATGAAGACAATTCAGGCTCTGACTTAGGTTATATTTAAAGAGATCTCAATTTCTGCCTCTTTTCAGACCTCCCCGTTAATAATTTTGGGGGGGGGGTAAAAAATGTAATGCTAAATAAGCTTCAGAGGGTCTAGCCTGTTAAACATTTTTCAGTCCCATGAAGCCGAGGTCTTGAAGCAGCTGGCGGAGAAGCGGGAGCACGAGAAGGAGGTGCTTCAGAAAGCCATAGAGGAGAACAACAACTTCAGTAAGATGGCGGAAGAAAAGCTGACCCACAAAATGGAGGCCAACAAAGAGAACCGAGAGGCCCAGATGGCTGCCAAACTGGAGCGCTTGCGGGAGAAGGTCGGTGGCCCAGCCTTGCTTTGAGAGGGTCGAGAGCTTTGAAGTCTGCACCCGTGAGGTGGACCGAACTAATTGCCTTGATCAAGGCGTTGGGTGTGTCTGTCCTCAGTTTCGGGGCTGCACACATTAAATGAGAGGTATCTTATTTTAAAATAAGATGGAGCGGGGCGCCAGACTGGCTCAGTCAGTGGAGTGCATGACTCTTGATCTTGGGGTTGTGAGTTCGAGCCCCGCGTTGGGTATAGAGATTACTTAAAAAATAAAATCTTAAAAAAAAAGGGGGGGGATATTCAATGATTTCGGGAAAAATTGTACATTCTTGGGAAGAGCAGTAGGAGGCTCGGTCATCAGGTTCCATGAGTGACCCAAGGAAGTTTGAAGATAATGTTTGAGAACTCTGTGTGTGTCCCACTAATACATTATATAGAATATATGCCCAGAGCTGCCGTCGGGCTCTTTTGGGGTGCGCGGCTTGGCAGGCTTTGTGATTTGCCCGACTGACGACGCTGTTTCTTTCCAGGACAAGCACATTGAGGAAGTGCGGAAGAACAAAGAATCCAAAGACCCTGCTGATGAAACTGAAGCTGACTAATTCGTTCTGAGAACTGACTTTCTCCCCTTCCCCTTCCCAAATATCCAAAGACTGTACTGGCCAGTGTCATTTTATTTTTGCCCTCCCGACAAATCTTCTAGAAGCTGACGTAGGACTGTATAGGTAGATCCAGATTGTATGATGTTGTTTTCGGGGCTAAAGGGGAGAAACTGAAAGTGTTGTACTCTTTTTCTAAAGTGTTGAAGTCTTTCTAATGTAGCTACTTTTTCTTGTTGCATCTTTTCTACTTCAGTGCACCTGGCGTACTGGGTTAACGGCTAGTACTGTATTGGCTCTGTGAAGACATGTTTGTGCAAAGAGTATGTAGTGGCTTCTTTCAAACTGTTAGATGCTGAATATCTGTTCACTTTTAAATCCCAATTCTGTCCCGATCTTACCAGATGCTACTGTACTTGAATGGCTAATAAAACTGCACAGTGCTGTTGGTGGCAGTGACTTCTTTCTGTACAGGTAATAAACTGTGAAGTGACAGAGACCCTCCTAGTTTCTGTTCGTTCCAGATGGGGCCTTTGGCCTCCAGAAACGCCGAGCGCACACGTCGCCACAAGGTCTCTGCCCTGGGGTGTCTCCCTCCGGCCTCTGCCCTGGGGTGTCTCGCTCCGGCTGTCTCGCTCCGGACTCCTTTGCATTGTCTTCTTCCACAATCATCACTTTGTTTCGAAGCCTCGGCCCAGATCAGCTGCTGCGATAGTCTTTCAGATGTTTATTTGCAAACAAGCTTAGTTTTGTCCCCGTGTCCCTGTTAAGGCAGCTTGAAGCTGCACATGGGGTTCCTAGAGAAGGGCTTGGGGGAAATCTCGAGGTCCTGGTTAGAGGTATTTACAGTTTACTGGCTTTCTGTTACAGGCAGGGGTGGGATGTGTCCTCTCATACTTTTCCTGCCATAGAAGCCATGACTCCAAAATTGGGATATTTAATATTCTCTGGGCCCACGTAGCAACGTTTGACGCTGTGGTTAAAAGGAACCTTTTCCAGAGTAGGATGTGATCTGGGTGGCTCAGGTTGGCATCTCCTTGTTTCCGGAGGGTGTAATATTCACCATTGCCAGAGCAGTGCCTTTCAATTCAGGGAAAGCCTTTGGCAGCTTTCCTATGCTATTTGGGAAATAGCCTTAATTGCATATGATTATTTGCTCCTCAGACGTCTGCATAAAAGCTCTTGGAAGCCACGTTGCCTCATAGTGAGAAAGCGCGCCGGATGACTTCATGCTGGGGGAGGGTCTGCTGGCTGCCGAGCGTGGACTCCTCAGCTCCGGCTTTATCTTTGATTGGGGTTTTACCAAACTTAGAGGTTAATAGTGGTCCATCTCAATCTTTCTCATACGTTGTTAGGATTAAATTGTGTGTGTGTGTGTGTGTGTGTGCGCGCGTGTGTGTTTGCGTGTGTAGAAGGCCTGGTTGGAACCCTGCTTCAGTATCTAGCACGCATATAAATGACAACTGTTTTCCACCAGAGGCTAGTGAGAGCTAAGTTTATACTCTTAAGTTGGCAAGGGTGATGCAGCTGCTTGTGTGCCTTGAACTGACTTCCAAATTTACCTAGACCAAGATGATCGATTGTAGTTCTGGGGAAAAGCTGAATGTAAAGAGTTCCGGCCACGCAGGGCAAACAAGAACAAGATCAAGTGTAGTTTAGTGGAATGCTAGTTCAGACAACAAATAGGACAAAGTGAGGCTTGAGTGCAGGAGCTCGGCATCAGTCATCCTCAGTCTCTGGCGCGTCGCAGGTGTTGGAGGTTTGCACGGGTGACGTGGTGCCCACAGAGAGCTCTTAGATGCCAGTTTTGAGTAGCTGGGACATGAAGATGGTGTAAAGATAGAAACTTGGGGTAATGCTACCGGGTGTCCTAGAGATGGCAGTAAACTGTTCCTATAGGACCTGTAGGGAAAGGAACAGAGCTTAGGAAAAAGCAAGAAAAGAGTCAGGCTGGGCTGAGGGAGGCTACCCCACTTCCCACCAACCCCATGGTGGCTCTGACTTAATATCACGGGGGTCCTAAGTCCCCACCTCGTGACAGTGATGCGTCACAGGGAACCGAAGGGCTATTACACCTCACCCATGAGCTCAGAAGTCCTGGTTTGCTCTTTTACTTCTTTTTTTTTTTTTTTTTTTTTTTAAAGATTTTATTTATTTATTCGACAGAGATAGAGACAGCCAGCGAGAGAGGGAACACAAGCAGGGAGAGTGGGAGAGGAAGAAGCAGGCTCATAGCAGAAGAACCTGATGTGGGGCTCGATCCCATAACGCCGGGATCACGCCCTGAGCCGAAGGCAGACGCTTAACCGCTGTGCCACCCAGGCGCCCCTGCTCTTTTACTTCTGACCTTTGGGGAGGCACTTAGTGCCGGGCTGCTGTTTTCCCCTGGACAAAAATGAGAAGGTTGAACTAGGTTAGTTAAATCGTTTTTACTCTTGGCATAGAACTTGGAGGGAAAGAATAATAGACACCCGCGACTTCCGGGGAGTGTGCGTGTACTTCCCCAGCCTGGGCGTCCTCTGTTCTGGCCTCTAGCGCGCATCTCTTCTGGTGGGGCCAGCTGCCCTGACAGCCCCTCAGGCATAGGTAGTCTTGCAAGGCCGGGAGGTATGATCTCAGCCCCAGGGCTGTCATCAAGGAGCCCACTCCATTCCCTTTTGGCTTGAGTGGAAAATGAGGCTTGTCCCTTCCTCCTGGGACTTTTGTACCTAGATGTGGTGATTCACTGGCCTTGGTGGAAAGGAGATTCGACGGACGTGAAGGCCCTTAGATCTGCTGTGTCCGAGCACCTCGAGTGTGTCACACACTGGGCTGTCCGCTAGTGATGAAAATCGGGTCCCAGTGCGCCATGTGCTGACGGTGAAGGGGAGGAGAGTTGTGGAACACTTAGCCGAGAATACTATTCTCGACCAGAAGCTTATACTAACCAAGGGTGCTTCAGTGGCTTGGTGAAGGCGTAACCACAGGCTTCGGTGGCTTGGGAGGCCTAATGGAGGGGGAAAGACTTGAGCCAGTCCTCTGAGGGGTCAGATACGGACCCCAGCACTTAATAATTAATGAAGCCCTTGACAAGCACGCGGTTGGGGAACCTGCCATTGTTACTGGGTCATGGCAGGAGCTCAACAAAGAGCCCCTCTCCGTTTCTCCGGTCCTAAGCAATGGAGACCCTTTGGAAGCTTTAGGACACGGAGATCACAGTATTCAGTGAACAAAGGCATTCTGAGGGAGAGAAAAGCCAGGCGGGGCAGGATGGATTGGGGGGAATGCGAGGGAGAGCGAGGGCGTGGCACAGGGATCCGGGGACGAGGGTCTGAACTGGAGGGGAGCGCAGTGCCCTGGAGCAGTAGACCACCTCCTCCCGGAAATCTGCCGCTGAATCTGGGAAACAGGAGGAGGAAAAACAGACCATTCCACAGGTGATGGGGGCAGCGGTGCCGGCAAGGAGCCACTGTTTATCGAGCCGTTACTTCCAGGTGTTATTGGCTCCGTGGGTCCAACCCCGTGAGGGAGTACAGGGCAGCCCTGCAGTGCAGGGGAGGTAGGCAGGGGTAGGAAGGTCATCTGGCTTGCCCGAGACTCTGAGCCGGCAAGGGTCTAGGGCAAGGAAGGCCCTGCATGCGGACGGGGCTCCGCTGGTCCCAAACGATTGCCGGTGCCCCGGATGCAGCCAGTGCTGCCCTCCTCAGAAAAGCAGTTGGTGACCATCTCCGGCAATGCTGGGGAAGGGCGGTGTCACCCCCACTCACTCCTTTATAAAGGTGTCCCTTTCTACTGGATGGATGATTCTCCCAGTGGAAAGTTCTGATTTCCAGTGATGTTTTAGCGCTCCTAATAAGTCTGTCCTCTCAGATAACGGCTTGGCCACCTTACTGTGAATTCAGTCCGTCTGAATCACTATGAAACGTGATTCACTTAGGAATAAGAAGAAGGGGAAAGGTGGGCTCCTTAAAAGCAGCTTTCCCCTTTGGGTGGGAGGTGGGATTAGGTGCCCCGGAAGTTCCCTTTCAAATCTAAGACCGTGGGTCTGGGTCTTCTCTGCTGGTGAGACTGCAGACCCCTCAGGTTGGGACCCATGTCTTGACCACTGAGGATCCCCCCCACTGAGCTGAACTTCAAGGCCCTAGAAACACTGCTGGCGCTTCAGTCTCTTGCCATCTGCCTCCTGCCTCTTGGTCCAGGTCAAACAGAAGGTCCTAAGGGTCCTGTGGCTGAGATCTCTGCCAGCCGAAGCTGGTATTCTGCACTGAAGGGGCCCAGGGAAGATTTTCTGGCTTGTTTTATACACGCACCCAGGGTTTTAGAGCTTAGTGGTAAGGCTCGAAGAGCTCACGACGCAGCAGCATCAGTGGAAGGGCTCCGGCCCATAGCTGGGAAGGCCCAGCCTTCCCCCGGCGTGGGGGTGAGCAGTACCTTGCCTGTCCTTGGGCACCAAATCCTACCGGGGGCAAGTGGGCTGTGAAGTGGACGGAGGGGATAAGAAAGAGAAGCAGGACATTAGCCAGAGGCCCATGGCCACCACCTCAACAGAATGGAGGGTACCAGGGGGACCGAGCCTCTCTAGGTACAGGAGGCCTCTGGCCCGGGCCTTCAATCTGTGGCCTCCCACTCCCCTTGCTGGCAAGAAGTCCCAGTATCACTAGGATGGGGCAGGGCGTGGTGGGGACTCCCTGCTGAACCTAGGCTCCCCTCGTACGTGCAGCAGCTTACTTGGATGATCTCAGCGAATCCCCAGAGCATGTTAGCATACCCATTTCACAGGCAAGAAATGAAGCAAGTGAGACTCAGATTTGCTCAAAGTGACATGCCTAGGAGTGTGGAGTCAGGATTCAAAACTCATTTTTTATTTTAGATTTTTATTTATTTGACACAGAGAGAGAGAGAGCACAAGCAGGGGGAGCGGCAGGCAGAGGGAGAAGCAGGCTCCCCGCTGAGCAAGGAACCTAATGTGGGACTCACTCATCCCAGGACTTGATCCCAGGATCCTAGGACTCTGGGATCACGACCTGAGCCGAAAGCAGATGCTTAACCAACTGAGCCACCCAGGCGCCCTCAGGACTCAAACCTTAACTTTTAACCCCCAGCTATACTCAGCTCCTTAAGTATCATGTAACAATGATTATGAAATTGTTTCAATTATGTCTCCCCAGCTGGAAGGAAGGTTCCAGAGCAGGGACTGTGCCTGTCACGTTCACCACTGGCTCTCCGGCTCTGAGACTGGCATGTGGTTGGAGGTTAATAAATACGCTGGGTGCCTGGGGGGCGCAGTCGGCTAAGCGTCTGTCTGACTCTCGGTTTCGGCTCAGGTCGTGATCTCATGGCCTTGAGATCAAGCCCCACACTGGGCTCTGTGCTCAGTGTGGGGTTTGCTTGGGATTCTCTCCCGCTCGTGCTCTCTCTCTCTCTAAAATAAATAAATAAATATGGCTGAATTAAATCATTATGAGTGGGTGGGTGACTTGTGGTCCACTAGGGGCACCTGCTTTGTCCTCTTTTTGTGTGGACCCCATGGGAAGTCAATCCGATTTTCTAGAAGCGGAGGATGGCTCTGCCCTGGTTTGCACATTGGCCTCAGAGGTGTCCTACCCTTACCGACATCCTTTCAGATGCCAAGGCGCCACATGGTGGCCTGCTGCCAGGTTGTGTTCAACCCATGCTGTTTAAATTTTTGAGCGAGTTGCCAATTAATTCCACTCGAAAATCTGATTTCAGGCTTATCTTAAAAAACCTGGATGATCCGACCACGCTGGGCGCTCAGTCCGGCCCAGACGCCGTCAGCAGGCCCTGGGCAGCTGCTGCCCCCTAGAGGTCGGACCTGCGCTCTACCGCGCTCTGTTCTCCGGCCCGCCCACTTCTGTCCTTGACAGAAGTCAAGGGCCCTAGCGGTAGGCCTGAGTTCGCGGTCCCTGACGTAGATGATAGCAGCTCTGTCAGTCACTCTTTTTTTAGGTCAAAGGTCCCAACAGTACAAAAGGAAGTATAATGAAAAGTGACACCCCTTCCTCTGCTGTCCCCTAGTTCCTCTCCGCAGACGCCACAGTCCCTGTCTCTCCCACACACAGGCTGCACTTCCTTGAACACTGTCTCCAAACGCTTGCGGGCACCTCTTAGGGGCCAGACTCCAGCTGGGTTTTTCAAAATAGACCCAGGGACCCTCATCAGCCCTTTGGAGGCAGGATTTCTAAAATCGGAGTCTAGGTGTCTGGGTTTTTTTAGAGCCCACAGTGTTTTCTGTTGCTCAGCAAGACAGAGACGGCTGTACTCGGGATGCAACATCCCTAACACAGTTCTCCCTCCCCGGTCCCCCCAGGGTCTGGCCATCGAGGCCACTGCTCAGCTCTGTGGACCGTGCCCTGCCCAGGGGCACTCGGCGAAGTCCTGAACCCGGCCACACCTTCACACCCAGCCCCGTTCCACCGCCCTGCCGACCCACAGAGGAGCAGCACTGCTGCTGGATTTCCCGTGCCAACCATTCAATCCAAATACGGGGAGACCAGTGCTGTGATGTGGGGGCGCAGGCGGGGGCTCCTCCGTGCAGCTGCAGGCCCAGGATGACTTCCTATAGGAGGTAAGGCTTGGGCCGAGTCTGGTCTAGGGGCTAGAAGAAAAGAAGGCACACTGCCACCCTGTCTGTCCCTCTCCCAGCTCACCCCACCCCACCCCCACCTCACCCCACCCCACCCTGCAACTGCCTGTACTGGCGGCAACTGACAGGGAGACCTTAATAGCCGTGTACCTCGAGACGGCCTGGGGAGACCCACGGGGGTAGAAGGAGGGGTCCAGCCATAAGTCAGACCAGCATGCCTGGCCTAGGGGGCTGCTTGGGGTCAGGTGGCTTGGTATCCAGAAGTACCTGCTGGGGGGAGCAGAGATGCAGGAGCCCTGTTCCTCCTGGTCAGTCTCCCGAAAGGCTCTCCAAAGCCAGAGGCCGCGTCCCTGCAGCCTCCGTGAGCGCGACCAGAGAGAGCTCCTCGGACCACTGCCAGGCCCCGGGCTGCGCTGGGCCACGTGAGATGATACAGAAACTGAAAGTAAGCATTTAGAAACTTTTCTAACGATTGTACAAGGTCAGTTGAATACTATTAAAGTCGAGGCTGGTCCTTTAGCATCTTTTTTATTCATTTTATCTAAAAAAATACTCATTGTAAAAAATACATAACAGAAAATGTGCCACTTTAACCATTTTTAAGTGCACAATTCAGTGGCATCAAGTACGTTCGCTCCGTTGTGTAACCACTGCCACTGGCTTGTGGATTTCCTAAATTCTCCAAAAGTAGAAGTTCTCTGCAGATAAGCATTTTTTAAAAATTTAGTTTGAGAAGCACTAACCTAAGTCCTGACCTGTGGGCCTCCCAAAGCCTTGCAGGTGTTGAGGGGGAAGAGGCCCCTGAATGCAGGGCTTGATAACGTTGTTCGGCTTCATTTCCCCAAACTGTTGGGTTGAGATTTGCCCCCAGAAAAGGGTGAGGGCTGGGGTACAGGGGGAAGGGAGGCTTTGGTGCTGCCTGGGGCACGGGGCCGAAGCGGGGCTCTCCCCGGGCAGGGCTGCCCTGAGCGCCGGGGGCAAGAGAGTCGGATGGGAGGCTGCCAGGCCTTCTGGCAGGCTTTCCTCCTGACTCAGTCGGGGGAGGCACATTGGTTTAGAATTCCAGTAAAGTTAGCTCCAGCTGGGAAAGCCCTCTGTGACCCCTGCGTCTATCCTCCTTGTTCAGGGGAAGAGCTTGAGGCCAGAAAAAAGAGACTTGCCCCAGTTTCCAAGCACTGAGTGGTGGTTCCAAATGTGGACCCCTCAATTCGCAGAGAGAAGCAGGGCAGAGGTCCTGGAGACACACACAATACGACCGAAGTTCCAGCTCCATTAGCCCTCCCTGGCCTTGGGCATCCCCACCCTCGCCTGTAAAATAGGGATAATCCCTCGCAGGCGGGAGGAGTATTGAGCCTGGGCTCGGTTTAATGAAGGGCATAGCACGGAGCCTGCTGCTTGGGTGACGGGAAGGTCAGTCCCCTGCCCCTCTCTGTCCCTCCAAGCCCAGTGTTCCTCCTGCGGCCTCCAGGGTCTTCTCTGTCTGCCATTTCCTGTCACTGTAGCTGCGGGGACAGAGGAAGGCAGACCCTCTCCAGACTGAGGAGAACAGGGAGCTCGTAATCTCTTGCACCGGCCCATCGGAGCGTCCCCCTCCCCAGCTGGACTTCTCTCTGTGCTCGACTCTTCCTCCATCTCTTTGGGCATCTTAGAGAAATTTTTGTCCCTTCTGGGACTCAGAACATTTGTAAAATGAGGGAGTTGAACCAGGAGAACTCAAAAGTCCATTTTGGGGGAGGAGGTGCTATGAAGTGTGGGCTGCTTTACATTTCTGTATCTTTTCTGGGACAGACTCCCAGCATGTCAGACTGGGCTGCTGCTGGGTTACTGGCCACCTGCTTTTGTGTTGCCTTTCTCTGTACTCTGTCACTCCTTCCTGTCCCTCTTCTTTCTCTTTTCTGGCTGAGGTTTCCTAAGCACTTGCCATTTGCTAGGCACTGTAGCAAATAAGCATTTCACGTATCCCATCTTACTGAATCCTTAAAGCATCCTAGTGAAGTCAATGCTATTCTTAGCTTATTTTCCAGCCTCGAAACTGAGATTCAGAAAAGTTGTGTCATTGACCCATAGCTGGTTAGTGGCAGAGCCAGCAGCTGGCGTGCTCAATGCCATTCCCCAGATGGTCCGGTCCCATCCCAGCCTGAAGTCGGTGGGTTCAATATGGCGCGTGCCTGGGCCCACCACCTCCCTCCTGTTTTCCCCAGGTGGACTCTGACTCCCCAGACAGGCTCCTGCTGGCAGGACCCCTCGGGCAGTCAGGGAGGTGGGTTTGGCTGTTGGTGGGAAGATGATCACTGTTTGGTTCTGGTTTCTGACTCTTATCTCGGATACCTTGTCCTCTGCCCCCAATCTTTTTCCTCTCCTTTCTCTTTAGCTGTCCCTTAGAGGGTACCCAGAGCAAGCCTTTCCATTCCCTCATTCATTCATTCATTCATTCATTCATTTATTGAACAAATGCAAAGAGTCTCCCTACATGCCAGTCACAGTTGTAGGCCCTGGGGGTTCAGCGATGTGCAAGGCAGGCAGGCTCGTGTCCCCAAGAACTTACATTCTGGTGGAGGAGACAGACGTTACAAAAAGATGATGAGTGCATGGAGGGAACGAAAAGGGCTGGTGGAGAAAGCGACTGTGGCAGGGGTGAGTGTCTCTGCAGGTGCGGCGGGCAGGGCGCAGCGTGTTCCTGGCAGGTGGAACAGCATGCAAAGGCAGGAACCAGCAGGTGTGAGGGAGGCGCATACACCAGGCCCTGAAGGCTGGATAAGGTGAGGCAGGGGGTCCGGCGCTAGGGCTGTGGGCAGGGCCCAGCCATGCTGGCCTGTGGGCCATTTCATGAGTGGCGTGAAGCTTCTGGGGGCTTTAAGCAGGGAGCAATGTGATTGGGTCAAGTGTGTATAGAAAGGATCCTTCGGCCACTGTGAGAAGAGTGGATTGTGGGGAGCAGGCGTGTGGCAGAGATGAGGGCGGGGTCCATGGGATGGAGAGACAAAGTCAGAGTCAGGATCTCTGCGGGCTGACGGGTACAGCTTCACGCCCGCCGCTAAGGGGGAGCTGGCGTGTGGCGGGGAGCAGAGCGGCCCACGTCTCTGGGGACCTGGAGCAGGGGATGCCCCGTGGCGTCCTCCTCCGCCTCCCCCTCTCAGGGGAAGGGCTGTGAGCTTCTTCTTTCTTTCTTTTTTTTTTTTTAAAGATTTATTTATTTATTTGACAGAGAGAGACAGCCAGCGAGAGAGGGAACACAAGCAGGGGGAGTGGGAGAGGAAAAAGCAGGCTCCTTGTGGAGGAACCTGATGTGGGGCTCGATCCCTGAACGCCAGAATCACGCCTTGAGCCGAAGGGAGACGCTTAACGACTGCGCCACCCAGGCGCCCTGGGCTATGAGCTTCTGATGGTCAAGAGTCACCCTTGGCAACAAGAGGTCCACATGCCCAGAGCGTCTCCTCCAGCCCTCCTTCCTGGGCTTGCAGTTGTTACAAAATTTTTTTTCACCAAGCACATTTGAAAATCTAATTGGTTTTATTAAGCAATTCATGACTCGGTCAGCATTCTAGCTGGTTGAGGGGAGCTCCAAGAGCTGTGCAAAATGCTTCTGGAAAGCAGAGAGGGGCAGGAGTGCCTGGGTGGCACAGTCGGTTGGGTGTGTGACTCTTGGTTTTGGCTCAGGTGATGTTCTCAAGGCTGTGAGATCGAGCCCCACGTCGGGCTCTGCGCTCGGTGTGGAGTCCGCTTGAGATTCTCTCTCCTACTTCCCCTCCCGCTTATGCTCTCTCTCTAAAATAAATAAATCTTAAAAAAAAAAAAAGCAGAGAGGGACAGAAAAAAGGAATTTATTAGCAAAGAATGCATTGTTTTAGGCAAGGTCACCCTCCTAAGGGGACTTGTAGGGGTCTCCTCCTGTTGACCAGGAAATGCCAGGTGGGCTGGTTAAGGGTTACGTTCTGGGAGGTTGAAACCGTTGTTAAGTTAGGCATTAAGTCTTGGTTCACTGATGTGGAACCCTAACATAAGTGACACTATTTTGAGCCATTTCTTAAAAACAGAATTTCAAAGGCAGTTAACAGGATTAGAACCTGATACAAAGATGCAAATGTAATTTCTTCTCTCTACACTTACCTTTGTATTTTTAATAGTAAAACTAGTTTGTTTGTGTTAAATGTTGCCTGATTATTTATATGCGTGTTGCAAGAATAATGCTTGACCATATAAACTCTCTCTCTCTCTCTCTTCTAAGGAATCGCTACATCCAACATGGGGCTCAAATTCATGACCCAGAGATCAAGAGTCCTATGCTTGGACTCAGCCAGCCGGGCGCCTCTTACATAAGCTCGTTTTAAAACTGCCTTGCGTGTAGGGGCCCTTAGGTGGTTCAGTCAGTTAAGCACCTGACTCTTGGTCTCAGCTCAGGTCTTGATCTCAGGGTTGTAGGTTCAAGCACCAAGTTAGGCTCCATGCTGGGTATGGAACTTACTTAAAAACAACAACAACAACAACAAAACTACCTTGCTGGAGAATTGTAAGTCAAGGTACTAGGTTAACTTTTTTTAAGGGTAAATTATTGGCTCTGTAAAGTCAACCTTAGTTCCTTAAAACTGTCTGGTCATACCTGAGTCTAGGCACATCTCTTCCAAATATAATATTCCAGTCAAAGCCTTGGTAATATAACCAATGTTTCTAATTGTCTCCTATTGCAAGGAGAACAGATTCCCATTGAACTTATGTAAATAATTATTTTGCCATCAAAAGAATACTCAACTGATGAATCACAGACCTGTACCCCTGAAACAGATCATACGTTATATGTTAATTTAAAAAAACTTTAAAAAAGAATGTTGGGGGCGCCTGGGTGGCACAGCGGTTAAGCGTCTGCCTTCGGCTCAGGGCGTGATCCCAGTGTTCTGGGTTTGAGCCCCACATCAGGCTCCTCTGCTATGAGCCTGCTTCTTCCTCTCCCACTCCCCCTGCTTGTGTTCCCTCTCTCGCTGGCTGTCTCTATCTCTGTTAAATAAATAAAATCTTTAAAAAAAAAAAAAAAGGTAGAAGGGGTGGAAAAAAAAAAAAAAGAATGTTGATCCTTCGAGCTGGATGAATGAGGAAAGATACAACAATCTTTCATATATATAAAAAAAAAGAAGCGTCAAGAGTTTTTGAATTCTGGAGGGATCAGGTAGGGAGGAAAAAGAAACATTTCATCCTTGTTCACAAACATCTCATCTTCATTCACATCTTTGTTCACGCTATCAAATTGTTGATAGTGTTAGAGACGAAGATTTCCCCAAATCTGGAAAAGCAGAACGTTAGAAAACCAGTGATATTTTTTTTAAAAAGATTTTATTTATTTATTCGACAGAGATAGAGACATCCAGTGAGAGAGGGAACACAAGCAGGGGGAGTGGGAGAGGAAGAAGCAGGCTCATAGCAGAGGAGCCTGATGTGGGGCTCGATCCCATAACACCGGGATCACGCCCTGAGCCGAAGGCAGACGCTTTAACCGCTGTGCCACCCAGGCGCCCCTGAAAACCAGTGATATTTTAAATAAAAGTCATAAAAAAGATCATCTTCTTCAGTTCCTTTGGTTCCATGTTATTAATTCTCATCCTGTTTGAATCCATTTTTCTAGTAGTTTTGAAAATTCATACCAATTTAGTTTTATGATCTGAAAGTTATCAAAAATCTGCATTCCAGACAGATTTCTGTCTGTGAATTTCTCTGAAGATAAAACATATTTGCAGGAAGAAACATCTGAGAATAACAGAAACTATCTGTAAATGCCAAAAGACTTAAAAATGGCATGCTTAAAGGTCTGATTAGAGTTCATTACAATCTAATTGACAATGAAATGTGGTCACTTCTGTGACATACATTTTAAGATAATAACTAAAATTACGACTGATAACATTTTACCAGGGCATATCAGGATTTTAGGAATTTTACGCAATTTCTAGAACACTTATAGGAAATAACATTTACTCATGCAGTATAACCAAAAAAGGTTTATCATCACTTACTTGACAATGCTTCCCATGTAATTTAACGTACCAAATATGTCTGATTAATTTAATCTCCCTCTTTGAGATGTTTCACGGGCTCCCTGAAAAAACCCCAAATTAGCTAGATAAAAATGACTTCATTTAGAATTTGCTTTTTGGGATGTTTGTCAAAAAATGCCTTTGAGACACTTTCTTAGTTTGTTTTTTTTAATTCTATACATTTATTTGACAGAGAGTGAGAGACAGAGCACAAGCAGGGGGAGCAGCAGGCAGAGGGAGAAGCAGGCTTCCTTAGCAGGGAGCCTGATGTGGGACTCGATCCCAGGACTCCGGGATCATCACTGTAGCTGAAGGCAGACACCCAGCCATCTGAGCCACCCAGGTGCCCAGTTTCTTAGCTTTTTAATTATTGTTTCTTCCTAGTGGTCTCTGTAAAAATGTAGAAGCATTCCTTCTTTGATAATGTTGAATTTGTAAGTTTCAGGTGACCTGTGAAACTTTTTAAAAGATTTTTCTCTAAGTTTTGAAAAGCTATTAGCCAGGATCATAATATAATAAGACATAATGTTTTTCCCTTAAAAAAATTTAAGTGCTGGGGCGCCTGGCTGGCTCAGTCCATGGAGCTTGTGTCTCTTGATCTCGGGGTTGTAAGTTTGAGCCCCATGTTGGGGATAGAGAGTACTTAAAAATTAAATGTAAAAAGAATAATGGGGCACCTAGGTGGTGCATTCGGTTAAGCGTCTGTCTTTTGGTTTCGACTCAGGTCGTGATCTCAGGGTACTGGGACCGAGCCCTATGTTGGGCTCCGTGCTCAGTGTGGAGTCCACTTGAGATTCTCTCTCCCTCTCCCTCTGCCCCGTCCCCCACTCATGCTCTCCCTCTCTAAAATAAATAAATCTTCTAAAAAAATAAAATCTTTTAGTCTTTTAAATCTTTTTAAAAATGTAAAAAAATGAAATTTAAGTGCATGTGTAGAGTTAAGAAGCTGTTCTACATTTATGATTTAATAAAATAATTCTAGGGGCGCCTGGGTGGCGCAGTCGTTGGGCGTCTGCCTTCGACTCAGAGCGTGATCTCAGCATTCCGGGATCGAGCCCCACATCGGGCTCCTCCGCTATGAGCCTGCTTCTTCCTCTCCCACTCCCCCTGCTGTGTTTCCTCTCTCGCTGGCTATCTCTCTGTCAAATAAATAAATAAAATCTTGAAAAAAAATAATTCTAAAGGAAAAATACTAAAAAATATAAAAAACGTTTAAAAATATGTATCAATTATATTCAAATAAAAAAATTTTTGAAAAGGTTTTAAAACACTTGGTCAAACAGGATCATAGGTCACTTTGAAATAATGCTTAGTTATCCATTTAACCAAAATGACAATTTGTAGGCAAATACAGACAGTTAAATATTTGTAAAAAGCCTTGCTCTTTAATTATTGAAAAGACTCAGAGGCCCCTGCCTGGCTGGCTCCCTCGAAAGAACATGTGAATCTTAATCTCAGTGTTGGGATTTCAAACCCCATGTTGGGTGTAGAGATTATTAAAAAAAATAAATAAGCTTTAAGAAAAATATTGAGAAGACTCAGTTTTTTAAAAATTCTATGTAATTACAGACCTGATAAAGGCAAAACATAGACTCTCTTTCTAGGCAGATTACATTCAAGGTAAATAAAAACCTTTGTTTACAGTTTCTTATTAAGAGCAAACCAGTAATCTAAGAAAACTTTGTCTTTGGGGCGCCTGGCTGCTTCAGTCGGTGGAGCGTGCAACTCTTGGCCTCTATGTTATGAGTTTGGGCCCCACGTCGGGTGTGGAGATTACTTAAAAATAAAATCTTTTAAAAATTTACCAAATAATCCCCCCCAAAAAAAGAAAACTTTGTGCTTTTATTTTTTTTTAAAAGATTTATTTATTTATCTATTTAGAGAGAGAGTGAGTGCATGGACGAGCAGGGGAGAGGAGCAGAGGGAGAAGGAGAGGGAGAGAATCTTCAAGCAGACTCCTCACTGACTGCGGAGTCTGTGTGGGGCTCGATCTCATGACCCTTGAGATCAAGACCCATGACATAACAACCTGAGCCCAAACCAAGTGTCGGATGCTCAACTGACTGAGCCACCCAGGCACCCCAAACTTTGTCCTTTTAACAGAGAGAAAAGCCAAATTCTAATTTTGCACCAGTATACTTTGGATGTTAAAACTTCTTCTTCTTTTTTTTAATAGATTTTATTTATTTATTTGAGAGAGAGAGCGAGAGAGCGAGAGCACCAGAGAGAGGAGCAGAGAGAGAGGGAGAAGCAGGCTCCCCACTGAGCAAGGAGCCCAATGTGGGACTCGATCCCAAGACCCTGGGATCACGACCTGAGCCAAAGGCAAATACTTAACCGACTGAACCACCCAGGCGTCCCTAAAGCTTATTCTTGAATGAATTTTCATCTTAGCCAGCTTACCACACACTAAAATTCCTTTTCAAAGATTCTTTCTTTACAAACTTTCTACAACTTTCTTTTTTACACTCAGATCTTGGTCTGTATTTTCCCTCTTTTAAGTAACCAGTTTCACTTTAGGACAAAATTTCTTCCTTTTCCCTCAACAAGAATGCATTTCCATTCCTCATACCTTCTCTCACAGAAAGCATACATTCTACTTTTCTGGTATATGGATATGTTTCCCTTATTACTTTCAGTAGCTTTAATCACGTATTCTAATTAAAATTCCTAACCCTTAGGAACTTTAAGAAGTAAATAATTATGAACTTTTACATGAGCCTGCTCTTACAGGCAGACTTACAAGTACTTTTTATGATTTCTAGATATGTGCTTTTTTATAGAAAATTTCTCAGTGGGGGACGCCTTAATTTCGCCTTGGGTCATGATCTTGGTGTCATGGGACGAGCACCCCGTGGGGCTCCTTGCTCGGTGGGCGATCTCCTGGAGATTCTCTCTTTCTCCCTCTGCCCTTCCGCCACTAAAATAAATAAATAAATCTTCAAAAAATTATTTTTCATAAAACATAAAACATATTTGCTTATAGACAGAAATATCTTTAGTTCTTCTGTAAAAGGAAGCAAAAAAGGGATAAGCTTATGTTCAGTAATTAATGTTTCAGTATTTTATCTTATTTGAAAATTATCTGGATATTCAATGAATTTAACTTAACTCATCACTTAACTTAGCAAAACATTAAGGTCTGAGGCTACCAAAATGATTCGGGGAAAATACCTAAAAACATTTTACCATACTTACATTTATTCAATTTACTTATTCTTTTTTTTTTCTTTTAAGAATTTATTTACTTATTTATTTAGAGAGCTCGAGCCGGCGGGGGGGGGGGGGTTTGCACAGAGGGAGATGCAGAGAGAGGCTCCCAAGCGGACTCCATGCTGAGCGGGGAGCCAGGTGTTCGTTTAATCCCGTGACCCCGAGATCACAATCCCAGCCAAAACCAAGAGTCTGACGCTTAACCGACTGAGCCACCCAGGCTCCCGCAATTTACTTGTTCTTAACAATTACGTTTAGATTATCCACAAAAGCTTTGTGAGACATCTGACAATATAACTTATAACAATAACTTATTCTAAGTTATTTATCTTTTTGCTAGCAGATTTCACAGCATAACATGAACTTATTTGATTAGTAAAACTAGGTAAAATAAAAAGTTGTATGTTTGCGTTATATTCAATGTTGATAACTCTAAGACGTGTCGATTTTCATCAAACCAGCAACTTTTAAACTAGTTTTGATACAGAATATTTTCTCAGATTCCATGAATCTGAAATGCATTTGAATTAAAATTTTATTTAATTTTTGAGAATTTTTATGAATACTAAATTTATATAAGTGCCCAATTTTCTTTAAGCTGATTAAATAGAGCTCTTTACCAATTAATTTGAGCAATAACATTCAGAGGTATAAAATGCTAGTTCTCAAAAAGGTTTCTTTCTTTCTTTCTTTCTTTCTTTCTTTCTTTCTTTCTTTCTTTCTTTCTTTCTTTCTTTCTTTCTTTTATTCGACAGAGAGAGAGACAGCGAGAGAGGGAACACAGCAGGGGGAGTGGGAGAGGAAGAAGCAGGCTCCCAGCAGAGGAGCCTGATGTGGGGCTCGATCCCAGAACGCTGGGATCATGCCCTGAGCCGAAGGCAGACGCTTAATGACTGAGCCACCCAGCCACCAAAATAAGGTTTCTATATTAAGATATTCATTAAAGCCCTTGCAAAATGGATTAAACCCCACTCACCTGAATATGAATATTAAGTAAACTTTTTTAACACTAGTAGCGAGATACATGCTCAAGTTGGGTAGGCACGCCCTACAGTTCAAGGTCATCATATAACTTAAAATGTACAACCACAAGGCTCTTTGCAATTAATATGAAAAATCAAAATTTCAAACCAGAACTATTCACTTGAAAACACCCTAGTAGAACGTTTACTTAAGAAATCAAGTAACAAAGGGGAGCTGTATCACCAATGTAAGATTTCTAGTTAACTGCAGGTTCTGCCATTCTTAACAACTGTTTGAGATGCTAAGTGTTTCAATTCATATTTAACAATGTATAAATAGTGGGACTTTTAACGCTTATTCCAAAATAGCAGAAATTGTAAAAATTGTGAATTATTGGAGAAAATACCATTATTGTATATCTGACATTTAACCTTTTAAATTAGGGAGTGTACATACTTTTGTGGTATCACTTTAATAAAATAGGGAGCTTGGCTGGCTCAGTCAGTAGAGTGCATGACTCTGGATCTCAGAGTTGTAAGTTCGAGCCCCACGTGGGGTGTAGAGATTATGTAGAAATAATAAAAGCTTTAATATTAATATGAATACAATGAACAATCTCTTGTAAAAGAAAAGGAACACTAGTCAAAACAAGTTTTAGTTGATGTTATCTGCTTGCGAGACTCAATTACTTAGTATTTAAAACTCTAAGGCATTGAGTACTTTTCTTTAGAACACACGAGTCCCTTCCTGCACCTTTATGCCTGTGGTAGGGCAATGAAAGACTGAAGAGCTTTTTTTTTTTTTTTTTAAGATTTTATTTATTTATTTGACGGAGAGAGAGAGACAGCCAGCGACAGCGGGAACACAAGCAGGGGGAGTGGAAGAGGAAGAAGCAGGCTCCCAGCAGAGGAGCCTGATGTGGGGCTCGATCCCAGAACGCCGGGATCACGCCCTGAGCCGAAGGCAGACGCTTAACCGCTGTGCCACCCAGGCGCCCCTGAAGAGCTTATTGATATGATCAAGTTTATTGACTCTAAGAATTAGTGCCAAGAGCTGGGGAATCTACTTTTTGGAGGAAAATGCTATTTAGAATATGTAGAAATAAGTGGTAACAGTTAATTTAGAAAAATTCGATAACAAATGCTTTTACTGCTCATAGTAAAGATGTTCTGTTATCCCTAAGGCACTGGCTGGTGCCTGTGACTCTCTGACTTTGTGATTGTTGTATATATTATATTTGGGCAATAAATAATTGGTGATAGTGTCTTCTAAGTATATGCTGTCCTACAGCACACCTTGCCCTAAGTATGTGAAGTTACCCTGATAACACTATAGGTTAATACGTACTGATTTTCCCCTCAACTTCTCCACATCAACTTTTTAAAATAAGTTTTTATTCTTTAGTTTCCTGAAATTCTACCTTAATATTAGAATGCATGAAAATATAGTTCAGATATATCATGGAATTTTTAGCATAACCAACTTTTTTTTTTTTTTTTTAAATTTTAAGTAGGCTCCACACCCAACGTGGGGCTTCGACTCATGACCATGAGATTAAGAGTTGCATGCTCTACCGACTGAGCCAGCCAGGCTCCCCCTGAGTGTAACACTTTTTAAGTACTTCCTTAAGGGAGATATCATATGGGAACAGTAATTTCTCCCCTTCATGCAGATCTCAATGCAAATGAAGGGACCCAATTAGAAAAGAGTAAGCAAAATTTCTTTAGACATAATACATAATCAGGTCATGCAATGCTTGCTGAATATGCTTACTGATTTAGAACAAAGATGTGTTCTTTTTTTTTCCAAGATTTTTTATTTATTTATTTGACAGAGAGATAGAGACAGCCAGCAAGAGAGGGAACACAAGCAGGGGGAGTGGGAGAGGAAGAAGCAGGCTCCCAGAGGAGGAGCCTGATGTGGGACTTGATCCTAGGACTCTGGGATCACGCCCTGAGCAGAAGGCAGACGCTTAACAACTGCGCCACCCAGGCGCCCCCAAGAAACAGATTGCTGGATGCCTGAAGGAAGGTGGGTGGGGGATGGGTGAAATGGGTGAAGGGGATCCAGAACACTTACCATGATGAGCACTGAGTAATGTACAGAATTGTTGAATCGCTACGTTGTACACCTGAAACTGATACAACACTATGTTAACTGTACTGAAATTAGAATTTTAAAAATAAAGGTTAAAAAAGAACAGGTAATAATAAAAAAAAAGATAAAGAGGAAGCGAAGGGGAATGTGGAAAACAGTAGTAAGTTACAGTGTGTAGCTTGGCAATCAACACGACTTACATTTACTTTTAAGTGTTAATATATACGCTTACTATCCGCGTGGACGGGTTTCAGCTAGGACTTAGAGCTTTGACTCAGGCACCAGACCTCAGATCTGGGTCCCTGCCCACCGCTTGCTGGCTGTCCTCTCTGTGTTTCACTTCCCGCTCTGGGAGGGTGATCATGGCAGCTACTCCTGGGGCTGGTGTGAGGATTCAATGAATTAGCACATGTCACGTGATTAGAACAGTGCCTGACATATAGTAAAAGCTCAAACGTTTGTTATTATTGTTATTTGTATATCAAAGTAGATCAGTAGAGTTGTCTTGCCATTTAAGTGGGATAAATCCTCATATTGAGGGCATACATGATTGAAATAATTGGTTTTGTTATGTTAAAACTTGCTCTATGGTTTATAATTAATGAACTAAAAGCAGAACGGTTTATGTTCAAATATTTATGCAAGCGCTTTATGACCACATGTAATACTGAAAATCTGGACAAGTGACAGTCTGTGCTCTGTGACTAACTTGTTCTGAGACCTAAGGCAAATCACGGAGCCTTTCGAGGCCTCCGTTTCTACTAGAACCTTGTGGCTCTCCAGCCGTTACCCTCTCCTTCTGCTGACCACGTCCCCCTGGTCTCTCTTGCTGATGGCACAGTGCTGATGTACCAGTGACCTGGGTGGGAGCCCCAAGTCAATTAAACATAATTAGCTTCGCCTTATGCTTTGGCTCCGCTTGTCCCAAACTTGGACTTGAGGTCTTGTGCATGTGCGCCACTGGTCACATACCACATAGTCTGGAGCTCTCAAAAACTTCAGTGAATAGGGACGCCTGGGTGGCTCAGTTGGTTAAGCGTCTGCCTTTGGCTCAGGTCATGGTCCCAGGGTCCTGGTATCGAGTCCCACATTGGGATCCCTGCTCAGCATGGAGTCTGCTTCTCCCTCTGCCCCTGCTCCTGTGCTCTCTCACTCACTCTATCTCTTAAGTAAATAAATAAGAGCTTTTAAAAAAAGAAAAAAATTTAAATGCCACACATATCTACAACAGGCAAAAATAAACATAGAAACAGAGAGCCTGTAATTGTTGTTTAAAATTTGTAAGCCATGAGATGAGCATAATAATGCAAAACTCACTAGTTTATAAAAGCTTGGATCCAAGCTGATTTTCTGTGGGCTGGAATGAGTTAAAGTTATCTGCTTAGATGGCTCAAGTTTTTTCTACTAATATTTGTGGAGAAGACCCATGATTTTTCATTTGTCTAAATGTCAAATGACCTTCTCCCCTTATGTTTTACTTCTGATAAGAATTATATCCCTGGGGTTTGTACTTTTAATATTTTTATCTCAAAGACACAGGTTAAGAATGCAAGTTCCTCCTGGTTTCATGAGGCCAATAATTTACAAGCCTTTTGAGAGAAATAGAGGAGGTCTGGGGATCAGTGAAAGGACGAGGGGAACTCCGAGTTGCCTCCAGAGTTGCATTTCTAGTTTTATAAAGATTTGTAAGATAAGGACAATTGCTTTTAATTCCTCAAATTGTTGGATTGTGGCCTAGATGTTACAGAACCTGATCTATGTTGGATTTTTTTTTTTTTAATTTTAGCTTTCCCTTGGCTGCTTCAAGGAATAACGTAGCACTTGACCAGAAAAACCCTCAGTCTCATCAGCTCTGGGAGGGGCTCACCAAGGGCTCGTCGTTGAAGGGAGATATGGGGTGTCTGTTAAGTCATTAGCTTGGCAGATTTTGTGTAAAGGTAATTCAGGCAGGATAACTAGAATGAATGTTCGAAGAAAGGAGTGTGGAGGGAAGCAGTAAGAATGATGTCTGCCTTACGTATTCGGTTCCTCTTGTGTCTTTTAATTTTTCATCAGCTTTTTGTTGTTAAACTTTCAATGGAGTTGAACTTTTTGCAATTCTTGAAGTCTTTGCTTTTAAGTGCATTTCTTAATGATCTCGTTAAATTGGGACACTCTTCATCGGGGCCACTGCAATTCTAGGTTGTAGTTCCCCCGAGGGCTGATGGCAGTTTGGTCAAACCCGAGCCAAACATGGAGTTTGATCCATATTTCTGTCCTGCCATAACTAGCCACAGATGGGGGGCAACTCTTCCTGGCTGTGTTTTGGGGCCCCCAACCTGATGGTTACCAAGCCAAATTCTTCAGGACACAAAACGAGCTTAGTTAAGATTTTGCCTCCTTTTTTTTCTTCCAAGATATTTATAGCTTTCGGGACCACAGTTCTTAGATATGAAATAAGCAGGTGTGCTGGATGGTGGTATGTTTCACTCTTTGGATTTCAAAGATCGTGTCTTATTTATTTTTTCCCTTTTTCTTTTAGCTAAGCCTTTACCCCATGTGCACAATAATGGAAACCAACAGTAACCCAGGGAATGGAAGTGTGGGCGCTGCCAGTAACCAGAGACCTGGGGGTTGGGGAAAGGACTGAACCAGCAGACCTCAGAGAACAAAGGCTGTTGGACTCGTTCCCAGTAAATGGAGAGCCAGAGCTGCCATCAGCAGTTCTTGGAGTGGAATCTGGGCTTTTGAAGTTCCTGTGGACTGGCCAACAGAAGGCCCTGTATGTGCTACCCGCAATTCCCAGTATAAACAAACCCAGCAGACTCCAGTAAATGGGGACTGCGGACTGGAACTGGGAAAGGGATTCCACACAACTGGAGGACTACAGACTGCACCAAGGGCAGAAGACTGGCGCTCTGTTAGAGCCTCCTGTCTGTGTGGACAGACCTGTGAACCCTGGACCGGGAAGCCAATTGGATTGGCAGCTCTACACAAAAGGAGCAGAGCTCAGACCAAGAGGAGCTCACCCAGGGCCTAGGAAATGGCGAGAAAGACAGTGAGCTCACGAGGGTTCCCAGAGCAGCGAGACTGTGCTTCTCGTTGTCCCCGAATGCCGTCAGAAGTTCACCTGGGATCCCACTGCTGCCTCCGAGTCTGTTAAAAACCAAAACTGAACCGAGTAAATCTGCAGGTCTAATTGGCGTCATGAAACAATTCACGAATACAGCAACACCTCAGCTGCCAGGCAGAGGGGAGCTCAAGGAGCTGTGCAAAGTGGAAGGTTTTTAAAGGCAGAGAGGGGGCAGGAGAAACAGCATTGTTTTAGGCCAGATCGCCCTCCTAAGGGGAATGATGGAGTTTATTATGGGGTTACCTCCTAATGTTGACCAGGAAATTCCATTTGGGCTGGTTAAAGGCTACATTCCTGGGGCATTGAAGCTATTGCTAGATGTTAAGTCTCGGTTTACTGAAATAAGGCCTTAACATTAGCGACACCATTTTGGGCCTACAGTTTTCTTTATAACAGAGGCCTGTGGCATTTCATGAAATCACACTTAGTCCAGTCTTTAAGTATGACGCTGACACCCCAAAAGTCCTGTACGCCCATAAGGCATTGTCAAGGTCCCAACAGGATGCAGGATGAAAATACAGCCGGGATGCCTGGGTGGCTCAGTCAGTTAAGCGTCCAACTCTTGATCTCGGCTCAGGTCTTGAACTCACAATTGTGCGTTTGAGTGCCGTGTTGGGCTCCACGCCGGGTGTGGAGCCTACGTAAAAAAAGAAAAAGAAAATCTAGCCAACAAAGAGGGCTGTGCCTCTGGCCCGCAAAGTTCCTAGGTGACAGGTTCCCTGCAGTCTGCTCTCTCCACCTTCCTGCACGTGGGGGCCGCGAGCAGCAGGCCGGTGAGTCAGGCCCCCCCCCCCTCACCGTCGACCTCTGCCAACGTCTCCAGATGATGTCAGCACACTGTGTTTAACCCAAGAGTTCACTCCCAAGGGTAACTTCGCCCTGGCCAAACTGACACATTTATGCCCCGGCAGTGAGATAAATATCAGCCCTGGGTTGTAAAGTAAGCAAATAAACACACAAACAAGCTAATAAAATATAAGTCAGATCCTATCACCCCTCTGCTCAGAAAGCCCCTGTGGACTCCCCAGAGCGCTAAGCACAAACTCCAAAGTCCTGACCACGGGAAGTCCCCCCAGGAAACTCTCTGATCTCACAGCTCCACTCTCCCCCCGCCACCCTCAGCACGCCCGCGGAGGCCCGGCGGCAGGGCCAGTGTCCTTGCTGCTGCCCAGAAAATCACAGTGTGGCCTCACCCACCGCAAGGCCTTGCCCGGTCACCTCCCTGCCTCCAGCGCCACCCCCTATGTCCTCAGCCTGCTTCCTTGCATGCGCAGTGTTCACGTATATCTCTTCTCCCCACGAGGAGACCAGCTCCCCAAGGCTGGGGGCCCTCCTGTCCTGTGTCCCTGGCCCCTGGAGTACGGGCCAGCTCACAGCAGGTGAGGTCGCAGAGGATGCCGGGATCCCTGACGAACCCGTGTGGCCTCTGACTAGGAAACGCCCCCCCTCCCATTGCCGGGATCTCTGTCTGTCTCCCGCTTCGAGGCACTGCGTCTGCCACCAGCTGTCAGAGTGGAAATTTCCACCGGAAGCTGGAAGGACAGCCACGCTCCCCAGCTGGGCTAAGAGGGCCGGAGCAGAAATTTCCACAAACCGTGTCTGGCAACATGATGAAGCGGCCAGGGAGTCCGGAGACGGGCAGTGCACGGTCTGTTTACAGATGTGCAGCCCAGGAAGGCCGTCTGGGTTTACCGCACGCCAGGCGGGCCAGCGTGCTGGGGCCTGGTCTGGCACATCGTCCTACCCTGGGGCCAGAAAGATCTGGAGCCGTCGTTAAGTTCAATCCCCTCCTTTTCCAGGTGGGGGAACTGAGGCCCAGAGAGGGGAAGCAATCATCCCCGGTCACAGAGAAAGTTAGCGACAGACAAGGGACTCAAACTCACTGTACCGCCTGGGGTTTGGCTTCCCTTCTTCTCTTCCATTCTTGCCCTCCTGTCCTTCCCTCCCACAGCTCTCTAGCTAACCTTTCCCAAGTGCCACCTGGGGCCAGCCCGATGCCCTCGGCCCTGAACTCCGTGCCCTGGAACCTCAGGCTCCCTGGGGCCAGGTCGGTGCCTCTCGGATCACATGCTCGGAGCTGCCTGCTTCTCCTCACGCGCCCTGTTCCGGCCACGATCCTGGGACACCTTCACAGCTCACGATGCCTGCGTTGCTCCCCGTGCCAATGAGATCAGAGAGTCTGGGGGTGGCGTACAGGCACTGGTCTATTTTAAAGATCCCTGGATGTTTTCATGTGTAGCAGGGTTTGAGAACCCCTGTTTTGTTTTGTTTTTTTTTTAAGATTTTATTTATTTATTTGACAGAGAAAGACACAGCAAGGGAGGAACACAAGCAGGGCAGTGGGAGAGGAAGGAGCAGGCTCCAGCGGAGCAGGGAGCCTGATGTGGGACTCGATCCCAGGACCCTGGGATCACGCCCTGAGCTGAAGGCAGACGCTTAACGACTGAGCCACCCAGGCCCACAACCCCTGTTTTAGCCTTGATTAATGGCACCTCCTGTCCCAGGGCCCCAGGCTACAGATCACCTAGTGACTCTTTCTTTCTTTTTTTTTTTTTTTTCCAGATTTACTTTCCGGGTTCATGGGTCCCATGAGCCGTGCTGTGTCCCTCCTGCTTTGGACTTTTGTCCAAACTTGGGCCTCCAATCTGCCTAGATTGCCTGCTCTGACCGGCCTCACCGTCATTAGGTGTTCGCTAAATATTTGCTGTTAATGAAGGTAATGACCTCAGTCTGGCCAAGAGGAACCTTGGCATAAAAGAAGGGAAAGGGCTTTGGGGTCAGGAAAACTTGGCTTCTAATACTAGCCGGTTCTGCTTGCTGTCTGGGCCTGAGTTTATTTATGGGGAAGGCAGACGGGGCGGGCAGGGCGGGTGAAAATGCCCGTCTTGCAGTTTGTCGCGAGATCAGAGACACTACCTACTCTCCGCCGAGGGCCCGGCAGCTCACCAACCAGCGGCTCTGGGAGCAGGCGGCTCTTGCCTTGACCCTGGGGAACGGGGATGCTTCCATGGGTGGGAAGGAAGGTGGCTGTGACCCTTCCGATGAGGACCTTGCCCACGGGGTTTCTTCCAGGACAGGGTGACTGCAGCAGAGCCGTGAATGGGGGGGTGGGGTGCGGCAGCCGAGGCCTGGGGGTCCTGAGATCAGCCAGGGAGGACCACCACTCTGCCTGGGAATGCGGGCGAGGTCCCTGGTGGGAGGTTCCCTTGCAAACCACCAAAGTGCCCTGTGGGGACAGAATCGGCATTTGGGTGCCTGCCGTGCCCAGAGGTGCCGAAACCTCACTACACCCACACCAGCAAAGACTTTTCAACCCCTGTCTCATCCTCTGTGCTATCAGGGAGGAGAAGCTTGACACTGAGCAGAACACACAGACATTGCGAGCAAACAGGACCAGACTTTTTAATACACAGACGATGAGCCTGAGCTTGTAGTGTCCCCCCAGGATGGAGAAGCCATAGGAGCATCTCAAGCAGGTGTCTCCGGAGAAGCTAACGGGGCTCTGGGAAGAAAGAATTGAGGGGGGGCCTGTGCCGCACAAAGTCAAGCTCGTTCGATGACTGCTTCCCCTGGGGCTTGTCTGGTGAAGCCTGTCTGTGCGGAGCATTGACGGGGCTCCTGCCAAAGGCCCATGCAGCCTTGGCAAGGCCCTTTCTTTCTCTGGGCCTCCGTTCCTCTAGCTGTGAAATGCCTCTCTTTTCCGAGGACCCTTCCAAACTTTGCGAGCCTGTAAAAAGATCTGAGGTCTCTCAGTTTCAAGTGGGAAAACTAAATGTGTCCTGAGACCAAAGCCTGAAATAAGCTCTGGTGGGCCTCGGGGGGCCAGTCAGGTAACGAATCCGAAATCAGACAGCAAGTCTGAAAAAATGATCTCCGCTGTATGATGAGAAAATAATAAGTTTTGAATTTGTCATTTAAAGATGTTAATTGCAATGTCATTCTTAACAGTTTCATTGAGACATAGTTTACATACTATAAAATTTACCCCTTCTTCGTATGCAATTCCATGACT
This sequence comes from Ursus americanus, assembly GCF_024610735.1. Lineage (NCBI taxonomy): Eukaryota > Metazoa > Chordata > Mammalia > Carnivora > Ursidae > Ursus > Ursus americanus. The sequence continues at coordinate 11,783,760 of NC_142159.1, forward strand.
TTTAGTGAGTTTACAGAGTTGTGTGACCATCACCACAATCTCATCTGAGAACGCTCAATCATCCCAAAGAGATCTCTCATGCCCGTTTGCGCCCCCGCCCCTGGCAACCACTAACATACCTGCTACTTTAGCGGTTCCCCTTTTCTGGTCTTCTCGTGTACATAGAACCATGCGTTATGGTGTTTGCATCTGGCTTCTCTCCCTGAGCATAGTATTTCTGAGATCCGTCCATGCTGTAGCATGGATCACACTTCCTTCTTCTTTATGGCCAAAGATGATTCTGTTGAATGGATATAGCACATTGTATCTCTCTATTGTTGGTGTATGTTAGGGTTATTTCCACTGTTGGGGGGTTTATTATGAATAATGCTTCTACGAACATTTGTGTAGAATTCTTTGTGTGGATATGTTTTCAGTCTCTTGGATACCTTCCCAGGAGTGGAACTGCTGGGTCATACAATAGTGCTGTGTTTAACTCTTTGAGGAACTTCGAAATTAGGTTCCAGGTGGCTACACCATTTTTCCATCCCCATCAGCAATGTTTGAAGGTTCCAATTTCCTCACGTCTTGGACACTCACTTTTCTTTTTGATTACAGCCCTCTTAGCGGGTGAGAGGTGGTAACTCGTGGTTTTGATTCACATTCCTACAATGACTAATGATGCTGAGCTTTTCTCATGTGCTTTTTGGCCATTCAATAGCTTCTTTTTTAAGATTTTATTTACTTATTTATTTAGAGAAAGAGCACATGTAATTGGGAGGGGGCGAGGGGCAGAGGGAGAGGGAGAGAATCTTCAGCAGACTCTGAGCTGAGTGCGAGGCTGGAAGTGGGCCTTGCTCCTACAACCCTGAGATCATGACCTGAGCTGAAACCAAGAGTCGGATGCTTAACTAACTCAACCACCCTAGTGCCCCCCATTCAGCATCCTCTTTGACAGAATGTTAGTTCAACTCTTTTGCCCCCTGGGGTGCCTGGATGGCTCAGTCAGTTGAGTGCCCAACTCTTGATTTTGGCTCAGGTCATGATCTCAGGGTCATGGGATCGAGCCCTGCATCTGGCTCTGCCGTCAGCGAGGAGCCCTCTTGAGACTCTCTCTTCCTCTCCCTCTGCCCCTCCCCCTGCTTGCATGTGCTCTCTCTCTCGACAAATAAATAAATGTTTAAAAAAAACAAATGCTTTTCCCCATTTTTAAATTGGATTACCATTTTATTGAGTTTGAGTTCTTTATATATCCTAGAACAAGTCCTTTAGTAGATATGTGATATTTGCAAATATTTTCTCCCAGTCTGACACACACACATATACGGGTGTGTGTATATGTCTATATCTATATCTAATCTATATCTATATCTATCTATATATATTTTTTAAGTTGACTTATCATAAATGTGAGGGTTATTTCTGGACTCTCAGTTCTAGTCCATTGATCTATGTATCTACTCTTATGCCAATAACACAGTGTTTTGCTTGAGTTGTTTGACAGTATATTTTGAAATCAGGAAGTCCTCTACTTTGTTCTCCTTTTGCAGAATTGTTTTGACTAGTTTGAGTCCTTTGGGTTTTCATATATATTTTATTTTATTTATTTTTTTTAAAAGATTTTATTTATTTATTTGACAGAGATAGAGACCACCAGCAAGAGAGGGAACACAAGCAGGGGGAGTGGGAGAGGAAGAAGCAGGCTCCCAGTGGAGGAGCCTGATGCGGGACTCGATCCTAGGACTCTGGGATCACGCCCTGAGCCGAAGGCAGACGCTTAACGACTGAGCCACCCAGGCGCCCCTCATATACATTTTAGGATCAGCTTTTCAATTTCTACAAAAAATGTCTGCTAGGAGTTTGATAGGGATTGAATATATATATCTATTTGGAGAGAGTTGCCATCATAATGGTATTGAGTCTTTCAGTCCATGAACGTACTCTCTCTCCATATATTTATACCTTTTAAAATTTCTTTCAGCGATATTTGGTAGTTTTCTTCTACAAGTCTTGCGTGATCTTTATTCCTCAGTATTCACCTCTTTTGACGTGATTACATGCAATGTTACATTTTTGTGATGTTATTTTAATACAGAAAAAAGAGAAAGAAAGATAAAAATATCCTGAATATGCAACATTTGAGAAATTAGCAAAGTATGGTCTGTTCTATCGATGGGATATTCTGGAGCTATTAGAAGTGATTGTTATGGGGACGCCTGGGTGGCTCAGTCAGTTAAGCGCCTGCCTTCGGCTCAGGTCATGATCCCAGGGTCCTGGGATTGAGTCCCAGATTGGGCTCCTTGCCCAGCGGGGAGCCTGCTTCTCCCTCTTCCTGCCTCTCCCCCTGCTTGTGCTCTGTCTCCCTCTCCCTGACAAATAAATTAAAAAATCTTTAAAAAAAAAAGTGATTGTTATGTGTTTCCCTATTCTGATCAAGTAGGACCATGGAGAATGTTGATGACAGGGACAATATCTAGTTCAACTTCCTTTTCCCAGGAGAGAGCAGACAGCCAAGCACAGACTACGTGCTCTGTGACATAGCTATCAGTGCTGGCCTTCAAATACTTGCTTCTCCCGCTGTACTTCTCTACTCCTTGAAGTTAGTTGTGGCCACAAGACTTGCTTAAACGATGAAACATCACTCCTGAGCAGAAACTGTAAGAGCCAGCGTGCAGCCTCCCATCCTCTTCAGCTCTGCAGATGTGGCTGCCTGCACCGGGGGCCGGAGTGAGGGTGACAGCAACAGCGAACATGAATTACAAACCGATGTCCTGTAGCATAACCTAGCTAACCTTATGCTGACTAGTATACGGATACATAATACTAAAGAGCAGAACGTGAAACCCCGTCTTCTCGGATTGAAACTATGAAAAACAATGCCTGAGCATGGGCTGTAAACTTAAGGAAATGGGGACGTTAAAGCCTGCTAGAGCGTGGGAGGAGGAGATTGTGGGTGAACTGTTTCTCTTTTAAAACTTTTTTTTTAGTATTTATTTATTTATTTATTTATTTAAGAGAGAGGGAGCATGAGTGGGAGGGGAGAGGGAGAGGGAGAGGGAGAATCTTAAGCAGACTCCACCCTGAGCGAGGGGCCCAATGCTGAGCTCAGTCTCGCAACCATGAGATCACGACCCAAACTGAGACCAAGAGTTGGGCGGCTTAACCGACTATCTACTCAGGTGCCCCAAATTGCTTCTCTTTTAAATGTGTCTTTTTTTTTTTTTTTTAAATAGATCCAGGTGGATACCTCAAGGCAGTGCACCAAAAGAGCCACTTGGTTTTTCCAATCACCTTTTGAACCTTTTCTGATGGGAGCTTTTCTGATGGGCATTGACATGTCCTACTTCAGGGGGCCTCTTAAATTCCCAGAGCGATTTTCATGAGGGCTGCGCCCCTGTGGCCATCCCCTTACCCACCCAGTTTTCCGCTGCCCAGCTCCCTAATTCTTCACTGCTGGATCCCCAGCACGCAGTTCGGTCCATGGAGCCGATCCATTCTTCCCTTCTTCCATCAGAGTCTTCTATCTGCTGCTCTGAATGCAGTGCTTTCCAAGCGGGAGGCTGTGCGTTCACCTTGGAGCTGCTGTCCGTAAACCAAGCAGCATGTGGTTTCATCGAGAGCTGTTTGTAGGGCACTGTCCACGTGGCAGTAGGTTCCAGCAGGTGGTTCCAAAGTTGGTCCTGGGGGGGGGAGAGGCCACGTCCTGGTGTATTCAGTGGGTGCCTACTTGCATCCCCCCATGGGCATGCTCCTGTAGAAACCATTTCGGAACTCTTCTGGGCACTGCTTCCTTATTAGAGCGTTTGACCCGACATCACCCAGACAGTGTGGGTATCTCCGACTTCATGATTATCTTATCCATTATTTTACTATCAATGTCCATCGGTCATTAGGGGAGCTTTAATTAATGATTGATAGCAAGGTCATGAATATCCCTCAAATGAAAATTCTCCCAGTAGTCATTGCTGGGAGGTGCCCACAAGCTGCGGACATAAGCCCCAGGCTGGGCTCCCCACAGGGCTCTCACACAGAGAATTTGTCCTTGCGAGCATTCCAGGGCATTCTACACCATGTGGGCTCAGGCAATGCTACTGATTGTCATGACTAGTATTACTTGAAGGGCAGATTTACACGCCTTTCTGTTTCACCAGGTAAGGGAGATGCTCTCAGCCAGATGCAATGTCCATCCCCAGAGCAGAGCCAGGTAAAAAAACACTCCACCTAAATCCTGTGTGAACATTCCAATTTTCATGGTTTTATTGGCTCTCCCATTTTTCTGTCTCTCAGTCTGAATGGAGCCCACACCACGGCTTCTGCACCATAGCGCGTGGAGCTCCTGTGTTAAGGAGTCCTGAAAAGTTTTCTTCACCCGCCCCCTGACCATTTTGCCCACTTTTTGTGCAGAAGACTTTGGGTCCCCAGGGAGGGGCTGAGCCAAGGGACCCTGGCCCTTCGGTCAATCTTTAACTTTTTTTTTTTTTTTAATCTTTAACTTGATTAATCTGCTTGACCACAGCCGCAAGCAGGTGCTGGTCAGCTCTCACACTGTAATCTCTGCCTCCAGGCTTTTCATGTTTTTCCAAACGGGGAAAGATTGGACTTGAAGTACTTTAATATTGAGGGACCAACAGGAGGTCCTTTGGCCCACCCAACCTAAAAGCTTTGTTTCAAGCCCATCAATGTCCCATTTTATTCATCCCATTTGTTAATAACCATCCAAAGATTTCCACCCTGGGGACGAGTCTTGTGACTCTCCCCGCTCTGTTTCCTCTTCATTATGCTTCTACCAATATTCACCTTCTTTCTTTTCTTTAAGGTTTATTTATTTATTGAGAGAGAAAGAAAGCATGAGTGGAGGGTAGTCATGACAGAGGGAGAGAGAGAATCTCAAGCAGACTCCCCACTGAGTGCAGTGCCTGACTCCGGACTCCATACCAGGACCCTGAGATCATGACCTGAGCTGAAACCAAGAGTTGGACCCTTAACTCACTGAGCCACACAGGTGCTGTTAGTCGCCTTATTTTTTAATAAAGGTCTAAAAATTTCCATCTTATTGGGAAGAGTCCCTCGACTTTCCCTTGGCCTCTTCTCACCCTCTAATAACCTAATGTTTTTATTAGCATCTAGAAGACCCATGAGGGGAAGCCGAGACAGCAAATTTGATATGGCTTCATGAACTGTTTTTTCGGTTTTGCGGCAATAGGGTTATATGAGGTACCCGTGTGAAAGGGGCGCCCTTAACCACAGCATTCCCCGTGACTTGGGTAACGGGCGTGTTCAGTGGGTAAATATCCAGGTGGTCACAAGCCATTCCCGAATGAGTTGCATATGAAGTCTATCAGCTGCTTCGTCTGGGGTGTTCCACGGGCATTTATGGGGGAGGCTGGACAGTCTCCGTCCTCAGGGTAAACAAACCTTACAGAGGCTTGTCCCCAGTCCACGGGCTGGCTGTTCCCTCAGGAATAACCCCATGTGTGTCGGATTGTGTACCGCCGTCTGTGATTGTTCCAGAGTGAGCTGAGGGGGCTGCATAAACCCCACGTGCTCTTCCCCTCCTCAGCTTCCAAACCCCAGACGCCGCCCTGAAACTAGTAACACTCACGACCCATTCAGTAAAGCTTCCCTGGGGACCCGATGACACAGACCCACTAAACGAAGCTGTCCTTCGCGCTGCGCCCTCTGTTTTCAGTCGTTGCTTGGTTTCGTCCTTCCCCCACATTTACCTTTTTGGTGACCAGAGGTCTGGGAGGTAATTTCTGTTGTCTTTGTGTGGTTTTTCCTTTGTGGGGGCAGGGAAGGGGGGCGGCGGAGGCTGGTGGCCGACACTCAAACAACAATAACCAAGGGATAGAATATTTTACCCTTTTTCTTATCAGTTTGCATTTCCTAATGCATCCGGTGAGCCGGCTGCTCAAGGGTTGGCTGCATCTCTAAATGCCATCGGCAACTTTTACCTTTAGTAGCTGAGCCCAGCACAGCCGCTGCTCCAGCCCACGGGCGACCACGTGGCCACCCAGGAATCAAAGGTTTTTCACCCCCAGCCTTTCATCTTTCTCTTCCCAAACCACGTCTTTCCACCAGCCAGGAATGTACTAGCAAATCGCACTTCACCACCACCAACTCTTTTGTGTTCTTGGCCCCAATTCCAATGTCTGGGGATGGGAGGGACTTCCCGCACAACCCCAAGCAATTCTCAGACACCTGCAGGGTGTTGAGAATTCAACCCACTATTGACCCAGAGAGAGCATCAGATCCCATAGGTTAAGGACTCAGTCCCACGAGACTGCCCCCTGCCCCACTTCAGATGCCAGTCACGAACCCAGCTCATCATGTGTGTTTCTGACCAAATGGCTATAGATCAGAGGTTCCAGGGGCCCCCTCCTTGGGTTCGATTCATTTCTTAGTGGCTCGCAGAACTCAGGGCAACACTTACTTGCACTTAACAGTTTATCAAAGGGTACAGTGAACACCCAGACGCAGAGATACCTAGGGCAAGGTGCGCGAAGGTCCGGAGTGCGGGAGCTTCGGTCCCCCATGGAGCTGGGGTACATCACTCTCCAGGTGTGGCTGTGTTCACCCAAATGAAAGCTCTCCAAACCCCATACTGTTGGGATTTTATGGAGGCTTCATGTAGGCTCGATCAATTATTAACTCCATTTCCAGCCCCTCTCCCCTCTCTGGAGACGTAGGGGGTAGGCACTGAAAATGCTACGCTTCTAATGGTTTGGTCTTTCTGGTGGCCAGCCCCCGTCCAGGAGCCGTCCAGGAGCCCAGCAAGTTGCCTCCGAACAACAGATGCTCTGAGTGTTCGTACCGCTTAGGGAATTACAAGGGCTCCAGGAGCCATGAGCCACAGAGATGAAGGCCAAGTATAGACTTCTTCTAAGAAATCTCAACATCACTGTGCTTTAGTGGACACTCAGCCTCACTCGTAATAGGAGAAATTTGAAAAGAAGACTGAGATTCCATTTCTCACCCCGCAGATTGGCAAGAATCAAAAACTGTGATACTGCAGTCAGTTATTGAGGGAAACAGGGACTTTCTTTTTCCACTGTATGATCGTATTTATTTATTTAATTTAAATTCAATTAATTAACATAATGTATTATTGGTTTCAGAGGTAGAGTTCAGTTATTCAACGGCTTTTTTTTTTTTAAAGATTTTATTTATTTGTCAGAGAGAGAACAAGCAGGGGGAGCGGCAGGCAGAGGGACAAGCAGACTCCCCGCTGAGCAGGGAGCCCCAAGCGGCACTCGATCTCAGGACCCTGGGATCATGACCCGCGCTGAAGGCAGACGCTTAACTGACTGAGCCACCCAGGTACCCCAAGATTTGATTTTTTAAGTCACCTCTACACCCAATATGGGGCTCGAACGTACAACCCCGAGATCAAGAGTCACATGCTCTACCGACTGAGCCAGCCAGGTGCCCCATTGGAGAAGGGACATTGAAACAGACATCTGAAGGCAGCGGGGCAACAGACAGAAGTTCAGCTGTTGAGAGCCATGACCAGCTGTTGGGAGCCATGTAGGCCATGTGACCCCTGCAGTCACATAGGAGCTTGGGGTCAGGAGGGTCCCCATGCTTGGTTTCATGGGCTGCTTTCGCTATATTGCAGTTGTTAAGTTTTGAACAAAGCCTTGCATTTTCATTTTGCACAGGGCCTCAGAAATTATGCTGGTCCTTTCTGGGGCAAAGTGAGTTCCAGGCAGAAGGAATATCAAGTGGAAAGTCAAGAGGTAGGAATGTGCTGGAAACTTGGAGTCTGGAGTAGGAGAGAAGTGCATGCTTGGCTTGTGCTTTATTTCTGCCCTTTGAGCCTGCGCCCCTCCTCCCCTGCTGCTCGCTGAGGTTCTGCCATCTCCAGGGCTGCCCAGTAGGGAACGGGAAATTAGTGAGGTTAAAGGCTCCAGAAAGGTCTGCCTTACCCCGTACTTGTCTTGAGCGTTCCAGGCTTGGCAGGTGTTTAAAGCCGACTCTTTTTCTTGGGGGGTAGGCGGAGGAGGTCCCGGAAGTCCTGGTCTGGTTTTCCCCCAAAGCAGAGCCTGAGGCAGAGACTTAGGTGTGAGTAGTTTGTTTGGGAGGTGACCCCAGAAAGCAGAAGGGAAGGGGTGGGGAGACAAGCAGGCAAAGCGCAAAGGAGGATGGGATGTGTCTTCCAGGTTGCTGCTTTGGGCGGTGGGACCTGGATTTCAGAAAGCCCGATGCAGACCAAATGCCTTCCAGAGCTGTCTTCTTTTGAACAGGAGGCTGGAGCTTTCTCCAGCAGCTTCCATGAGGGCCTGAGAGCCGTTCTCACAGTGCTAAGTGCCCGCGCTTCTAGACGGCACCCAAACCAGCAGGCTGAGCTACAGCTTCCAGGAGAGCCTGGAGGCCGGGAAGTGGAGGCCAGCCTGGCGGACACTTGGAGTGGGGCTGAGGTCGGCATGCGTGGAACAGCCCACCCCCTGCCGAAGCTGCGATCTGAGGGGCCACTCGTGTGTTTGCCTTGCTGGGGACAGTCACCGTGGGGCATCAGCTGGGGATCCCTCGAGGAGGGCCAGCTGTTTACGATGGCTCCCCCCAGTCCCAGCTCTCTGTGCTGAGGCCTCCTGGCCCCTGCAGGAGACCTTCTCGGGCTGGGTCTAAGGCTGCCTTTCTCCTGTGGCCCAGCGACAGCCTGGGCGCAGCACGCGCCTGCAGCCAGCTTCCCTGCAAACGCAGTCAGCTCCCTCCCCCCGCCCTCTGCTTCTACTGCCGACCCTTCCCCTTGGGGATTCTTGGGCAGGAATCCAACACCCAGTCATGGAGTCCCAGGGGACACCCCCCACCTCTCTGATTGGTCTCCTTGAAGCCCCCTCACCCCATCCCACCCCTCTCTCTAATCTCTGCTTCTGATCTCCCGCTTGGCCTTCAGGATAAAGCCCTCTTCCCAGGCAAGTCTCCCTTCCTTCTAGCCTCTCCTTACCTTTCAAATGTCACCTGCTGCCCCCAGGCCCCCTCTGCTCCAGCCCTAGAACATGATGACTCCTTCCCTAAACCTACCCTACCATTCACACCTCTACCTTTGCACATGCTGTTGCCACTGTCTGGAAAGTTCTTTCCCTCCTTATGGCTCAGAGAACCCTTCCTCATCCTGTAAGGCTCACTCCAAGTGGACTATAGGCAGAGAATTTCTGTAGGCAATCAGTGTCCCCTGCGCTGGCCTCCCCCCCGCACCACGCACAGCTGAAATGTGGTCTTGGGTCAGACCCCTGCCTTTGCATCCTGGCTCTGCTACACGTATGAGTCAGGAATTGCTTCCATAACGCTGTGTAACAAACCACCTCGACATCGGGGGCTTACAACAAGCCTTTATCTTTCTCCCTTATTGGCAAAGAGGGGGAGTAAAGAACTGAACTAGAGCAATGGCACGATACGCCCGGTGCCATGAGTACTTTACACACGTGATTTCACTTACTCTTCATGCCAACCCTATATGCAGGGTACTGACCTGTTTTAGGATGAATGAATTCGATATCCAGAGAGGCTACATAAGTTGCCTGGGGTAAGTGGCAGATCTAAGGTGTGAACCCAGGCACAATACAGTCATGGGCTTCACTGCTTTGCTGCCCCTGATGAATGGATGCCCTTGTTTTGGGGAAAGGATAAGAACATGTCCAGGACAGTCAGGCCCCACATCCTTTCTCTTACTTTGGGTTCACTGAAGCCCTTCCTGATGGTCTTCTTGCTCAGAGCCTGTCTTCTGAGGCCTTTCAACTCGTTAGGCCTGCCCAGGAGGCTGGTCTCCCTGGAGACCCTATTCCTCTGACAGCCAAGCCTGGCATCTGGGAGGGCAGCTGCGGGGTGCACAGCTTACGGGGTGGGTTCCCCACCTTCCTCTTCTAGGGTCTGGACTCAAAGGATTCCAGGGCTCTGGGCTCTTGGAGCGATGGAGTCACTGGGCATCACTCAGGTGGCTGAGCTGGGGGAGGGCAGGGAAGGGAGCTGCCTTGGGCTGGAAAAGGAGTTGGGGCACAGCCGGCTAGGGAAGGAATTGTCCTGGCCCCACAGCTTCACTCCTTGTTTCCAGTACTGTGTAGCAGATAAGAGCAAGGCTGGGATCCAGTCCCGCCACTAACCAACTGGGTGGCCTTGGGCAAATAGCATCTTCCGGAACCAGTTTCCTCATTCATGAAATGAGATAAAGAAACAACACCCTCATGGGCTTATAGTGCGTGGAAGGGGCTTTGCGTTGGGCTGGGCACATGGCCAGCGCTCCATAACTGGTCACTGTTTCTACTTTTTAAAATTTTTATCACTCAGCTCTCAAATATTCATAGCCAAGTTTCAGGGGCACGTGACTTTTCTCCCCTGAGCACACCTCCAGATCCGTTTCTCAGAGCCTACATACATCAGGAGCTATGTGACCTGGAGTACATCATTTCTCCTCTCTGGGCCTCACTTTTTCTGTCCGTAAAATGGGGGTCATCACACCCAATTTGTAGGAATGGATGAGGCTAAATGAGATAATATTAACAGTCTCATGTCCCCTTTCTGATCCTCAGTTTCCCAGTTTGTAAAATGGGTTCATAGTGTTGTCTGGCTCAAAGGAGATAGTTTGGCAACTACTTAGCGCACATGGAAAGAGCTTAATAAACTGTAACTTTATTTCATTTTATTTTATTTTAAACTGTAGCTTTAAAAACATGTTCCAAAACTGGAAGTGGAGTCTAAGTCACCTTCTAAATTTTAAATTTTTATTCACTGTGATAGAATGTATTCCATCATATAGAATATAATTTCCATAATGTCCTTACTTGTTTTCATTTCCCATACCTACCTGTTCTAAATGATTGAATCTTCTATGCCACTTTTTCTATCCACATGGGTAATAGAGATTTAATTCTTAGGATTATTTGATTATGATTATATATATATATATATATATTTATAATATAACAAGGAAATATACATTCCTCTAGTATTCATTGCAGTTGATGAAGAACCTTCATTCTCACTGTTTTATTAATTCTCCTAACAACCTGTCAGATATTATTACTTCCATTTCATAGGTAATAAACTTGAGGCTGAGAAAAAGACTTGCCCAAGGTCACATGGTGAGTTGGGGGTAGCACCAGGACCTGGATCCTGTCATTATGCCCACGCCCCACACCATCTCCCAACATCGTCTCCCAGAATGGACCCAAAACTCCCTGAGGGCGGAGCAGTGTCCCCACTCAGACTGTCCCCTCTCAGCTCCGCACCCATTAGGCTGTGTGTGCCCCAGAGGGGGTGGAGGTGTCTCCCCACTCTGGTCCAGGTCCAGAGGAGCAGACAATCCCTGTCAGTCTTTGCCGAGGGCCTTCTCTATGCAGGGATCCCTCACCCTTTGGGTGCTCCCACTTCTGGGGGGAGATGTTACACTAGGGAGTAGAAAGTGGGTGTTGTAAGAGGTTCAAACACCATGCGGTGGGCCGGCCGCCCAGGGAAGCGCCCACGGAGAGGGCTGAGGTGGGAACTTGAAAAAGACAGGGGTGCAGAGGCGGGGTGGGGCTCCCCGGGCAGAGGGATGAAAACGGGGAAGGCCAGGCCCATCTCGACCAGAAGCAGCCTCGTGGGCGGTGGCCTGTGTGCAGCGGAGCGGCCTCGGGGCTGGGCGGCGGGCTCCCGCCCGCAACCTGTGCGCGCTCCTGCTACAACTTGCCCGGCGCCCGCCAGGCGGCCACCCCGCACTCCGGAGCTCGTGCTTCCAATCGGCGGAAGTGAGACCCGTTGGGCTGGAGCCCCCGCAGCGCCGCCGCCCAGCCGGGGTCTCGGGCAACCGCTTCTGCTCCCCGGGCCTCCGTCTCCCCACCTCTCTGCAGGATGGCCACAGGCACGACCACGACTCCGTGGTCGCCGGGGTGGGGGGGGGCCCCCCTGCCTCCGCGGGCAACATGTGGGCGCGGCGGAGGGAGGCCGGCGGTGCCCCCGCACCCCTTCCGCTTGCCGCCGCCGCCCCGCCCCCCGCTCGTTTTGGGGCGGGGCCACCGGCCGCCCCTTTATCTGCCTGCAGGTCGCCCGGGACGCCGAGGGCCTTGGGTCCCAGCCTGCGGGTCTCACCGCCGCGCTCCGCCCCGCGGCAGGTACGCGGCCGGGCAGAGGGGGGCCGGCGGCGAGCGCGCGCGCAGGGGCCGCGGAGCCGGAGCCGAAGCACCCCGTTGAGAGCGGGAGGTTGCTGGGGGCCAGCCTGGAGCAGAGCGCATCTGACGGAGTGGGCAGGGCGGCCGGCCGGCCGGGGAGGGCCGCGGTGGCGGGGAGGAGGAGAGGCCGGGGGAATCTAGGGAGACTCCGGGGGCACAAGGGGCGCAAGTACCTGGAACTGGATAACGTGAGGGGGTCCCACTCGGGGGACGCCTAGGCCGTGTGGGATGGGGAGGCCTGTCTTGGTGTCAGGAAAGCATGGAGGTTTCCCTACCCAGTGAGGGGCAGGGGAGGGAGCCCCACACCACCCATAGCATTAGCTTCAAGCCTGCAGGCTTTGGGGACCCCCAGAGGTTTCCCCGGGGCAGCCCGTGCAGGCCTGGCCTGAGTGAGGGGCCTGGTCAGGCCACAGCTGGCGAGTGTGAGAGTTTGGTGGTTTCCCAGAGCCGGGCTACCCCTGCTTGGATGACCCAGGACCTGATGTTTTAGCTCCTGTGCGAGAGGGTTCCAGCCTCACTTCAAGGGGCTCGTGCCACCTCAGAGCCTTTTGGTGAGAGACTGCCCCACTCCAAACTCAGTTTCCCTGACTAGAGGGGCGCTTGCTGGCCAGAAGTGAAAGTTGGGTCCCTTTTCCACCGCGTGCTGGGTGACTGTAGCCAGCTCATCCAACCTCTCTGAGCCTGCTTTCTTCCTACCGGCTCTTCCTTGTCCTCAGAGCATTAGTGAGTCTGAGTTCCACAGAATCCCTTTGGCTTATTCATCCTATTCTGATCACAAACGGAGGCCCAGGGGTGCGGTTACAAAAAACAAAAATGATTTCTGCTCAGTTTTGGAAGAAATGGAAGAACTTTTTCTTAAACACATTCTGCCGAGTTGGGGAATTGGTTTACACTGAGGGAGGTGACCCAGTTGCTGGGAGATCGGGAGGCCAGCCAGGGATGAAAACTTTGCTTGTGTGATCTGTGGCCACCCACTGGATGCCTGGGAGTTGACTCCAGTGGATGAAGGGCAAGAGCACTGGTTTTGGAGTCAGATGTCGTGTCCGGCCATCCTGCCTCCTGGGCTGTGACACCAGCTTACATGGAGGTTCAGAGTTGCTTTGAGGGAGAGGTGAAGTGTATGTGAAAGTTCTTTGTAAACAGCAAGCCGCCGTAAATTACTAATGTTAGTGCCTAATTTTATAAATAATATTTTGGGCTCTTACATGATATCTTATATACCTTATCAGTCAGGACCCCTCAAGAACATTTAGCTCGAACAGCTCCAATGTTAACACAGGTCTGGCCTTACTATTATTATTGTGATTATTATTTGTAAGTAGGCTCCAGGCCCAACATGCGGCTTGAACTCATGACCCTGAGATCAAGAGTCGCGTGCTCTACCTACTGAGCCAGCCAGGCTTCCCCCCTGCCTTACAATTATTTTTATCTGAAGTTAGACTTTGTCTTCTACGGCAAGATAAAGCTGTCTTTAAGGGACTGTGCTGAGCAATCAGGGCCCAGAGAAGCAACAATGAATATTTTGCGTGCCAAGATGGTGGCACGAGAGAAAGTGGAATTATAACCAATTAATACTCATAATAGTTAAGCGTTTTTTAGTTAGGCTATTAAGCTCCAAGAGGGCAGGGTATTAATGCTCTTAGTTCTCGCCCTTAGCTGTTAGTTAGCTGGGCTATTGGTTCCATGAGGGAAGTGTTTTAACTGCTTTGTTCACTGCTGAACAGCACCGGGCACACACTAGGCCTAAAACAAATATTGGAATGTCTCAGGACCTGAAGGGCCCTTTGATGTTACTGGTAAATTCCTTCTCTCCTTTGACATTTGGAGAAACGGGGCCAAGAGGGGAGTGGGCTTGTCCAAGATCACACCGGGATTGAACAGCTGGGCCAGGACTAGAACCCAGCAGAAATTGCAGGGCGGTGCTGTGCCAGAGCCGACACTTTGCATCTCTCACTTTGTTTTGCTTTCACAAGAGCCCGAGGGGTAGCTATTACTATCCTTCGATTATGAATGTGGAAATAGGCTCAGAGAGGTTAAGGGACTTAAGAGCCAAGTCACACAGCCGCTAAGTATCAGACTTGAAATCCCACCCTCACATAAAAATGGGAACCTGGCTTTTCTTGAAATTGTCTCCCGGAGGTGAGTGGCAGACACCCTCCCTTGGGGCGTCAGCTCTCTCCAATTCTGCACGGTCACCACCTGCATGCCTTCTCTCTGGGCTGGATTTTTCTCAGCCTGTAGGCATTTCGTTTGTGTGGCAGGAGCCCTGTCAGGGCAGTGAGTCTGTCTGCTTCCTTCACCCTCTGCCCTAGCCCTGTAGCGTTTGGCCTGCCATGTACGCTGAACTCAATGGGATGGGTAGAACTTGGAGCTCTCCCACTTTGAAGCCCATTTACTGCCCCATCCCTACAACCTGGCCATCCGTTTTGCCCCCCCCAGGTGTTTGGGGGACTCTTTGGCAATGTGTATCAGGTAGAGACCAGGAGGAACTGGGGCGAGCCTGGGTTGGGGAGCTTGGTGAGGAGGTTGACCTTGTGTTTAGGAAAAGGGGAATGGGAGGTGGGAGGGCAGAGGAGGACCGAGCTTCTCCAATTGACAGGAGCTCCCACGTGGGCCCTGGAGATCTCAGTGCTGAGGCTCAGACAGCCTGGAAGCCTCTCGAGCCTGCAAGACATGCCCTGGCCAGGCCACATGCCTTTTGGATCACCTGCTGGCATGATCTACCCTCTTGAACCTCCCACTGGGGGGATGGAGCAGCTGAAGCTGAGACCCCTTTCCCTGGTGGTGTCACTTCCCAGCCACCGCTTTTGGATCTGTGTGGCACAAGTGCGAATCTTCAGGGCTCTGTGGACCCAGAGGGGTTACTCTGAATGGTCTTTGCTGAGGAGAATTCAATTATGAAATAAGGTCAGTGTCCCTAGAAGTTCCAACTCCAGCCAAATTTCCCTGGTCCTTACATGCATTCTCAGAGAAAGGTAAACATTGCAAGAGACACAGTTAACTGAAGCCCCCAAATCCAGCGGAACCAGCTACTGAGGGCTAAAAGAGGACAGTTTTTTTGGACGATGCCAGGCAAACCTGTAGGGCTGGGGATATTTCAAATACTATGACTCAGGCTGGAGATAATTCAAATACTACTACTGTTAATAATAATTAGTTACTACTACTATTAATAATTAATAATAACAACAATCATTTATCGAGTCCCTAAACTGTGCTAAAACTTTATTCTAATGTGTTTAATCTTTACAACCATCTATGCTATAGATAATATTATAATTCCCATGAGAGAGCTAAGGCTCAGAGAAGGTGAGTCACTTGTCTTAGGTCACACAGCTAGCATGTGATAGAAGCAGGCATCAAACATCGTTTTTCTGAATCTGAAGTCCATCTCCTTCATGAGCCTTTATGGTGTCTGCTTTCTCCTTTGTTTCTAACTTCTTTCCATTATGATTCCTGGTGAGTAGGGGACAGAAGCCAGTCAAGTTTGCCTGACATCCATCAACCAGGCCCTGGTCACCTGGTCTCAGCCCAGCTTTGCCCATCTTGCTGTGTGAATCTTGGGTAAGTCACAACTTTTTAGCCAGCCCTGGGTTTCCCCAGACGTTTCATGTGGAGGGTGATGCTGAGCTTCCTTCTGCAGCTGAGACCTGGCTAGGAGGGCAATGTTTAGCTGGGATTTGACCAGTGTGGGAATGGTGATAGTGGGGGGGGGGGGAGGGAGAGGTGGAGGTTTTCTTTAGCCCCACCCTCTGGTGACATCACACAAGACACCTCCAGTCCTTGGAAGCCCCGCCCCTAGTGACCCTCATCTGTGGAAGTGCCAACCAGAGCTTGGCATCTGGTGAATTTACCCAGTCCCACAGCGGAAGCCATCGGCCCCAAGGCTCGAGAAAAACCCCCAGGTAACGTAGGCTTGGAGGAGGGCCATGGAGGGTGGCCCAAAACAGGCAGGTCCTGGCAGCCTGGTAGGCAGATGACTCCGAGGATTCTCTGAGGGTGGCCTCTGGATACCTACCCTCCTCCTTCCAGCTCATGCCAGACCCCTGCACCTGCTCCTTTCCCCTGGATTCAGGGGCCCCTTTCCATGGAGTCAGGAGATGGGAGCTAATCCTGAAAATAGACGTATCCAGATGGAATGGGGCCTCTGGGTGAGGTCTAAAGGAAGTAGGGAGCAGGATCTCTTTATCCCAGTATGTAGCCTCTGGGTTCTGTGCTTAGGCCCCACTGTGTCTGGTGGAGGAGAAGGGCCCTGAGGGATCTGTCATCACCTGAGGAAGTGGCTGTGAGCTAGGGCTTCACTGGTATAGATAGAGCCTTCTTAGATCAGTTTAATTGGGGAAGGCCTTCTTGTCTCTGGCCTCTTGTTCCCTCAGTGTCAAATGGGTGGCTGGTAACGTGGGGAGACTGAGGTCCCTGGATGCATGTCAGTTGCCAGAAGACTAAGGAAATAATTTATGGGAAAGGCCTTGGCTACCTGCTTTAGACCATTATTTTCCAAAGTAGTTCTGTGCAATGCAGATTGGCATGACAGGAGGCGGGGTAGCCTCTGTGCGCGTGTGTGCGTGTGTGCGTGTGTGTGTACACACATGCATGCGTGTGTGTGCATGTGTGCATGTGTGTGCGCGCGCATGTGTGTGTGTGTGTGTGTGTGTACACGCATGCGTGTGTGGATGTGCACCTTGGGGAAGGAGCTTCTAACTTCTCTGAGTTTCACTATCCTCAAAAAGAAAATGGGCATAATACCTACCTCAGGAGGCTAGTTATGAGAATTAATTGCAACAAGGTTATAAAGAGTGAGCATATAGTAAGTACACATTTCAGCTGGCTTTATTGTATAATTATTACTAGGAAAAGAATCCTTGGTAAGGTATGCTTGACAAATGGAGGTTCAACAAAGCGAAGCTGGCTTCTTTGCTGCACGACTTCTCAGAGCCTTTAATAGGTTGTTATGACTTGGAAAGTTCTAAGAGTGGGATATGGAGTCTGGACTAGATTTAATGGATCACAGGGACCCAGGAACTAGGCCACCATCGCACAATATCATTCCCTAGTCTTTTCTCTTGTGGTGGAATGGAAACCTTGCTGGATTGGGCAACTCTGGGGAAGGCCTTCTTGTCTCTGGGCTCTCGTTCCCTCAGTATAAAAAAAGGTGCTGCATGAGACACTTTCAGGGGCCTTTTCTGGCTTCCTGAGGTTCTGAGTTGGAAAGCCAAGGTTGTAGACAAGGGGAGAGGCTGAAGCCCAGCCTCTTCGGCAGGAGAGGGTCTCCAGTGCTGGCTTCTCCACTAGCAAGGCAGGCTGGGCAGTTCTCATGGATGGAAGCGGCCAGCAAGTTCTGCTTCCTAAATCTGGCCTGTGCCATGCTGTCTGGGGAACGGGAAGTGGGGGAGGCCCGCAGTCCCCTGCCAAAGCACCCCTTGTGCAGTATTGTAGTGACTTGTTTAACTCTGGCCTCCTCAGTGGACTAGTTGAGGCCAGAGACCAGAGCTGACTTGAGAAGTGTAATGCAGGGGGTGCTTCGCGATGCAGGCCAGGCTAGGGGAGGAGGAGGGGGAGCTGGGGGCTTGTCTTGATACTGCCTTCGCATGGCAAGCTCCCTACATTTACTTGGACTGTGTGTAAATTATTGGGGGGGGGGGCTTTGGGGGTGATTATGGTGCTGCTGGCGGCAGAAACATGAGAGCTTTATCCTGCCCAGATCTCCTTGCCTCTTACAATGACCGGTGCAAAGGTAGTTGCAATAAATATCTGATGAAAGATGGACAGACAACCAGGGTGCTGAGTCCAATAAGCTCGTTGGACGGATGGGAGCTGTCTGGCAGGTGCTGGAGTTTCAATAGCTATTTGATTTAATGAATGACACAGTGAATGATGATAAGCCTGAATTAAGCAACTGGTTTCAGGCGAAACTACACAGAGAGTCTATAACTGTGAAATGATTAGTGGCACTTGACACCTGGTCTTGCAAAGGGCAGTTTAGGGCAGTGGTTAAGAAGGCAAACTGAAGAGGGGAGGGGGGTGGGGGAATGGGATAGGCCGGTGATGGGTAGTGAGGAGGGCACGTATTGCATGGTGCACTGGGTGTTATACGCAACTAATGAATCATCGAGCCTTACATCGGAAACCGGGGGTGTACTGTATGGTGACTAACATAATATAATAAAAAATCATTAATAAAAAAAAAAAAAAAGAAGGCAAACTGAGTCCAGACCGTGCCTCTGCCACTTCCTAGCTAGGTGGGTGGGCATCTCCATGCCTCAGTTCCTTATCTGCAAAATGGGAATAACGGTAGTACCTACTCCCAGGGTGTTATGAAGCATAAATGAGTCAATTATACATAAAGTGCTTAAATTGGAGTCTGGCACATAGCAAGCACTGTGTAAGCATTTGCTGTGATTTGTTTTCCTTTTGATAATTGCCACCATACCATGAAGTTCCTGGGGGCAGGATCAAATCTTTTTCCTCTCTGCCCTCCCCTGGACCCAGCACAGGGCCTGAGGCAGAGGAGGGGCTCAGTGTTTGCTAAGTGAGCAAGTGAGTGAATGAATATGCATTATATGGTGCATTATATAACCTGTACAGGGGGAGTAGACGGGGAGTAGACAGGGTGGGGGGTGCAGTAAGGAGGCCCCCTGGAGGTGGCAGTTTGAACTGGCCCTAAAGGATTTCAGTGGAGGGGAGGGAGGTTGGAAGAGGTTGTGGTGTTTGGCGTAGGTGGGAAATAAGGGTAGGAGCAGGGTCTTGAATGCCAGGGTGAAGGGTTAGATTTGATTTCTTTGGAATTAGCAGCCGTGGTGGGGGTGGAAAGTCTGGAGGAGGGATCTTTTGAGTCGAGGTGTGGCTGAGGGAAAGGGCTGTTTTTATTGAATCCGTTGTTACTGGGGACTTTCAGGGGAAAAAAGTGGCTTTTTTGGGGGGGCACCTTTGAAGTTGGGGAGTTCAAGGGTATGAAGTGTTATCGGGATGCTGTTACGCTCTTTGGTTTAACAAACATTGAGTGCCCGCCACCCGCTAAGCATCACAGGTTCACAAAACAGTGAGACTAACTGCCTACCCTTCATGAGCTCACATTAACGATTTTAATGCCCATAAGAAATGTTATAATGGTTAAAAGATGGGTATCTTATGGTAGGCACTCAAGTAGAGAGGTCATCATCAGAAGTTCAGGGGACCAGGGAAAGTATCACGGAAGAAACAGGTTTTGAGGGATGATTAGGAGTTTACCAGATAGGCAAGATGAGGAGACTGTCTCAGGCAGAGGGAACAGCTTGTGTAAACCTCAGGACGTGTGAAACAGGCTCAGGGGTGTGGCGAGGCTGTGGCTGGGTTGGAAGTGCATTGTGGCTGAGCAATAGGGCAGGAAGAGGTAGCAGGGACCAGATCCTGGAGGCTGATGGAGGGTCAGTGGGAGACTCTGCCACTCCGAAGGGGCTAAAGGTAGAGGCAGCGGGTCTGTTAGCAAGGTCACCGTCCCCAGCAGGTGAATGCAGATGGCGACATGAACACAGGAGAAAGCAGCAGGGGCTGCAGTGTGGACCTGGACTGGAATGGAAGTGGCTGAGGCCGTGAGCCGCCTCCGTTCATTCCTCAAGCATTGATTGAGCACCTACTGCACGCCAGACACTGTTCTAGGCACTTGGGATACATCAGGGTGCAGAAAAGTTGTGGGGGCAGAGCTGCGATCTGGCGTAGGATGACTGTTCTCTCCGGAAACTCAGTGTCGGGATAAAGGGGGCGGGAAGGAGGGAGTAAGAACTGGGCTCCAGAGCCTCCAAGCTGCTGCTCA
The DNA here is from genome assembly GCF_024610735.1 of Ursus americanus. NCBI lineage: Eukaryota > Metazoa > Chordata > Mammalia > Carnivora > Ursidae > Ursus > Ursus americanus. Next base: position 11,803,671 of record NC_142159.1, read on the forward strand.
TGGTGGGCCAGGGTCCCCTGACTTCGCTCTCTGGCCTCTCTCCCAGCTACCTGCCTGGCCCACAGCCATGGCCACGATGGTGGCCCAGAAGCTCAGCCATCTCCTGCCCGCTTTGCGGCAGGCCCACCGGGAGCCGCAGCCCTCGGGGCAGCCAGAGCCCGTCTTCACGGTGGACCGAGCTGAGGTGCCACCCCTCTTCTGGAAGCCGTACATCTACGTAGGCTACCGGCCGCTGCATCAGACGTGGCGCTTCTACTTCCGCACGCTGTTCCAGCAGCACAACGAGGCAGTGAACGTCTGGACCCACCTGCTGGCCGCGCTGGTGCTGCTGCTGCGGCTGGCCGCCTTCGCGGGGACCGTGGACTTCTGGGGAGACCCCCACGCCCTGCCCCTCTTCATCATCGCCCTTGCCTCCTTCACCTACCTGTCCCTCAGCGCCCTGGCCCACCTCCTGCAGGCCAAGTCCGAGTTCTGGCACTACAGCTTCTTCTTCCTGGACTACGTGGGCGTGGCCGTGTACCAGTTCGGCAGCGCCCTGGTGCACTTCTACTACGCCATCGAGCCCGCCTGGCACGCGCGGGTGCAGACCGTCTTCCTGCCCGCCGCCGCCTTTCTCGCCTGGCTGTCTTGCACCGGCTCCTGCTACAACAAGTACAGCCAGAAGCCTGGCCTGCTGGGCCGCACCTGCCAGGAGTTGCCGTCGGCACTGGCCTACGCGCTGGACATCAGCCCCGTGGTGCACCGCATCCTGGTGGCCCCCAACCCGACCGCTGATGACCCCGCTCTTCTCTACCACAAGTGCCAGGTGGTCTTCTTCCTGCTGGCCGCTGCTTTCTTCTCAGCCTTCGTGCCCGAGCGCTGGTTTCCCGGCAGCTGCCACCTCTTCGGGCAGGGCCACCAGCTCTTCCACGTGTTCTTGGTGCTGTGCACGCTGGCTCAGCTGGAGGCCGTGGCCCTGGACTACGAGGCCCGGCGGCCCATCTATGAGCCTCTGCACACCCGCTGGCCCCACAACTTCTCTGGCCTCTTCCTGCTCACCGTGGGCAGCAGTGTGCTGACAGCGTTCCTCCTGAGCCAGCTGGTGCGGCGCAAACTCCACCGGAAGACCCAGTGAAGGGGGGGTTGGGGGGTGGCGGCTGGGAGGGAGGGAGGGAGGGAGGGGAAGTGGGAGCCCCGGGGTCCGGGCTTGGCTCCAGAGGGGAACAAGGCCTGGTAAAGTTGTTTGTGTCTGGCCCGCGGTGACTTTCTGTGAACGCCTCAGCTGCCAGAGGTGGTACCCGCCAGTCCTCGGATTTGGGGATTTGGCCGGGAGCTGCTGGGGTCCACTCCGGGGTCTGCCCCAGCCCCCTGCCCTGGGAGAGGAAAAGAGATAAAGATGCGGGCCAACCAAGCTTGCCTCTCCCCATTGCCTCTCACTAGGGGTGAGGATCGGGGGTCACTGGGGCCAGGGCCCTGGTTGGGAGCTTCCAGGTTATCTGAGAGAGGGTGAAGGTAGAATTTAGGCCAGAGGCAGAAGAGGCTTCAGCACCCCCGCCTCTACCCAGATTTCATTGGGGGGGAAGGGGCAGGCCCCAAAGGTATGTAGAGTCTTACCATTCCTTGAGCTCCAGCCTGGAGTTTTGGACTTCCAGGGAGTCTTCAAAGGTAGAAGATTGTGCTAGGTAGAAATGGATCCCACCCAGTGCCCATACCTCCTCAGTCACCGTCCCACAGAGGGAGCCCCAGCTTTTCTAGCTCTGGTTCTGTATCCAACACATCCTGTTCCCAGCCTCTCTCCTGCTTTCCTTGTTCATGATTCAGTTATCCATTCAGTATTTCCTGGGCCTCTGCTCAGAGGCAGGCTACCAGCTGGGTGCTGTGGATCATGCACACATGCAGGATGATGAGAGCTCTGATACTCGAATGACCTGTCAAGGACGCACGGAGGAGGACTAGTCAGTGCTGCCTGCCACCCTCACGGTCTTGGGTTGGGAGGGGTGAAGAGGAGTTTGCAGATGAAGAAGGGCATTCCAGGCAGAGAGAAAAGCCTCTACAAAGGCCAAAGAGGTACTGAAGGGAGTTCAGCAGGGCTGGAGGTAGGGGTAGTCTGGACTCTGATATACCCTGGAGGCAATAAAGTGACTGATAACAGCAGCCTCTCTGCTTTTTGCCTCCTGTCTCAGGAACAGGGCCCATGGGCCTGCTCAGCATGTTGAGGAGGTTTTCCAGGGGAAGCTGGGGCCCCCAGGGGTGGGAACAGGGAGGAGGAAGGCAGTTTGTGTTTTTTCGTTGCCTGGGGGTGGTTTGGGGGCCTTGTACACTCTATTTATGAACTTTTTCTTTTTGGCAGGGAATGGAGGGCAGTTTTATTACTAAATAAGTTTTAGAAGTTAAAGGAATGTGGGGCGCCTGGGTGGCACAGCGGTTAAGCGGCTGCCTTCGTCTCAGGGCGTGATCCCGGCGTTCTGGGATCGAGCCCCACATCAGGCTCCTCCGCTATGAGCCTGCTTCTTCCTCTCCCGCTCCCCCTGCTTGTGTTCCCTCTCTCGCTGGCTGTCTCTATCTCTGTCAAATAAATAAATAAAATCTTAAAAAAAAAAAAAGTTAAAGGAATGTGTAAAATTTTACATAATCCCACTTTATAATTTGACAAATTTTTCATTTTTTGGTCTATCCTTCAATCAAGAAGGATTTTATATGTTAACTTTTATAATACTGCTTTTCCACAGTACATAAGCAATGTATGTACAGTGAAGGAAAATTAGGAAGTATTGATAAGGAGAAAACCCCAAGTGAATAAAAAATATCGCACTGCTGGGCACCTGGGTGGCTCAGTCGGGTAAGCATATGGCTTTAGCTCAGGCCATGATCCCAGAGTCCTGGGTTGAGTCCCGCATGGGGCTCCCTGCTCAGTGGGGAGTCTGCTCCTCCCTCTGCCTGCTGCTCCCCCTGCATGTGCGCTCTTTCTCTCTGACAAATAAATAAAATCTTAAAAAAATGTCACTCTACTGCTAAAATATCCTCTTTATAGGGGCGCCTGGGTGATTCAGTCGGTTAAGCATGTTGGACTCTTGACTTCAGCTCAGGTCGTAATCTCAGTGTTGTGAGATCCAGCACCACGAGGGGCTCCAGGCTCAGCAGGGAGTATGCTTGAGAGTCTCCCTTGGCCCCTCCCCCCACTCTCTAAAATAAGTAAATCTTTAAAAAAAATCCAGTTTACATATATATAATTTATATACATATATAAAGAACATCTATGGGGACTGTGGTTAGGGATGGAAGGAGGAGTGGGATGCCAGCACTTTTGTATTTCTGAGGAGCTTTCACAATCTGCCAAGTGCTTTCACAAACCTTACCTCACTTGACCCTCTTTAAAATCCAAGGTCACATTTAAGCTGTGAAGGCAGGACTGGGAGAGAGCTCTGGGAGTTGACAAGCTGGGGCTCCAAATTTTTAGCTTTCATTTTTTAACCTTTTTATTTTCATTTTTTAAAAAGATTTTATTTATTTGACAGTGAGAGAACACAAGCAGGGGGAGCAGCAGGCAGAGGGAGAAGCAGGCTCCGGGCTGAGCAGGGAGCCGAACGTAGGGCTGGATCCCAGTACCCCGGGATCATGACCTGAGCGGAAGGCAGACACTTAACCGACTGAGCAACTCAGGTGTCCCCCCCCCCCTTTTAAGATTTTATTTATTTGAGAGAACGAGCGGGGAGAGGGGCAGAAGGAGAGGAAGAAGCAGACTCCACGCTCCATTCCAGGACCTGGAATCGTGATCCGGGCGGAAGGCAGATCTTTAACCCGCTGAGCCACCCAGGGGCCCCCTTTTCAAGGTTTTTCTGAATCCTCTCCCATGTGGTTTCATAGTTATGCTTAGATTTTTTTTTTTTTTGAATTTCAAAAGTAATTCATAAACTCGAGTGTAGGGTAACCACTTAGGGTAGTGCTGGGGACAGCGGCTTTGGAGCTGGCGGACCGCAGCCTGGGCTCCACCCTTCCTTTTGGGATGACTGAGAGGATGCAGCTGTGAGACTGGAAAACCCTGAGCCCGGGGTAGTTATGTTTACAGCAAGAAAGTGCAAATAACTTAGCGGAAAAAAAATTCATATTCCTTGTGCAATGTTCCGAACACGTTCACACAGTCTAGTCGCGGGACAGCGACTCTGGAATTAGAAGATCACAAGGGACTTGAAGGCCTTAGTAAACCGAAAACTGCTCCACCCACCAGACGACCCTGTGAAGCCAGGGGCGGAGAGTAAGGGGCGGGGCTTGGGCTCGGGCGGGGCTGATGCTGGGGCGGTGCCTGCGTCGGCGGCCGCGGCGTAGCTCCGCCCCCGGCGTTGGCGCGAGATCCGAACGTCCGTGAAGGCCGTTACAGCCCTTCCGTGAGGCGGCGGGAACCGGAGCCAGGCGTCTTGTTGGCTGGGTGTCGGCAGCGGCCATGAGGCGGAGTGGCCCAGAGGAGGAGGCCTGCGGCGTGTGGCTGGACGCGGCGGCGCTGAAGCGGCGGAGAGTGCAGGTGGGACGTGGGGGCGTGAGAGGGTGTTGGACGAGGGGTTAGGGGCCTGGAGGCGTGAGAAGGGAGGTGGTGGAGGTCAAGTCGGAATTCTGAGGCTAAAGGGATTGGAGCCTGCACAAGGGTGACAAATGGGGTTTGGGAAGGAGTGGAGAGGAAATGGGAGGAAGGCAAGCAGGCTGTGGATGGGTAAGGAAGAGACTGGGACAATAAGGTTTCGAGGTGTGGGGAGAGGGTGGAGAGAAAATTTGCTGTGAGGAGTGTTGTTTTTGTTTTTTAATTGAACTAACTTGATATTCAGTATCCAGTTAGTTTCAGGTGCACGTCATAGTGATTCGATATTTTTATACATTAAGAAATGAGCCACAGGATAAGTCTGTTGCCATGGTCACCGTACAAAGTTACTGCTGACTGTATTCCCTACGCAGTGCTTAATAACCTCTTCATGACTTATTTATTTAATCAGGAAGTTTGTGCCTCTTAATTCTCTTCACCTGTTTCTTCCGCTCCCCAGGCCCTCCCCCCTCTGGTAAGTGACTGTTTCCTATACCTGTGAGTCTTTTTCTGTTTTGTTATTTCGATTCCACATACAGGAGAAGTTGTACATATTTGGCTTTTTCTTTATGACTTATTTCACTTAGCATAATACCCACTAGGTCCATCCATGCTGTCGAGAATGGCAAGATTTCATTCTTTATGGCTGTGTAATATTTCATAGTTTATATTTATCACATCTATCTTTACCCATTCATCTATTGATGGACACTTGGGTTGTGTCCGTATCTTGGCTATTGTAAATAATACTGCAGTGAATATAGGGATGCATGTATTTCTTTCATTTGGTGTTTTCATTCTCTTCAGATAAATACCCAGAAGTGGACTTACAGGATTGTAATTCTTTTAATTTTTTGAGGATCTTCCGTATTGTTTTCCATAGCAACTGCACCAATTTACATTCCCAGCAACAGTGTAGGAGAGTTCCTTTTTCTCCACATCCTCTCCACGCTTTCTCCACATGCTCTCCAACACTTGTAATTTTATCTTTTTTTATTTTTGATAATAGCTATTCCAACAGGTGTGAGGTAATATCTCATTATGGCTTTGATTTTCATTTTCCTGATGGTTAATTAGTGACGTTGAGCACCTTCTCGTGCGTCTGTTGGCCAGCTGTATGTTGTCTTTGGAAATCTGTCTTTTCAAGTCCCCTGCCCATTTTTTCATAGTTTTTTTTTATATTGTGTAACTATATATTTTGGCTGTTAATCCTTTATCAGATGTGTGATTTGCAAATATCTTCTCCCATTCAGTAGGTTGCCTTTCTGTTTTGTTGATGGTTTCCTTCACTCTGCAAAAGCTTTTTAGTTTAATGTAATCGTATTTAGTTAGTTATTTTTTTTTTTATTTTTTTTATTTTTTAGCTTTTGTTGCCCTTGTCTGAGGAGATTGGTTCAAAGCAATACTGCTAAGACTGATGTCAAAGAGCTTACTGCCCGTCTTTTCTTCTAGGAGTTTTATGGCTTCAGGTCTTAACATTCAAGTCTTTAATCTATTTGAATTTATTTTTATATATGATGTAAGATAGTGGTCCAGTTTCTTTCCTTTGCATGTAGCTTGTCCGGTTTTCCCAGCACCATTTATTGAAGAGACTGTCTTTTCCCCATTGTACATTCTTGTCTCCTTTGTAGTAGATTGATTGACCATATACGTGTGGGTTTATTTATGGGCTTTCTATTCTATTCTATTGATCTATGTCTGTGTCTGTCATTGTGTCAGTACCATACTGTTTTGATTACTGTAGCTTCGTAGTATAATTTGAAATCAGGGAGCATGATATTTACAGCTTTGATCTTCTTTCTCAAGATTGCTTAGTCTATTTGGGGTTCCATACAGATTTTAGGATTATTTTTTTCTAGGTTTGTGGAAAGTGGTATTTTCATGAATTGTATTGAATTTATAGATTGCTTTGGGCAGTATGGATATTTTAACAATATTAATTCTTTCAGTCCATGAGCAGAATATATCTTCCCATTTATTTGTATCATCTTCAGTTTATTTCATCCATGTCCTACAGTTTTCAGAGTACAAGTTTTCACCTCTTTGATTAAATTTATTCCTAGATATTCTTTTTGATGCAGCTGTAAGTGGGATTATTTTCTTAATTTCTCTTTCTGATAGCTCATTATTAGCGTGCAAAAATGCAATTGTAGTTGAATAGCTGTCTATGGTGATAGCTCCCTTCCTGGAGCAGGTCCTCTAAATTCTTTTAGGTGGTGGGGGAAAGTCAGCAGTTATTCCTGAGCCTTCTGTTCCTTAAAAATAATCAGCCTAAAATAATACATATGTCAAAGAGACACATTTTGGGGTGGCAAATTTTGCTCCCCTACAGAGGCTACAACCTCCTGAACAAAGTAATTGAGGGCTGTTAAAAAACATCTTACAACTAAAGTCATTTTTTGAGAAATAACAAATGAACCACCTGTTACTTAAAAAAATTTTTTTTTTTTTTTTTTACTTAAAAATGTTTTTGGGGTAAGTACATTCATCTGGTATATAATTTAAAATGTATGGCAGCGATAGCGAAATATCTCCCTAATACTTTTAACCATCCGTGGCCTATCTCAAAGGCCACAACTTTCTTACACATCCTTCCAGAGATATTCTGTATATGTACAAGCAAACAGTATTCTTTCTTGTAAATAGTAGCATATTCCACATTATTTTGTAACTTGCATTTTCTCACTTATTGCATCTTATGTATCATTTCATATGCATCCACAAAGAGCTGCTTTATTCTTTTTTTTTTTTTTTTTTTAAAGACTTTATTTATTTGAGAGAGAGCAAGAGAGAAAGAGAACAAGTGGGGGAGAGAGGGAGAGGGAGAAGCAGACACCCCCCGCCCCCAGCACTGAGCAGGGAGTTGCTTTATTTTTTTTAAAGACTAGATAGTATTCCATTATATGGAATAGTATCCATTATATGCAATAGTATTGCCTTAGTCTACTCAAGCTGACAGTAACAAAATACTATAGACTGGGTGGCTTAAACAACAGAATCCATTTTCTCACAGTTTTGGAAGCTGGAAAATCAGAGTGCTAGAGTGGTCAAATTCTAGTAAGGACTTTCTTCTTGGCTTGCAGACAATGAGCTGCCTTCTCCCCATGTACTCACATGGCCTTTTCTTGGTACGTGTGTGTGGTGAGAAATTTGCGTTAAAAATTTTGGGAGCAGGCACCTGGGTGGCACAGGGGGTTAAGCATCTGACTCAGTTTCAGTTCAGGTCATGATCTCAGGGTTGTGAAATTGAGCCCTATGTCAGGCTCCTCGCTCAGAGTGGAGTCTGCTTAAGATTCTCTCTCCCTCTCCCCCTCCCTGTCATGCCTCTCTCTCTCAAATGAATAAATCTTTAAAAAAAATTTTTTTTAACTTGGTTAAAAACTGGTTCTTTGACTTTTTAATTTTAAGACTTCCAGCCCAGAGCAGAGTACTAAAGATTCCCTTTCACAGGATGTAGAAACCTGCCTTTTCCTAGAGTAGCTATCAAATAGGCACACGTTTGTTTGAGTTTTTGTGTCAGTCATTAATAGGCAGTTGCTAGTGGCCAGTTTTTTAGAAAATATGCCCTTTCTCACTTGATCCCTAAACAGAACTGTCTGCTGTTTTGGGGCAACTAATGGGGTGGTTTGTAGTCTAGCCAGAAAATAGATGCCTATGTTTGGAGTGAGTTTGCTTCTCTCTTGGTCCCACAAACCAAAAGGCATAACAGGCTTGGCCTCATTACCTAGGCCTTGGTATGGGGGGTACTGTATTTGTAATAGTAACGTATGAGTAATATATGTTTGTAAAAAATAAAATAAAATAAAATCAGTGTAGAATTGTATTAAGTAAAAAACAGAAAGCTTCACTGGTGGTACCTACTTTTAACAATTTGGTATCCTTTGAAGCATTTTCAATGTGTACAAATATATCTGTTTCCCCCACGAATGATATTATTTCAAACATATTCTGTATTTCACCTTTCACTAAATATATGATGGAGAACTTTCCATGTGAGATATGAGTTTTAGTATGAATTTTTGAAAGGGCCATTTTAATTTACATGATTTTCAAATTTTGTACTTTAACTTTGCTACCTCTTTAAGAAGTATTTCTGAGAGGTTTTTCTACACAATAAAGAGGTAAAAAGATTTATGTATGTGTTTTGTATGCTTGCTGTCTCTTAGGTATATTATATTTAAAATGTCATTATAACTCAAAAATAATTTTTGTTTCTTCTTCACTTGTAATGCAGTTTAGTTTCTTACCCTTGAAATATATGTACCAGAGAAGGAGAAGTAGGCCTAACTAAGAAGGGGACAGAAATGCGAAGATAACAAATCTTGGCTGAGTCATCACTGGTCCCTGAGGGCCTTGGCGGAACAGAGTGCCACTGTGACATTCTGCAGCTTCACTAACATTCAGCCCATCAGCAGATTCTCTGGACTCTGCCTTCATATGTGTTCAGAATCTCATAATTTCCTACTGTTTCTACCACTGCTCCCTGACCCAGAATGAGAGTGACCCTTTGCTCACTGTTAATTTTAAAACCATCTAGTGGTTTCCTATCTTCTAAAACCAAAATCTCCGAGGCCTACAAGGCACGATTTGGCCATGTATATTTGCCCTCTCATACGTTTTAGGCCTCATCTACTACTCTTTTCTCTGCCTCACTCTGCTCTAGTCATACTGGCCTTCTTGCTGGCCTTTAAGCCAGGTACACCTCTGCAGGGACTTTTGTACACCTTGCTTGAAATGCATAGGGATTAAGATGCCACATAGCTTTGCTCTTTCATTTGTTCGTTTGTCACTTTATCATTGAGTCCATTTCTTAACCACCATAAAATAGCCTTTCCCTTATCCCGTACTCCCTAACACTTTAGTTTTGCTTTTTCTCCATAGCCCTTTTACCATTAGATACACTTCATACTGTGTATTTACTTGTTTGTTTATGATCTTCCCCTACTAGAATGAAAGTTCCATTAGGCAGTCTTTCAAACAGTGGCACATGGTAGGTACTCAGTACAAATTAATTGAATGAATGAATTAATCCATCTGAAATTTGCTTTCAGAAAACCTTTTAGATATGGTCATAGTTGCTCCTTCTGTCTTTCTGTGATAAGAAGGTAAGTGGGAGGACTTTGAGTTTTTTAGAGTGAAGATGGACGGGAGATGACCTCTAGTAAACTGGCAGTTAAAGTATATACATATAAACAGGGGCACCTGGGTGTCTCGGTTGAGCCTCCAACTCTTCGTTTCGGCTCAGGTCATAATCTCAGGGTTGTGAGATTAAGCCCTGCATCGGGCTCTGTGCTCAGCAGACAGTCTGCTTGAGATTCTCTCTCTTCCCTGCCCCCCCCCCCCGACTCTCTAATAAATAAATCTTAAAAAAAAAAAAAAAAAAAGTGTGTACCTAACAACCAAAAAAACCCCCTCTGTGACACTACTGAAATGATAAAAAAAAGAAAAACGAATAGAGGAGAACAGTATGTCACTGAAACTGAACAGGCTCAGTAATGATACTGAAGTATCATCACTGCTGGGGTCGGTGCTGTGAGACTGATGAGGGTCTGTAAATGTAACTTAACAAATGTTTATCTGTATGGTCTTTATGTAATGGCTTATGGTTTGTAAAACTTCTTTTACATGTATTTCATTTAACTTTCTCAGTAGCTTTGTGAGGGTGGTGAGATTATCTCCATTTTGCAGATGAAGAAATTGAAGGTCAGACAGAGATTTGCTTTAGATCACATCAGAGTAAGTGTAGCTGTAAGGCTTGATTTCAGGTCTCCTAACTCTTGGTCCAGTGTGTTTTTTTCATAACGTGTAAGGTGTCCTCAGATGATAAAAAGGTGAATCCTGAATAAGATAGTTCTAACCCTGGCAGCATGGAATATGATCGGTACACAAATAACTGTCAGACAGACAGGAGGGGCCTTAGAGGCATAAGGAAATTCTAAGCACTTAGAGAAAGAAGAGATTACATTTTATTATGGGTGAAGGGGTGGTGGTTTTAAGATACGTCCACAAATTCTTTGATACCTCTCTCTTTAAAAGGTGGATGCTAAGTCCCCCCGCCCAGTGTGGGCTGTACTTAGTGACTCTAATGAATAGAGTGTGATGGAAGAGTTCATGTTAGAATTCTGAGGTTAGATCATCAACAGCATTGCAGCGTCAGCCGCCGTCTCTCCTTAGGGGAAGTCAGCTGTCATGTTGTGCAGACATGCGGGCAGCTCTGTGGAGACATTCGCATGGCGAGGAACCTGACTGTGTTTGCTAACAGTTGTGTGAGGGAGCCACCTTGAAAGTGTATACTGCAACCTTGGCTGATACCTTAAATGCGACCTAATGAGACTGAGTCAGAACCACCCAGATAGGCTGCTCTCAAATTCCTGATGCACAGAAGTTGTGAGATAATAAATGTTGTTTTAAGCTGCTAAATTTTGTGGCAGTTTGTTAATGCAGCAGTAGAAAGCTAATACAGATTTTGGTTTTGGCAAGTGGAGTACTACCTAACAAAAACCTAAAATGGGGAGTGGCTTTGGCATGGGGCAACGGGTGGCAGCTGGAAGGACTTTGAAGAGAGTGCTAGTGAAAACTTGAAGAGCTTGTAAGAAACTATTTCTAGAACTAGGATGGCCTTTGAGGAGACTGGGTGAGGGTTTAAAGGAAAGTGAGGATAATCTTACTGGAAGTAGAGGAAAGGGAATCCTTGTTATGTGGTGACAGAAAGTTTCCTACAACCACTGTTGGCTGTTGTAAGGTGGAAGATGGAGAATGTACCTAAGGAACTAGGTGATGTGATATAGCTAAGGAGATTTCCAGGCAGTGTTGAAGGGCTACCTGTTTCTTCTTGCTGGTTATTGCAAAGCGCCAGAGGAGAGAGAGAGAGAGAAGCTAAAGGAAGGCCAGCTAAACAAAAAGGAGCCTAGACTTGCTGGTTTTGAAAATTCTCAGCCTCTTCAGGTGGTACACAGTGAACTTTTCTTTGCAGGAAGTTTTTAAATTGCTAATTTAATCTCTTTACTTGTTATAGGTCCATTCAGATACACATGTATCATGGAAAGATCATCATCATTAGTCACTGGGGAAATGCAAATCAAAACCACAAGGAGATACCACTTCACACCCACTAGGATGGCTATAATCAAAAAGACAGATAATACCAAGTGTTGACAAGCATATAGAGAAATTGGAACCCTCATATATCACTGGTGCTTGCATAAAATGGTACAGGCAGTTTGCAGAACAGTTTGGCAGTTCCTCAAAATGTTCAGCATAGTTATCGCATGACCCAGCACTTCTGCTTTTAAGTATAGACCCAAGATACGAAAAGATAGTCCACGCAAAAACTTGTTACGCCAGTGAACGAATTTTGAATGTTTGTAGCAGCATTTCTCATAATAGCCAAAGAGTGGAAACAACCAAAATGTCCCCAAATGATGAATGGATAGATAAAATGGTATCTCCAAACAATGGAATATTACTTGCAATAAAAAGGGATTGAAGTATCTGACGTGCTACAACCTGGATGAACCTCCAGAATGAGCTCAGTCACAGAGGACCAGCTATTGTATGTTGTACGAAAGGTCCAGAATAGACTAATCTTTATCTTTTTTTTTTTTTTTTTTTTAGATTTTATTTATTTATTTGAGAGAGTGAGCATGAATGGGGGTGGAGCAGAGGGAGAGGGAAAAACAGGCTCCCCACTGAGCAGGGAGCCTGATGTGGGACTTGATCTGGGAACTCTGGGATCATGACCTGAGCCGAAGGCAGATGTTTAACCGACTGAGCCACCAGGTGCCCCAGAATTTGTCTAAATTTATAGACAGAAAGTAAATCAGTGGTCTCCTGGGGCTGAGGTGGGGTGGGGTGGGAGTGGGGAATGACTGCTGATGGGTATGAGGTTTCTTTTTGGGACAATGAAAAATGTTCTAAAATTAGATTGTGGTGATGTTTACACAACTCTATACTGAAAAACACTGAACTGTACACTTAAATGGGTAAATTTTATGGTATGTGAATTATTTGTCAGTAAAGCTGTTAAAGACTTTGTGGAAGAGATGGCATTTGAGACCTTAAAGCAAGGGTTGGATCTTGTTGGAAAGCAATGAAGGTGGAGTAGGCATTCTAGAAGCAGTATGAATAGTAGCACAGAGGCAGGAAATACAAGAGATGTTTGTGAAATAAGGAGTGAATTAGGGAGTCCCCAAGACCACCCTCACTTCTCACATCGACTGCAAGTTCAAGGGACCACGCTGAGGTTTGATAATTTGCTGGTAGGACTCACAGAACTCACTGAAGGCTGTTAAACTCATGGTTACAGTTTATTATAGTGAAGAGATACAGATTAAAATCCGCCAAGGCAGATTCTAGAATTCCAAGCTGAATTCAAAGTGGGAAACTTGCAGCGTCCTGTCTGGGCAGCAATATATTAGACAGCCCTAACTGCTTCTGGCAATGATATGTGACAGTACCTACAGAGTATTGCCAACCATCAGCTCACTGAGCCTTGGTGTCCAGTTTTTATTGGGGTTTGGATTGTGTAGACATGGTTGACTACTTATGTGGCTGACCTTAGTTTCTAGCCCCTGTGAAGGTCAAGCTGGTACCACATGGCCCAAAGCTCCCACGTAGATCACATTGTTAGCATAGACTATCTGGTGTGGCCCAAGGCTTCAGGTAAGCAGACACTCCTGTAACGTAGGACATTCCAAGGACTTAGAGATTACCTGCCAGGAGCTAAGGGTTAAAGCCAGACCTTTCTTTGGGTAAGATTCTTTTACTACATAGGAAGTAACTCGGTTTGACTAAAACGTAGGGTAAGTGTAGGGGGGGTTGAAGGTGTGATTAGGAGGATAAACTAGTACTGTGTTGTTGGAAATTCATGGAAAGCATTTGCCGTAATAAGATTAGCCCAATGGTGGTTATATGAAAGTAAGTGGTACACTGAAAGGTAGGCTAGAGAAATTTAGAGGATATTGCAGAAATTTAGGCAAGAAATAATAAGGGTCTAATCAGGAATAGAAGTTTAAATTATTATTTTTGGTGGATTATTGATCTCTATAGTTATATATCTAAAGTATGATTATTATGCTCAAGAAGGACCTAAATGTGGGCTTGGCGGGAGTTTGGAGGTCTCTTAAATACATTTTGGGTTAGTTTTTTTTTTAAGATTTATTTTTAAGTAATCTCTACACCCAATGTGGGGCTCAGACTCACAACCCTGAGATCAGGAGTTGTAAGCCCCACCGACTGAGCCAGCCAGGCATCCCTTAAATATGTCTTTAAACTGTGACTTTGGTCCAGTTATTTGCATCCCTTAGGTATTTCTCCTTTTTAAAAGGACCTTTGCATTTTTCCTTTAGTTCCATTGACATTTAGGAGCCAGAAATTGGGACCTGAATAAGTAGATGATTATAGAGAAAAAAGTAAAACCTATATCTTGAAATAGTGTTTGGAAATTGGGAGAATAGATATAATATAGGCTGATTGTGTGTACAGTTGAGCCTTGAACAACTCGGGTTTGAACTGCATGCGCCCACTTATTTGTGGATTTTTTTCAATAAATACAGTACTGTAAACGTATTTTCTCTTCCTACGATTTTCTTAATATTTTCTTTAGCTTACTTTAAGAATACATATAATGTATGAAGTATGTGTTAACTGACTGTTATCACCAAGGCTTTTGGTCAGCAGTAGACTGTTAATAGTTAAGTTTTTGGGGAGTCAAACGTTATACGTGGATTTTCAACTATGCAGGGCGTGGGTGACCCTAACCCTCACATTGTTCAGGGATCACCTGTATATATTGTGTGTGTGTGTGTGTACACACACACACACACACACAAATACTTCTTTTCACAAAGTTGACACCTTCCAGGAGGACTTGGGAATTTGTTCCAGAGTGGAGATTTCTACTCCATCGGATTTTATTTGAGGCATCTACTTTCCAATTTAAGTAAGCTCTTCTTTCTTTCATGGTACGTTTATCTCTGCTATTGAGAGGGCCACATTTAGCCATTGCTGTATTGGAAGTAGTTAAAATCAGGAGGTTTAAACAAATATCCAACCCACAGTCTTATTAGGGCAAAACTGATGGCAAATGTACAAAAACCCTATACTACAGTGATCTCAGACATGTGTGACACCCTTTAAGTGAGGAAAATCTCATTGGCAAGAAATATCCTTTTATGAGACTTACTAATGAAATGCTAAGGGGTGTAGACCTATCAGGTCTCCAGTTTAGGAGTTGTGATACTTGCAAGAAATTGCTTTTTTCTCTTATCCCTATTGAGTTTTCATAGATTTAGATGAAAAATCAGTGCCAAGTGGTTCTAGAGAATATTCTTGCAATAAATTTAGTATTGTTAGATTACTTTGGGAGGAAAACCTTCAGTTTTCAGTGGGTATACCTCTCATGCCATCTGTGCTCTGGACCTTATGTGTGACGTCAGTCACTGGCAGGAGCTCCTCCTCACTTTGATCACAGTACTGGAAAAGCCTTAATGTTTTCTGAGAGCTTTGTTGATGCTGAAAATATAATGAATAGTTATATATATAAAACATAACCAGAATGTGTCCTTCCTATCTGCCTTCTTCCTAAAACATTTTTGAATTGAGTACTTGCTATGTGTATTAAGCTAGTTCTGTGGAGGACAGGATAGAAAGTATGTGAATCAGATGTTGATACCAGGATTTTGTTAGGTAAGTCTTGAAATACCAAGTGATAAATGTCATTTTTTAGAAGGGGAAGGGATCACCTGTGGTTGTGGGAATCAGGAATGCTTGGGGCTAAGCTGAAGTATATGTAGCATTTCAGATGTGGGTGTGAAAAAGGCCCTTCTACGGGAGGCACAGAAATGAGGAAGGCAGAGGCCATAATGGGGACTGGCATGTGGGTGAGTATTTATGCTACAGTATACATGAAGGGGTTTTGGTAATGGAGAAAGGATAACTGGACTCATACTGGTGTGTGCAGTCTGAGAGTCAGTACTTTATGCTGATTGACAGATTTTGAACAAGATGGTATGCTCTCAGTTGTGCTACAAGGTTAATCTAGATATTTGGTGTGGGACTGATTGAAAAGTACTGAATGGGAGCCTATTCCCATTCAGAGACTATTGTAATAGTCTCAGAGTAGGCAAGAGTTTATGAAATCCTGAACTTGGTCAGTGTGTTCCTTGTTTTGCAGGTTTGGAGAGTTTGAAGCAAGTTTTTTTTTTTTTTTTAAGATTTTATTTATTTATTTGACAGAGACAGCCAGCGAGAGAGGGAACACAAGCAGGGGGAGTGGGAGAGGAAGAAGCAGGCTCAGAGCGGAGGAGCCTGGTGTGGGGCTCGATCCCAGAACACCGGGATCACACCCTGAGCTGAAGGCAGACGCCCAACGACTGTGCCACCCAGGCGCCCCTGAAGCAAGTTTTGAATGAATACTTTATTATTACTCATTCAGCAAAGCTGGTTTATGTTGTTGGAGATGATGAGAATCCTGACAGCTTTTTTTTTTTTTTTTTAAGATTTTATTTATTTGTTAGAGCACAAGCAGGGAGAGGGAGAAGCAGGCTCCCCTGCTGAGTAGGGAGCCCGATGTGGGGTTTGATCCTAGGACCCTGGGATCATGACCTGAGCCAAGGCAGACGCTTAACCAACTGAGCCACCCAGGTTTCCCCTGACAGCTTTTCTTGGTCAGACTTCTTAAACAGTCCTCCTTAGGGCATCCTTATTAGGTGGTGTCCTCCTTTTAGTGTGACTTGATAAAGCATGATAGTGACTGATTGGAAAAGGTTTTCTGAGGAGGAGGATGGGGGACTTGGAGAAGCGGGAAGAGATGAGTATGGAACCTCAGAAGCATAAAAGAAGTAATACAGCAAAAAAAATAAAACACATGCATTCATGTTTTTCAAAGATATGTCAACTTATAAGGATAATGAGATTTCATACATAAATTCAAGGCCAGTGACCATGATGGGAAAAGTAAGTTGGATCAAATTATATGCTAGACTTGAGGGCCGTATGAATCATAAAAAAGGGGAATTAAATTGGTTTGAAAGTAGAAATTTAAGACAAACTTGCAGATAAATTGTCAGAAGAAATAAAGATAGAATGAAGGCTAAACTGAACTTAAATGTCATGGAATTATGAAAACATTTTCTAATAGTAAGGAGGGTGAACTGTATGATCCTAGGTCTGCTTTGATAATAGAGTTGTGACGTTTTAAGAAAGGGCCACACTTTGGGGGTGACTTGCAGCCAAAAGAGGCATTATTCTCTGTGGGAATACATCACAGGGGATCCTTGTGATAGCAAGAAAGCAGGAGCTCTGTGGTTGTAGGAAGTCAGTTTTCCCTTCTACCACTCTGAAAGAAGAGAACTTGATGGGAACATGAATGTGATATACTGAAGCACTAGAGATTCTTTGGTTTTGAGGGAATGTATTTTTTGAAGTTAGATCCTTTGAGGCATTCTTACAGGGTAAGAATTGTTAATACCTAGGTTGTGGCTTACCAAGGTGTTTGGTCCTGTAGGAACCCTATGCTTTTTAGACAGGCTTTCTTATACTGTGTAATATACACACGGGGGCTGCCTTTATTTTGAGGTAAGGATAATCAGCTGAAGGACTGTACCTGGGTCCCTTCAGTTCCAGATGACCTATTCTCACTCAGAGTCTAAACATTCCACTGACATAAGCATAGTTATTTAAAGCCAAAGTCTTCTAAGGGAGCTATAACTGGGGGGCATTATCACTCTTGACATTGCTCTGACCTAAGTAAGGAATGTCCTACTCTTGCTAAGATGGCCAACTTGGTGAAAAGCTTTATTCCCAGATGTTTTGTTAATTGAGGTCTTACTGTTTTCTGATAATATGTAGTTTGTATAAGTTGTCTTCTTTTTTTTCCTTTTTTTTTTTTTTTAAAGATTTTCTTTATTTATTTGAGATAGATCGAGAGAGAGCAAGCTCGAGCTTGGGTGGGGAGGACAGAGGGAGAGGGAGAAGCAGACTCCCCGTCAAGCAGAGAGCCTGATGGAGGGCTTGATCCCAGGACTCTGGGGTCATGATCTGAGCTGAAGGAAGACGCTTAACTGACTGAGCCACCCAGGTGCCCCTGTATAAGTCTTTTTTAGAGGACTTAGTATGTTTTTTAAAATTTATTTTAATTCCAGTATAGTTAACATACAGTGTTAAATTAGTTTCAGTGATTCAACATTTCATACATTACTCAGTGCTCGTCAAGATAAATATACTCTTAATCCCCTTCACCTCTTTCACCCATCACCCTACCAACCTCCCCTCTGGTAACCATCTGTTTGTTCTCTATAGTTAAAAATCTGTTTTTCCATTTGTCTCTTTTTTTCCTTTCTTTTGTTTCTTAAATTCCACATGAGTGAAATCTTAATGGTATTTGTCTTTCTCTGACTTATTTTGCTTAGCATTATACTCTTTTTAGATCCATATTTCAGATAGCAAGATTTTATTCTTTTTTATGGCTGAATAATATTCTACTGTGTGTATGTATAGTACAGTACATTTTCTTTATCCATTCATCTATCAGTGGACACTTGGGCTGCTTCCATAATTTGTCTATTGTAAATAATGCTGTGATAAATATAGGGGTGCATATATCCTTTTTGAATTAATGTTTTATATTTTTTTTAGGATTTATTTATTTGAGAGAGAGAACACGAGCAGGAGGGGCAGAGGGAGAGGGAAAGAATCTCAAGCAGACTCTGCCCTGAGTGTGGAGCCCAGTGTAGAGCTCAATCTCACAACCCGGATATTGCAACCCCAGCCGAAACCAAGATTATTCAGAAGCTTCACTGACTGTGCCACCTAGACGCCTCTAAGTGTTTTTGTATTCTTTGGGTAAATACCCAGTAGTGTGATTATTGGATCATACGGTGGTTCTATTTTTAATTTTTTGAGGAATCTCCATACTGTTTTCCACAGTGGGTGTATTAGTTTGCATTCCCACTCACAGTGCATGCATGAGGGTTCCTTTTTCTCCACATCTTCCCCTACACCTGTTGTTTCTTGTGTTTTTGATTTTAGTCATTCTGACAGGTGTGAGATGATATGTCATTGTAATTTTGATTTGCATTTCCCTGATGATGATTGATTTTGAGCATCTTCACGTGTCTGTTGGCCATTTGTATGTCTTCTTTGGAGAAATGTCTGTTCATGTGTTCTTCTTTTTTCTTTCTGAAGTAGGTTTCACACTGGGTGTGGAGTCCTGAACCCACAGCCCTGAGATCAAGACTTGGGGCCTAGATCAAGTGTTGGACACTTAACCGACTGAGTCACCCAGGCACCCCGTTCATGTCTTCTGCCCATTTTTTTTTTTAAAGATTTTATTTATTTATTTGACAGAGATAGAGACAGCCAGCGAGAGAGGGAACACAAGCAGAGGGAGTGGGAGAGGAAGAAGCAGGCTCATAGCGAAGGAGCCTGATGTGGGGCTTGATCCCATAACGCTGGGATCACGCCCTGAGCCAAAGGCAGATGCTTAACCGCTGTGCCACCCAGGCGCCCCTTCTGCCCATTTTTTATTTGGATTATTTGGGTTTTTTTTTTTTTTTTTGGTGTTGCGTTGTATAAGTTCTTTATATATTTTGGCTATTAACCCTTTATTAGATACAGCATTTGCAAATATCTTCTCTTCAGTAGGTTGTCTTTTAGTTTTGTTGATAGTTTCCTTTGCTATGCAGAATTTTTTATTTTGATGTAGTCCCAATAGTTTATTTTTGCTTTTGTTTCCCTTGTCTCAGGAAACATATCTAGAAAAACGTTACGGCCAATGTCAGAAAAATTACTGCCTGTGTTCTCTTCTAAGATATTTATCATTTCAGGTCTCACATTTAGGTCCTTAATCCATTTTTTAAAAAAGATTTTATTTATTTGAGAGAGAGAAAGAGGGCACAGAAGAGAGAGCCAAGTGGGGGGGGGTAGGGTGGAGAGGGACAGATTAGAGGGAGAAGCAGACTCCCCATAGAGCAGGGAGCCCAACTTGGGCCCTGATCCCAGGACCCTGGGATCGTGACCTGAGCTGAAGGCAGATGCTTAACAGACTGAGCCACCCAGGTGCCTGGTCCTTAATCAATGCTGAGTTTATTTTTGTGTATGGTGTAATAAAGTGGTCTGGTTTCATTCTTTTGCATGTAGCTATCCAGTTTTCCCAACATTATTTGTTGAAGAGACTTTTTCCCATTGCATATTCTTGCCTCCTTTGTTGAAGATTAACTGACCATATAATGGTAGGTTTATTTCTGAGTTTTCTATTTTGTTCCATTGATCTTTGTATCTGTTTTTATGCCAGTACCATACTGTTTTGATTACTACAACTTTGTAGTATAATTTGAAATCTGGAATTGTGATACCTCGAGCTCTGGGTTTTTTGTTGTTGTTTGTTTTTTTTCAAGATTACTTTGGCAATTTGGGGTCTTTTGTGGTTCCATGCAAATTTTATGATTGTTCTAGTTCCATGGAGAAATACTGTTTGTATTTTGATAGAGATTGCATTAAGTCTGTGGATTGCTTTGGATAGTATGGACATTTTAACAATAGTTCTTTCAATCCATGAGCATGGACTATCTTTTCATTTGTTTGTGTTGTCTTCAGTTTCATCGGTATTTTATAGTTTTCAGAGTACAGGTCTTTCACCTCCTTGGTTAGGTTTATTCCTAGGTATTTTACTGTTTTTGGTGCAGTTGTAAATGGGATTGTTTTCTTTAGTTCTCTTTCTGTTATTTTATTAGTATATAGAAATGCAATGGGTTTCTGTACACAGATTTTTGTATCCTGTAACCTTATTGAATTCATTTATCAGTTGTAGCTTTTTGGCGGAGTCTTTAGGGTTTTCTATATACAGTATCATGTCATCTGCAAGTAGTGAAAGTTTTACTTCTTCCTTACTAGTTTGGATGCATTATATTTCTTTTTCTTGTCTGATTGCTGTGGCTAGGACTTCCAATACTATATTGAAGAGAAGTGGTGAGAGAGGACACCCTTGTCTTGTTCTTGAACTTAGAGGAAAAGCTCTCTGTTTTTTACCATTGAGTATGATGTTAGCTGTTGGGTTTTTATATATGGCTTTTATTATGTTGAGGTATGTTCCCTCTAAACCTACTTTGTTGAGGGTTTTTATCCTGAATAGATTTTGTACTTTGTCAAATGCTTTTTCCCAATCTACTGAAATGATTGTATGGTTTTTATCCTTTTGCTTACTGATGGGATATTATCACGTTGATTGATTTGTGAACATTGAACCACCCTTGTATCCCAGGAATAAATCCCACTTGATTGTGGTGAATGATTTTTTTTTAATGTATTGTTGGATTGGGTTTGCTAATATTTTGTTGAGGATTTTTGCATTTGTGTTCATCATAGATATTGGCCTGTAGTTTTCTATTTTTGTAGTGTCTTTATCTGGTTTTGATATCAGGGTAATGCTGGTATCATAGAATGAATTTGGAAGTTTTCCTTCCTCTTCTATTTTTGGGAATAGTTTGAGAAGAATAGGTATTAACTCTTCTCTAAATGTTTGGTAGAATTCATCTGTGAAGCTGTTTGGTCCTGGACTTTAGATTGTTGGGAATTTTTTGATTACTGATTCAATTTCATTGCTGGTAGTTGGTCTGTTCAAATTTTCTGTTTCTTCCTGATTCAATTTTTGGAGGTTATATGTTTCTACTCATTTCTTTAGTTTGTCCAGTTTGTCGGCATATAATTTTTCATAATATTCTCTTACAATCCTTTGTGTTTGCGTCGTAGGACTTAGTATTCTTGTAGTCATTTAAATAACTACATATTATTAGTCTGTCTTTTCAAAACATAAGGTGTAAGGGCAGAAACAGTGTGTTTTGTTCATCAGTATGTTCCCAGTACCTAGCATATAGATGCTAAAAAAATTTGTTGGCATACTATCTCACATAGTTTCACATATCTAGGATGTGTCTCATATAAAATTTAGAGAGCCATGTGCCTGCTTGGGCTTCCTCATAGCATGATGGCCAGGTTCTAAGAGTGAGCATCTCAAGAAAGCAAGACAAAGTGCATGGATGGGGCGCCGGGGTGGCTCAGATGGTTAAGCGTCTGCCTTGGGCTCGGGTCCTGATCCCAGGGTTCTGGGATTGAGTCCCACATCGGACTCCCCACTCAGCAGGGAGTGTGCTTTTCCCTCTTTCCCTGCCTCTTCCCCCTGCTTGTGCTCGCTCTCTCAAATGAATAAATCTTTAAAAAAAAAAAAAAAGTGCATGGCATCTTTATGACCTAGTTTTGGAAACCATGTAGTATTACTTCTATCATACTTTATTGGTCAGTCACAAAATTCTTCCCAAGTTCAAGGTGAGGTAATATGAATTTCACAACTTGAGAGGAGGGCTGGCCACCTCAGCTTCTCCACATTCCAATCTCGATGTATTCAATTAATCCAGAATGCAGTGCCTGTGTACTTTATATGTTTTGGACTGGCAGGTGATTCCAGGCAGAAAGCTAGAGTCATCATAGGGCTCACCTCATTTGTTTTCCTTCTCTCAGGGCTCACAATCCAATGCATTTCCTGTTGTCCACCATCTGATATCAGTTGTTTCTTGTATTTTATCCAGTTTTCTAGTTTTGTATGGTGGAGGTGAAAGTTCCACATCAGTACTACAAGTTAGAGTATGAGTTTTACCCCGAGGATTTCTTTCTTCTTTTATCCACTTGAGGTACATTTTAGTTTCCAAATGTAAAGATGAAGTCAACTTTGGGCTAGAATTAATAATTTGAGTTCAAGTTTCAGACCTGTCTCCAACTTACAACATAAAAATTGGCAAATCTCGTTTCTTTGGTTTTCATGCAAACTGGATGGAATATAAATTACCCCGTTCTCAGGGTTACTTCTCAGGCATTCCATAACAAGCAAGTGGAAACAAAAACAAATCACACTAAATAAAGATGAGGTTATATTTACAGTTAGTCGACAAAACTTACTTCCCTAACCTTTTCTGGTACAAATTCACACTGTAAAGTATGAAGGGGCCGAGAGTGTGTAAGACTGGCTCTTTCACTGCTATTCTTCCTAGTAATAACCAATTAGTATTGAACCTGAGGAACTGTGTAACCCTTTTATGTGAATTAACTCACCAAATCCTTCTAACAGCCCTATGGGATGGGTACTTTCACACATGAGAATGAGATCTAGATTAAGCAACTTGCATGGGGTCACACAGTGAATAAGCAGCAGTGGCAGATTTGGAATTGATTGGAACTCAAGCTGTGTGAGCCATGCTCTTAACCGTATGTGACTATTTGGCCACTAAAAATGTGTCAGTGGCTGCTGATGTAGAATCATCAGTTACCTTTAAGTGTAAGAGAGAGTATCATTCTTGGAATCACTTCAACAAATTCTGTTTGTTTAGTCAGCGTGACTGATTTCCGTGGGGAAGCAGAAAGATTGGGCAACAGGTGGAAAATGTGATTTCCTGAGAAAAACAAACACCATCAGTGTGGCAGGAAATGATGTACAGCAAAAACTACCTAAAGAGTAGGATAGGAGTGGAGTCCAAAGGGTGCAGTGTGGTTCCATGAGGGTCATAGGTGTTCACTGAATCTCTGCCTGGCAGCTGTTTTGATATTAATAAGTTCTTTTATTCTTTTTCTCCCCCTTCTCAGACACATTTAATGAAGCCAAACACCAAAATGCTAACACTCTTTCCTGGAGAGAAAAAGGCTAAGATTTCTTTTACTCAAAGAATTCCACCTACAGGCATTCGGCAGACCAGCATTTCTTCCTTCTTCACCTTGCAGCCAGGTATGATGACCTGCCTGGGAATACCCAGGGAGCAAAAAAGAGTGTAGTTTTCCATGCTGGAAAATTTATGAGAAGTGGCGACACCAGTGCATTGTGTTAAACTTAGCTAACTTATTAGACGAGGATATCAAACAACAAAACATCCTTGCAAAGCAATATATACATGCTTTTACCAACATTTTCTCATTCTGTGTGCTCAGTCTAATATTAAATATTTGTATTCCCTGACAGAGCAGTGAGAAGAAAGGTATGCTTGGGGAGCTGGGCTGTGCAGGGGAGCTGACCTGCCATTAGCTGGGTAAATGGATTGGTCATAATGAGCAGTCTGTATAGGATTACTTGATAACAGGTATTTCTTTATAATGCTTCTCAAATTGTCAGAGTTCAAAGATGCTTTTTTCTTAGAAAGGTTGGCATGAAGTTGGCTTGTGTCTCATCATCCTTTGGCAGTTCTTTGCTTACATGTCCCTTCTTAGGGGATAAGCTGCCTCAGAGCAGGGTGTCTGCCAGCTGGAGGGTTTTGGAAGGAAAGAGCTCTAACTCTTGATGTGATTCCCAGGATTGCTTTGCATAAATCTTCAAAATTTACTGTCCCTGCCCCAAACAGAAACTTAAAATAAGCACCCTTTTGCTTTAAGTAACAAGGGCAGATTTTTTTCAAGGACACTTATGATTTCAAAAAATAATAATAATAATAAAATAAATAAATTTTTTTCTTAAAATAGGTTCCATGCCCAACATGTAGCTCAACATGGGGCTTAAACTCACTACCCCAAGATCAAGACCGGAGCTGAGATCGAGTTGGATGCTTAACAGTCTGAGCCACGCAGTCACACACACTGCCCCCCGGCTATTTCAAAATTCTATACATTCTATAATCTGTTGAATTCTTAGGCAAAGTTGAGAAATCTTTCACAAAACAGTTTCTGCAGTATAATTGTTGTTGGAGAAGGAAAAAGGAAATCATTCAGCTTTGTAATTAGACCTTGGTATAATTTGTGGGGGGCGGGGGCGGTAGTGGGAAGTCCATGTTATTCATCCTTAAGGTAGAACAGGATCCATTCCATGCCTGATAAAATGGACAGGCTGGACACTAGTAGTTGTTTATTATTGTCCTTCCAACTGGTTGACTTAGCATCTAATTGTCTTTTTTTATTTATTTATTCGACAGAGAGAGAGAGAGCCAGCGAGAGAGGGAACACAAGCAGGGGGAGCAGGAGAGGAAGAAGCAGGCTCCCAGCGGAGGAGCCTGATGTGGTGCTCGATCCCACAACGCCAGGATCACGCCCTGAGCCAAAGGCAGACGCTTAATGACTGAGCCACCCAGGCGCCCCCTAATTGTCTTTATTCCCTTTTCTAGGCAATGTTTGCAGAGTAGGGGACCTAATGTTCTTTGCACTGTCACCAGAGGGTTTCTTAAGAGTTGGATGGTTAATGTGATCTTTGTGACTTTAAAAAAATTGTGCATATTTCTCAAAGGATAATATCCAGGAATATATATTTGGCCAAGATCACTATTTAACAGAAACCATATTAAATAAAAAACAAAAGCAAAACTGATGTGCCCTGTTAAACAAACCCCATATACTAAAACACAGCTAGAAAAGTAGGCTGTGGTCTGAGTATACCCACCATGTTTGACTTTATTAGGTAGGTCATTGGAAGCATTCATAAATTTGAGTAGCGGAATATAAGGTCTGTGTTTTAGAAGGATCATACTGGAGAAAGTAGAGATTGAAAGCAGGAAAATCATGGGGCACCTGGCTTGCTTAGTCGGTTAAGCGTCTGCCTTCTTCAGCTCAGGTCATGATCTCCGGATCCTGGGATCGAGCCCCATGTCAGGCTCCCTGCTCAGTGGGGAGTCTTCTTCTCTCTCTCTGCCCCCCTCCATTCTCTCTCTCTCAAATAAAATATTAAAAAAAAAAAAAAAAGGCAGGAAGATCAGCTGTTAAGGTGTGTGACGAGTCTAAGACCCCTCTCTGTGCTAGGTAGCGATAGTAGCTGATACTAATTTTAGAAAAAGCCAGCTAAATCCTGCTTAGGGCAGAGATTTCCTGCAGAATAATTATTCACGTCTATTTTACTAGGAAAGACAAATGGTGGTGACCAGAGGAGTGTTTCATCTCATATAGAAGGTCAGATCAACAATGAGTCTAAGAAAGATGCAACCCATCTAGATCATCCAGTCCAGGGCTTGGAGGACAATTCCATGTCACCCCCGTTAGCCACTTCAACCCCCGCAGATACCCAGGAAGCTGGACTTTCTCCTCATTCCCTCCAGGCTTCTGACCACCACAGAATGGGAACTCCATTTTTGACTATGCGGTCTTTGCCCCAGCCTGATGCCTTGGTCTGTGCTGAAAAGAGTAAAGTCTCATTCTCTTGTTCCTTCACTCAGAACTTGGAAGGTTCTTACTTGCTGGACCAAAAGGAAGGAGAGAAAGACTCTTCCTGGAAAAGGGAATGGCTTCATGGATGTAAGAAAAAAAACTATCAGGATGTGGAGAGACGTGTTCAACCACGTGGGGGCAAGGGCCTTCAGCCCTTGCACAAGATTAAATTGGAAAAGGTGTCTGTCAAAGAAACCAGGCAGGCCCCCATCCTCCTTCAAACATACAGGAATTCCTGGAATGGCGAAAACACAGACTCAGTGAAACAAAGCCCTTGTCCTGTCCCTGCATTTTCCTGGGACAGTGAAAAGAATGACAAGGACTCCTGGAGTCAGCTTTTCACTGAGGATTCTCAGGGCCAGCGGGTCATTGCCCACAACTCTAGAGCTCCTTTCCAAGATGTAACGAACAATCAGAATCGGAGCTTAGGGCAGTTTCATAATAGCTCTTGGGCTCAGTGCCAGGAGAGGCCCACTCAGTTAAATCTGCAGGCTGATCTGCTCTTTACCCAGGACTCTGAAGGTAATCAAGTTATCAGGCACCAAGTCTAAATGTCTTTACGATGGTTTGGTTCTGAAAGTATCTTGAGATGACAGAGCTATAGGAAAATACTGGGATGGGGAGGGAGGCAAGGGATGAAGTTGTTATTGAGCATTTTCTTTGTGTAAATAAAGCAGGTGGTGCCACTTGTTGAGACCGTATGATTGGCATCATGCCTCTCCCCGAGGAAGAGGTGGCTGGTAACCTTGTACAAGTCTGTGATGAGCACTAAGGAGGTAGGGCAGGTATTTATCCCTCCACTAAAGAACCCTTACTCAGGTGCAAAGCTACCTCTTTGCCCTTTCAGATGCCTGACTAGGACACTGCTTCTTTGGATGTGTGTTCTTCTAATCTTCCGCCATTATCTTACCCATGCAACCTTGGGACCGTCATTCCTGACAACTTTTTGAGTGATAAGGCACACCTCCAGGGGTCCAGAGGTATCCTCCAGGGAGGATAGAGAGATAAGTAGAAAGTACAATGATGGTAGGGTGTTTTTGTTTTAAAGTAGGCTCCATGCCCAGTGTGGAGCCCAATCCGGGGCTTGAATTCATGACCCTGAGATCAAGACCTGAGCTGAGAAGGAGTCGGATGCTTAACCAACTGAGCCACTCAAGCACCCCAAAGGTAGGGCTTTTTTTTTTTTAAACTTATTTTTTGTGGGGACTTCACAGCATTTTAAAGTCTTATATTCTATGTTTAAACATCTCCCTAAAAAAAAGCCTATGCTGGGGCGCCTGGGTCGATCACTTGGTTAAGCATCTGCCTTCAGCTAAGGTCATCATCTCAGGGTCTTGGGATTGAGCCCTGCATAGGGCTCTGTGCTCAGCAGGGAGTCTGCTTCTCCCTCTCCCTCTGCCCCTCCTCACCTCCCACTTGTACTCTCTTCCTCTCTCAAATAAATAAAATATTTAAAAAAATAAAAATAAAAAAGCCTGTGCTAATAAAAAAGCCTCACAGCAATCTAGATGTGATATCACTCTTCTACAAGGTGTAAGAGAACTCCCTTTGTAAAACTATGAATCCAAATAAATGGTTGTTTACAAATAAATAAAATCTTTACAAATTTGTTGTTTATAAATTACAAATGGTAATTAAAACATTACTATTTTATTTCTGAAAAAGCAAGTTTTTAATAGTTATATGTTCTGTCATTGCCAAGGGTCCCATCTCAACACCTGTGTTCTATCCAAAATGTTACCCACCAGGTGGCAGTTTCTCATGTTGCAGGTGTGCTACCTTAAGAGGCTAAACAGCTTCAGGGGGGTAAGTGTGCAAGTTCTAAGATGGAACTACTTTAAGAGTTTAGGGTAAAATCCCTACAGAAGGGCACAAGAGGCTCCCTATGGAAGTTTTCTCTTATATAGGCAGGACTTTATAAGGAAAGAGGGGAAGTCAGGAACCTGTTTATGGAAGTTCACACACCTTAAAATTAACAGGAATCCTATACTCGATGAGGGATATCAGGTGGTCACAACTCAGAGACAAACAGCACATGCAGCATCTCTCCATATCCTTCATTTAATATCAGGTAGTGCTTCACCCACACACACACACAGGATGCATACCGTAGAGAAAGGGACCTGAGGGCGTCTGAGTCATGCATGGTGTGGTAGGTACAAACCTTGGGCCCAGTGCAAAGGAGCAGTCAAGGGCCTGGAAGAAGGATGGTGCTCTGTTTCTCCTTCCCATTCTCTTTCCTACTGGGCTTAAACTAAAGTCCATGGAAGAGAAAGCGTTTTCAACCTGGAACCCATGAGGCCCCAGGGCCTGGGAGGGTAGATTTGGTTGTACGGTATTACAAAATATATTTAAGAAAAAAACAGCCCAGGCCTCCCAGCCACAGCCCAAGTGTCCGCTGGTCCAGAGGTCTGACCTCTACATCTAGGGACAGGAAAGGGGGAGAGGGTGATTGCTGGGCATTGGTGTCAGTTTATGAAGGAGCAGCATAAGATTTTCCCTGCCCTGTCAACACATACAGACATTTATAGCCCCTCACCCCTCAGCCCTGCTCTGCTGCAAGGAAGCCGCTGAGAGTGACAGCTGGGCACAAAATGTCCGGTGAGACCAGTTATGGGGTCTAATGCAGTGAAGTAAGCCATTCATTTAGGACCTATTTTCACACAGAGGCAAGGAAAAAACCAAACTTCTGTCTCACCCTTTAGACTGAGACATTTCAACCTATACATTTACCTGTAACAAGTGTCTCGGTGCAAAACAGGCCTTAGCTTCTGCTAAGGTTTAAAGCAAAGGAAGCATGATCCAACTCTTCTCCTTCAGTCCAAGCTCTAGCTTTCAGCAAGACTTGCAAAAGATTTCTGAGAGGCAGAAGGTCTGTGGTGAGGAAGGCAGCTATTGAAGGAATTCCAGGAGCATGAGACTGAATTTGCAGAGCTGAGTTCTGTCAGTTTCCTTTTCTACTAATATCTTCTTCCTTCAGAGCAAACTTCCTCCTTAGGACCTCAGAGATAAGGACAGCGGGGTCTTCCTCCTTTAATAAACTCCGGTTCCTGGAAACGAAATAACAGCTTACATTAAGTACTTGCTCTTAGGCAGTGTTTTGTGTCTTTGAATACATTATCTCATTTAGTCCTCACAACAATCTTATGAAGTGGGTGCTATTCCAGTTTTTTTAAGATGAAGAAACTGAAACAGAAGGGTTCTACGGTTTGCCCAAAGTCACTAGGCACTCAGCCAGTAAGTAGCAAATCCAGAATCCAAAACCAAGCTAGCTGGTTTAACTAGAATGCTTTACTATTTCCCGAAATGGCTATAAAATGTGGGCAAAAGTAAAGGACTATCAACCGGTTAGAGTTGGCCTGTGGTGACTAAGCTTCTCCCACCTCCTGGTGCTGTCTTAATAGCATTTCCCCAGGTCAGCAGGGGAAGTGACTGTGGGCACGGCTATTCTGACTTTTATTAGTACTGGGGAAAAGGTGTGCTGTGAGGATTTCCTACAACCCTGTCTGCCCATCAGGGGAGCTCTGAGATGTTTTTAATTGGAAAGAACACTTAACATGAGTTCTACCCTCTTAAATTTCTAAGTGTATAATACATTATTGTCACCTATTGGTACAATTTTTCTTTAATTAAAAAAAGTTTTAGGGGCGCCTGGGTGGATCAGTTGGTTAACCGTCTGCCTTTGGCTTGGGTCATGATCTCATGTTCTGGGACTGAGCCCCACATCTGGCTCCCTGCTGAGCAGGGAGCCTGCTTCTCCCTCTCCCTCTGCTGCTCCCCCTGCTTGTGCTGACAATGAATAAATAAAATCTTTAAAAAATTTTTAAGTTTTTTTTACCTTTTTGATACCCTAATCTAGTATTTCTCTCATCCCCACCCCCAGCCTCTGGCAAGCACCAATCTTTGTACCTACAAGCTTGGTGGTGGTGGTGGTGGTGGTTTTTGACTTTAGATTCACATATAAGTGATCATATAGCTTTCTTTCTGTCTGGCTTGTTTCACTTAGCATAATGCCCTCCAGGCATTATATTGTTGCTAATGGCAAGATTAATTTTTATTTTTTTAAGAGATGGGGAGGGGCAGAGGGAGAGGGAAAGAGAATCTTAGGCAGGTTCCATGCCCAGCATAGAGCCCAACACACGGCTCATCTCACATCCCTGAGATCATGACCTGAGCCAAAATCAAGAATTGAACGCTTAACCCACTGAGCCACCCAGGCGCCCCCACCTTTTATTTAGAGGGGGGAGAGATGGGGGGGAGGCAAATGGCATAATTTCAATCTTTTTAAGGCTGAATAATAATATTCCATTCTGTATATATACCACGATTTCTTTATCTGTTCATCCACTGATGGACACTTAATTTTTTCCATATGTTGGCTATTGTAAATAATGCTGCAGTGAATATGGGGGTGCATATATCTTCTCAAGTTAGTGTTTTTGTTTTTGGATAGTACCCACAAGTGGAATTGCTGGATCATATGGTAGGGTTTTTTGGGTGGGGGGGGTGAGAGGGAGAGAGAGAATCTTAAGCAGGCTCCATGCCCAATCTCAAGACCCTGAAATCATGACCTGAGCTGAAATCAAGACTCAGACGCTTGACTGAGCCACCCAGACACCCCTCACGTGGTGTCGTATTTAATTTTTTGAGGAACCTGCATACTGTTTTCCACAGTCTGTGTACCAATTTACATTCCTATCCACAGTCACAAGGGTTCCCTTTTCTCCACATCCTTGCCAATACTTATTTTTTATCTTTTTGATGATAAGTCCTTCTAACAGGTGTGAGGTGAAAGTTGTGGTTTTGATTTGCATTTCTCTGATGATTAGCGATGTTAAGCATCTTTTCATGTACCTATTGGTCATCTATATGTCTTCTTTGGGAAAATGTCTATTAGAGTACTCTGCCCATTTGTTAATCAGACTGGGTTTTTGGTCTTGTCTTTTCCTTTCTTGCTATTGAGTTGTATGAGTTCTTTATGTATTTTGGATATTAATCCTTATTGGATATACGATTTGCAAATATTTTCTCCCATGCAATAGGTTGCCTTTTCATTTTGTTGATGGTTTCCTTTGCTGTGCAGAAGCTTTTTACTTTGATATAGTCCCACTTGTTTATTTTTGCTTTTGTTGCTTTTACTTTGGTTGAAAATATACATTATCATGACCTATGTCAAGGAGCTTACTGCCAGTGTTTTCTTCTAAGAGTTTTATTGTTTCAGGTCTTACCATTCAAGTCTTTAGTACATTTTGAATTAATTGTTGCATATGGTGTAAGGTAGTGAGTGGTTGAGTTTCATTCATTTGTATGTGGCTGTCCGGTTTTCCCAGCACCATTTATGGAAGAGACGGTCTTTTCCCTACTGTATGTTCCTGGGTCCTTTGTTGTAAATTGACCATATATGTGTGGGTTTATTTCTGGGCTCTATTCTGCTCCACTAATTTGTTTTTATGCCAATACCATATTGTTTTAATTACTATAGTTCTGTAATAAGAGTTTGAAATCAGGGAGCATGATGCCTTCAGCGTTGTTCTTTCTCAAGATTGTTTTGGCTATTTGGGGTCTTTGGGGTTCCATACAAATTTTAGAATACTTTCTTCCAGTTCTGTAAAGAATGCCATTGGACTTTTGATAGCAATTGCATTGAATCTGTAGGTTGCTTTGGGTAGTATGGATACTTTAACAATATTAATTCTTACAATCCATGAGCATGGAATATTTGTGTTTTCTTTAATTTCTTTCCGTGATGTCTTGTAGTTTTCAGTATACAGCTCTTTCACCTCCTTTATCCTAGATACTCAATTCTTTTGATGCAATTGTAAATGGGGTTGCTAATTTCTCTGACAGCCTGTCATTAGTGTATAGAAACACACCAGATTTTTAGTTATTGATTTCGTATCCTGCAACATTACTGAATTAGTTTATTCTAGCAATTTTTTTGTTTTTAGGGTTTTCTGTATAATATCATGTCATCTGCAAATAGTGAGTTTTACTTCTTCCTTTCCAGTTTGGATGCCTTTTCTTTTCTTTTTTTTTTTTTTTTTTGTCTAATTGCTCGGGCTAGGGCTTCCAATATTATGTTGACTAAATAGGCGAATGGGCATCTTTTTCTTATTTCTCATCTTAGAGGAAAAGCTTTCAGCTTTTACTGTTGAGTGTGATGTTAGCTGTGGGCTCGTCATATCTTGCCTTTATTATTATGTTGAGGTATGTTCTTTCTATACCTGCTTTGTTGAAAGCTTTTATCACAAATGGATCTTGAATTTTGTTGAATGCTTTTTCTGCATCTCTTGAGATGAACATATGACTCATCCTTTGTTTTACTAATGTGGTATATCACATCAATTTGCAGATGTTGGACTATCCTCACATTCCTTGAATAAACCCCACTTGATCATGGTGTATGATCCTTTTAAGATATTGTTGAATTCAGTTTGCTAATATTTTTTTCAGGATTTCTGCATCTATGCTCATCAGGGATATTGGCCTATAATTTTATTTTCTTCTGGTGTCCTTGTATGGTTTTGGTGTGAGGATAATACTGGCCTTATAAAATGAGTTTGAAAGAGTTTCCTCATTATCTCTTTTTTGGAAGCGTCTGAGAAATATTGGTCTTTTGGAAGAGTTTGAGAAGCACTGGTATTCTCTGAATGTTTGGTAGAATTCACCCAATGAAGCCATCTATATGGTCCTGGATTTTTGTTCATTGGGAGGTTTTTGATTACTGATTTAATCTCCTTAGTGATCAGTCTGTCCAGATTTTCTATTTCTTTATGATTCAGTCTTGGTAGATTGTATGTTTCTAGGAATTTATCCATCTTTTAGGTTGTCCATTTGTTGGTGTATAATTTTTCATAGTAGTCTCTTATCCTTTGAATGTGTGGTATTAGTAATATCTCTTTCATTTCTGATTTTGAGTTCTCTTTTTTTTAGTGATTCTAGCTAGAGGTTTGTCAAGTTTGTTTATCTTTTCAAAGACCCATCAATAACTTTCATCTTTTATATTGCTTTTTAGTTTCTATTTCATTTATTTCTGCTCTAATCCCTGTTATTTCCTTCTTTCCTTCCTTCTAACTTTGGGTTTCATTTGCTCTTCTTTTTTTCCTGGTTCCTTAAGGTGTAAAGTTGTGTTATTTGGGAATTTTGTTTCTTGCGATAGGCACTCACTGCTATAAACTTCCCTCTTAGAATTTCTTTTGCTGCCTCTCCTAAATTTTGGTATATTTCCATTTTGTTTGTGTCAAGGTGTTTTTTATTTCCCTTTTGGTTTCTGATTTGACCCCATCCCCTGCCCATTGTTCAGTAGATGTTTAATCTCCACATACTTGTGAATTTTCCAGTTTTGTGTAACTGATTTCTAGTTTCTTATCACTGTAGTTGGAAAAGATGCTTGATATTTCAGTCATCTTAAATTTATTCAGACTTGTTTTGTGGCCTACCATATGATCTATCCTGGAAAATGTTCCATTGTGCACTTGAGAATGTATATTGTCTTGGTTTTGGAAGGAATGTTCTGTATATATCTGTTAAGTCTACCCAGTCTACCATGTCATTTAAGGCCAGTGTTATTTTCTGTCTGGATGATCTATCCATTGATATAAGTGGGGTATTAAGTCCCCTGCTATTATTGTATGGCTGTTTCTCCCTATGTCTAATATTTGCTTTATAATTCATAAATATTTACAAATGTTATATCATCTCTTGTTGGATTGACCCTTTTATCGTTATATAATGCTCTTTGTCTTGTTACAATCTTTGTTTTAAAGTTGACTTTTTTCTGATAGAAGTATAGCCACCCCAGCTTTCTTTTGGTTTCTATTTAAATGGTATATCTTTTTCTATCCCTTCACCTGTGTGTTTTTACATCTAAAGGAGTCTCTTGTAGGCAGCATATCGTTTTGTTTTTTTATTTAGCCACTCTTGTCTTTAGATCAGAATAGTCCGTGTACATTTAAAGTAGAATTATTGGTAAGTATGTACTTATTGCCATTTTATTAATTGTTTTCTGGCTATTTCTGTAGTTCTTCTCTGTTCCTTCTTCTCTTGCTCTCTTCCTTTGTGGTTTGATGACATTCTCTAGTGGTATGCTTATATTCCTTTTTATCTTTTGTGTATTTACTATAGGGTTTTGTAGTTAAGATTAGCCTTAAGTATAACAACTTACTATCTATAACAGTCGAAGTTGATAAAATAGTTGCCAACTTAAGTTCGATCACATTCTAAAGCTCATCATTTTTACCCCATGTTTTTGATGTCACATTTTACATCTTTTTATTTTGTGTACCCCTTATTATAATCAGTTATTTTTATTACTTTTGTCCTTTTAACCTTAAGTGATGAGTCTGCTATTTTTATTATCTTTCCAGTGAGATTTACGCTTTGATATGTGTTCTTATTACTGACTAGTGCTCTTTTTAGCTTAAAGAGGTCATTTTAACATTTCTTGTAAGGCTGATTTAGTGGTGATAAACTCCTTTGGCTTTTGCTTGTCTGAAATGACTCTGCTTGGTTGGAAGTTTTCTTCTTTTCAGCATTTTGAATATTTTGTGTCACTCCCTTCTGGTCTGCAAAGTATCTGCTGAAAAACATGTTGATAGTCTTATGGGGGTTCCCTTTTACCTAAGTTATTTTTCTCTTGCTGCTTTTAGGGTCTCTTTGGGCTCATCTTATGTGCAACTCTCTGGGCCTTGTGGATCTGGATGTCTGTTTGCTTCCCCACGTTAGGGACATTTTCAGACATTCTATTTTTATTATTTATTTGAGAGAGAGCAAGAGAAAGTACAAGCACAAGCGAGGGGAGGAGAAGCAGCAGACTCCCTGCTGAGCAGGGAGCACAATACAAGGCTCAATCCCAGGACCCTGGGATCATGACCTGAGCCACCCAGGTGCCCCTCAGCCATTCTATTTTCAAATGAGATTTCTGTACCTTTCTCTTCTTCTGGGAGCCCTATAATGAGAACATTAGTCCATTTGATGATGTCCCGTAAATTCCTTTAAGCTTTTAAGCTATCTTTACTTTTTTTTTTTTTCCCCTATTCTTTTTTCTACTTGCTGCTCTGATTGGGGGAGTTCTACTGCTTTGTCTTTGAGTTCACTTGTTCTTTCTTCTGTTTCATCTAGTTTGCCCTGAACCCCTCTAGTGTATTTTTTTAGTTCAGTTATTGTGTTTATCAGCTCTGTGACTTAGTTTTAGCAGTTTGACGTATTCTCCATCTCGTTGCTGAAGTTCTCTGTCCATCCGTTCTCCCCAGTTTGGTGAGCATCTTCATGAGCTTTACTTTGAATTCTTTATCAGGCAGATTACTTATCTGTTATTAAGGGTTTTTTCCAGAGGTTTTTATAAGAGATCTAGAATTCATAGTAAAACGTTCACATCACGAGGGAACCATGGGAACAAAACCAACTCTAGATTAGGGTAGGTTTGAGTTACCTAATACATCATAAAAGAGTGTCCTAGATATCTGGAAAATAGGCGCTTTAAATTCTAGTGAACTTACGTACATTCCTATGAAGACATCTTACTGGTCATTATGTAGGTGTAACGGCTACTTATACCTCCATTAGGTAGGTATAAGATCTGTCACACTTCTGAATCTTTGCTGATGGTGCTACCTTCTCATTTTTAGTCATCAACCCAGCTCTTTCCATTAACAAAGGAAAAGATCCCCAGACACAAGGCTCCACTCCTTGGGAGTTCTGCTTTAGTAAGTTTAAGGTGTATTTATAACAAATCTTAGCAATTCCGCTGGACAGCCAGGTTTAGAGTCTCAAATGCCTGGATTTGGAGAGTTGGTTTGCATAAGGGACCACTGTATTTTAAAGCAGAAACCCCAACTTTATGAAATTCTCCTTCCATCAGAAAGTCTACCAGTTTGAGATACTAAAATAATTATTATGCAACCCCATTTTGCAAGGTGGAGCATGGGAATACTGTCACCAGCAGTATAAGTACTGAAGTGGTAAAGCTCCCCTGGGTGACAGAAGTTGGATTAGATGAGCTGCCTTGTAAAATTTCTACTAACAATTGTGTTAGATCACCCCAACCAAATGTAAAATGTTACTCTTTCCTCAAACTGGAGCCCCAGGTGTTATTAAGCAAGCAAGCTTTGTGAATGAAGTAACATAACTACTACTGAGGACTTAACTTTGTACATTCTTTCTACTAGATCATTGGCCACAGGTGACTTAAACAGTAAACACACCACCAGAGCTCCTTATCATATACTTACAGATCTTGGCTCTGTTTCATCCGGTGAAAGTCCTTCAGGATCCCCATCATATCTGCAAAGCTACTGGCCTTGGACAGAGAGACACAGTCGTCCTCTTCAGATGAGCTGCAGGTAGCCTTGTGTTCTGGTTTGCAACATTCAGGGCTGGCAGAACAAAGCAGGGGGATTGTTGGAAGCTCAGGGACCTCTACCTCGGTCTCCTCGGTGATGTCACTAATGACAAAGGAAGTTGTAGAGTGGAATGAGGATCCAAAACAAGGTAAGGGAGAAGAGACATTTGAACTTCCTGGAGATAAGAAATCTGGCGTTAATGAAGCCGAAGCTGAAAGAGAAAACAATAGGCATGGATGGACATTGGGACTAGAATACGGCAGTAATATCTTCTCCCCACAAGCAGTGCCTATCAAACATTCATTTCCTGGGCTTGACATCATGACATTCTGGGAGAGCCCAGGATGTTATCTGTAAGCCAGTGGAGGGTTCCTCCACTACCCTCCCCTCTCAGGATCTACAGAAGATAGAAAAGCACTGAGCTCTTCCAGTGTTCTGGGAGGGTAGACCCCCCCCCCCCTAAAGGCTTAGCTTCTAAAAGCTCCCATTCTGCAGTGGGCTATGCAGTGACAGCCCTATTTCTACCAGAGCAACAGTGACAGAACCAAGGCCGGAATGTGTCCTTTTCTCTAAATGGGCTAGTGCTTCTGACTATGCTCCTATCTGTGACTAGAAGAAATAGCAAAAATAAATAGAATGGTGATAGTCCTAGTTTCTCAAATCTTGAAAAATTTCCAAAACAAAAGATTTTTTGTTTCATTTTTCATCAACTACTTCAGCTTGTCTCTTGGATGACAAAAATGTAGCCAACATATAAATGGAAAATTTCAAGTAGAATTCCTCTATTAAACTGCCATATGAGTGAATTAAATATATGAAGATTACAAAGAACACCATGATTTTCATGTGTTCTACCAACAGGTAAGATCTGGGAGCTAGGACTTTAAGCTGGCAAGGAGCAAAAAAGTGAGGATGGATAGAAGGAATAGGATGATAAACCCCGGACAGCTTGGGAGAGATCCAATGTTGGTGTTTCATGCACTGGGTCAAGGCAGACTCCCATCCATTTCCAGTGGTTCTGCCTTAACTGCAGACAGACAGGTGGAGGGATAGAGAGGTGGTCTCTAGGAGAACAAGGAAAGGGAAGATAGATAGGAAGATAGCTTAAAGGGAATCTCTCTCTTAATGGTGGAGAATTCTTATTTCTCATTGAAAAGGGAAGCTGCCTGAGGGCTCACGGAAGATGTGATCTTAACGACACTTGGAAGAGGGTGTTGGTTTTTGTAGCCAAGAGAGGGACTCTGCCAGGGGCGGGGCGGGGGGGGGGCGCATTCACAGGTTAAGTGAAGATTTTGTTCCTAATCAAACCAGTCAGCCCAAAATGGCTGATGGAAACCATTCAAGGATTACTACAGGCTGGCCAGTCCTCAGGACAACCCCAGAGCCCTGGGCCTGTGTCCCCCTGAACCATGGACCATCATTTTCCTACCTTTATCCTGTACCAAAAGCCAGAGGGAAAGGAACAATCTGCTAAATTGTGGCCCTGACCCGGGCTCCTACCTGCATCCGCTGCCACTATCTTAGCAATCTGGCTGCGCAGGTGGCTCAGCTCATCTTGCAGCTCTGTGGTGCGGCTTAGGGCTGGCAGGGCTGGCTTCTTCAAGGCCAGGAGCCTCTCCTCAGACCCACGCAGGTTGGGAACTGAGGCATTGCGCTGCATGACAATCAAAGGGCTGGGCTTCCAGGTATGCCTCAGGGGCCGTGTGTCACTTCTGGACCAGGAAAGATAAGTATGTCAGAGGCAGCTGGCCACTGCACTTCTTACACAAGTAACACAGCCAGGTTCTACTCCCACTCAGAGCCCACAGCTTTTGTTCCTGTTGCCCTCAGCCCCGCATAAGCACTCTCCCTGTTGCCTGCTACCCTGTGTGGGAAGGAGCTCCCCATTCCCCAGCAGACCAGCTACCTGACCCGGGCATATGTCTCCTCTTCATCCGCAGCAATCCAGGCGATGTCAGCCAGGGTTGGGACTGGGGGTACATCCCTCAGACACAGATCAGAGATGTTGGGCAGGGTCTACAGGGAAGCAAAAGTCATTAATTAAAACATTTATTGACATGAGACTATCAAAGACTGCAAAACACATGGGAGGGGCACCTAATCCAGCCCTGAGTATCAGGGAGTCTTCCTAGAGAGGGGAGAAGACAGTTCTCGGTTGGAAAAAGGACAGAAGAGAGTTTATGGGATTATAAGTAGTTTAGCACACCAGGACAGAGCTGGGGGTAGAGGGTGGTTTGCAAGAGGCAGGAAAGTGAATTAAAAAACTTTTAAGACCAATAATGAGCCACTGGAAGATTGTAAAAATCAGATTTTGAAAGATTACTCTGGCTGCCATGTGGACCATGCATGAGAGAGTGAAGAGACCGGTTATGAGGCTATTATATTCCAAGCAAAACATGGTGGCCTACAGTGGGATTGGGACCTATTTTTATATATGAAGTTTTATTGGAAAGTCACACCCATTCATTTATGTATCGTCTGTGGTATTTTTTAAGCTGCAACTGTACGAGTAGTTTTAACAGAAGTTATGGCCCCCATACTAAAATATTTACTATTTGGCTTCTTAAAACATTTGCTGACCCCTGACTGGAGCAAAGGAGTCATTAGCGGGACTGGCAAGAGTTACCTTTCAACAGAAATGGCTACTAAGAGCATCTTGCTTTCTCCAGCTATGAGAATACAGGTACAAGGACATCAACAGGAAGCTTCCCCGGCAGGCTGTTTACAACACCTCCGAAGCTAATTGGGATCTATACTGTCAGAGCAACACTGTTTTAAGCAAACTTGATAATCTGAATATTTGGATTTAAATAAAAAGAAATGATTATACCAAAAGGATAAGAGGATTCCTTAAAAACAGCCCCTCAACTCAGATGAACAACAACCAGGGAACAGACAAGGCTGAATGACATTATGTTAAATGAAAGATTAGGAGGATTCAATCATGCTATGATTTTAACAAAGTGAAAAAACAAAAAAAACACATGCATCTAGAAAAAGATGGAAAAGAACTACACCAAAACATTAACTATTTTGTGTCATGAGTATGTGATTATAAGTAATTTATTTTCCTTTTTTTCACATTTCATAATTTTTTGGATGGGTAAATTTAAAAAATAAATCAGCAAGATTACTTTAAATAATTAAGGGAATTAATTTACAACAGATATCCAGGGACAATTTCTCAAAAACCCATCCACACGAGTTAAGTTCAGATGTTTCTGCTATAGGTTGGTGGGTGGGTCCGGAGTTGATAGCTCTAGCTTTCAGACAGGGAACCTGCGTCTCACAGGAGCAATGCGATGCTCCAAGGTTACGCAGGAAAGGACTTCCACTGACCCAGAAGTTACTGCTAAAATGGGCCATTTAGGGTAAGCCTCTATTTGCTTTCCTTTCCAGAATGCTGCTCTGCTATTGACAATTAAATGAGTTAACACATATAATTTAGCACAGTGCCTGGCACACAGTATGTGCTCAGTAAACGTCAGCTAGTATTACTAATACTATTCACACACACTCCTGCTCTGTGGGAGCCTGTGCCCTTGATCGTCCCTGCCCAGCAGCATCTGGCCAAAGGACTGAAGAGGTTATAGCCAAGTGTAGGGGCAACATCCACTGAGTCCCTCACACCCCCTAGCTGTGCTCCCCTTTGTTTCTGATGCTTGAGGCAACTAGGACCACATCCTGCTCATGCCCTTCAGGCAATCCTGGATAAGTGGCAATCCAGGTCATAGGATAGCCACCCCACATCACATACTTCCAACTCCATTCCTGACTCTAATGCCAACCCTGACACCATTTCTGACTCCAGAACGAGTTCCTACGATTTCACAGCTCCGCATCTGATACAGAAACTCAGGTTCCTTCATTTCTGTTTCCACCTGGGCCCGTGTATTTGTTTCCCCTGTGTAGGCAGAAAGCTGAAGTACTTCTCTTGTTTTCCAGTTCCCCAAAATGTACACATCTTAAGCATTTAGCCTGGAGCTGGTTCTTTTTTTTTTTTTTTTTTTAAGATTTTATTTATTTATTTGACAGAGATAGAGACAGCCAGCGAGAGAGGGAACACAAGCAGGGGGAGTGGGAGAGGAAGAAGCAGGCTCATAGCGGAGGAGCCTGACGTGGGGCTCGATCCCACAACGCCGGGATCACGCCCTGAGCCGAAGGCAGACGCTCAACCGCTGTGCCACCCAGGCGCCCCTGGAGCTGGTTCTTAACCATTAGTTCTTAAAGGGAGGTAGCTAGGACCTAATAAATGCGACTTAGCTTTCCACTGCAGAAGTGGGGGGGGGGTCTCAAAAACATGGGCCTGGCAAGAACCTGCTGCACAGTGGGTGCCAAAGGACCCTAGACACAGAGGTAAGCCTTAGGTGCTCTAGTAAAGGAGCGGCTCAAAAGAAAAGGATGGGGAGTAATGGCCTCAGGGAAACATAAAAATAGGTGGCTAAGTGGTCAAGTCTTAGGGCTGGTAAGAAAAGCAGAGTTCAACTCAGTCACACAGCACTCTGTCCCACAGCGAGACCTGTCAGGGTTTTGGGGAAACACCTCAGGGCAGACATGGCTACTCTGGGAATCTGGTTCAACAAGGGACTTTGGCCTACTCTGATGAACTGGACTGCAGGAGCCTGATGAAATCTTAGTCACTTAGTGGCATCAAAGATGCAAGGTTATTTATGAACAGACTGGAAGTCTGTTGTGGTCATAGTTTGTGAAATCAGAAAGGCACAGTGACCAGTATCCATTATATGCACTTAATAAATATTTCTTGACAAA
This sequence comes from Ursus americanus, assembly GCF_024610735.1. Lineage (NCBI taxonomy): Eukaryota > Metazoa > Chordata > Mammalia > Carnivora > Ursidae > Ursus > Ursus americanus. The sequence goes on from NC_142159.1 coordinate 11,844,483, forward strand.
ATGAAAAAGTGATCAGGAAAGCAACCTGCCTTAGCAATACCTGGCACAGAAGCAGCACCATCCTCCCATAGCCTCTGAGCTTCTACTTAACCAGGCCCTTTCAGTATACTTACCTCGAAGGATGCCCGGGGACATGGCTTCAGGGGCAGGTTGGTCCCAATTCTTCTCACTACACTGCGAGCAGCTCCATGTGGCTTGTTTTGCCAGATTGGGATGGTCTAAAGGAGAGACACAAGCAGTCTCAGAGATGGGTCCAACCACTATTCTATTCTACCACCCCACCCCCCTTTAGCAGGGAGACTGAAGTCCCCATTCCCAGGGACAGGGCACTGTGTGTGGGTCAAGTCTCAATATAAGTGAGGGCAGGTTCCCCAGTTGCCAGCCACTTAAGGGGACATCTGCTGCTGCCAAGGCATGGTAAATGCTGGGAGGATCCAGTGAAGGCATGAGGAATTAGTTGGGTGTAGGGATCACATAGGTTTCCCACTCTTCCCTCTGCCCAAAAAGGCAGAAACACATTGACTCCTTAACTGTCCCCAAGACCACACTTGGTTTTGCCTGTTGGGGGCAAGCAGTGAGGGTATGTGGAAGGGTCGCCTCCAGGGGAAGGAAGAATTAATTGTAGAGTCTCAGAATTTCCTGCAGAATTTCAGCAGGCCCAGTGCTCAACCCTTCCCCACCAAAGCCCTGCCCTGGGAATGCCCCTTACCACATTGGCTTCCATTCCTGACATTTCAACCGGCTCCTGCACTTGAAGGACAAGCCAGCCACAGGGCAGTTCTGGGGGCCTGGGGAGGCTGGAGGCGTGATTCCTTCATATCAGGCCATCTTTAAGGAACACCAGATTTCTCTTCCTGTGAAACAACCCCCCACAGTGGAGACTCAATGGCCACCACACAAGCCCCACAAAAACCAGGTCCTGCAGAGCCATGACTAACACCAAGGTTTCTCTGATGTTTCACAGGGGAGAAAAACAACCCAAGAGGCTGCCCTCACTCAACAATGGCTCCAAATCCAGACCCTTGAAGGTTCTGTTCCAGACCCGTGGCATGAGCTTGGCCAACTCTGGGAGCTTCCTGATCCCTCGGACTTCCTGAGGCATTACTTGTAGATAAATAAATAGAACTTTCTTGGTAGTTTAAAAGCCAAATTGTAGGTATCATCCAAACCCAGCATCCATTCTTGAAGATGGAGTGTAAAAGCCCCAGCATGTGCCACCAAGCCTAGCACTGCTGAGTCCTGGCAAGGGAGAGATGTGAAGTAGACAACGTGAGAATAAACAGCCAGCTCTTGTCAATCTCAGTCTACTGGGCTACAAGGAAAACAGCCAAAAATTTTTATACTGCTTAGCCATCTACTGGTCTTGTAGCCTTACGAAAGTCCCTTGACTTTTTTGAATGTTGGGTTTTTTCATATGTAAAAAGAGGACAAGAGCTCCCATCCTAGATTACCTTAAGGCTCAATCTGTGAAATAGGGTAAGATTTTTCATATGTAAAAAGAGGACAAGAGCTCCCATCCTAGATTACTTTAAGGCTCAATCTGTGAAATAGGGTAAGATTGAAATAGGGTAAGATTTTAAAGTGCTTAATGAACATGACACAGATGGATGGGATCACTCCTGATTCTTCTCAGCTGCTCTTGTATGGTGAGCAGATGCAATCAATGAACTCATTGCCTTGTTCATCAAATATAACAATACCCACTCTGTGCCAGGCCCTGTGCTGGGCACTGCAGGGGCTATGGAAGGAGTAAGACACACCCATGCTCTCAAGGAACGCACGATATGAAGAGAAATAGGAATTGAATACATAATTTTAGCAAAGGCTGAAAATCACTCTTAAGAAAGGTACACTAAGCAGATGGCCAGGTGAACTCAGGCCCCTGGCCCCAAGGCCTCATGGTGAGTTCAGAGGGGGTAGAAAGGGATGAAAAACAGCAACAATAGCACAGGTCCAGGACAGGAGGGCAAGAGAGGCGTAAAGAGGAGCAAAGAAAGGTAAAGTCAAGTCATGAAGGCTGGGAATACTCAAGTAAGAAGTCACTGGGGAGCCAAGGACAGGCTCTGAACAGGGGATGGACTGAAACCTCCCTTGCAGGATTTCTCTTTCACCGGTGGGAGAGGAGTTATCACTCACTTTATGATACAAATGGGGAAAGGAAGCTGGAGAGAGGAAGGCAAGTATCTAAGGTCACTCAGTGGTCACGCCAGTGGAAAGCACTTCAAGTCTGGTCTAAATTGTGCTGCCTTCTGCATGGGCTCAACTCCCTGTAGTTCAAGCCTTTATCAAAGTCCCTCTGTGTGCCAGGCTCTGTGCTGAATGTCAGTGCCTGCCACAAGTTTCACAGAACAGTGCTTCCCTGTGTTTCTCACTCTAGACACTACAGCCACTTCCTCTCCAAACTTACCTCCAAAGACTCAGGCCTAACACAACAGCCAGAGGGATCTTTCTAGGACACACTGCTCCTATGTTTAACACCCACCCCCCTTCGCTATATCTAACAGGGTAACATCTATACTGGGCATGGCCTGCAGGGTCCTCCACAATCAGGCCCAACCTAACCAGACCAAACTCCAAGGCCCGCAAATGGGCCCCTGCACACTTGACAGCCACACCTCCCACGTTCCCCTTGCCATTCAACCACGCTGGCCGCCTCTCAGCTCCTATTCACACTATCCCCTCTGCCTGAAACACCAGCACCTTCTTCACCAAGCTCATTCTTCATCATTCTTCAGAGCTCAAGCATCACCTCCCCTGCCCTGACAGATCCTTACTGCCTCCTCTCCCGCAGCACCCACGTTTCCTTCCGAGTCCTCTCACAATAGTAATTAGAACCCGCGTAATCTGCTGTCTGTCGCAGGGCAGGAGCTTCCCCAGGCACAGAGCCTGCCTAGTCCCCAGTGAGCACTTCAACGTTTGTTCACGAACGGAGAACTCCGGCTTAGCCTTCACCCCCCCTCCGCGCCCCAAGTGTCATCCGCTAGACTTCCCCCAGGCCGCTGGCCATGCAGGCTGGTTCTCAGCACCCCTGCGTTCCCACGACCCCTCTCCAGGCCGCTGTCATGGCCTGTTCACACACGCTCTCCCGCAGGAGGCTCGGGGCTCCTCCAGAGCAGGGTCTGCTCTCATCACCCCCGCGCCGGGCGCCCCACCGAGGCCGCCGCGCTCGGTGGAACTTGGCGAGCGACAGCCCGCGTGGGCCCCAAGCGGCTGCACTGGGGGAGCCGCTGCGGGGACCTTGCCCGGGACCCGCCTCCCCTCCCCCGTAACTCCCCGACCCCAAGGGGCCAAGGTCGGCCAAGTTCTCGCCGCCGGCCCTGGAGGCCCTCGGACCCACAGGCCCCGGCCCGGGTCCCAGAAGGAGCGAGGCGGCCGAAGTGGCCCGACCGGCCGAGGAACGCGGCCGAAACGAGAAGCGTCTGCTGTAGCGGAGCCACCGAAGCTGGGTGACTCGAGCGAGTAATTACCCCCCGGGCACTGAGTCCTCCCACCCTCAGCCGAGCGTGGCGGACAGCACGGGCTCCCGCGAGAACTGGCGCGGGAAGAGGAGCCGTGGGCTCCGCACAGCGCCTGGTACTAGGCCGCGTCCACAGTCGGGCTGAGAGACCAAGCTCCCGCCTCCGGAGCGGCACTCGGACTTAGTCTCACCTCAGACTCCAGCTCCGGGACTCACTCACCTCACAGCCCCTCCTACCACAGCCGGCCGCCCAGCCTCAGCCGCCCTCACTTCCGCTGACCCGCCCCCGGAAGCGATCCGTTGCGGCTGCGCATCGGGCGGCAGCCCCGCGAGCCCTCGGGAGGCGGACCGCGGCTACGGCGGGGGCGGGGCGACGGGCTGCCTCACGCGGGGATCCCGAGGAAGGGGACACGCCCACTCCCGAGACCACACCCGCGCCGGCCCAGCCGTGGGGAAAAGTTGGCGGCGTTTGGAGATCCCCGCGGCCTAACCGGCCGCATCCGTGGCTCGTCTCCGCCGCCTTGCTGCTCTCCTCGGGTAGTCCTGATCCGACCTCTAGCGGCCGGGGTCTACGTCCCTGCCCGGACCCCAAATTGTGTGGCGTCAGCTGTCCCTACGCCTGTGCGCACTGAGAATCCTCCGCCTGGCGTTCCAGGCCCTCCGGACCTACGTCTTAACCTTGCCTCATCTCGTCCTGGTCCGCTTTTCACACTTCTAGCTTCCCAGCCAAGACCCTCTACAGTCTTCTGTCCGGCTAGAAGCAGCCTCTTTCTCCTCTGCCTACTGCCCTTCAGCTCTTGGTAGCTGTCTTCTATTTTAGCCTGTATCTCTCTCTCTCTCTCTCTCTCTAGCTGTCTTCTATTTTAGCCTGTATCTCTCTCTCTCTCTCTCTCTCACACACACACACACACACACACACGGTGGATTCAGTGAGGTAGTAGATTGATGGGCAAGACCCCAGAGGCACTGGGAAAGAGCCCCACGTTCATTCCAGGCGCACTCACCCTCTCCCTCTTTGAGCTTAAACCCTCTCGGTCCTAGTCCTGGTCCTGGTCTCCGTGGCATCCAGGCCTGAGTCACGTGCCCTCCTCTGACCTGAGCACACAGCGGTGCCGGGCTCCAGGCTGCAGTTCTGTGCTCTCAGGGCCTGCAAGTTCCAGCTGCCAGGAACAGGCTGGCTTCACAAGGGGGACAGGTTTGGGCAGTCACACAGGGCCTCTTGCTCAGAACTCTGTGCTTGCTTTAATGCTCGGCTGTTGCCCTCTTAAAATTATATATATATAATTATATAATATATATAGGGCCAGAGACCTCAGAGTTGTTCGCCCTGATCCTTACCATATTTCAAATGCTGAGGGTTGACTTCCAGGTCCAGGCTTCTTGCCAGGATGGCAAGTTGTTTAATCATTGAGTCTCCTTCCTGGTCAATGGCAGGTCTTGCAGACCCACCTTAGCGGTCTTTCCTGGGCGTGGGGGATGCTGTCTTGGTGCCTGACCCAGATCACCTCTACCCTGCCAGTGAACCCAGCTTCTGGCTGCTGTGTTGGCTTCACACAACTGCCCCCTTGTCTGGAAAATTGTACTTACAAGAGCGAGCACAGAGGCCCTAATCTGGGAATTTACCCCACCCCCCAAGTCAATGACTGACTGATACAGGTTACAAAAGGCACGTTCTACTCTGGTGTGGCTTATGTTCCTTCCCCTGTGATCATGCCCAGGCTAGGATTTGAGACCGTATCCTCCCTGCTTAGCCTCTTTCCTTTCCCCATTCTTCATCATTCCTTTTTTTTTTTTAATTGAAAAAAATTTTTTAAAGGTTTAAAAAAATTTTTATTTTTTTAAAGTAACCTTTACACCCAACATGGGGCTGGAACTCACAACCCTGAGATCAAGAGTCATATGCTCCTTCAACTGAGCCAGCCAGGCACCCCTTCTTCACTCCTTATACAGGCTTTTCCTGAAGTGCACAACCTCAAAAAAAAAAATTACCTAATGCCTGCCTTAGGCTCTGCTTCTAAGACAATGGGTAATTAAATTCAGAATCTTTCTCACCAGATTCTAAAAACAGTAGTAAGTTCTACTACTAGGTCTATCACAAACTTACTTTAAGAACATCACTTGAGCCCTCTAGTGACAGCGAAGATAGTCGATAGATGGATAGAGGCATTCCAGCCATGCTCCCTTGCCCGTCTGCCAAGCCTATCCCACAGAGGAGTCAGACCAAGGCTAGAACTGACCCACATCCCATTCAAAGGAAAGGCACTTAGAACCACCCTGGTCTCTCCAATTTTATTATTGGCCATGTGGGTAGGGGAGGGAAGTGGCAGACGGGTGGCAGGAGGGAGCTGGGGGCCCTCCCCCACCATGAGCTTCAAGGCATAGTGGGGGGGGGTTCAGGAAAAGGCTTGAGGTGAAGATCAGAAAGCCAAAGCAATGGATGCCTTACACGGGATGAGGGCTGTTCAGTGTGGGGCGGGCCCTCCTGGAGGCTGGGTCTCCGCTGACACTGGTGGGCTCACGGACTGGTTACTGCCGCCCAGGCCTGGAAGCCTGGACACAGACTCAGGTGCCCTCCCTCCCTGTAAGGAGCCTGGAGGCACCACCTCCCGGAACGACACAACTTGGTTGAGCTTGCTGGCTCATGCCTCTTTTGGTCTGGAGATCAGAGGGAAGGGAGACATTTTGGTCTGAAAGGCTTTCTTTTTCACCTCAGTGAAAATGGGGAGGGGAGAGAGGTGGGGCGCAGTGCAAAACAAAACACTCCAAAATCGAGACAGACTGAATCTCAACTCTACCACGCAGTGGCCTTGGGCACATCACTTCACTTCCCTGAGACTCAGTTTCTTCATCTGCAAAATGGGAACAATTAACATGTGCCTCACGGGTTTGCTGTGAGGATTAAATGAGCAAATACAAGTCATGTTAACGGAGCACCCCTGAGAGAGAAGGCGCAGTACGGATACTTCAGTGGCAGACAGGAGAACTCAGCAGATGGAGGCCTGGGAGTGTGTCTGAGGAAATGTCTGCCTTCCTCTTCCAGGTTTAAGAGTGAGCCCCTGGGGGGTCAGGCATTGGGGAGCAGGTGTGGCTCCAAGGCTTTAATGAAAGCCCAAGGATCTCCCATGGGTCTGAGTGGAGGACAAGGATAGGGTTGGGGGTACACTGACCTTTTTTAAAAAGCTGGAAGAAAAGGAAGAGAGGACTATTTCTTCCCATAGTTGCAGCTGCAAAGACATCAAGCTGGACCCATCTAGGATTTCAGATCCAGCCATCATGGGGCTGCTGCTGGGGGGAGACACTGCCCCTTCTTTCTCCTCAGCGTTGGGGTTATCAAAAATACCTACAAACTGTGAGAAGCTTCTCATAAAAACACTTTTCTGCATATATAAAAAAGACTGGCTGTGGTCCGTGGCTTGGGACGTAGACCAAGGCCTTAAGAGAGGCCAAGGAGGGTCAATGGCTGCTCGGGGGTGGGCAAGCTGGTCTGGGCTGCCCTGGCAGCTGGGGCAGCACCAGCTCTGGGGGAGGCCGTGTTCTTTGGCTGAGCTACACTTCTGGGGAGCGGGGGTCTGAGGGCCAGGAGGCTGGCTCCAGTCGTCCTTCTGTGACCCTCGCCGGGGTGGGCAGTTGGGGGTGCCTTGGCCTTGGGCCTCAGGATCCCCTCAGTGGACTCCCTTGCTAAGAGCACAGCCTACGTCACAGTGAACTCTCCAGGCGGCCGGCCTCCAGCAAGCCCCACAATAGGTGCTGGGTCCTCTCGTTAGGTCGGTTGAGTGGTCTGGGGAGCCGAGGTCTAGGTACAGTGAATTCTCCTTCCGAAGGAGGGTTTTGCCCTGAGCCTCCAGAAGGCTGTCTCCAGCTGAACTGACCCCACTGGGAGACACCAGGCAGAGAGGGGCAGCCAGGAAGGAGGCTCCAAACAAGAGTGCTTCCCTGATAATCCCTCCTTAACCCCCAGTCCAGGGTTTCTTGATGTTTCTTCTGGGAAGGGGTGAATGTAAGGAGAGGGGGGTGGCCCAGTCTTCCTAGCACCACTCCTCCCTGATCTTTACCCACAAGGACCTGAGCTAGGTGCCCGAGTGGGTGAGGTCCAGGGAGATGATCCGAGGCCCTGGTTTGGGTATCCTGAACAGCTTCTGGGACCATGTGGGTAGTAAAGGGCTGATGGTGGCAGCTGGAGCCAAAGGTTTATTTGTCCAGCCAGCCCAGGCACCCCCTGTCTACCCCCCATTGACCTCAGGTCCCACGGGCAGCCTGGGAGTGGCAGGGGCGGGAGTGCGAGGACCACTGGCTCTGGCCCTGAGGGGCCTGTCCTCGCACTGGAGGCCCTTCCTTCAGCTCCGCCTCTCCAGCCTGGCCTCTCGAAGCCTGAGGGCACACTAGGGCTGGAGGAGGGGCAGGCCACGCCGAAGGCCCTCCTTCAGGAACTGCATATAGGTGGCCGTGGACGGGTCTTCAAAGGTGGACGAGAAGCTGAAGACGTTGTTCTCAACATCCTCCGGCTTCATGGAGGTGATATCCAAGAAGTAGTTGGCGTTGATGTGGTGGACCTGGGAGAGGGGCTGGGTGAGGAGAGCGAGGGGGGCCCCCTGCTCCCTGTCTGCTCATGCTCTCTTGGGAGAAGGGACCACTGTCAGGCCTCGACTGTCCTCACTCCGAGGCAGATGGCAGACGGGCAGGGCAGAACCCGCCCAGGGCCAGCCACTCCCCTCTCCCACCTCTGGGAGCACAGGGCCCTCCGCCCGCAGAGCTCTCCCACACCTCATCTACTGGCGAGACCTAATGCCTCTCCGCCTTCCCCCCGCCCCACGCCCCCCGCAGCCCCTCTTCTCCTCTGTTCCTGGGACCCTTGAACTCCACATTCCCTTCAGCCAAAACGCCCCCCACTCTGTGTGCCTGCTGCCCCCCCACCCCGCCTCTCACCCTGGCTAATCAGCTCCTTAAGGGCAGGTGCCCAGGACACAAGCCAAGAAACAAACGGACAAGTGGGAGAGCACAGTCCCCGGGCCAAGTTCTGTCCGCCTGGCTCCGTGATGCCAGGGCCCTGCCAGGGCCGGGCCCCAGCGGGCCGAGCGCCAGTGCACAATGGCCCTCTTGCCGGCCAGCCTCGGCTCTTGCTCCCCCACTTCCTCCCCTGCTTCAGAGCCTGAGGAAGCCGACTACCCCCCACCCCCCAGCCTTCAGTCCCACACTGATCACCCCTCGGGACGCGAAGGGTAAGGGCCAGGAGATTCTGAGGCTCACACACAGGCCTGGTTTCCAAACCAGCTGCGCTTCTCAATTGTGCAACTTTCACCAAGTCTCTGGACCTTTTTGAGCCTCAGTTTCCTTGTTTGTAAAATGGGCACTCGTGATTGTCCTTCTCCCAAAGCTGTGTAGACCCCAGTAAGGCTGTGTGTGAGTGCTTACAGGAACCCCGGGGAGAGGTAAGGTCTTGCAGCTTGGCTCAGCCTGGGACTCCCTGGTCTTCTCTGCTTGTCACGAGGCCTGCCCCTCCTTCCTCCTTCCACCCCAGAGCTGGCCACAATGGTCCAGGGTGAGCCTTCCCTTCCAGGCCATGTTCCTGTCCATTCGGCTGCTAGCCTGTGCTCCTGGCTGCCCGGTCCCCAAAGTGCTTTCGAGGTCCCCCTTCTCGTGGGAGCATCTCAGCCCCTGCATGAGGCACGCAGGGTGGGCCTGACAATTCCTATTTTATAGATGGTTACGAGTGAGGCTCAGACTGGCTAGGAGAGCAGCCGGAAGTGGTGGGGGCAGCCCCGAAGCCCGACAAGGTCTCTAAGTCTGTGCCCCTTGCTTGCTGCTTCCTCTGCCCCCCCGCTGCCTGGCCCAACTGGGGGAAGCTGTCGGGGGCTGCCTACCACAGTGCCGTTGGGCAGACAAATCATCATCTCCACGGGGAAGCTGTACTTCTCCAGGTGCAGGTCAGCTAGCTTCTTGTGGGATGGGTTCTCCTGGTCGTTCTGTGGGGACAGGTGGCACACTCCCAATGCCTCAGCCGCTGGCACCGTCCCCGGGGCTCCCATGGGGCTGTTCCCACCCACCCGCCACTCACCTGCAGGTCTTCCAGCTCCTTCACCAGGGACCAGGTGCTGATGAAGCTCTCGTTGAGGAGGGCAATGATGGGCGAACTTTCCAGGACAGTCTCCCGGAGAGTCCGCCCTGAACCTGTTCAGGGAACAGCAAAGCCAGAAGGGTGAGGCACCCCACGTCTTACCGGGTTTTCGATCAGCAATAAACCTCACGGGCTGTACAGCGGTCTGTGCGCCCCAGTAAAATAACAGATTCCAAGAGCCTGCCACAGAGTAGTGCTGAGCAGAGGGTAGCAGTCATTCCAGTCAGTGACATCCCGGCGTCCTGGGCTGAGATGGGGCAGGGGGGCAGGGGGAGGAGGGAGACAGATAGACGGACGACAACCTCGGCCCAGGGGCCTGCAGACGGTGCCAGCTTCTTCACTCTGCTAACCTCCAGAGCCCAGGGCCTTTGCACAGGTAATTCTACCTCAAACACTTTTCCTCCTGTCACTTGATAAACTTCTACTCCACCTCCAAAGTCTCAGCTTAAATCTATTCCTCCGAGAAGCCTTCCCTGAACCCCCAGTTACAGTCTTGTGCCACCTGGGACCTTGCCCTGTGGTACGTCCGCCTTCTGCACATGGCGCTCCCCAAGGACAGGGACCACTTCTGACAAGACTCCCAGCACGCAGCCCATGGGCTTAGCGTGGGGGTGCCAGGGGTGTTTGTGGATGGACTGGATGAGGGCAGGGGCACGGTCTTACTAGTCTTTGTACCCGCAGTCAGACACCCCAGATCTTTGTATGTGGCAGGTCTCAGGTGAATCTTCTGGAAAAGTGAGTGCATGGCCAGCCTCTGGCACCATTTCTCTCTTACTTGTGTGCAACACTTCACGGAGCACAGGCACTTTTACCCCATTTTCACAACTCTGGGAGGTAAGTATGTTACCCCTCTTTCACTGTCGAGAAAACTAAGGTTCAAGGAGGGGAAGTCACTTGGCCCAGGTCTCCACACTGAAAATGACTGAGCGGGGCTCTTTCTGCTGTGAACAGCAGCTTCTTCTGAGCTCGGCGCAGAACTCCCGCAAGCTCTTACCACACACCCCTGCCCTGTGTAGTCCCCAAGCCCCCCCATGCTCCAACAGGACAGTCCTGTTGATCTCAGAGCCCCCCGCACCCCATGAGCTGGGATGTCTCCCCCCATTCTCTCAGCCCGGCGGGGTCTCCCTCACCTCAGCAGGACTGGTCATCCAGGGCCCCCCACAGCAGAATTGAGTGCACCAGCTTGTTCTTGGCCCTGGCTTGGTCGAAGGCCTCGGTGAATGGCAGATAGGTGACCTGGGGCCAAGGGAGACAGAGAGAATCCACTGTGTGCAGCTAGGGTCCTATTCAGGGGCTGTGTATAATGTGTGTGTACGTGTGTGTGTGTGTGTGTGAGAGAGAGAGAGAGAGAGAGAGAGAGAGAGAGAGAAAGGATTTTGCTGGGCCAGGGGAGGCCTCCTGCCAAGGTCTGAATGGCAAAAGAGAGGCCCCACTGGTACGGGCCGGGCCAGGCAGGGAGGTGGCCTCAGCAGCAAGCCCTGTCCCCAGCCTGGAATCGAGTGCCCCCCCCCCCAAGCCACTGTTCCCCCAGCCCTGACCAGCTCCCGTCCGGCCCCACCTTCTTGAAGGGGTACATGGCCACCTCCAGGCGCCGGGCAGCCTCCTCCCAGCTCAGCTCCTGCTGCCACTTGATCTCCTCAAACACAAACTGGAGGGGCTCCCCTGAGGGCGGGCGGCTATCGATCATGTTGCCGTCCTCATCCAGGATCATGGAGGGCACCGACGGGCCCAGGGCCTCCAGCTCCATCTGGGCCAGAGGGCCGTGGGGGATGACATCAGTGAGGGTGTCTCAGAGATGGGCAAGAATCCTTAAGAGACCCCCAAAGATACCCCACTCGTGGCAAAGGTGGAGGAACTGAGGCCCAGGGAAGGGCAGGGCCAAGTTGGGGCTCCTTCCACCGCGTGAAGCCGTCTAAGGGCCGATGGCAGCTGTTGGGTTTTCTGTGCAGGATCAGGTGGTTTCCCAGAATCCTGCTTTGGGGACGGTTGGCCTCAGCCCCCCCAGGAGCTCTGTTCTTCACCTGGACTGCCTGAGGCTCGTAGCCCTGCAGACCTGGGTCAGGACCGCCGGTGTGCTCACCTGGGGGATGTAGCCAATGTCCACCTCCATGTTGCTGCTCTCACTGGCCCCGTACAGCCACTCCATGTCCACATTCAGAGACCTGGCGACAGGGAGAGGGGGGCCAGGGCCGAACACCCCCATCACCAAGGCCCATGTCGAACTTTCACTCTCTGAGAGCGCACAACCCTCCCCATTTTACGGATGAGAACACCGAGGCTTGGCAAGGTGAACCCAAGGTCTTAGCGCCACTGGGATTCTGACCGCAGAGCCTGGGCCCTCTTCTGTCCTTGGGCGGCCTCTTCAGAAGGCACTGCAACCACACCAGGCTTGCCTGGCCCAGCCCCTTACAGTTCACAGAGGGCTTTCACGTCCGTGTCTCACATGCTGCCCAAGGCTCTTTGAGGTGCAAAGATTGTCAGTGCCTCCCTCAGGACACAGAGAGGGACAGGAGTGAAGGCCTGGCACCGTCCTCCCTGAGCTGGCCTCCCCGGCTCCCTCTCAGGCAGGAAGTCTGGCCCTACCACATGCCATCTGCAGATCGGCCACATGAGGGAGCCCCAGGACCGACAACTAACCGCCTCGGGCAGGGGGAGCGGGGTGCCTGAAGAGGTGGGCGGACCGGTGGCCTGGTCCTGGGGCTGGTCATTTGCCCCTGCCCTGTTTCATCCAATCCAGGACCCCCACCTCCAACCCTGGGGTGGAGGCAGATGTGCTCCGGGCTGAGCCAGTGCAGTCGAGGAGGGGAAGGGGGCTTGCTTGCTGAGGGGAGGGAGAGGAAATCACTCCTGCTCCTGGGGGCAACTTTCTCTTCCCAGGCTCTCCCAACCAGCCCTTCACTCATGCCCAGGAGCCATCCTCCCATCTAACAGACGAGGAAACAGGCCCAGAGATGGCCAGGGCCTTGCCCACAGCCATGCAGCCCACGGTGCCACAGGGGAGACTTAACTATGGGGCTCCCGGCTCCCAGCCAAGGTCTTGTCCCTGTCCTGGGTCACTCAGACCCACTAAGCAGCCACTTGCTATCAGGGAGGAATCTGGAAAGACTCGAAGCTGGCCTTCTGGTCCCATGCTCCCTGACAAGAGGCTGGGCATGCAGGTGGGCGGCTGACGTGGAGCGCTCCCGAAGGGCCCCTTCCCTCCACCCCCCAGGGCCTGTGGTAGCAACTGCCGGCAGCGGAAGGACTGCCCCCAGGACTACATGTGCTGCTCCCTTTGCTTGGCTAAACCCTCCTCACCCCACCCCCTCCCCCACTCAGGTCTCTGCTTCTGTCTCTTCCTCTAAGAAGGCTTCCTGGACTCAGGCCAGCCAGGTCCCTGCCCAGCTGCCAGCACTAGGGTGCCACGCGCAGGCTGTGGTCATGGGTCTGTGGGAGGTCTGTCAGCAATATGGGGGTGTCAGGCTCCAGCTTTGGGGAGGGTCTGCTGCACTGGGTCCCTGGTGCAGAGCTGGCAGTCCAGGCCAACTGGGACATGGTTGCCGGATGATGGAATGACCCACCTCCACTCATGTCAAGCTGCCTCCTGGGTCAGCTCCAGGCCCCTTCCAAGAGAAGTGGCTCTGGGGAGCGAAGGAGGGGCAGAGACAGAGGGGGCCTCTGGGCCCTGCACCTGAGCTCCAGGAGCTGGGGGGTGGAGTGGGGCAAACTACAGTGGGATGCAGGGCTGGGCCGGGGTCAAGACTCCCACCTGTGGTTGGGCACGAAGAGCCGGAAGTCTCGGATGTGAGTGGCGTCTTTGGAGAGGATGATGTGGCCGGTGAACTGGCCAGGTGAGAACCAGAAGGGGAAGTCAGGCGGCTCGCTGAGCTGGAACTCGGCGTGGATCCTGGAGGGAAAGCAGCCCGGCTGGGAGCAGCCCCTGCTGAGCCACGGCCCACCCTGCTGCTTCTGTGCCAAAGCTGGGGAGCCCTTGGCCAGACTCTTGTGGGGGAGGACAGGGCTGGGCAGGGGACGAAGGAGAATGTGCGGGGCAGGGAAAAGCCCCGAGACCCTCCAAGCGCTGCCCATCCTCGGGGCCCAGTACATGCGCGGCCTTCTCCACAGGCCTTGCCTCCAGCCTTCCGCGCGCGTGCGTGCGTGTGTGTGTGTGTGTGTGTGTGTGTGAGAGAGAGAGAGAGAGAGAGAGAGAGAGAGAGAGCACGCGCGCGAGCTGGGGTCACAGCTCCTACACGCCCTCTTCTGGGTGGGTAACGATCACAGCCTCCAGCCCCACGCCCAGCATGCTCCCCACTTTCCCTTGCTCCCAGGAGGGGGTCACCGCCACCCCCTCCACAGGCGAGGAAACGGAGGCCCAGAGAGCCAACATGGCTTGCCGGAGCCCAGAGGGTGGTACGCGGTGGCCCTGGGGGCTTCCAGGCAGGCCCCCTCCCATGCTCCCCTGGGCCCCCGGAGCGGCTGAGGGGCCTGGGGGCTGTTGAGGGCTACACACCGGAACATCACAGTGTAGTAGAAGTCGCTGACGGCGGTCAGGCAGGCGACGGCCCCCTGAGGGGCAAAGCGCGTCTTCACGAAGGGCCGCGGGTGGAACATGCTCAGGAGCCGGTGGATGATGACCTGCGGGGGGCAGTGAAGACCCGGGCTGCGGGCTGCGGCCTGGTCGGCGAGGTGAGCGTCTGTTCCAGGCCTGCAGGCCGGGGGGCAGGGGGGGGGGGCTGGGGGGCCTGGGGGCCCGGGTCAGAGCAGACGCAGAGCAGACACAGAAGGGGCCAGGCCTGGGCGGGGGCTGCGGCTGGGGCTGGGGTGGAAGGCCCGGCCTCACTGTGGGCGGCCCTCACCTCTTTGCCCTTGGGCGGTGGGGGGTAGAAGCGGTTGTTGGACAGATAGCCGGTGAAGACGCTCAGCTCACCGGGGATGATCCACCAGGGCTCCCCCAGTTCCACCTGGCCCCCAGGGGGAAGGAAGGGCTGGAAGTGGCGGGCGGCAAACACCGCACTCGGCAAGGCAGCGGTCGTCCAGTTGCGGAGGCCGGACAGGGCCAGGCGGGAGACCTGGGGCGGGGGAAAGCCGGGGCTCTAGGGTGCTGAGAACCACAATGTGGGGTCCCCGTTCCATGTGTGGCTGGAGGTCTCCCTTGAGCCCTGAGCCAGCCCGCGAGCAAAGGGAGCAGCAGGACCCAGGGGGTGCTTTGGTCCTGGTGAGGGCCACAGGCCTGGCACTATCTTGCCAGAGCCGAGGCCCACCTCACCTTCCCGGCCCCCAGCAGCACCCCGCTGGCCCGCTCAGGCGCAGCCCAGGCCGGAGCTGGCAGGGCCAGCTAGGGCTGGCACGGGGTGGGGGGAGCTCTGTGCAGGGGTTCCGATGGCCTCTTCCCTCCCTCGTCGAGCCAGTCACACGGTTCCAGGCCTCACAGGCACATGGTCCTGCCTCCCTCTGCGGTGCCAGCTGGCAACCCTGAGTGCCACCACCTGCCACCCCTCCACCAGCCTTGCCTTCTCCCCGACCTTCTTCTCATCAAGTCTCCTCCTGGGGCTAATGTCCCACAGAGGGGGCTGAGACTTTGGAGAGAAGTCTGAGGAGGAAGGTGGTCACCACCTTTTGGGGGAACTCTCTGGGGTAAAGAGCAGGATGCGACCGCAGAGAAGGGGAAGGAAGGTCACTCCCAGAGAGTGCCCCCTTCTAGAGTCGCCCCCTTCCAGAGTCATCCGTACCACACTGGGCAGCACCTGGCATGCCCGGCATCCCTCAGCTGTTCCCTGTCAGCAAGGCACCATCTCTGCCAGGTGAGCTGACACGTGGGACAGATGGGGGTCAGACCGCGCGGGCCGTCTGCACATCTGGAGCGCTGAGGTGGGACCCAGGGCATGGCCTCTGGTAAAAGCTGCCCCTCCGCCAGCCCCTCCCTGTCCCGCACGAGCCTGGCCCTTCGGGGGCGCTCCGCCACCAGGGAGCTGCTAGGTCTTCCATGGCATCAGGCTCCCTCTCCCTTCCCCACCTCCACGGTGGTGGGGGGCCAGGCTCACGGGGAGGAGGGAGGTTCTCGGAGCTACCCCCCAAGAAGACTGAGCCCGCGGGTTCTCTACGCAGGGCCGGCTGTGCTGAGCCAGGCGGAGCTGCCCGCCCGCGGGGTCCTGCCCACAGGCTGGCCACCCCTGCAGGGGAGCTGTCCGCGAAGGGGGGCTGCGCTCTGTGGGGCGCAGTCCCTGCCCCATCTTCCCTCTAAGTGCAGCTGTGCCCTGGCACCCCGCCAGTCCCGCCCTGCTCTCACTGCTCTGTGGGGGACTCATCTATTCGGACAACTTCAACCACCAACTGTCCCTGCCAACCTTCCCTCCCCAGATCTTCTGTGGGAGGCCAAACCTGTGTTTCCAACCTCGCTTACTGGATTGTTCCCCTAGACATCCCCAGGCGCCTCGACTTCACTGTGTCCAGACTGACCTCATTCGCTCCCCACCAGACCCATTCCCTCCTCTGGTCCCCATGGGGCAAATGGCCCACCCTGCACTTGGTCACCATCCAGAAGCCTGAGTACCCCCTCTCCCCTCCCCCACTTTCCATTAGTAGCCATGCCCTGTCTTCCTTCCCTTCCCAGCATCTTCTAGGCTGTCCTTCCTCTCCATCACCGCTGCCTCCCCCCCCCCCCCCAGGCCTCCTCCCTCCTGAGAACTGGTCTTCTCCTCTCTCATTTCTCCCCAGCCTGCCAGCATCTGCCGAGGGAACCCTCCCATTTCAAAATCTGCTACGGTAATTTGCTGCCGCAGATCGAAGGCCAAACAAAGTCAAGCGACCAAGGGCCTCTGCAGTCTGGCGACTTCTCTCCCAGCCCCACTGACCGGAATGCCCCTGCCTGTGTCCCACGTGCTCTGGGTCCAGCCGCACCAGCTCTCTGTCCGCAGGCGACTGACCGGGCACCTCCTGCCCTCAGATCTTTGTCCAAGCTGAAGTGGCATTTCAGGGGAGACCGAAAGGCCGAGAAGGTGTGGGCTGGGCAAAGAGGAAAAGTTGCTCCTGGCAGAGGGGAGAGCATCCGAGAAGGCTCAAGGCTGGAAGAAAGCCTGGACGTCTGGAGTGGCTGGAACAGAGCGAGCTGGGGGGTGGGTGGGGAAGGCAGGCAGGGTGTGGGGCTGCCTCAGGGCCAGGATGGGCTTGAAACCTTGGCCACGGGGGCCTCGGGGCAGGGTGGGGCTGACCCCTGCCGGGGGCTGAGCCTCAGGTCTAGTCCGGCAGAGTTCAGCCGAGCACCTGTCAAGTGCCAGGGGCCTGAGGAGGCACAGAGGCCTCGCCCTCAAGAAATTCACAGCCTGGGGGGCGGGGGAAGACCCACTTGCAGAAAGTAATGAGCCCACGTGAGGCGCCTGCCTCTACACTGGCTCCAGTCCCTGAGCTGCCTCCTCGGACCAGGTCCTTCCACCCCTGCCTCCCCTGGCTCAGCCCCCTCCTCCGGCAGTCTCAGCAGATGGCACTGCCTCCAGGAAGCCAGTCCAGATCCCATCTGGGTTAGGGGCTCATGATTATCCCTCCTGCACCAGACTGTGTCCTAAACGACAGGGTCGGCATCACACCCACTGCTGGACCCCTCAGGGCCTGGCATACTGGGGGCACAGAGGGCAGCTAATAAGGGGAGGAAGGAAAGAGGGAAAGAGAAACAGAGCACAGACCTCTTCTTGGGAGGTGAGTGAGCGCGGATGATCCTGTGTCTGTGGTCCCACCTATGGGCGGTCTCCACTGCCCCCACTCAGACTCACCCCCAGGAACCCATCTTTGCTCTTGGTCATGGACTCCGGGATTAGAGGCTGGAATCGGGCTTCTATGGTGAGCGTCTCCTCACTGGGGTCAAGGGGCAGCTCCTCCTCCTCGTAGCTGGCCGCAGGAGTTGACCCTATGAGACACGGTTGCTGAAGAGGGGCCCTGCCCTCCGGCTGCAGGGCCCCTCTTCTCTGGGGAGGTCCACTCCCCCCACCACTGGAAGGTGATTCATGGGAGCCAGGCTTAGAGCTGGAGTAATAGTTGACAATTACCAAAGCAACAACCAGCAAGTGTCACATTTTAGTTTCACAGTAGTCCTGAGAGACAGAGAATAATATCATTACCAATTCCATTTTACATGAGAAAGTGGAGGCTCAGAGAGGTGAAGTCACTTCCTGAAGGTCACACAGCTAGGTAGTGGGGAGTCAGGATTCAAACCCTGGCTTGTGTTACTCTAAACCCACAATCAATAATGACCGTCTTCTGAGGGCACTGTGATCTCAGACTCTGTTTCCTTAAAGGCTCAGGAACCAGATGACCTGGGTTCAAATTCCGCCCCTCACCCCTGTGTGCTTTGGCCAGTGGCTTGTTATGAGGATTGGATGAGAGAATCCACGCAGCGTGAGCACCTGGTCTGGTACAGACTGAACCCGTCGTACACTTTAGCTGTATTATTACCACCAGAAGACTCGGGGTTGGGGAGCCACAGAGCTAGGGCTCAAACCGAATTCTTCTGACCCCACCCTGTGCTCTTTCCACCAGGCCAGGCTGGCTGGTTGGCCTGCTTCCCTTTGTTCTCTGAACTGAGTCTAGGTGAACTTGGTGCTGGGCCCACCAAAGGCAGTGTCCGGGCAGGCGACTGCCTGTCCCAGCGGCTGGGGTCCCGGCACCAAAGAGAAGCTGCTGCCCGGGGCCTGGAGAAGAGAACGCTCAGGCTGGGCCTCATCAGCCCAGCTCCAGGCTGAGGTCAGTTCCCTTTCTGGGATGATTTGGGGCAAATCACTCAGCCCCTCTGGTTTTCCCACATGGGCAATCGAGGCCACGCTGCCCTGCGTGAGCCTGTCCTGGGGGCCTTGTGAAGAAATGAACGCTCGTCAGAGAGCCACTGAGAAGAACGAATGAAAGCAAGGAACAGAACCATCTTTGACACCATCTTTGGTGTCAAGAAGCCCTGAGATAGATTGCAACGCCCTCAAAATCGCCAGTTTGGAAGAGAGGAGACCGGCTTCTCCCTGATTCTCTGGGTGGTCCTGTCTCCCCATCTGTGTAAGGCGGGGCTGGAGTGGCAGTGGCTGAACTTGATGTCTCGGGTCTCTTCCTGCCGGAGGTATGCCCAGTCTGAGACCTTTCAAGTGTGGACCGAGTCATGATGAAGGCTGAGGGAGAAAGGAAGCCAATTTCCAAAGCGGTGACTGATGGAAAGGAGGGGCCTTAGACGCCTCCGAGGGGGAAGGCCGCGGCACTGCTTGTCATGGCTGCTGTCCCCGGGCAGGTTCAGGGGACAGAGATGATGCTTGGCATCTGCTGGCGAACTGACAGGCCAGCTGGGGGCACTGAGAGCGGTTCTTAAACAGGAATCATCAGAATCGTTTGGGACACCTTTCTAAACTGCAAATGCCCAGAACCCTCCTCAAACCTACTGAGCCAGAATTCTCAGGGGCTGGAATCCGCACACGCCAGCAGCTTCTGAGGCAAAGCCCTGTTCTGAAGAATCACAGTTATTTCTACATTTGTAAGCCGCTGGAGCAAGACTTTCCAAAGAGCAATCTGGAAGCCTCAGGGGAAGGGAACAGTGAGAATGTGCGAGCTTATTCGTCTGCCTTGCTTTTTCAAGTATTTTACTCTTATCACAGATAATTATTAATACCGATGTCCAGCACGTTTTTCATCAGAAGTTTTATTTCCTGACTTACAAGTAACTCATTACAGACTTCGTAAAACTTTTAAGGTATTAAAGAAAATTAAACACACTCATAACTCTACCAACTAGACAGATTGCTTCTGTTTCCTGCATAGATTTGATGTTTTGGGTTTTGTTTTAGTTTATGTTTTCTTTTCCCAAAACTTGGTCCAGTTTTGCACTCCTAGCGGCCTAGGCCGTAAGGGAGGGAGAAAAAGATTTATGTGACAAAAATCAAAAGTGCCCTCGAGCCCAGCAAGCTTGTCCAACACGCCATGATGAGGGAACTCACTCTCTCTGTCCACAAAAAAGGACCAGGTGGTGGCTGGGTGGGTGTTCTGCGAAGTGTCTGCAGAGTAAGAGGTCAAAGCCAAACCACACGACGCTGACCTGTTTACCTGCCCAGCTGCCTCCCACAGAACTGAATGCCACTGAGAGACACTGGCCACACCTGCTCAGCAAATGCACATTTTCCATCCGACCCCCTCCTCTGACAGGGACTGTGCTCACCGGGCCAGAAAGTGGCCGATCTACCTGACCCCGCCTGAGACACGCAAGGCCTGTCCCTGGGCAGCGGGCATCTCTTCCTTGCCTTTCCCACCTATTGACCTACTTACACCCGGCAATTTGGATAACAAGATCCCACGGTCAAGAGATGTCACAAGAAGTTGGACAGAAATGGACACAGAGGTTGGGGTGCTGGTGAGACCGTGAGAGAAGCATTTAATCATTCATTAGAATATTTCAGGACCTCATCTTTATAAAAAAAAAAGAAATCACGGATTACAACTGGGTAAAAATGGATCGCCGGGACAGGCTAGGAATCTGACAGCATCTAAACAAATAAGTAGTAATACTGGTAAGAGCCCGTGTCTACAGAATAGCGACTGTATACTGGTCACTCGGCAGATAATCTCTCTACTCCTCAAACCCGTGGCCCCGGTTCCCATCCTGGCTCTGCACCTTGCTGGGCCTCGGTCTCCCAAACTATAAACCGGAGAATGATGACAGCGACTGTTTCACAGGACACGGTGAAGATTAAAGAGATAACTCACGTGCAGGGCTTCAAATCACGTCTAGAAGCGGTCAGGGAGTGTTAACTAGTATTTGCACCTGAGAACGGGCTCAGGCAGTGCCAGGGCAGCTCCCAAACCGCCAGCTGGAAAGGGTCAGAGCAGAGAGGACCCCAGGGCTGCAGGATCCCTCTTGTCACTCTCCCGGTGGCCCTCCCGCTCAGGGCAGGCACAGTGGCCAAGACGCTGAGGGCCATGACTCGGGTGCCCCTGTCCCCAGCCTCGCCTGGTACCTGTTAGCTTCTCAGCAATGGGCTTGAACTCCTCGGGGCTGATGTACATATCCCCGTCTGTGTCCAAGGAGGAAAAGAGAAAGAGGCCTTCTGTCCCCAGGGCCTTCAGCGCTGACTCCTGCTGGGGAGGAAGGGGCTCCACTGAGCACCATTTGGATACCCAGCTGGGGTCCCAAACAGGTGGAGGGGGCAGCTCCAAGCACCATCTTCCTGGGTTCTCACAATATTTCCCAGTCCGCCCAATCCAGACCTCACCTCTGCACCATCCCAGAGCCCCAGTCCCTGCCAGTCTCTGCTGGGCCCTGCTTCACTCCGGGCCTTCATCCACTAGCCACTATGCCTAAGGCTGTCCTAGTCTCCTTCTACCTGGTCCTGTCCCCATGTCACATTCTGCCACCAGTGTCCTCTCCTGTCCCCCCAGCACTGTCCCAGCAGCCCCCCCCCCCCCGGGGCGACTCTCCCCACCAGACTCTCCCCGTCCCAGCTTCACTCGCACTGTCCAAGTCACTGCTCGGGACCGCCCCTCCGGTCTGTCCCAGGCGCTGCCTCACACTGGGCCAATGTCCTGGCCTCCCTGCACCGTCCTCCCAAGTCGGCTCGACCCGCCACCCCCACCCTCACCCTCCCTTTCATGCCACCCTCCCCGGCCCACCGGTCCCCACCTTCCATCCCGCCCCTACCCCCACCCCACCCGGTCCCCTTCCCCCTCCCTCCGAGCCCCGCTCCTGCGGACTCCGAGCCCCCCCACGCCCCCTCCCCCGCCTCCTCCCGGTCCCCCCCACGCCGCCCGGACCCCGACCCCCAGAGCCCAGGCCCCCGCGAGCCCCGCGCCCGCCCCTTCCCCGCGGGCCGGACCTGCCGCGCGGCCGCCTGGGCCTCGTTGTGGCGGGCGTAGGCTCGGGCGGCGGCGGCGGCGGCGGCGGCGGCGAGCAGGGCCCCGAGCAGCGCCAGGGCGCGGGCGCGGCGGGCTGCGGGCGGCGGCGCGGCGGGCTCGGGGCCGGGGCCGGGCGGCCCGCGCTCACCCGGCCGGGCCCGGCCCATGGCGGCGGCGGGGCGGCGGACTGGCGGCGGGCGCGGCGGCGGCGGCGGCGAAGGCGGGGCGGGGCGGCCTCCGGCCGTGGGGCGGGCGCGGGCCGCGGGCTCGGCGGCGTCAGGGGCCGCCCAGCGAGTCAGTGCGGGGCCGGGGCTCCCCGCCGCCCGCCTCCCGGCCCGGCCTGCACGTCGGCTCCCAAAATGAAAGCGGGGCCCGGGCGTCGCGTCCTGCCCGGCGGAGGCCTGGGGGGCGGCGGGCGGCCGGCGGGAGAGGGGGGCGTCCGCACCCCCGAAGCTTGCCGGGGAGGGGTCTCCGGACCACCAGGCTTCGTGACCCCTCTGTTGGCAGATGGGAGGGAGGCCGGGGGGGGGCACCCCACCCTCCACCCTATCCCACCTGCTTTCCAAACCGTCTTCAGTCGTCGAGAAGAATAAAAACCTACAAACTCCATTCCCTCAGGGTCCCGCTGGAAGGCCACCTCCGCGCAGTGGCCGGGGGCGGGGCAGCTACCTGCACAAGGCCACACGCAGGTGCTGCTGCCCTGAAACCCTCACCTGCGGGAGCAGAACGTCCGCACCTGTAAGGGGGAGTCAGAAGAGGCCTTCCCTGTGGGTGGTGGTGAGGAAGAAACACCCGGGTCGGTGGGGCTGGCAGCCCCTTGGCATGGGCAGGCCCGACGGTGACTTACCAGCTACCCTCTCCTCTGCTGGACATGGCATGGCCACAGGAGCGATTTTTCTAGAGAACAACTCTTGGCATGCCTGGAGGAGGACCTTGGGAATGGGGGTGGGTGGAGTTTGAGGAAATACTTTTGGATCTGTCAATGCTTTTGGTTCCTGTCTCAGAAGCCTTGGTTCCACTGGGGCCCTCTTCCATCTTTTTAAGGTCTCCAGGAGCTGGGGGATGGCTCTCTCTTTCCCAGGAGAGGGCAGCAACCGCCCGAGCCTCTAGACAAGAACCCTGGCCCCAGGGGAGCCGCAGCACCACCCTTGGACATCACTGCCAATTCTGGTCCATGAGCACCTGTCAGGTCCCAGATGTTGGAGGGGCCGCTATGTGCTGGACTTGGTGTTGGGTGCTTCATGCTCTTGTTCTCAAGCAACCCAGAGGGGAGGATGGTTTGCCCACCCAGGTCCATCTGAGTCCGCATCTCATGCCCTGCGGCCTCCCAGGGGATAGCCCAGCCGAACGATTGGGGGTGGGACTTCCTTCTACCACCACTCCAGTTCTTCGTGGATAACCAACCATGACAGCACCCTGCGGGCAGGGCCCCAGCTCCCAGAGCCCACACAGGACCTGACACATGGTAGGCATTGGAATGTCTTTTGGACGAATGACTCCCAGGGACTGAGACTTAGGGGCTCTGGACCTAGCTTTTACCCAGTGCTCTGGCCCCAAAGCCTCAGGGGGACCCGCGGAGGGCCTGACATCTGCTGTTGGCTTCTGAAGGCTTCCGAGTGTGCTACTTCCAGCTCATTACCGCTAATGTTTGGGGACACCCTGCTTACGACAGATGCTATTAGAAAACCAAATTCTGCTCTATCAGGAAGCAAAGCTAACAGCACAAAGCAGGTTAGGAAGGGAAGATTGATGAGCTAAGGCCCCTGGAAAAGAAATGAGGGAAGTTTTCTTTGCCAGAATACTTTTATTTATTACACTCAGTTCTTGTTAAAGACACAGATACCCCACTGATCTCTGTGGGGCCCAGGGCTGGGGAGATGGGCTGCTGGGATTGGGAGGGCGCTGGACGACGGGTGGGTTTACAAGACTTGACTTAGGTCAGTGAGCCTCTGGGAAAAGGATCCATGTCGGGACCCGGCTCTGGGAAGACAACTCTGGGTTTTGGCAATGGAGCCGGGCTAGGTGTCCCACTGGTGGCACCCTTCCCGGGAGGCTTGTCTCCAAACCAAGGAACTGGGCAAGGCCCGGCCTTGAGAGATTGGGCCGGGAGGGTCGCTCTGCTCAGCGGTGGCACTGCAGGGGCCTTTTGGCACCTGGTCTTTGACCCCTGAGCGGGCAAGGGTGGTATTTGGGAGTAGTGGCAAATGGAAATTACATCCAAGTAAGTGACATGCTAGCCATGTCCTTGAGGGGCTCCCAGGTGAGCAGGGGAATTATTCTTAACACCCGTTCAACACATGTTTATGGAGGGTCTTCTGTGCTTGGGTATCGGGGATCCATCAGAGAAGAAAAATGGAATCTGCTCTTCTAGACAAGTCAGTGGGTACTCTGACCGCCCCCTTCCCCGGAGGTAAGTGATCTGAGAGAGGGATGTATGCAGAGGAGGGTCCCTGTGACTGTCAGGAGGGGCCAGAAGAGGCTTCACAGAGTGGAAGTCCAGCCAGGCCTGAGTTCAGGAGTCGCCAGTCAGAGCACCAGGGGGAAGATCATTCCAGGGGCAGGAAGAGCAGAGGCAAAGGCCTGACAGCACGAACATCAATGGCATGCCTCTGGCACGATGAGGATTTGAGCAGGGGGACCACAAGGGAGTGTGAAGGAAGAGGGGGCAGGAGAGATGGGCTGGGGCTCTGAGCAACTTGTGAAAAGCTTGGACTTTATCCTCGAGACAACAGAGTCACGGGAAGAGTGGGTCATTCAGCCCCGGAGGCTCCCTTCAGACTAGGGAGGGAGGGTCCTTCCCCTCCGTGCTGGGTCTACAGCGGGCATCGGTGTGGACAGCCCCGGCGCTCGGGCCGGCCGCTGGAAGAGGAGGCAGGGCCGGGGTCACGGCCTCACACCCTGGCCTCTCTCCCTCTCTTTCTCACGCACACCTGCCTGGCCTCCAGCAGCATCCTCTCCTCCACTTGCTGGCTGCTGCTCTCCAGGGAGAAGGTCAGATCAGGGGTTTCGACGCCAGCTCTAGAAGAATGAGCTGGGGTGCCAGGAGGAGGAAGGCCATCTGGGGCGGGCTTTCGTGCTTTTCCTCTGACTCTAGGCACCAGGACAGGCAGAGGGGTTATTTGCTCTAAACCCAGCCCCTGACATGTTGCCGGCCAATCACAGGACCAGCATTTGGGAGCAAAATGCCACTTGGGAGAGGGGAGGCTTTGCCTGCCTGGACCACGAGGGCCTCTCAGCAAGCTCAGGCCCCACTGTGAGCCCGGAACCGGTGTAGGCTCCTGGCACACAGTAGGGAAGACGGACGAAGCACTTCCTCACTTGGAGCCAACTATTCCAGCAGGAGGAGTGGGTGATACATGCGCGAAGGTGATTTGGGACACTGGTGACCGTGAGGACGAGACAGGCAGGGGCAGGCATTTCCGGGGCAGCCTGAACGGGAGGGAAAGAGGCCGGCTCCCGGAGAGGAAGGGAGGCCAGCGCAGGCCGAGGGGCCGGAGCAGAGGCCCTGACGAGGAAACAAACGTGGTGTGTTCAGGAAACGTGAGGAAGGCAGGGCGGGCTGTGTGGAGCAGCAGGAAGGCCTGGCGAGAGAGCCGCGGCCGGGCCCCGAGGGCGGTGTAGGCGGAGGCAACAAGCTGCGGCTGGACACGATGGGAAACCATCGTCGGCTTCTAAGCAGGGGAGTGACATGTCACTGTTGTTATTTTTATTATTTTATTATTTTTTTATTTTATTATTTTTTATTATTTTATTTTTTTATTAAGCTTTTTAAAAAATTCCAGTGTAGTTACCTGATCTGTACTTTCAAAAGAACTTTCTAACAGCCAAAAAGGAGAGACGACCCCACTCTCCACCGAGGAGCAGATGAACAAAACGTGGCAGATCTGCGCAATGGAGATTTGGGGGCAGCAAGACAGAATGAAGCCCTGCCTCGTCCGCCAACATGGACAAACCTCGCACACATCACACTGAAACAAGGAAGCCGGACGCAAAGACCGCGGGCGTACTGTCGGGTTCCCTTAGCGTGGCAGGTCCGGTAAGGCCGGCCTGGAGACCGAACGGAGAGTCGTGGTTGCCCGGCCCGGCAGCGGGGGTGGTGAGTGGCTGCTGGCGGGCCCGAGGCTTCTTTTTGGGCATAAATGTTCTGAAAGGTGGTTACGGTGATGGTTGTACAAATCTGTGAATACACTACAAAAACAGGAATTGTACACTTCCAACGGGTGAACTTTATGGCATAAAAATTATGTCCCAGTAAAGCTGAGGTTTTGTGTTTTTTTTAAGACCTTTCTGGTTTCTGGGTAGAGGACAGACTGAGGGGAGCAGGAGTAGACAGAGGGAGTGGGGACGCTGGTTCAGTCTCAGCCCAAAGGCTTCGGGGCCCTGGGCCGGGAGGGTCATGCAGCCCGTGTCAGGGAGATGATGGTGCCCTTCCCGAGGTGGGAAAGCCTGAGAGGCCCAGGCTGCCGTGTGGACATGACCCTGAGCCGCGGTGTGGAGCGCAGTGTCGGGGAGGGGGTGTGTGCAGGAGTTTGCTGCTGTGAGCTATAGGGACCATAAACTTGTGAGTCACCAGCCAATAAAGGACCCTAAAGCCACAGGATTCAATGAGATCATTGAAGGAGAGAGAAGAGGCCTTTGGTTTGCGTGGCCTTGGCGGCTGGTACGTGACCACAGATGTGGCCGTGCCTCCGAGGGCTGAGTGGCTTTGGCTGGATTCACAGGCACAGGGCTGATGTGATTAGCCAGGAAATAGATGAATTGTGGGGGTCACAACAAGCTCTCGTCCTGTCCAGGCAGGGAGATTTATTTCCTGGGGTCAGGAAAGGTCCCCAGGACTCTGTCCACGTGGACAGCTTTATTCTCAGCACCATGGGCACAGGGGCCGTGGGTTGGCTAGTCTGCCTGCCACTGGAGTCTCTTGGCAGCCCAGGGGTCCTGGGGCCTCGTCAGGGTGGAGGATCCCTGGGCTGGAGCGAGTACTAGCTGGGCCTCCCTGGGTGGGGTTTGTTGGAGTGCTGAGCAGTGAATGCCAAATCCAGAAGAATTTTTCCTTCTTATAAAAACACTCTTCCTCCAATGCTGTTGCCCATTCAGGACGGGAGGTCGAGGCTCTCAAATGCAAAGACAGGTGAGTTTCATGCAAGCCACGAGAAACGAGCTGGGCATTTGGGGGCCTCATATGGTTAGTGTCAGGCCCAGGAAGATGGTGCTGGGCCAACAGCCCCGAGCTCTGCTCCTTGTGTCTGCTCTGAACTGTGGCCGGGGCCAAGCAGAGAACAGGGGTTGGGGTTATCGAGCTCCCAGTGTGCCTAGGACTGAGGGGTGCCGAGGCTGGGAGCTGCTTGGTTTGAAAAGCAGCAGAGTTCTGGGCAAGCTGGGAGGAGCTGCCCCCCCTACCAGGGGAAGACATGTCCCAGGGTCCCTCGAGGGGCTTACTTGTGCATGTCACCCTAAAGGGATAGAAAAGGGCTTTATGATGACCAGACAAAAAAGCATAAGAGCCCTGAGTTTACAGGACATAAGTTGTTATAAGTTGTCTCTTGTGAATTTGAGACCAAAAACTCAGTGGAATGTCTATAATCTGAAGACTAAGAGGGAATTCAAAGGCCATTTGCCTGAGATGAGTCCGTGGTGGGAGAGGGCAGCCCAGGGCTCGCTCCAGGCATGGCAGGTATTGGCGGACAGCAGGAGGGAGCTCTCTGGATGCTGGGGAAGTTCTCTGTCTTGATGGGGGGGAGGCTACATGAATGTGTAACAGGTGAACATTCCTGGAGCCGTACACGTAAGATTAGTGACTTTTACACATGTGGCTGTGTCTACACTATACTTCAGTCAAAAAGGTCTTTTAAGGGGCGCCTGGGTGGCTCAGTTGGTTAAGCATCAGACTCTTGATCTTGATCTCAGGGTCGTGAGTTCAGCCCTGCACTGGGCTCCATGCTGGGTGTGTAGCCTACTTAAAAAAAAAATAAAGTTCTTTTATTTTTATTTATTTTTTTAAAGATTTATTTAGAGAGAGAGAGGGAGAGGGAGCAGGGGGGAGGAGCAGAGAGTCCCAAGCAGACTCCGCACTAAGTGCGGAACCCAATTTGGGGCTCGATCCCACGACCCTGAGATCATGACCTGAGCTGAAACCAAGAGATGGAGGCTCAATCAACTGAGCCACCCAGGGGCCCCCCAAGCTTTTAAAAAAAGCTTCATTTGGGAGCCCCTGGGTGGCTCAGTCTGTGGAGTGACCACTCGATCTTGGCTCAGGTCATGATCTCAGGGTTGTGGGATCGAGCCCTGCGTGGGGCTCCGCTCAGCAAGGAGGGCAAGGAGTCTGCTTGTCCCTTGCCCTCCCCCTCTGCCCCACCCCCACTTTTGCTTGTGCTCTCTCTCTCTCAAATGAATAAATAAATAAAATCTTTTAAAGAAAAGGTTCATTTAAAGGCTCAAGGAAAAATGGGTCTAATTTAAAACATTGGAGCCATGGAAAAATAAAAGTCAAATGAAGGAAGACACAGTGATTTTGCAGGAGTGGGGGTTTCCTTGAGAGAAGGATGGAGGATGTGGAGACAAGGATGGAAGGGAGAGGCGGAGGCGGAGAGCTCCTGACCTCTGGGGAGGTGGGATTAGAAGGCCGGACATGTTTGTTCTTCAGCAGGAGAGAGTTCACAGAGGGAGAGGCGGTAGGTCAGAGAGCAGGTCAGATGTCTTCCCCAGGGAGCGCGAACAGGCCCCGCTGGGAGGGCCCTTAAAGCCACAGTGGGCGGGGGCAGTCAGGGTGGCCCCCTTGGTGATCAGGTGAGCTTGGGACAGGGAAGGTGTCAAGGCCACATGGTGACTTAGGTGGGAGCCTTATGCTGGGAGAACGTGTGAAGCCGGAAAGGTGACCCAGCAGAGGGTAAGGGTGCAACCAGGGGACGCAGGTAGATGGAGGCCCGTGCGGGACACTCCATGGAAGGCCATCTCCTGGTTGGAACTGCCCACGGGGGAGGGGTGAAGGCGGATGGAAAATTACATTCGAGACCCAGAACTCACTGGCATCATACCTGCGCGGATCCAGAAGATTCCGAAGAGAAAAGAGGCCCCAGAGCCAGAAAACAGCCTTGGCTCCACACAGGCTAGCAGAGGAGAAGGGCCATCTGAGGAAGCAGCTTCAACTTTCAAAAGCGCAGCTGGACCTGCTTGACAGGAGTGGGGCCACAGGGGGGAGTGGAAGCTGCGAGAACAAAGGTCATAGGAGAGGCTCCGGTGCCTGGAAGTCTCCAGTTCCCCTCCAGATGGGAAGAGTCCAGAGCTCATGGAAACACAGGGCAGGAGGCCCTTGCTTCTCCGGTACTCCCGGGGGGACCAGTTTCAGAAGCTTCTGCTGAGGACCCCGAGAAGGGTTTCCACTGAGACAGATGTAAGGGGAGGATGACTCCAAGGTCTCGCCCCTCAGAAGTCAGAGGAAACCACCAAAAATGTGAAGTAGGCCATCTCACGGCCCTGCTTTAGCCTCTTTCTCGCTGCCTCAGATTAAAATCAGACTCTGCCCTGGGCCTCGAGGCCCTGCAGGATGGAGCGCGGTCCATGCGACCTGCTCCGACCCACGGGCCGGCGCCCTGCGTTCGCTGCCGCCTTCCCGCTCCTCAGGTGCCCCGTACTTCCCACCTCTGAGCCTTTGCACTCGCTGTTCCTGCTGCCTGGAATGGTGTGTCACACAGGTCCGCTCCCCATCTCCAGTGTCCCCCCCTGCCTGTGACCTCCCAAGCATCGAGCCCCATCTGCACGCGCCTGGCCGAGGAGTCTGCACTTCTGTGCTGGCCCCACCCTGCCACTGGCCTGCAAGCCCCACAGGGGCGGAGACCTTGTCTGTCTCATCGAAGCTGCGGCTGCAGCACCTTGCCCACTGCCCAGCAGAGACGGTTCATGGCCACCGGCGGAATTACATAAGCCTGAAGGGTTCTGGAACGTTGGCCTGGGCAGCAGCAATGAGCCTCAAAACCAGTGAGGGTCTGGGGTGGCGCCTGAGAACTTGCATTTCTATCAAGCTCCCAGGTGCTGCCGGTGCCTCGGGCTCGCCATCCGTACTCTGAGAATCACGGATCTAATGACTGCCCAATGCTGGATCATTCTGTGGGCCAAAGCAGAACCTCCCCCTCCAGGTCTCAGGGGAACTCCCAAGGGAATAGTGACTGGTGGCAAGGGGCTCCCGAGGGGCAGGGCAGGAGGGTCTGGGTGTCTCCCCACAGGAAGACAGCCACACCCCTGATGATTGCAAGGTTGGCCAGTAAATCCAAAGCCTTGGGAGAGGGAAATTGAGGTGTGGGCGTGCATGCGTGTGCACATGCTTGCACGTGTGTGTGTGTGAGAAGCCTTTTCCTCTAGACTGGGGATGTCCCCACTTGGAGAGTGGCCTGACTCCCCTGTCTTCATGAGGTGAAGGGTGGACTCATTACTTTGGTGAACTGGGTGAAGCCTGACACTCCTGTCACTTTTCCTGGGGGGGGGGGTTGTCACTGCACCGACTAGAGGGCCACTGGACCTGCCATCTTACACTCCACCTTTCTGGGATCTTCCTGTCCCTTGGTGGAAGGAGCTCTCCTTCTCCCTCCCCACACACTTTTTGGAATCTATAGTCAGCCCACAATCCAGGACAGCTCCCAGCGACCTTGCAATAAAACTGATCAACTTTTCCCCTCCCCACCCCAGTTCCTTGTGCCCATTCTCAATCGGTTGGAACTTGTGGGAGGCAGGTGGGCAACTAATCCCTAAACCTCCAACAAAAACGTTTACTGCTGTCTACAACATGTTGGGGTTACAAAAGTGAGGACAAGGTCCCTGGGATCTAGGAGCCCCCAGTCTATTGGGGCAGAGTTCATCCGAACCTGGGTCTGCCTCAAGTATGGTGGGGGCCCAGGAAAAGGAGGTTTTAAGCCTGTTTCAGGTGAGAGTTAAGGAGAGGTCAGGGAAGGCTTCCTGGAGGAGGCGACATTGAGGGCAACCTTGAGGAACGAAGAAGTAGGCAGAGCACACAGTCCAGGCAAGAGGCACAGGGATGGAAATGCACGGAGGTATGTGAGAACATGGGCGATTGTAGATCGGTTTCCAAAGGAAAGGATCTCTGGGCTATTTGCATGCGTTTCCGGGTTGGATTTTACCATTCCCTAAAACACTGAAGGTTTCTGGGAGACAGACCTCAGTTATCATTCTTTATATTTATACCAGGGAGGGCTCATAATTTGTTGTCCAAATCGGGGCACTTTTGAGAGCAAAGGGGGTGTGGTTAATTGACGTGCTGGAACAACAGGTTTAAAAACTAAACTGTCCTGAGCACATGTCATGCGCAGGATGAGGGCTCCCCTAGATTTGGGGTCATTTATGTGAGTAGGGGAGAGGAAGGGTGAGGCCAGGGGACCACTGTGGGTGTCTGCCCAGAGGCCAGGAACAGCTGTTTGCCCTGAGCAGGCCTCTCCCGGCCTCAGTTTCCTACTCTGTAACTCTCTAGCCGCCGTGCCTCCCTTCCAGAGTTGTAGGAAGGATTCGTCAGGTATGTCCTGAAAAGGAAGGATGGACGGGACCTCCCCCCACCCCCCCACTGCCGCCCCTGCAAGCAGAAGGCCTCTGCTAGATTCTGGGCATGCTCCCAGCATCTTCCCTAAGCCCTCCGCCCCTGCCTGAGCAGCAACCCCCCTCCCCACGCCACCCGTCCCCTACCAGCCCCGCCAGCCCCTGGAAGCCCTTGGATCTTTCCCCAGTTTCCCAATTTCATAGATTCAGGGCTAACAGCAAAATGCCTGCTCAATGTGAAAAGCGGAAAATGTTCAAATTTATTGCTTTGAGATTTTGGGCTATCTCCTGGGCCTGGTTGATGCAGTTTCCTCCAAGTTTCAGAGCATTTTGTTTAAAAAGAAGGATTTTTGACAGCAGCGTTTTTTAGTTACAGAGAGCGCTCACATAATAGCAATAACAATCATTACTATATGTATTGAGTTACTACACTGGGGAGCTCAATTAACCCTCGAAATCACCCTCCCTTTCCACAGCGACAGGCAGAGGCTCCGAGAGGTTAAGGGGCTTGCCCAAGGTCACACAGCCCAGGGAAAGGGCAGATCCGTGGTTTCAGTCAGTCTGTGCTTGCCCTCTCCTGTGCCGCCTTTCTTATCTTCACCTTGACCTAATGCGCGCAGATTTCCAGACACACAGTGCGCGAGAACAAAACAAAACAAAAACCAGAGGCTGTGGTGGAAAGCAGGAGGCTGGAATGAGTATAAAAATAACCAGGTACGTCCAAGGGAACCCTCACCTCCCCAAACAATATATTTTGTGCTAAGATTATTTTTGTAATGATGTGGGTGGTAGAGGGTCCAGTGGGGCAGGGAGTCAGTGAGCAGAGGACTGGCTTTCTAGGTTCTAGGACTGAACTGTCCAAAACGGCGCCCAGTGACCACATATGGCTATTTAAATTTAATGAAAATGAAATAAAAATTTAAATTTAGTTCCCGGGAAGTTAAGTGTTCAAGATCCACTGGTGGCCACCCTGTCGGACAGCACAGAAATAGAGCATTCCCATCACCACGGAAAGTTCTACTGGACAGCACTGTGCTAAGCCACCAGCAAGCCTGCTCCTGTCTTGCCCAGACTGTGCTGGAGGGGCCGCGGATGCAGGTGACAGCTTCCTCTGCCACCAAGGTGAGATGCCATCCTGACACCTGAGCCCCTCCACTCGGGGGAGGTTACAACTCCATGGATGCAAATAATTTTTTTTAAAGATTTATTTATTTATTTGAGAGAGAGAGAGAGAGGGAGGGAGCATGAGCAGGAGGGGCGGGGGGAAAGGGAGAGAATCTCAACCAGACTCCACGCTGAGCGCAAGCCTGACACGGGGCTCGATCTCACGAGCTGAGATCGAGGCCCTGAGCTGAAACCAAGAGTCGGAAGCTTAAGCGACTGCGCCACCCACGTGCCCCTCCGCGGATGCAAATAAAGAGCAGATGGCAAAGGAGTGGGCGTTCGCTGAGCCTTGCTACTCAGTGTGGCCTGAGGCCCTGCAGCCTCAGCAGCTCCTGGGAGCTTGTTAGAGACGCAGCAGCTCCGGCTCGGCGTCTGACCCGCGAGTATGAATCTGCATTTTAACAAGATCTCCAGGTGGGGGCGCCTGGGTGGCACAGCGGTTAAGCGTCTGCCTTCGGCTCAGGGCGTGATCCCGGCGTTCTGGGATCGAGCCCCACATCAGGCTCCTCCGCTAGGAGCCTGCTTCTTCCTCTCCCACTCCCCCTGCTTGTGTTCCCTCTCTCGCTGGCTGTCTCTCTCTCTGTCGAATAAATAAATAAAATCTTTAAAAAAACAAACAAAAAAACAAGATCCCCAGGTGATTCCGGTGCACATTTAAGTTTGAAGAACTCAGTCTTAAGAGACAGGAGGAGCGGGATCAAGATATTGCTCCAGATATAGGGACCAGACCGATATTTTTAGATATAAAAACATAGCTTTAGCACCCCCGTTAGTGTGTGATTAAGCTTTAGTCCCAGAGGGCTGAGCATCTCTGTGCCACATCATCACTGAGCATGTTTCCAAGGACAGAGCCCCAGCGGGGTGGCGGGGAGGAGCTGGCCCTTCCCTGTCTCCAGCACCTTCGCAAACCTCGAAGAGGTCCCCTCCCCGAAGCAAAGGAGGCAGAACTGAGATTCACATCGTGGGTCTCAAGGATGCTGTCTTTAAGTCAGATTTTCTGGTTTTGCTTTTCTTTCCAGTGCATTTGGTTTTTGAACTTTGCAAATTGCCAAGGACACAA
The DNA here is from genome assembly GCF_024610735.1 of Ursus americanus. Lineage (NCBI taxonomy): Eukaryota > Metazoa > Chordata > Mammalia > Carnivora > Ursidae > Ursus > Ursus americanus. The sequence goes on from NC_142159.1 coordinate 11,877,633, forward strand.
TGTGAGGCACAGAACATCTAAGCAAACGCAGTCGTTGAAAAGGAAGCATCTGGAGAAGGACCCTGCCCCGCTTCTCAGGGGTGTGGTGAGCCGCAGGTCTCAGCGGCTGGAGCCAGGAGCCAGAAAAGCTTTCTGGGCAGGAACCAGCATCACGCCCCTCCGTGAGGAAAACAGGTGCAAATGGTGGTCCCATTCGACGAGACTTTGAAAGAGACTGGCGGCATGCTGACCCTTGGCTGGGGAAGGAGGGTCTGCTGCCAGGACCGGCTCCAGAACCGGGATTCTGTGGCTCCTTCCATGAGGATGACTCATCCCTTAATTTCTCTCTCCTCTCAGCCTACCTTGGGTCTTACTTATTTTTATCCCCGGAATGGAGTTAAGTGGCCAAAAGGATGATATTTCTCCACCTGCAGGGGCCCTCCTGGAGGATGAATTTTAAAATATTCATTTTTACAACTTGCCCCCAGAGATAACGCAGAAGACAGAAGACTGGTGGCAGGAGATCGGGGACAGCAACATGGGCCCAGCGGGGGAGCCCGGGGCCTTAGGGAACTGCCAAGTGGCTTTGCAATGGAGAGACATTCCAGGAGCTGCCTCCGAGGAGCTGAACCAGAGGGGGAAGAGGAATGGTCAAGGATGCTTTTCATAACTCTCTTGATAATACTGAAAAGAATCCAAGCAGAACCTGCGAACAGTCCTGCTGTTTTGCCTTCACCAGCACGTGGCTTCATTATTTTGCTAGCAAACCTCATTTTCTTCTCCGGGGAATAGCCCATCTCGCATTGCACAGGGTCCTGCTGGGTCTGTCCGTCAAGATGCCTCACCCTCCACCTGCTGGGAGCACGTGACCCAGGCTAGGTCAATGGGAAGCCCGCTTCCTTGAAGGGAGACAGTAGGATCTGGAAACGTTTGAATTCACCTGTCCTGATGGAGGTACTGGGGAGACTGCCCCCTTGGTTCCTGCAGCTGGGATTCCTGGCCACACCCTCTTCCTAGTCCTTCTTGCGGTCTGACTGTTCACGCTTCTGAGATCCCGTGAGTCAACACAAGGCATTTTAATATGTTTTTTTCTTTTTCTTCTTTCCTTTTTTTCTCGTTCCCTTTCTCTGTTTCTTTTTCCTCTGTCCCACCCTCCCTCCCTTCCTTCCTTTCCTTCCTTTATTTTTTTTCTTGCTTAAGTTAGGCAGAGTTGTTTTCTATTACTTGTAACTGAGAACCCAAACTGTCACGAACCCAAACGCCCAGAAATAGGGGTTTAGATCCGGAAAGCGTGATACAGCGCACGATGGAACACTCCACAACCAGGTAGAGGTACATGTGTATTTGTTGACATGGAAAGAGCTTCACAATATATAGTTAAGAGCAAAAGCAGATTACAGTAAAACAGTATTTATAGTATGATACCATGTTTGCAAAATATATTCTGTACATTCATAGAAAAAGATCTAGAAGAAAATATAACAGTATTCATTCTGGAGGGTAGAATGGTGGATGGTTTTTCTTCCTGCTTCACATAAAGATACTCCTCAGCTTTCCCACAAGGCTTGTACAGTGGGTTTTCTGTTTTGGTTTTTTTTTTTTAAATGGGCACTGGCGGGTCTCCAGAGCCACACTTTCCTGATGCCTGTCAAAGGTGAAGTGATTTCCTGGGTTCAGGCAGGGCCTTAGTCACCAGACGGGTTCTGGCCACGGGGACGGCTCACCCACAGCTCTGATCACTGCTTAAGGAGCTGCTGGGGCATCTGCGTCCCCAGAACAAGGAGGAAGCACTTCCCACGCTGCCGGGCCGCCCGTGGCTTCCGCTTATTCTCCCAGCAGCCTCGGGAGTGGAGGCTTCTCCCTCTGTTTGATGAGAGGTGAGGTGCGCTACCCAGGGTCCCACAGCCGGGACTTAGAGCCAGGTCACTTGGCCTAGGGCTCCAACAGCCCCGGGGCTCAAGTTTATAACAGCCCAAATGAGGCGGCTGAGCATGGGGGAGGGCTCAGAATGACCGCGTGGTCAGCTGTGTGGACAAGCTGCCTGAACACCTCGCTCCGCATGGTGGCCTCAAGGTTTTGGGCCTCTGGGGGGGTGGGGGGAGCAGGTGATGTCACCAGGGAGGGAGAGTGGGTTTGTGGGATACTCCTCCCGCCGCTCCTTCTTATCTTCTAGGCCTCAGCTTGAAAGTCATCTGCTCAGAGAGGCTCTCCTTGATGCCCTAAGATCATCCCTGGCCCCTCGTCTCTGTCGCACTTCACACGACTCGCAGTCATGTTCCTTATCTGTCCGTTTACTTTACGGTCCGTCTTCCCCTCACATGGCTGTACGCTCCCTGAGGGCGGGGCTTAGGACCGTTTCTGCCCCTGCGTCCCTGGCTTCTAGCCCAGTGTCTGGGCTCCTGCGGGCACTCACCACGCAACTGCTGCATGAGAACGGAGGCACACACGACTGGGGTCGTGAGCGACTGTAGGGACTGGGCTCCCCTCTGTCTCCACCGGCTGCGTGACCACGGGCAAGCTGCTGGCCCTCTCTGGGCCTCTTCCAAGCCTTGACTTAAGTATAAACACCCAACTCCATTTAAAGGGTCGGCTTCACCCTTCCTGAATTTTTAAGACCAATTTAAGGGAAGGCAATAGGAGTTGGGAGTTCTTTACTAAATTGTAGGTTAAATCAACTGCTGGTTGATTATTTTTTTCTGGTGATAACATTGCCATGGTTTTCCCAGGAGTCACTGATGTGCAATGAACCCAATTGTATTTCTTATTCAATAAACTCTTTTATTGTAAGTTTACAGGTTTTCCCATTACAATAATGAAAATAGCACTAGTGATTCGTTAACACCTTGGCCCAAATCAAAGGGAACACCTCCTCAAATTATAAGGTAAATGCCACGTAGTTGGACGTATAGTAAATGTTGGGCAAAAAGCATTTAAAATATCGAAAATGGGGTCAAGGTTTGTGTGTGCAAACACCTGAAGGTTTAGTTTATCAAGATGCTGCCGCTTTCAAAAGCACGTGACTCTGAAACTATATTTCTAATTTGTGGGAAGACACAACTGCAGAGAAAAGGCGAAATCAAGCAAAACAAACAAAAAAACCTCCCCAAATGAGAGGAAGTGAATCAAAGGCATGGGGACAATATGCAAACGTCCGTTCACTGGGCCCTGGAATGGCAAGTGAGAGGGTTTCATAGAAATTCTCCGTAGAAAGGAAAGTCTGGGCCTGGGGTGACATCGCTGCGTCTCCAAGTCCTATCTCCTCACAGAGGAAAAGAAGTTGCTTGTCCGACACATCTGCCCTGGGTCTGCCTGGAGTGGGGCCTACGTTCCCAATCCGTTTGAGAACAGTCCCAAATCCTGAAAAGGCAAGGCCACCCTCCGGGGCCCCGGGTGCGGCAGGGAGACGGGTCAGAGTCGGCCCCCAGCCCCGCTGGAGCTGTCCGAGTGGTTCACAGGGAGGGGGTGGGCCTCTGTGTTGAACACCCAGTCTTCCAGGGAGAGCATGTCATCTTCAGAGAACAGAAGATAGAGATACCTGTGTCCCCGGGGGCAGGGAGGGAAGCAAGACACAGCGGGTCAGGGCTCTGGGGAACAGGGGACCACTGGCAACCAATCTCAGAGGCCTCTGCCACACGGGCCCGTGGCTAAGGGTGCAAGGAGTTCTGAGATCCCAAGTCCACTTGCAGCGCTGGTCCCAGGGAAGGAGCGGAGCATGCTGAAGACAGCGCTGAGAGTTGGGGCAGTCGGACCTGGTCTAACGCTGGCTCTGCCCCTGCCCTCCCTCTGTTACTTCCTACCCAACCGGCTTCACTCAGGTACTTTTGCCACCTGTAGGAGAGGCCGGCCAGGCCCCCTTATGACCTAGATCCTTCTTTCTTTTTACGCTGGCCTGAGTACTGCACCAGTCCAGATTCTTGGGCTGCTCCCTGATGGGCGCCCCAGGAGACTATAGACTCAAGCAGATGTTCCGGCACTAAAATGAACAGCAGTTGTGACTCCAGAACTCCAGCTTCCCAAGCTAAAGGAACGGACCATCCCAACCCATTGTAAGGGGTTAAGCACCAGTGCAAGGAAATGGGGTGGCTGCCTTCCACCCCAAGAGAGCGAGGGAGTAGTGCAGCAGCAAACTGTAGAGGGAAGGTCAACAGCAGTGACCACCGTCACTATCACTCCTCCCATTCTATAGAAGAGGACATGGTTTCAGAGACCCGAGTGACCTGAGGAGGCAGGTTACACTAACTTAGCACACAGCTAGTACCTGGAGGTGGGGTGCTGTCTGGTCTCTCTCTGAGGTGCACCCTGGGGATGTCACCCTGGAGACCCCAGGCCCCCCACCCCTCGTGGCCCACCCTGTGATGGCAGAACCAGACTGCTGGGGAAGGGAGGGGCTGCTGACCCCACACCTCACCCTCCTCCTCCCTCCATCCCCGAGAAAGTCCTGGTTCCCCTCTGGAAAGAACACTGGCCAAGCCCCAACTCACTTTAGTGTCTCCGCTAGAAAGAAAGTCTGCTGTTTGTTGTCGTGGTTGGGGACGCTGCTGTACACATCTTGGATCCCGGAGAAACCAGCGTCCGTGCGACAATATTTCTCCAAGGCCTGAAGAAAAGGGAGGCAGCTTTGGTGTGGGGAGAGGAGAGAGGCCCCCCCAAGACTCGTGCCTGCCCAGGTTGTGAACAGGCAGGCCCCGGACCACTCGGCTGGGGACCCCTGGCATTTGTGGAAGCAGAAAGACAAATCATTGAGGGCTCAGCCGTCCTGGCACCGGGGCTGAGAACTTAGTCCCAGCAGGCTGCTGGCTCGAGCCCTTCTCCTGGTCTGAATTTTTGGCGTTTCAGGGAACTAGGCTCATCCGACAGACTCACCCACAGGGGTGAACAGAGGAAGGCAGTGGAGGGCTGGGACTGGGGGGCTGGACTTAGCACACCCCACAGATTCCCTGTGGAGATATGGTCCCTGGTCCAGAGCAGGGAGGGCCATGTGCTGTCTGCCATTTTTTTTTTTATATAAATGCCATTTTTACACACTGAGGGGTCTGGGGGCTGGGCCGAGGAGCACAAAACACTTGGCTTTCACTGGCCAAGAACCAGGGCCTTCAGGGGAACGGGGGATTCTGGTCAACGAACTGCATAAGTGAACCTGCCCGGGCCAGTGCTCTGGGTGTGGTTCTCCCCAGGACAGCCTATGGCTCTGAGAGCGGGGGCCCCTAGGGGAAGCTGGGAAGGGGGGCGGACAGAGAAGGCTTAGCATTCCTCAGGAGACATCCTTCTGGACTTTCCATACCTGCCTTGGACACCTACCCCACAGAGGGCCATGATGCTTCCTGCTGGGTGGTTGGGGACAAGTGCGCTAGTGGAAGAGACACAGGTGGTGGAGAGCAGAGCCTAGAGACAGGTGGGGGCCGCCCAGGGCTGTGCTGGCTTTGGGCAGAGGAGGGAGGTGACCTGCCGGCCTGGCAGCCTATTCCTGTTTGAGAGGAGAACTCTAACGCCATCTGCTCAGGCTTCAGGGTGAGAAAGCAGTGCCCACAGGTGCTCTGGGCCCCTCCGGCTCCCACCCTGCCGTTAGCCCTCTACATTTGCTGGCCCTGGAGCCTGGGCCCAAAGGCTGTGGGTGCTCAGAACCCTCTCCCGAAGTTCCCGGCCTGCTTTCGCCCAGCTGGGGACTCGGCTCTGCAACCACACCTTGGCCCTTTGCAGTCGGAACCTTAGCCAGATGTCAAACTGGTGTGACCTTATCTTGGTGCCCGAGCTAGGGCGTTTTGGACCCTGACTGAATGCTAGGGCACCAGTCAGACATTCAGCCCCCCCGCCCAGCACACTCACCGTCACCACCTCCCAGCCCCACGCCCTGTAGATGGGGTCGTGGGTCTGTCGCCACAGGTACATGTAGCTCTCCACCACCTCGGGCCGCAGGAGATAGTAGCTCTCGCTCAGCTGCGTGGCCACGGCCTCTCTGCCGGAGTTAAACCAGAATGCCTCGGGCCCCAGTTTGGTATCTGTGGGGAGCACCAACCAGAGGACCTGGTCAGAACTCCCACCTCCTGCTTTTCAGGACCCAGCTGCCCCAGGAGCGCCCCCAGTGGCCTGGAAGCGCTGGCAGGGTGACCGGTACAGGCTGGGCCCTGCCTGCACAGCCGGGTAGGGCTGAGCCTGGCAAACGCCCAGCTTCCCTCTTGGCCCAGGCAGGCCAAAGCAAGACCCTTGAGGCCTCGAGCACGTTGCGGTTTTAGAATCTGCGAGTCCAAATGAACTGTCCAGCAATCTGGGGAAAAAAAGGCTTGGGCGATGTTCCCCAACTGTGTTTTGAGACATTAACTCTGCAAGATGTTAACCAGCCAAGAAAGGATTTCAGGTTTAAAGACATCTGGGGAACTGTGGGTCAAATAAAGTGAAATAGTCTCCTTTCTGCAGGACTTATCAGATCCTTTAACATGCTGATACGCGATGATGCTTCTCCACAGACCCCTTTCTTAGGGAACTGCTTTTCCGCACCTCCCAGAAGGAGCCTTCCAGAGCTGACAGGCTGGGACACTGTTGAGGTGGAGATGGAGGCAGAACTGCCCAGAAGGCACAGACTCAGGCAGAGGAAGCTAGATAGAGGGCTTGGTAAGGTCTGAGGTTTGTTGTTGTTTTTAAGATTATTTATCTGAGAGAGAGAACACATGTGAGAGGGAGAGGGAGAGGGAAGGGGGAGAGAGAGAGAGAGAGAATGAGCAGAGGGAGAAGCAGACTCCCTGTGACGAAGTGGGGCTCGATCCCAGGACCCGGGGATCATGACCTGAGCTGAAAGCAGATGCTTAACCGACTGAGCCACCCAGGCGCCTCTGAGTTTTGTTTTTGTCACCGTTTGGTTTGTTAGTTTTTGGACAATTTGGTGCCATTCCCATTTTCTGAAGGACCATAGTTACAACCACGGCTACAGCCAACTCTGATTTCAGGGGCTGTGCTGGGCGCGTTAGATCCATTATTTCGATCCTAACAAATGTTCTTTTGTTTGTTCCTGTTTCGTTTTGCTAAGGTAAATGTCAGCGTTCCTCTCTCACGCATATGGAAACTGAGGATCAGAGAGGCTAAGTAATTTGTCCAAGGTAACACAGTGAGCTGTGACTGAGCTGGGATGTGACCCTGGATCTGTCTGATGCCCTTTCCCTGGGCTCTGCTCTCTCTCTTTCCCTCCTGGGTCTGAGACTCTAGGCCCCGAGTTTAGGCCAGAGGGGTCAGCCCCTCCTCCCTTCAGCGCCTGCACACCCTGTCTGAGTCCTTCCAGTGCTGGGCTCTGGTTCTAAGCGTGCCTTCCTTTTTCCCATCAGGTCAGGACCCTGAGAGCCCCTGGGTGGTTTTCCCCAAGAGACGACTGGGGCTTTGCAAGACATCTTACTCTTCCATGGAGGGCTTCACAGAAGGGCTGTGCTGGGTGCCGTTAGCCAGACCCTGGCCCCCTTGAGTTCTCCATGCTTGCAGCTGCTCCTGGCCGCTACCAAAGGGCCGTTTTGCTCAAGCTGCTGACAGGGTGGGGGCACGAGCTGCCGCCGGGGCTGTCCGTGGACAGGCAGGCTGGCTAGAACAGCATGCTCTATTAAGCAGCTGTCTTTTATGGTCTGGGTTGATCGTCCCAGACAAATAGTGAGCTTTTTATTATTCCTGCGATTTCCTATTTGTTTACGGCTCTAGCTCTTTGAAGGGAATTGCAGACCCGTCGTGAATTGTTGGCTTCATGGAAACAGCTCCAGGAGATCTGGACTCGGCTGGAGGGGTCACAGACACCTTTCAAGCTAACACACGCTTTCCGTGCTGGGGCTGAAGGCGGCCGGCGATGTGCTTTCTATGGGACCTTCTATCTCACCCTGGGAGACCTGTGTTATTGTTCCCATTAAACAGATGAGAAAACGGAGGCCACCCCACTGGTGAGTGGCAGAGTGGCACTTGAGGCAGGTTTATGGCAAATCTTGGGTCCCCTCCACCAACCAAGACTGGGATTACACTCTGAGCAGTGGGCACCTCTCGGGGCTCTGGGGGGAAGGTTTTTTCTGTGGGGCACTGTTTAGAGAGGCGGCACACAATAAGGAGCTGGGCATCAGAAGACCTCAGAAGACATCACAGGCGCAGTGTGACTTTGGTGAAGTCACTTCCCCTCTCTGAGCTGACTCAGCTTCCCCACATCTAAGACAAGGCTTATGTTCTCTAATGTGACTTCTGACTCTAGCATTTGACAGTTCTGCAATGAGTTAACACTCATTGGGGATGGTCAAGAAGTTCTTGGGCTTTCTGGAGGCCTTGGTTCAAAGAGGGTGATAAATGGGGTGGTACTAGAGGTGGTAAGACCCCCTAAATGGAGGGGTGCCGGGGAGGAAAGGCAGAGGCACCACTCAGGGGTAAGGGCTCAGGGAGAAGGGATCTGCTAGACTCAGGAAGCCTGGAGGACCCTCTGCTCTGTGCCCCTCACGTGGGACCTTAGCCAAGTCCTCTCTGGGCCTCAGTTTATCTGTGTTGTGAGGTTCAGCAATGATGCAGGTCAAGTGCTGAACAACACTTGGCACGGGTGCTTAACACATCACCCCTATTTTCCTTTTAACTTAGGGTATAGTCTCAGTGCATAGACAGCACATCCTCATACAAATTTGACGTAACTTCCAAGGTGAGACTGCTCCAAGACTGTGTGTTCCCTTCACTCACTGCTGCTCTGCTGGTTTTTCTAGTTCTTCCTGGTGTCTAGCCTCAGTCTCTCCTGCTGCCCCTTCCCCTTGCAGGGTTACCTGAGCGGGCGTACGATTCGTGGCACGTCTTGGTGATCTGGGCTGCGAGCTCTCGGTAGTGGGCCCTCTTTTCTTCCTTGGCATCCTCAGCGCCGAGGGCGATCATGCCCCCAGAGAAACAGGCCAGGTGCCCCATCTTGTGGTCCAGAATCCCCCCTCGCCACTCGGCAATGTAGGTCAGCCCCCCAGGAGAGACATTCAGCAAGTAGGTCTCTATTGCCTGGGAGCAAGGTGGGAGTTGGGCAGAGGGGAGGGGCATAGGAGGGGGGACAGAGAAGGGAGGGGGAGAGGACGGAAAAATGAGCATTTTGCAGACAGCAGTGAACACAGCTCTGCTGAGCCCTCCATCCCAGGCAAAGGAGGTCCTTGCCCTCGGCCGGCGGCTGGCAGTGGTCCCTGATGGGGCCGGTAGGAGGTGCTGCCACTCCCCTGGCTGAAGCCTGGTGCCTGCTGGGGGCTTGGACACAAGGCAGCTTCCCAGAGTGAATCTCTTATTTAGACTTTTTAAAAAAAATATTTTATTTTTAAGTAATTTCTATACCCAGTGTGGGGCTCAAACTCAGAACCCTGAGATTAAGAGTTACATTCTCTACCAACTGAGCCAGCTAGGAGCCCCTCTTATTTAAGCTTTTAAATCTTCTATGTATAAATATTTTTAAAAAATCTTTAAAAATTCTTATCCAACCTCCATGATGTCCTCTGTTAGGGAACCTTAACTTGAAGGCCAGCTGGCCTCTGGACGGGCTCCAGGGGGTCCAGAGGCCCCTCAAATTGTATGTGACACTCTGGTGTGTGTGCATTTTCATGGGAAGAGGGGCCATATATTTTATCTGGTTCTCAAAAAGGACGCACAGAAAGTTAAGAGCTGCTCTCTACAAGCCCTTATCATACACCGTCTCATTTAATGTCCACGACAAGCCAGGCACATGGCTGTCATGCCCTCTACAGACAAAAGGGTCGAGTGGCTCATCCCAGGTCACCCAGCCATGCTGGGATTAAGACAAAGACCCCCAGGTGCCCAAACTGGGCATCTTCGACTACCTGACAGCTGCTCCTTCTGGTGGCAAGGGGCTTTGAAAGTCCCCTGTCCCCAACTTCCATGGGAGAGGATACTGCTGGCAAAGCCCCCAAGGAAGTTGGGCGGTGTAGGTGTCAGGCTATGGTGCCCCCCACTCCCTGCCGTTAGCCTCTGGGAGCCCTGGAGACAGAGGTGAGGGCAGTGTCTGTGGCTCCTGATCCAGGGCCGGGCCTCTGGGGCCCTGGCCAGACCTCTTCCTGCATTCTTGCCCCTCTAATCTATTCTCCAGGCTGGTCCTGGACCTCTGCTCTCTGTAAATAACAGACCAGTTTAACCTGATGCCACAGACATGACTCCCAGGAACAGATTCCTCGGGTCAAATCCCACCTCTGTCAGTTCCAAGCTGTGTGACGTTGGGCGGGTTCTATGGGCTCTCTCTGCCTTGATTGCCAAGTAAATGTATGAAATGGGGATACGAGCACAAACACCTCAAAGGGTTGTGAGGATCATATGGGCTGTGTGTGCAGAGCTCAGCATACTTGCTGGCACAGAGTCCTCCGTGCGTGTTGGCTATGACAGTTCCTCTCCAGTCCACCCCCTGCCCCGGCCTCTTTCCAGTCATACCCCCCTCCTCCCGTTGAATTTCCTATTAGTGGTGGCTTGGCGCACGGGATGAAGCCTCTGAAGACACACGGCCTGGGCCCTGCCTCGGGGAGCTCACCCGCTAGTAGAGATTCCCAACAAAGTCAAACACACGCAGGGATTATGATTTGTGGTCAGCATTTGAAAGAAACGTGCTCTGCCTCGACTCCGCCGTCCCCGCTTGCCTTTGCGCATGCTCGACCGTGCGCTGCGCTAGAGACCACTGCTGCCCCGGTACTCGCCTTCCCCGTTACCCTTCTACGGGGTGCTGGCCCCACCTTGTGCATCCGTCCGTGTGTGTTCTGTGGCAACCCTGTCTTTTTCCCAGGACTCTGAGTGCTGCCTGACAGAAGCTCCCATCACCACTCTCCAGCCAGGGGCAGGCATACCAAAGGTGCTCAAACAACATTCGCTCTTGGATGTGTTTTTAACTTTCCCTCCTCCTGCAAGGTCCCGGCCGGTGGGCTGGCTGCAGGACCCTCACTGAGTAGCAGGTGGGAAGCTCTGAGCACCTGCGCCTTGGGGGTCGGAGCACTGAGGGGCCTGGTGAGCTGCCCCGCCCACCCCTGGGCTGGGTCTGCTCTGCGCTGGGCCCCCCACTCCTGGGCAGAGCTGGGTCCACGCAGGTGGGGAGGACAGGTGGCAGGCTAGTCCAGGGTGCAAAAATCTTGCTCAGTCACCCGTTGTGGACACTTGGAAAACACAGACATCCAGGGGAGATCCCATGAAGCCTCGTGTGGTAGCACAGAAACTGCCCCCTCAAGACTGGCTCCCATGAGTTATTTCCATTTGGGGTTAACCCCAAGCTAAGTAATCATGGTAAAGAGGAAATGACAGACCAGTCTCTGTGTGAGGACACAACGGAGACAAGCAGATAGGTGCAAAGATTAAACTCAACAAGGCATTCTAAAACTCTAAGCAAAACACAAGACAGCACAGGCTGGCAACTGACCGGTTAGGCTTAAATTACCCAGGAGACGAGCAGCGCTGAGGGAGAATCCAGAGACCTAGGCTTGGATCCCAGCTCTGCAATGTGAGTGTTGGGTGATTCTGGGCAAATTATTTCCCTTTTCTGAAGACGCCCCCTCCTATCTGTAAAATGGGAATAATTCCTGGGATGGCTGTGAGGTTATTCAAGGACTGGCTTTCTTTGCCTCTTGGAGGGAACCCCATCCGCCCATTCCCCAGGGGGATTTAGGCAAGCCAGGCTCCTTTGTGGTTGGCAGGAGCACCGCATCTGGAGTCAGCTGGATCTGTGTTTGCACCTTGGCTTTGACACTGGCTGCTGTGTGACCTCAGTTTCTCATCTGTAAGATGGGGCTAAATAAGGCAGTCAGGGCACCTGCCTGGAGGAGAGCGCCGTGACAGATGATCTCCCTATTCTTCCTGTTCCCCCTCCTCCGGTGACCCTCAGGGGTGTGCCCCATTGGCCTGTCTGAATCATCCTCACCCACCCCAGCTGGACAGTGGTCTCACCCCCACCCCCAGGGCAGCTTTCCAGGCTCTTTCCTGGGCCCTGGCCCAGAGGTTCTGATGTAGACTTGTCAGGGTGCAGCCTGGGCAATGGGATTTTACAGCTCCCCCAGTGATTCTTAACATGTGGACAAGGTTGAGAATTACCAGAATATTCTTCAAAGCCCCAAACTTGCCAGAGGCCCAGTCTTTACCCAGGGTCAGAGATACTCCAGGCTATTCACTGGGGGATAGCAAATGAGGGGAGCAAAGCCAAGTTCTCTCCTGTTCAATCAAGTGCTTTCCATAAAGCTCCCAGTTTGCTTAAATAATTCATGGCCATTTCTTCCCTTGAAGCCTCAACCACAGTGTGCCCTGAGGGCAGGGATCCAGGCTGCTCGCTAACTTCATGTTTACCCTGCAAGGAATGGCAGAAGGTGCAGAAAGGCTCGTGCAGGCTGAACACTTTCGTCTGACAGCAGACACTGGCTGTGGTCTGAGCTCAGCCAAAGCTGAAGCTGGGGCCGAGACGGAGACGGAGATGGGACTGGAGTCCCAGTGGCTGCTTCATGACCAAGGTCTTGGTGCTGGGGAACTGGGTGGGGAAAACTCATCACCAAGCCCACAGTTTAAAAGGTCCATGGCTGTGGAAGCCTGTTTCAATGGGCTTCCTTTAAGCACTACCATTCCTGGCCAGAGGCTAGTTAGAGTTCATTCATCCATCTATCCAACTGTTCATACCCATCCATTCACCATATCCACCCACCTATCCATCTTTCCACCTGCCTAGCCACCTATCCACCCCTCTATCCTCTACCTACCTACTCATCCTTCCACCCACGCATCCATCCACCCATCCGTCCATGCATCCTTCCATTCACTCATCCATCCATCCATCCTTCCATCCATCCATCCATCTACCTATCCCTTCAGCAATCATGTGTTCGTTTGCTTACAAAATAGTTATGGTGCACTTCCTATGTACCAGGCACTGTTTTAGGAGTGAGGCAGACAGGGTGAATGACTAGACAAGATCCCTGCTCCTAGATAGCTCACATTCTACTTGGGGAAGACAGACAATGGACAAGTAAACAACATAGGCACGGGGTAATTTTCATGCTGATGAAGGCGAGAAAGAGAATAAGTCTGGGATATGTGACAGAGGCTGTGAAAGGCCAGTTTCCAGTGGCATTTGACTTGACCAATAAATGGGGCCCAGCCATTTGAACGCTATTCCAGGTAGAGAGGACAGCAAGTATAAAAGCCCCGAGGTGGGAAAGAGTCTGGTGTCTCTGAGGAAGGCTGGGGACCAGAGCTGGGAGTAAAGGGGGGAAAAGTTCAAGGTGATTGGTAGGTCTAGCTCAGGTACCCAAAGGGGAGGAGTCTAGCTTCTTCCAAGTGCAAAAGTGGAGCCAATGAGGTAGGGACATGAATTTCGAGTTCTTCTGCCTGCTGTGTGGAGGGAGAACCAACTTCGAAGGGAGAGGAGCAAGAAGTCTAGTTTAGGGGACACGAAACCTCAGACCAAGGTGGTGGCAGAGTAGATCCAAGCTGCTCAACTTACTTGATGGGGGAAACTGAGGCCTGGAGCCTACTTAGTGTGTTTTCCTTAGTTGGGCTCAGAAGTATCTAGTGATGGGCTGATGGGATTCCATAACCCCCTTTTGAATAGCTCAGGCTAACCATTTTCCTCTTCCATCCTAAAGTCTCCCTCTCTTTGGAGAGACTCATCTAAGCCTACCATCCCTTGTTGAGTTGACACCCTGTAGACAGAGCAGCAGTGGTGAGGGACAGTGGGGGGAACACTGGGACGGGCTTAGATCTGGCTCTCGCTCCAGCTCGGCCAGCTCTGTACTGTGTGGCTTTGAGCAAGTGCCTTCCCCTCTGTGGGCCTTGGTTTCCATCCACATAAAGAGAAGGAGCAGAACCAGATGCCCCACTGAGGGAGGCCCCTCCCTGCTTGCACATGCTGATTACGTCACCTCTGGCTCTGCAGGGAGATGGCTGAGGGTCTTGCTTTGGCAGCCTCATCTGGGGGCTCCCAGGCCAGTGTCTGGCTGTGTTCTGGGCTCCGACATATTTACGGAAGCCTAAACACCAAGACTTCTGAATCAGACTGACTGCCGCTTCCTGTGAGACCTCGGACAAATGGCTTTACCTCCTTGAGCGTGGGCTTTGCACCTGTAAAACGAGGGGGCTCACATGGCCCTAATTTCAAGGCATCTGAGTAGCATCACAAGCTGGGCGTGCAAAGCGCATGGCTGGGGGGTAGTGAGTGAGCCCCCGGCACTCAGAGGTCTGCGCCAGAGCTGGTGGTGAAGGACCAACTGCCCGTGAAGAGGCCGGCACATGTCTTACCTCCAAGGCTTCGTAGTACATATCTTTAGCCTCCACATCTGTCTTGGCTGACATCAACCAGGATTTGATCAAATATTCATAAAAACTGTCCCCGAGGCCTCCAACCGAGACGTGGTCTGTGAGGAGAGAGAGGACAGGAGCATTACCTCCAACTGCTGAGGCCGCCGCGCAGGCCTTCCCGAGGGAATGCACTGGGCAGCGAGTCTCGGTCACTGCCCTCGGTGGCCTCCCCAGGGCCACATGCGGGTGGGCAGCAAGCCTTTAACCGGCAGCCTCTGAGCCCTGCAGGAACAGGGGCAGAAAGGAAGCCCCAGGCTGAGATGTGGGGAGCCCAGGCCATCCTGGGCAGGAGGATTTGGCGCTCGAGCGCGCGGCTCACCCGGGAGTATAAATCAGGTCGCTTTAGCAGGCCAAGGACGGCAGGGCCTCTGGTTATTAACTGTAAATGAGTTGCATTTCTTTAAAAAGATAATCTGGTGGCAGGGAGTTCAGAGATTTTTATTACCCGGTGACAAACATGGTAATTAATGCTGGGCAGGTTCATAAACGGCCATGGACAGGAGGAACAGTAGGCTTAATTTAGTCAGGATACAGAGCCACTTGGAAAAAACCGAGCTTCAGCTGAGCAGTCTAGGATAAATGGAGTTTCCAAGGAGCGGGGGGTTGGGAAGAATTGGGTCTGAAAAGCCCGTCTTTGCCCTGGTGGCATCTGCCTAGAGTCGCCCATGGAGCAGGACTGAGGGACTCCACCCAGCGCTATCCCTGGAGAAAGACGGGTCAACCAGGAGCACTTAACCAGAGAAGCAAGACATGGAAAATGCTTCACTCACATGCTTTAAAAAATTAACAACAGGGAAACATAAAGGCATTTAATAGATATAACAAAGAGCAAATTTCAGTTCCCTGTTAAGACGCACTTAAACAGAGAGACAGAGAGAGGAAGGAAAACGGGGGCAGATTAAGGCGGGGTAGCGTCGGTGGGGAGGGTATTTCCAGCCCCTCTGGAGAGAGTGGGGATAGGAAGAGAGAAGGGAGGGAAGGTAGGTGGGGGGAAGAGAGAAAGAAACAGAGAATCCATCAAAAGCTACCATTTCTCCAGGGTCTACTGTGGGCCAGGAGCTTTGCTGTACTCTCTATAACAACCTCCCAAGAATCCTGCAAGGTAGGCACTGCCGACCCCTTTCCCAGATGGGAAAACTGTGGGTGGACCTACACAGCTCCTCCAAGGCCACCAAGGTGGCAGAGCTGTCACTTTCTGCAGCTTTAGAGCCAACCAGAGCATGAAAACATGCTTCTTCTATGCCTAGAGATAAAAAGGACAAGTGTGAAGAGAGCGGGACCAAAAGTCAGAGGTTGAAGACAGTTGGGGACCAGGAAAGTGGGCTGAGAGGAATACCCAGAGTAAACCAGCCCTTCTGGCTCCCTCCAGCCCCATAAATAAATCATGGCCCAGCCAGGGCTCAGGACTTGCAAAAATTGGAACAGACCAGAGAAATCCTGAGCCTTGGGGAGGCTGGACTCTGCTGTGTGAAGAGACACTCACCAGCACAACACACCCCCGGGCCCCCAGTGCTACAGGGAGGACACAGCTTGGGACACAGAACAGAGGGAGGCACAGGGGTGTGCCGGGCCCAGCGTGCTGATGGCGTGCCCGAAACTAGAGCAGGAGGTCTGTGCTGGGCAGGGGTTGGGGAAGGCTGAAGTCAAACCCGGCCAGCCTCCACCGAGGGGACCTCCCACGGCTCACAGCCCACAGAAGAGGCACACAGGCACGCTGCCAGGGGCCCTGCCATCACCACGCTCCTCCGGGCCTGCCACCTGTCACCGTTTTCTCTGCCACCCCAGGCACTCCTAGTCCCCTGCCTCCCCAGTTATCTCCCACCTGTGGTGACCCCTCCACCAGGAATACCCCTTCCCCCGCTTGCATGGCTAGCACTTCCTCACTGCTACACCCCAGCTCAGGCATCACTCTGCAGAAGGGCTTTTCTCAGTGTTGTCATAAACCTGCTCACCGTCCTTCCCTACGGGGTGACCATGAGGAGGGAGTGAGGTAAGGCGTACGCGAATCTGGCCCCGTGGCACCTCACGTGGGACGCGCTCCGTGGCAGCCGATCCTTCCATTGCTGGGTGTGTGCCTTGCCCTTGGGGGCTCCCAAAGCGGGGGTATCGGCATCTGCGTATGGGTCTGCCTCCCCCACCAGGCTATGGGCTCTCTATGGGGAGGGGCCGTGTATGATTCACATTTTACGCCCGCTGACCGTATGGCACACCAGGGACACCCAGTAAGTCCCAAACGAAAGAAAGGAAGGGAGGTTTGAGCTGTGCTGGGAACGGCCTCGAATGCCAAACCAAAGAGTTGGGACTTTATCATGTGATTGCAGCATGTGTATGACACGGTTGAGGGCGCCACCTGGCAGGTGTGCAGGAGAGGGGAGCCAGGCCCCCAGGAGTTCCATGGGTGTTTGTGACAGGACTCCCTCTTGGGGATGTGTGAACGATTCTCATTTGGAGGTCCCACTGCTTTCTAGCTAGCGTGCGCCTGCGGCGTCCTACCCCAGCAGTGCATGCTACACGGAGAGCCCAGAGTGGGCATCGGAAGACACAGATCTGCCATGACCTCGGGGCAAGCCATCTTCCTCTCTGGGCCTCCATCTTCTGATTTGGTATCTGAATTAGTATCCGTGAGCCTGAGCAGAGATGGGCCCTGCTGCTTCCTGACCACGTCAGTGCTGTCATCACACTTGGCGTCACCATACAGGCTGGGGACATGGCCTCCCCCATGAACCCGCGGGAGGCTGCCAGGCTGGGGCTGCCAGGCAGCTCACACTGCTGTCCCCACTGGGGAGAATCTGGACTTGTCACACCCTCCCACTGAGGAAAGTGTGGGATTCAGGCAGCAGACCCGGCGGACAAGCCATTACGGGGGCCACGCTGAAGGGCAGGCAGCCCTCTGAGCTCTCAGTGGCTCTGCAAGGGTGGGCCTTGTCTGTGCTTGGCACCAGCAGGAACCTGGTGGACCTGTCCTGGTTGTTGAGTCCTAGTGGCCAGAGAGTCTTGGCCTCCCCTGTGGCCCTGCACCTTAGCTCCCCCTCCCCAAGCTGTAGTTTCTGTGGTTGCAAATGGGCTAACCAAGGATTCGAGAAGAGAAAAGAAGGTGAACATACTTAGCTTATGCAAGTTGGGAATGTTATCGTCTGTTGGAAAAACACACAATTACCAAAAATTCCCAGTGAAACCACAGAGAACCTGTGATGGACTGGGGTGCCAGAGCCGGGGGAGGGGGGCGCGAGGCAGGTAGGTGCCCAGATAAGCAGGACTTTCTAGCCTTCCCTCTGTTCTTTGGCAGGTCTCAGATTCATATTTTATTAATATGAAACAATTTTCCATATATGACCAACTTTGCCCAGCCCCTTGACCCCTGGGGCAGCCTAGAAAGAAAGTTCTGCTTCTCCCTGGAATTTGCCAAGGTAGCCGCTCAGACACCCCTCTCCCTCTCGATGGCTTCTGCTGCGTCGTCCTGGAGCAGCTGAGGTCAGTAGTGGGGTGCTTTATCTCTTTACCCAGTCAGGCCTTGCAATTAAAAGCAGTAACGGTCATTGAACTGTCTTCCCGTGGCCATAATCTGTTTCTCCCCCGTGTCCCTGCAGGCTGGCCCGACCTCCAGGCCCTACTTGCACACTTTTACTGGTGGGCACTCATTACCTTTTGGCACAACACGTGTCATCTTTGGAAGATGAACTGAAATCCGTTTCCTGCAGCTTCTGACCATGACTCCCACATCCCTCCATGGTGCACAAAAAAGCTATCTCGAGCTCCTCTCCCATTTGTAGGAGAAGAAACCAAGGCTTGAAGAGCGTTTCCCGTAGCCACGCAGTAATTAGTCTCAAGTACTTCGCTCCTGAGCCCCTTGCTGATGTCATAACAACTAGGGCTGGAGGCGGGGGAAAGGGAGAGGGGTCCTTGTTTCAGCAGAAGTGGTGGAGGCAGGGGAGGGGGGAGGCCCTGGAAGGGGAGAAGGGGGAGGGGGGTGAGGCCCTAGAGGCAGGGCCCAAGGAACCTGCGGCCACCAGTTTGCATTATGACCTCATGATCGGGGCCTCTTGACAGGGGAGCAATCCCAGGGTGCTGGGAGACTTTTCAACACCCTCCAGCTTGCACGTCCCCCCAAAGCCCATTCTGTCTCGGTAGGTGGAGCTGGGGGGCTGTAAATGAGCTGACCCACACCTGTCTGGCTGAGGCACAAGCCGCTGAACAGAGAACAGCAGGAATCCCAGGACTAACTCTGGTAGGTGCAAGATGCAGCAGTAAATTCGTGATTTTTGTATTACTGTATAGTTACGCTCTGCTCAAGATTTTAAAAAAATAAAGGATTAAAGTTGGAGGTGGGGCACCAGATCCAAGGGGCTGGGAGAGGATGCGTGGTCTTTTCTGGGCCACTTCTGGAGCAGACAGACGGTTCTGTGTGGAACACCCCCACAAGGCTGGCGGATGGCCCGACAGGCTTCAGTGGCGCCCTAAGAGATGGGAGCCCGGAGACAGGGAGTGTGCGGGCGCTGCAGAGGGCAGGCCTCGCGAGGGGGCAGCCACCACACCCATCACGCAGCCCACACAACACGACAACAGCGAGGACCCCACGATGCCCAGCAGGGCAGGTGGTGCCCAGGAGCATGGAGCAAAGGCCTGGCTGGCCTGCTGATAAACATGTCCCTCCTGACGTGCCCCGGGCGCCTCGCACAGGACACTGGCAGCCGTCAAAGGCAGGGCGGTGCCATCTCTATACTCACGTTGCATCCAGTTCCCACTCACGGGGCTGAGGAAGTTGGGGTAGAGGCCGAAGGGCTTGTTGATCTTCCTGAGGACCTTTCGGATGTTCCTGACCTGCCAAGAAACGGACACCAGATGCACCTTCACTTTCTGGAAGAAGCCAGCGGCTCTCAGCTGCCGCCGCCAAAGGAAGCAGCTTGTTTGGATCCAAAGTGGAAACCACTCGGACGAGGCAGGAGGGAGAGCTGAGTAACGAAGGGCAGGCCCCAGCCTGGAGGTGGCAAGATGGCCACGGCTGGGGCCCACGTGTGGGGCATGGCAGGACCCGGCCATGGGGGAGCCTGGCCACCGCCTTCGTACTGACCACTCTGCCTGGGGCCCTGCTAGGCTCCCCTTGCTCCCCTCACTTCACCCCTTCCTCACTGTGCATTGCTTTGGGGCATGGGCCTTTTCGGGAGGGAGGACCTTTTTAATAGGTCAGAAATGGTCAATACTGGCAATTTCATAGGGTTTAGCCTAGGAATAGGTTATTGTATTGGACACCAGAGGAACCATCCAGAGGAAAGTCCTGGGCTCCTCAACACCCCTGCCCTAACAACAGCAGCGGTAGCTGTTAACATTTCTCAGCCTTCCGAGCCAGACCCATTACATACATCACCTCCGACCCTTAGAACAACCCATCTGGTATTATCTCTGTGTAACATGTGACAAACCCGAATCTCAGAGTTTCAGTGGCTTGCCCGTGGTCACTCAGTTCCTAAGTGGCAGAGCGGGGACGCGAGGCAGGGCTCGGCTGGCCACACGGGGTAGCCCTTGTGTCCAACATGGGTCAGGGCAGGGACCGTGCAGTAACGTGTGGCAGAGCTTGCCCGGCTGGAGCAGGAAGAGGCTAGGTTTGCAACCTGTGGGGCTACAAAGGGCGAGCAGAGGGAAGGCTTTCTCCCTCGGGGTCTGCTCTCTGGCAGTACGTGAAATCCTTCCAGCACAGAATCCACCAGAACAGCAAGGCCCTCGGGGACGGTACTCTATCATGCTTGTAGATTTATCTACAAGGCAAGGAGGAGGGAGAGAAGCCTTTTAGCTGTCAGACCTTTCTTTCCAGGGGATGGCACTTTGCTTTACCACATGAGATTTCATATCCATTTATGTTAACGGAGTCCATTAGAGGGGACAGGAATGTGCTTGTACCTGAGTTATTCTCGACTGTCCTGGTGGTGAGCAGTGAAGCAGGCTAAATTAGCTCCCCTGGAGGGTACGGGTGCTTCTAGAATTTGGGCCAATTTGTTGACTGCCAATAATCGCCTCTGTGGGAGGCATGATTGGGGGATGAAAATAGCCGGAGAATATAAATGTAGAGGGAGACAGAGAGACAGGCAGATGGACTCGGGGGGAAAAGCCTGAAGCCTGCTATACTAATCTGGTCTAGAAAGAATGTGGGCTTCGGAGTCAGAAAGTCCTGGGCCTGAATCCTAGCTTTATCCCTGACCCGCTAGATGACCCAGGATAAGTGACTGAACCTCTGAGTCTCAGTGTCCTCCTCTGTAAAATGTGGATAACAAGGAGACCCACCTCAGGGTTTGGAGGGGTAATTAGAGACGCTATGAGGTACCCAACACGTAGTAGGCGCTTGGGCACT
The DNA here is from genome assembly GCF_024610735.1 of Ursus americanus. Taxonomy (NCBI): domain Eukaryota; kingdom Metazoa; phylum Chordata; class Mammalia; order Carnivora; family Ursidae; genus Ursus; species Ursus americanus. The sequence goes on from NC_142159.1 coordinate 11,898,235, forward strand.
CGTAGCTCGTTTGTCCAGACTAGCCGGGGACTAGAGTGAGCTCCGTCCCGCTCCGGCGTGAGCCAGTCACAACCTTCCAAGAGGAGTTTGACTCAAGAGCAAAGGAAACAGGGAGGCTGGGGGACGGAGGGCTTGGAGGTAGGAAAACGGATCAGTAAATAAGACCCATCAGGAAGTGGGATGGACCTTCTTCCATGAACTTGCAAGGTGGGGTGTCACAGGGTGGCAGAGGCCTCCCACTACAGGCTCTGAAGGCAGGGCTGACAGGACAGGCTATGTGAGGGGGGTAGTGAGCCCCAAACCAGAGGACGTGATTGAGGGGCTAAAAAGCTCTTCTTGAGCTTCCCAAGAATGTTCGGAGGGATTCCCACACTGAATAAGCAGTGCTCTTAAATCTAGCATCAAAAAGCACATGGGTGCTTATTAAAAATGCAGATTCCTGGGCCTGGGTGATGCCCAGGGATGTATTTCCTAGAGGCACACAGGGTGATGCTTTGAGGCTGGTTGGTGGACACAAGACTGGGAGCTGCTGGGTGGAGGTGTGAATCTATGATCTCCCAGCTCCCTTGGCACCCCAAGAGTCTAACCTTCAGAGAAGGGAAGGCTTTGGGAGTGGAGGCGCCTCCAAAGGGATATTCTTGGAGGCTGGATGTCATCTCCCGAGGCAGGACTCAGGAAGGGACAATTGCTGATGGACCCCGAGTGCCATCTGAGGGTGGTGTGTGTACCCTTCCCTTCCTTGGGTTTAGGGTTAGACCCGCAGAGACACTTCCAGGCAGTGGGACTCCCAAGTGCCGTCACCTTCTTCTGGAGGGTGTCGCAGAGGGGCAGGAGGGGCAGCTGTCGCGCTGGCTGACAGCCTGGATGCTATAGCTCTCAGCACCCCTCGTGCCCGCGCCAGCCCGTAACAATGAGGAAGAACAGCCGTGTGCCTCTGCCGTGAGTGAAATGCTTTGCCAGCCTGCTGACAGCATGAGCTAGGCGGGCATCTGGAAGGGAGAAGGCAGCAGATCTCACATGGAGAAGTTAACTGTGTCTCTGGAAAGGGGACTTTTGCACCCGGTGGCCAATTCCTGCCAACGCGAGCGGGTGCCTGGATGTCAGTTCGTGCACTCTCTCCGGATTCCACATATGCGTGCTTGCTGCTGAGCTGACAGCCCCGGTGAAAACCTCGCTGGCAGCCTCAGCTCCTCCCTGCCCTGGCAGAGCCCTGATCACTCCCTGTGCGAACCTTCCTCGCTACCTGGCTTCGGGCACACTCAGGGCTCCCGCAAGCAGCTACTGGCTGTATTAGCGGTGGCCGGAGGCCCCCCTGCTGATTGGGGACCTGCTGAGTGGGGAGAAGAGGGAGGAGCCATTTGGGGGTGGGGGGAGCAGGGAGAACACTTGCCTTTTCTGCGAAGACCTGGTTGCCAGAGAGCTCAGTGAGGTGCAAGAACTCCAGGTGCAGGGATCCAAACTCGGCCAGGATGCTGCTGCTCCCGGCCATGGCCCAGCCCCAGCTCCTGTTGGAGCCACTGTGAAAAGACAGAAGAACCCCCAGTCACCCCGCTGCTGGTGGGGCTGGCGCCCCTGCTGAGAGTACAGGGACTGCTCAGTGGGGGAGCACCCTGACACAGAGCATGCCGGGCCCTTTCCTGGGAGCTTCTGACCATCCGATCTCCAACACTCCTCCCTGGGAGTCCGTACACAGAGGTCAGTGAACAGCTTGCTGAAGGCGACCTGAACCCAGGCCGGTCTACCTGCACTCTTCTTTGTTTCTATCATCAAGCAGCCCTTGGGAGACGTATGGGCTCAAGGACGGTAGCAGAGCTGTCTTGGTGGCCAAGACTTGGCACCCAAGTTATGCTAAATTTACAGGTGATATGGACAATGCCATCAGGGGCCACACAGACCCCGCAGCAGTCCGGCCGCTTCATGGTCCGTGGTGCTGTGTGCGGAGGGTACACTGCTGTGGCTGGGGTCGGAACGAGGGCAGATGAAAAGCGGGGACCCCACCTGGCTCTTTCCCTCTCCCCACACTGTCCTGCCCGCTGTGCTGCCCAAGGAGACACAATGGCCCCTCCTGGAATTCTGTGGAACCCACACCTGACGGGCAGGTGGCTCTGGTATGACCACGTGCCCGGAGCTGCAGGCTCCCCGGGAGGTCCAAGGTTAGGGAATAAAAGAGGCAGGGGCTCTCGGAGTAAAGCTCTCCTTAGCTGTTAATCACGTGTGTCTCATGAACACCTCAGACAGATCCTCGCGGGAGAAGGCTGTCTCAGTCCCGCTTCCAGATACTGGGTGCTTCCAAGGAGAAAGAGCACAGAGGTGGGGTAATCCTCCCATCTGTCCCTCTCACAGATGAGGAAAACAAGGCTTGGGATGGTGACGTCGCCCACTCGCCATCATACAGCATGTGGAGCAACCGGGACCCAATGCTGGCCTGACGCCAGAGCCGGTCCTAACCACTGTGTGGTCTGCCTCTTTTCATTATATAATAATGAGCAAGGACACGGCTTTTCCAGGTGTTTACACTTAAATCTCTGTAGCCACGAGGCCGGGGTCAAGCTTGTTAGCTGAGAGGCCTTGGGCAAACCTTCCCTGCCTCACGCGCCTGAGCTCCTGCATCATCAAACTGGGCAAGGGGAAGTGGTCCTGGTCTCTGTTCCTAGGGCTTTTGTGGGGTGAAGAGGGAAGAGCAAAGTGCAGAATGGGGGTGGCCTTGGGCAAGCTGCTTCCTCTCCCCGTGTCTCAGTTTCCTCATATGTATCATGATGATCTTTCCTGTGCGAAGTTTAGGACAACCAGGGGGACAGGGCAGGGACACAGCAGGGTGGAGTGAGTGCCCCCTCTCTGTAGGGGCTCCAGGGAGCAGGCTGAGGGGGCTGGCTCTGCCCCAGCCTCTGGGAAGCCCCTCCACTTCCTTGCTGGGATAGGTCTGCCTCCCTAGGAACTGGCCTCTGTCTGCCCAGGACAGGACCTAGGGAGGTAGGCGTGGGAGAAGGTGGGTCTGGGAGGTCATGGTTTGCCATCTGAGGGGCACCCCTTTTCCTGGGGTGGGCTGGGGCTCTCCTGAGGCTGCCCCTCTCCCCTCCAAACTCCATTATCTGGCCTGAATATAGCCTCTGAAATCAAACTCATCAGTGTCAATTTCCAGAAACAGAGGACTAGAGTTTTAGGATCTTACGGAGCAGGTGGCCTCAACACACAGAGATGACCACTGGCCCCTTCTTCCTGTCTCCACCTCTTTGGGCATTTCCCTGACTTGGGGGCAGGTGGGGAAGGATGGGCTGCACAGAGAGGGGAGACCTGGCTCGTGGATCATAAATGAAACAGCTTCTGTGTATTGAGCCACTACAGATCCCAGGCGCTGGGTCAAGCTCTTTGCATCTTGACTTCATTTAAAGCCCACAAGGTAAAGCGTCATTCATCCCAATATACGAAGAGGAAACTGAGGCCCAGAGAGGGAAGTAAGTTATCAGAAGGTCGGAGCTGTAGGTGGTGGAGGCCAGATTCAGACTGGGCTCAGCGCATCCCCTAACGGTCTCCCACCCAGATGGCCCCACATCCACCCAGAGGGAAGGGGAAGGTGTCCCCTCTTTGTCCCTCTTCCCCTCAGGCCAAGTGAGACTTCTCTCTCCAGCTAGCTCAGTGGGAGCCGTGGGAACCCACAGAGGGTTTCCTGAATAATGGATGCTTCCTGCCCTTGCAGAGAAATTCAAGGTCAAAACAGCCACCGGTCACTCAGCTGTCTTTTGTTCTTGTTTTCCCCCACATGAGCCTCTCCTTCCTGTCCCCTCCCTCCCGAGTGGGCTCCCTGCAGTGGAGCCAGCCTGGCAGACAGGCAGACCAGGGCTGCGCAGAGGCGGGCAGTGGGTGGGCGCCTTCCCTCTCCTGCTTGTCTTCAAATGCTGGCTTCCACAGCGCCTGGCCAGATGACTTCGGGCAGGTCGGCTGATCTCTCTCGCCCTCAGTTTCCTCATCTGTTAAAGGACAGTACCCACACCTCAGAGAGCTACCGTGAGGTATAAATTAGGCATGTAAGTACTGTCATTTTTCACGTTATGTAATTATGCACATATAAATCATGTGCTTATAGCTTATTAAAATTATTGTTTGAGTTATTGAGTTCCTGATGGGTGCCACACAGCTGTAGTGTCTTATCTTCACATCCAACTTTGGAGGTAGATACCATGATTCTTATTTCATAGGTAAAGATGCTCAGACTCAGAGAGGGGGAGACCCTTCTCCAAGGTCCCACGGCAAGTGACAGAACTGGTAGAGCTGAATCCAAATCCAAATCCTAGGTACTTCGTGCCCCAAATGCACCTGTTCTGGACAGCATCCGGAGACCAGGAGGGCTTTCCATCAGCCCTGCAAGGCAACGGGCTAACGGAGGCTCTGCCCTCTGCCTCCCTCCTAGGCTGTTAAGCCTGCAAGTGGGTCTGCAGCCTGTGTTCTCTCCCCTGGCAGACGGGGTCACTCCCCAGTGCCCCTCCCCGGCACGGCAGAAGCTCCCATGGGTATCTGTACGCCTGAGTGTGCACTCGTGTGTGAACTTTGGAGCCAGACAGACCTGGATGCTAATTCTGACTTCGCTCTACTGCTGTGTGACCGTGGGTAAGCTACCTCACCTTTCTCCCGCTCACTGTCTTCACTGGTGTGGTCATCGTGAGATTGAAGAGAGAGAACCGGATCATGCGCTCACATCATGTTTGGCGCACAGTGAATGCTCGAGAAACGCTAGCAATTACTAAGACGCAGGTATCTGCGTGTGGCGTGCCTATGTAGATGCGTATGTGTGTGGAAGCGTGCGGAGGCACGAGTGTGTGACACGGGCGAACCTGTGTATCTCAGCCTGCATGATTGGGGTGGGTGGCAGTCAAGTGTGTCTGCGTGTGTGAGAGAAATTAATCTTTGGACTGGCCATGGCCACCCTCTCAGATTCAGTGGTCCCTGCAGGTCGCAGGTCACCGCTGTCCCCACCTCTGCCTCCCAGATGGGGAGGAGCAGTCAGCCTCACTTCCGGGCAGGGCCTAGCTGTCTACCCTCCCGCTGGGACCCAGTCTGGTGCTTCCTCCTAAAGCTGCCCAGAGCGAGCTATGCCCAGAGCAAGGGGCAGCAACGGGCGGTCCAGCTCCCACCAGCAGGCCCTCTCCAAAGAGCAAACTCCGCGCCCCGCGGGCCGTAAACGTCCCTGACATTCCCCCGGGTGGAACAGGGAGGCATTTTTTTAGCAACAGACTCTCTTACCCAGAAAATGAAAGGGAGGTGTTGCCAGGAAATATGCATGTACATACATATGTATACAGCACTGGCAGCATGCAAATAGCCTCAAAATAAATGCATTTTCTTAATCAGAAATGTCAGGATCTGTGTCGCATCCGGTCCGGGCTCTGAGGGACAGGGGTAAGGCAGACAGCCAGGGCAGTGCCATGCACAGACGAGGGAAGGATGACTGAGCTAAGGTCCTATCCCAGACTCCAGGCAGTGAGGCCCAAGAAGCTAGCCCTGGGACAGAGAGCCACAAAGATACTCTGTGTCTCGGCTCCATGACAGTGGGCTTGTTTCTCCAGGATCCGTGTTCGTGGGAAAGGGATCTGAGCAGAGATCCAAATGTCCGGCTCTGAGAAATCAACCCTGGCACGGAGAATGGGATTCGATTAGCCTGGGGGCCCCTCTGTGGCCTGTGGTGAGATTTATTTATTTATTTTTTAAGATTGTATTTATTTGTCAGAGAGAGAGAGCACAAGCAGCGGGAGCAGCAGGCAGAGGGAGAAGCAGGCTCCCCGCTGAGCAGGGAGCCCGATGTGGGACTCGATCCCAGGACCCTGAGATCGTGCCCTGAGCTGAAGGCAGTCGCTTAACCAACTGAGCCACCCAGGCGTCCCTATGGTGAGGTTTATGTGAGGTCACACCGCAGGAATGTTCTCCGACAGAGACAGTAAGTGAAGGGGCAGGTGAGTCCCCTCTCCTCTGTGAGGCCCTGGGCAGGCTGGCCGAAAGAGTAGGACCTCCCTAGGACAGACAGGAAGCTGAGGCACGGAGGCACTTGACCGGAGCCCAGCGCCCCTTCCCCCCCCGCCCCCCCCCCCAGGCAGCTGGTGGGAGCTACCACTGGATCGAGAGTCCTGAGGTAAGACAACACTTCAGGAGATGGAACGGGGAAGCCTGCTGAGATGGAAATATCACAGCCTTCCTCCCAGACTCAGGGTTGTGGTAGAGCCTCAAGAATGGCCCTGGGGAGTGCCTGGGTGCCATCTACAATGTCTCCCAGGGGTCTGCTCCTGCAGGGACAGCAGGGCTTCTGTCTGAGGGATGGCCAGGCAGGAGCTAAGAGCAGAGCTTTCAGTCTCTAACAAAACGGGCTTAAATCTTATCCCCAATTACCTAGACTTTGGGCAAGTTACTTCACCTCTCCGAGACACTGAATAATGGGGATAATATTGCAACAAAGGGTTGCTGTGAGGAGTACTTGGTGAGGCAACGTCTGGAAACCGGAAACCCTTAGCACAATGGGCACATGGAACTGCTCAGTACGTGGTCGGCACAGTGTCGTGGTTCATCTCCTATCCTGCACACGGTCCTGAACACAGATATTTGTTGAAGGAATGAGCAAAGAACTGGACATGGATCCCACCCTCAGGAAGCTCCCAGGCCAGTGGGGAACATGAAGGGGCATGTGACGAGGCCACAGGAGGCAGACAGAGTGCCTGGAGGCCAGGAGAGGCGAAAATGCTTCTAGCGGCTTTAATGGCACCGGTGGCCGGTGAGCTGGCCTTTGCCGGTGAGGGAAGCTGCGAGAAGAAAGTGACGGGTAGGAGAAGAGAGTGAGGAAAGGAAAGACAGCGGGGCACTGGGGGTCCCCAGGAGCAAGACTCGTGCTCATTAAGGTTCATGGGTCATCAGGCTGGCTGGCTATTAGTTCTCTTGACTCTGACCCCATCCCTTCCCCTCTCTGGGTCTCAGTCACCACATCTGGAAAATGAGTGGATATACGCACACTCCCATCCCCACGGGAGGGAAGGGCAGCCTCGCTGGGGGCAGGTAAGCAGCCCACAGGCTTTGGAGCTGGACCCGGCAGCAGCCCTGGCTCTACCCTTCTCTCATTGCATAGCCCAGGTCCCTTCCAGTCTGACATTCTGTGACTTACTGACCACCCAGAAAGTCTCTAGTTCACACACTGAATTAAGCAATAGATCAGGAAGGAAAATCATGGAAGCAGCCAATAAGAATCAATGTTTTAAAACCAAGCCGGTAGAAAGAAGCATTACCGGTGGTTTCTTTGATTAGTGGAACCACATGGGAGTTTTCTGGTCTTATCTAACACTTTTGATATAATCCACATTTTCTGCAATGAGAACTTATTATTTTTAAAGAGGGGAAATTCCAATAAGTATTATTAAAAATGGTGTTGGAAGTCCTGGGTTTGTGTCCAGGAATGGTCGGTTACTGGCTTATGTGAACTTGGCTAGGGCCTTTATTCCTTGGAGTCCAAGCCTCCTTGGGTTTGATGCCCCCAGAAGCCCCTCTGGCTTCTGACACTGGGTTCCTGAGACCCAGCCCAGAGGTCTCTCTGCTCAGGGTCTCAAGACCCCCCTAGCGGTTTGGGGTACCTCCTTGTGGGGGGAGGGTGTGATGTGCCTCCTGGCTCCTACCCTAGCAGGGCACTTCTGTGGGGCTGTGAGTCAAGGCAGTGTTGGGGGACGACCACAGACCAGCTGCCCCCTCCCCAGCTATGGAAGATCAGGCCTTATGAATCCTAAGTCCCAGGTTTGGTGACAAACATCAGCCCTGGAAAGCCCGTGGCTAAGGCTCATCTCCACTGTGCCACTGACTCGCTGTGATTCCCAAGGCAGGTCGTGACCTCTCCCTGTGCCTCAATTTCTGCACAGATACAGCCAAAGCCACAAGCAGGAAACCAGATGTCCTACCTTTTGAAGTTCACAACACCTTTTGGGATTCCCGTGGGGGTGTTGAAGGCCGGCAGAAGCTTCTCTCCCAGCTTGATGGCCTTTACTCGGAACACCTGTAAAGGAAGAAGCATGGGGCATCATGAATGGGGCTGGGTGGGCGCCATCCCTGCCCCACGCCGCTCCTGCCGGCGGCCGGACCCAGGAGCTGCCAGCGCTGAGTGGGAGGGGGCGCTGCGTCGGGCGCTGGAGTCAGGCTTGGATGTGAACCTGGCTCCTCGCACTCCCGGCGATGTGGCCTTAGTGGAGGCGCCTCCTCTGAGCCTCAGTTTCCCTCCTCACTCATAACACAAGGCCCAAACTGCCTCCCTCGGAGGCTGTTGGGAGGAATGACAATTAGGTCAGTGTACGGCAGTGTCAGGACTATGACAAGGACTCGGTGATGCCAGCTGTACTTTGGGTGGCCGCTGGGAGGATGAAGCTGGCAGGGTGGCGGTCACCAATGCCAGTGCCTGCCCACAGCTCGGGGCCAGGATGCCACAGGCAGGGCGTGTGGCAGCGCATCTGATGGAGTGTGAAGAGCGCTGGACTGGGAGCCTCGCCCGGCCCCAGGTTCCAGTCCTTGCCTCGCGGCTTGGCTGCTGTGAGCTTCTCAGCAAAGCACTCCAGCCCGTGTGCAAAACCAGGGGACAGGCCCTTCCCCGCTGACATTCGGAATCTTCCCACCGTTCCCATTTTACAGACGGGAACGAGCAGAGAAGGTGAATGGTTAAACTACTGACTTGATGGCCAACGAGTTGTAAGGAGGCCCCAGGCCTCAGGGCCCTGCTGGAGGCTCTCACCCCCTCACACCTTTCTAATTCAGACGCACTTGTGACCTTCTGATGCCACAGTTTCCCTCTTAGGAGTCTATTCTAAGGAAATAAGTAATCAAAGGTGTTGTAAAGATTGAACTTCATGCCTATTTATTCCAGCATTGTTTAGAATGGTGGAAAAATGAAGATAGTCTAAATATCAAAGGGAAGTGTTAAATTAGGACTTATCCATGCAACGGAACACCAGGCGGCCACTGGAATGATGTAGATAATGACTTAATAGCAAAGAAAGGGTTTGTCGTTTATTAAAAGAAAAGTATATTTTGAAATAGCGTAATTCAACTTTTGTAAAAATTATATGCACGTGGATGTATGAGGACCGGTTGGGAAGGAAATATACCGAAATGTTAACAACGCTCTCCTGGGGTGTGGGGTAGGCTCATGGAGGAATTTTGCTTTCTTCATTCAGCTTATCTCTCTTTCTGTGCTATTTTTATAATAAAAGCAAGTCCACAGTAAATATTATTTATTTTTTAAAACGTGAAACGTAAGTTCCCTAGCAACTGTTCCGGGTGGAACAGCGCACGTTTCCTTTTGCTTCAGAGCCCGAGGCCTATCCAGTTTACTGACCTCCCAAGTGAGGTAAAACCAAGTCTGCTTGAGGCCCTGGCCCCAGTACGGGCCACTGAACGGCTGAGGCAGCTGCGGAGGGCTTGCAGTGGGGACGAGTTTGCCAGACTAGCTGGGATGTGGCAGCGAGGCCTCTGAGGGCTTCTGTGGTTTTCGCTTGGGAGGGGAGAGGTGAGAAGGGAAGAGCTGCACCTGGGCCCTGGCAGGGATGGGTGAGAGAAGAGGACAGTGTCCAGTGCCAGGCAGTGGTTCCCAGAGGTGGGCACGGGGGCCATCCACATCAGAGTCCCTGCGGGAGCTTGTCTAGAACCCAGGTTCCAAAGCCTTGGCCCAGAAGCCACTGGTTTAGCACAACATAGGTCTCATTTGAGGCTCCTGCTAGTGTCACTTGTCCCCCGGGGAGGCTGAGCAGTGAGGCGCAGAGGAACTGACTCACACCTGAGCCCAGGGCTGGGGCTCCAGGCAGCTGACCGGCTGCCCTCTGCCCTGAGGACTCCAAGCTAAATCTTCTCAATGCTCTTGGGAATTTCCACGTCTCCACCTTTGGAAAGCCCTATCGCTGGTGGGCACTGCAGGGTCTCAACCACACCAGGAAGGATGCTGAGTGAGTGTGTGCGGACCAGAGGGGCACCACCGGGAGCAGAAGAACACGAGTCCTACTTATTCTCTTGGAAGTGAGTGGGTGTGGAACAGATTCTGAACCCGATTCCACTATGTGTGTGTGTGTGGGGGGTGTTTCCCTATATCACCAAGCAATTCTCCAGACACCAGCTGGGTGCCCTATAATTCAACTCAGTTCTGACACTATCTTCCTGGAGACAGCATCAGATTCCGCAGTTGGAGGATTCAGTCCTACAAGACTGCCGCAGCACCCCTCCCCCGCCCCCTTCAGACACCAGTCCTAAGTCCAGCCTGTTCCTGTGCTTCTGACCCACGGTCTCTTAAGTCAGTGGTTCTCACAAACCCCTCTCTGGGTTTGATTAATTTGCTAGAGTGCTTCACAGAACTCAGGAAACATTTTACTGGTTTATTATAAAAGGACATAGCTCAGGAACAGTCAGATGGAAGAGATGCTTAGGGGCAAGGTATGGGGAGAGGGCAAGGAATGGGCAGAGGGCACGCAGCTTCCATGCTTTCTCCAGGAGTGGTGCTTTCCCCAGATCTCCGGGTGCTCAGCCACCCCAGAAGCTCCATGGCCCAGTTCCTTTTGGGGTTTTATGGAGGCTTCATTACATGGGCACGACTAATTAAACCACTGCCAATTGGCTCCTGATTCAACCACCAGCCCCTCTCTGGTCCCTGGAAGTCACGGTGGTGGGACTGAATAGAAAAACCCTCTCACCCTGTGGTTGATTCTCCTGGCAACCAGCATCTATCCTCAGGTGGGGTCCCAGAGTCGCCCAATTTACATAATAAAAGACACATTTATTGCTCTCAGTGCTTAGGAAATTCCAAGTGTTTTAGGAGCTCTGCCAGAAATGGGATGAAGACCAAATATATATTACTTATTATAAGTCACAGTATATCACTGTGCCAGGTGTCTTATCTGCATGACCTTCAATCCCTGCAACAGCCTTGTGGGGAAGGTGTTGACCACTCGGAGGATGGCACAACTGAGTGTCAGAGAAGCAATCTGCCCAAGGTTGTGGAGCTAGTAAGTGAGACCAGCTGCCTTTCCAACACAGAGAGATGCAGACAGCCATGGTAAGCCACAGTCAGGGGCCCAGCGGTTCCAGAACAGAGGTGAGAGAAACTAGCAAGAATTATATTCTGAGAGTGGAAAGTTCTCCGGGCTGGGAGTCAGAGCCCAGGTTGGCAGCTGTGTGACCTCAGGTGAGCTGCATACTGTCTCCGACCTTCGTCTGCACAATACAACTGCTCATGTGCCCTGGACGCCGCACGGGGTTCTTCTAGAACTCAAGAGAGAGGATGTGTACAAGTGAATGTGCTACATGAACTGTAAAGAGCTGTGCAAACGTCACCTGGTGTGACTGTCATCACACTTGCCATTCCAGGGGCATCTTGTAGGGCTGGCCTACCCAGCAGGGATTCGCCTCCCATAGGTTCCCTTGGTAGCAAAGACAGGCCTCAGCCCAGGAGGGGGCTGGGGTCTCTGGCACCATTCCACAAATATTCGTGGGGAAGCTGAAGAATGGGAAGGCCCAGTCCACAGGCACCCCACTGTGCGCAAAACGGAGGACAGAGAGGAGGGAGGCCTCAGTCCAGTGCGGCTGAGCCCTGGTGATAAGTGGTGACACTGGGCCAGGTTGCATGGGGGCTGTAACCCAGGCCCGTGGCAGAAAGGTCAGGAGCCGACTCACCGCAGACCTCAGGGAACGCGACCTGAGGGAGTTCCTTCTCAGTTCCCGCATCTGCAAGTAGGCAAAGACCCCCACCTCATGGGGTGTTTGGGGGTCAATGAGGGGGGACACATGGAGTACAGTCTCTGCCATGCGGAGGTGCTGGGGACAGAGAGGGATTGGCAGGGCGTGGCTACAGGGTTGTGCCCACAACCTCAGGAGCCTGCCTGCTCAGGGATTCTGAGCCACGTGGGGCTCCCTGGGCTTTGTGAACTATTTCTAAATCACACCCCACTGTCCAGTCTGCATCCTAGACAGTCAGACTGATGATCCTTCTAGTGACACAGGCAAACTGAAGTGACCCCACGAAGGACTGCTTTTTCTGCTCCCTTTCCTGCCTCTCTCCTTGCTGGCACCTGCACCCCTGCCTTACATCTGCCTCACACTATAAATCATGGAGCCCTCCTCGTAAGGATCAAGGAGTTCATGATTTATTTGGAATCTCCCAGCACAACAGATACCATCTAAGGAAAGCCTGGGCAAGAACGGCATACCCTAGAGACCGACACTAGGTATCTTGATGCCAAGACCTCCGGCTCCAAGGAATAAGTCACTTATGGAGGACACCTGGACCCCCGTCCTTGTTCTGACCAGTTCCTGGATGCCTGAGAGGACATGGACATCAGACCACAATCCTCAATAAAAACCCCAGATCCCAAGCAAAGAAGAGACTCGTTCTCCCTTTCCTTTCTGCGTCTCCCAGATGCTCTGTCTACACCTGCACTCTCTCTGTCTTCAATAAAATCTGCTCTCACTTCCTCTTGGCTCACGTTCCATTTCTATCCTGCATGAAGCCAAGGACCCCCCTGGGGGACCTCTCCTCCTCTGGGTCCTCAGACCCAGCCAGACTACATCACTAGGGAGCCAAGGCCTCAAACAAGTTCTGGGAATCACAGATACCCTAACAGAAGGGAGGAGGGTGAGTCAAGCATCAGGACTGAGGGGCACCAGCTCCTCCCTCAATCGCTAGCCCCCAAATTGACCCCTGTGAGCACGGAGCTGCGTGGCTCCCTCCCTTGTCCCCACATCCCGTGGGCACCTCCCAGAGCCGTGAGCAGCAGAGAGGCTGGGCGAGTACCTGGAAGAACAGCGTGCCTTTCTCTGCTCCGTGTCATTTTCCTGGCCTCGGGTTTTCAAGTGAAATTCAGGCTTCGTGTGGCTCAAAGCCAAGGGCTCCCAACTACCATTATTTGGGGATGAGTTGGTACAAGCGGTAATCTCTGCCGAGGAGATGAGGCTTGGGGGGGAGGCCTGAAGCGGCTGGGGAGGGGGAACATGCGCCTGCTGCTTCTGAGGCCCTGGTGGGGGCCTTGAACTGCAGGGAAGCAGAAACGACCTCCGACGACAGTGCTGGGGCTGAGCAGGGACTTTCCTTTGTCCCCCCGGCGGCAGGCGGTAGGGCTGACATTTGTCTCAGGGTGGACAGAGCAGGGAGAAGTGCAGGGAAGGGAGAGGGCCAAAGCCAAGGCCGTCAGCCCTAGAGCAGTGGTTGTGCTGAGCAGTAACGGGGAGCACAACGATGGATGACCCATGTCCTGGGGACTTGGCCAACCTCATGCCCAATACTTGGGCTGTGCTTTCATGGGAGTTGACGAGGGGATGAAGAGCCTCCCATTTCTACAGAGATCTGTGATCTTCAAAATTCTCTTCCAGCATGGAGAATGTGGGCTTTGGAGGTGGTCAGCTCCGGGTCAAACCTTATCCCGCCTGTCCCATTTCACAAGATTTCTGTGAGCCGATCCCCATGGTGGGGAAGGAAGCGAGGCCTAGGGGTGGGAGAGGACTTGCTCCAGGTCACAGGCAGGTATGGTGTGGGGATAAGATGCAGATTTTCTGACTCTCTGCCCAGGGCTCTGCTTTCTCCCCGCACTTCTCAGCCCTTCCCCTGGAAGCCAATGCAGCTTGCCTGGGGCCTGAGGCCTTGCACTTAGGGCATGTGACCAGCAGTGGCTGCCCGTCTTCTGTGCCACTGGAGACCTGGAGCTTTGTCCGGCTGGTGGCTGGCCCAGGAGGGGAGCAAAGGAGCGGCGGTGAAGCAGAACAAGGACAAGGGCCCCCCCGGGGGGGGGGGGGAATCGTGAAACAATGGTCTTGGGTTCATCTATCCTGAAAACCAACACCTGCAAAAACCAGTCCAGCAGCTCTACAAGCCCCAGCTGAGCCTAGAGCCTGCTGGGTGCTGTGCGAGAAGCTTTGTGGATGGTGTAAAAAGACTAGTCGTCGTCCTTAGAGAATTTACTACCAACTGTGGGAGCCAGCGGGGGCTCACCTGGGCAGCAGAATGGAAGGCCTCAGACAGAAGAGGAGGAAGAGTCAGCAGGTGGCCCTGTGGAGGTTGGGTGGACAACCCCAGGCAAATCCCTTTGAATCCCTGTTTCCTCATTGGTGAAATGAGGGAGTGGGATTGGATGTTCTCCAAAGTCTTCTCACACCTGAATGGTCCAGGGGTCTCAAGGGGCCAACTTACCTCTTCTCCTGTCAGGTAGAAGGCTGAGAGGAGTCCTCCGATGTACCGGATATTCACCTCAAACAAGGATGCTTCTCCACTCTGCAGGGCGGCAAGAAAGAGGAGGGAGGCCGGGTCGAGGAGGTAGCGGGAGGGTGGAGTGGGGTGGGGGAACACTTGTGAGATGCCTGCAGGGCTCCCAGGGATAGCCAGGCCCTTAAGACAGGTTACTCCGGCCCCAGCCCCAGCCCCTGCTGGTCTGGCCACCCTTGTGCTGAGCTCCGGGGCCTGGCCTAGCAGGCCGGGCTATGCGGGCGGTGGTTTTCAGAGCAAAAGTTGAGAGCGATCAGCACCTGCTTGGCAGGCCAAGACAGCACGCTGACAGCATTGCAAATAAACGCTGGATTTGGCTTCCTTCCCCAGCCCTTGCCCGAGGCCATCGGAGCAAAGTTTTGCCTGGCTGCTCTCCAAGGAGCTCAAGAACTTGCTGGGGAGGTGCCGGCTGAAGCTTGCCGGAGGGGAGGCAAATTCTCTAGTCCAGCCACCGCCCCTTCCTGAGGGAACTTTCTGGCTTAGCAGGAGGGTGGGGAGACTGGGCAAGGGGAAGTTCCTCCGAGGAGGTTCTGGGGCAAACGCAACAAAGCCGAGGCTGAGAGGCAGGGATGCCAGGCAGACATGTGCAGGTTAGCAGCAATTCTCGGCCTCACGTCTGCAGCCCTCAGGGCATGTCCACACTTGCCTTAATCAGTGTTTTCTTTCTTGGGTCTGGACTGCAAATCAGGGGTCTTGGGGCCTCATGCCAAGGACCAGCTCTAGGTTAAAATCCCACCTCAGCCTCTTACTTGGCTTTGGGATGTCGGCAAGAGATCTAGCTCTTCTCTGCCAGAGGTTCTTCGTCCTGAGCAAGTGGCTCTGAGTGGGACAGGTGAGACGCCCGCCCAGCGCCCCCCACATCACAGTCTTTCACTGCTGACAACCCACAATGACCCCCTCATGTGGGAGAGCCTTTCTACTGACGAGCACCACAAGGCCATTCTCAGCGAGGTCATCATTCCCATTTTCCAGATGAGAAAGCCAAGGCTCAGAGAGGGGATGTGACCCCATCTTGCTATCTTCCGAGGACCCTCCCTAACCTGCCCCAGCCTGCTTGAATGTCCCCAGGCTCCCCGGACCGGCCAGCCCCTGGCACCCTAGGTAGCTGCCTGATGCCCGTTCTCTCTCCACCACCTGCTCAGGGGCAAGGGAAGATACCCCTTCCTTCTCCCACCTCGGCCTTTCTCTCATTCAATACGGTAGGAAATGGAAGGATTCTAAGCTTCCTCACACAGACCACCAGAAGCCATAACATGCCTCAAAATAACGGTAATGATGAGGAGGAGGACACCACCCTACGTCCATATCAGACCTGACAGTGTTATAATGCTCGTTATAACCCTCCGTGGTAGTTAACCTCACAACAAGCCTGTGAATTAGGCATTGTCAGTGCCACGGTCACCCAGAGGGCAGGCCATCCTCTCCCCCACCTCTAAAGGGCAGCAGAGGGTGGGGTGGGGGCTCCACGTTAGAGCAGCTCTGAGCAGATAAGCCACTTCCCCTGTTGCTGTTGCTTTGCGTGACAGATTCAGCCCTAGAAGAGACTTCCTGGGTGCCTGGCACCGCAGGGAGGGGAAGGAGGGGTCGCTGGCTATCTTCCCTCTCAGAGGAGAACAGGCTGGTAAATACTCATGGGCTCGCCAGGGCTGGAGACATCCCCCACCTTGAGGCTGGTCTTAGGACAAAGTAGAGAGTGCATGGAGCCCCATTTGCAGGACTGCTCTGCTGGGCACCTTGGGGCCAGGGGCTCTGGGTCTCAGAAGTGATAGGGTGGAGCTGGCCACTGACCTTCCAGGCCCCTTTTGGCTCTAACACCGCAAGGGTCTCTGACTCACCACGTTCAGATGGAAGTTCTCTTCAACCCAGGCCTTGGCCTCCTGGAACTCCTCCTGCAGCTCCATGAGGTAGAGGGTGTCAAGGGAGTCAATGATGGTGGCCCCGCTGAGGCCTCCTGTAGGCATAGAGATCGAAGGCATGACCCAGGCTCGTTCCTATCCTTTCCATCCCCAGCCACACAAGCCACCATCCCCAGGCCCCCTCTAAGTGCCTGGGCAGGCTCCGAGGCCAACGCTGGCCTAGGCACGATCCAGGGAGACTCCGCCAGTCTTCAAAGGGGAGTCCAAGAGCAAGTGTCCCCTCTTCTGCCCACCCCAGGCTGCGTCCTGGGCACTGGGCAGCGGACAGTGGGCAGCGGGCTGGGACACCAAGTTCACAGGCCGAACCGCTTCCCAGACCTTTGTCCATGCATATCCGCCTGCAAGTCAGTACCAGCCAGGTGCCCACCACTTTTCTGTGACATGGGGGAGGGGGCGAACCATCATTGGGTTTACACGGTCTTAACAAACATGCCAGTCCTCTGACTTTTCAATTCCATTCTTTATTTTATTCTAAGACCAAAAAAAAATAAATAAATAAAAATAAAAAATAAAGATGTTTATAAATATTTATCCAGGAGGTATTTATTGCAGTACCATGTACAATGGGGAAAAGTTGGGAAAAAACTCCAACTCCAACAATAGGGGATTAGTTATATGAATTGTGGCTCAAACATAAAATAGGACACGATGCAGCCGTCCCTGCAGGTGAGGTAGACCTGTGTTTATTGGGGAAATATCCATGGGATCTGTTAAGTTAAAAAATGTAGGCTGCAAAAAAAGAAAAGCAGCACAGGCTAATTTCTTTGTTGTATGCCAAATGTGGATGAGCCCGCACAGAACTAAGTCTACTGCCAGGATGTGATTCAATGGTTATCTCCAAGTGCTGGGATTACAGGTGCTTTTTGATTTCTTCAGCTCATGGATTATTTTTATAACCAGAAATGTATTTCCATTTGAAAAAAAAAAAAAGGAAAAAAAAAGTTTGGGCAAAGAAACCAAATAAATTGCACAAAGCAAAGATTCTGTGGCCGCTCTAGGACGGTGAGTACAGAAAGCAAGAGCTAGGAGACCTGGCCCCTGCTACTGGGCCTTAGACTCTTGTCCTGGGAGTAGAGGCAGAGATAACAGTGTAAAACAACACAGCATTCCACACGACAGACTGGGCAGGAGAGTGATGAGGAAGGCCTCCCCATGTGGTACAACCAGAGCCCGAGTGCAGAGTACTGTGAAGGAGGAAAGGAGGGAGTAAAAGATGTGCCTGGGGCCAGCAGGAGGGCTTCCTGGAAGAGGAGGCTGTTTCCCATCAACTCCTTAAAAATACAGGTAGCAGCAATTTCCTTTAGAGACCAGCACTTGGCTTAAGAGGACTGATTGTTCTTTCAGTGTCCTCCTTGCAGAGGCTCAAAAAGCCTTGAGAACCGTTACAGGCTCCACCTTCCCCCAGCGGGCTGTGCCCCTCCAGCATCCGAGGCATGAGCACAGGCTTTGCGGGCACACCTGCATTCAGAGCTGGCATTTCATCTCCTTAACTAGTGCTTCCCTAACTGCTCGCTTCTGATGACTTTGCAGGCAGAGACTCCTGAAACTCCAACCACCACCTCTCTAGGCCAGGCAAGGTCTGATAAAGGGCATAGCCTGGAAAAGGATAGGAGGGAGATCAGGAGAAATTGGGAGAAGGATAGGCTGGAGGTTTTAGAATCCACTTCCAGAAGCAGGCGCTTCCCAATTCAGAGGCAGGCATCCCAGGGTGGTTTCAGTATTGGGGTGAAAGTGAATTTCCAGAATGTCAACCCCTCCTACACTGAAGGATTGGCGGGAAAACACCCAAAGCCAAACAGGGTTGATCTTTCCTGGTTTGTGCTGTCTGCTTCCCCTGTGGGTGCCAAAGGCCGAACACGGTTCTCGGGAACATTTTGCCGTGAAGTAGAGCGGCAGTGAGGCCTGGGGACACTGGTGTACCACAGATGCCACAGACGCCGAGCTGCGCCCGGCCCCAGAGTGCCCGCCTGGTCCATGCTCTTGGCTCTGAAGCTTATACCACAGGGCCTCACACCTGATTTTTTAAGGGCCTGAAGGGATTTTTAAGATCCCACTGCCCTGCCCCTAAATTTCGTAGAGGACCCCTAGAGAGGGGTTGGGATACGCCTAGGATTAGACCAAAGGAGGAGAAGAACCCAAGTTCTCTCGTTTCCCTGTGAAAACAGTCGGATCTGATTGCTAACCATGCCCCTCCCCCCCAAGGGGCAGGAGACCGCTGTGACCGTGAAGGCTTAAAGAGAAGCCTAAGGCCAAGGGAGACGGCTCAGAGTATCTGATTTCTGAATCCTGCCCTGGGCTGCCTGGTGTTTTCACCCCACGGGCCCTCCTTCCCTGGGCTGAGCCTGAGCCCGGGGGCCCAAGCTGGTGACCAGCTCTCCTTCCCGAGTGCTCCAGAGGCACCGCTGAGAAGGCAGCTTGTGGAGGCAGCAAGGTTCCGCCCTGCTCTCAGGTTCCTGCACCTTCGCTCTGATGACCTCTCTCACCGGCCCACTCCTACCTCGCAGCCAGGCTGCGGGCCAGCAAGGCACTTACTGGAAAGCCTTTCATTCCAGGCCAGAGGTTACCCAGTGGCCAGGCTGGGCAAGAGAGAAGGCCCA
This sequence comes from Ursus americanus, assembly GCF_024610735.1. Taxonomy (NCBI): domain Eukaryota; kingdom Metazoa; phylum Chordata; class Mammalia; order Carnivora; family Ursidae; genus Ursus; species Ursus americanus. Next base: position 11,916,987 of record NC_142159.1, read on the forward strand.
ATCCCAAATTCAACTCTATCTGTACCTGCGGCCGGAGTGGGGTGGCTCCCCGGGGGCCAGTGGGGGGTGGGGTGGGACACACACAGCTATTCAGTGAGCAAGCACAGGGTGTCTAGGCACAGAGCCAAAGGGGGACAAAAAGTCAGGCAGCCAGCTTGGAAGCTCCACTGCGCTTGGCCCTGAGGCAGATTCCAGGTTGGCTCACTCTCCCACCTCCAGCTCTGAACCCTTGCTGTGCACCAAGGACCGCCCCGGCCCTTTCCTGCCGGGCAGGAGGCCATGAGGTGAGTTAAAAGGACAGTGCCCTGGGTTCAAACCCCAGCTTGAGCCAGCAACACATCTGCTCTCTGTGCCAAAGTTCTCATCTGTTAAGTGAGGTAAGACCCGTGGGCTAGGTAGGTACTGGGGAGCCACTGCAGGCTCCTGAGCTGGGATAAATGCATCACGTATGTGCCTGGTCTTTCTGATGAAGACACCTGTCTGTGCCTGGCCCAGAGTAAGTGCTTGATCAATCAGTTCATTGTTCTTAGTCCCGGGGTCCCATAGCTCATCTTGCAACACTGGCCCTTTCAGGGAGATGTGGTTTCAAATTCTGGTTCCATCACACACTAGCTGTGTGCCAAGGCGAGTCACTGTACCTTTCTGAGTCTCATGCTCCTCGTCTTCAAAATGAGGATGAGAGTAGGACCTACTTCATAAGGCTGCAGGGAGGGCTAAACGGGGCAGTGGATGGAAAGGAGCTGGCGCAGCGCTGGGGCCATGGGAGCTTAACCCAGCTGCATGGCCCTCCTTGCCCCCAACTGGCTCTGAGCAGCCCCTCCACAAAGTCTTCTGGGGTCACCCAGGCCTTGGGGTGCTCTTGTATCTCTGGCCCCTCCTGGGCCTACAAGGCAGTGTGGCATGAGACTACGGCTTGTAGAACCCTCGGCCCAACTGAAAAGTGTCACATGGGTCCCACCTATGTCTGCTGCTGAGGCCATTAACGCCCCTGATCTGGGTGTGCACCTAGCCTCTCAGGTCTTCCTACCTCCGGGACGTCTGCCCCTCCCCTCAGATTCACCCTGCACATTGCTGCCTGACCTGTCTTCCTACAACCAGATCCAACTGTGTCCCTCCTCAGCTCAGAAGCTGCAATGGCTTCCGAGGACCCGTGCAATGGGGGGGGGGGGGCAGGTGAAGCTTCTGGGTCGGACGCTGAAGGACCTGGCCAATCTCATCTCCCATCAAGCTGCACTTCCCTGACACGTGCCATACACTCCAGCCTCCATTCCTTTCTATGTGTGCTCTCCTCTACCAAGAAAGCCGTTCTGTGCATCTGGGCATACTCAAAGCCCACATGTTCTCAAAGGTCTGCCTCCCCCTGGCAGCCTTCCCTGATTCTACCCAGCTAACCCACTTCTGCTGAGAGAGCTCCCAATCATGCGCCTACCACTCCTGCCCTGCCTGCACTGTGGGGCTTGGCTCACCTCCTAACTAACCGTGAGCCCCTTGAGGTCAAGGGTCCCCACTGCCTCTCTGCCCCTCTTCTGCACCTTGTCTCCAAGCAGCCCCAAAGGCCAGAGCCCCCAACCCAAGTGGGCCACTCGCCATCCCCTGCGGCCTCTGCGTAGCCCCGACTTCCGTGACCCTTCTGCAGGCTGCTAGGAACTGCCTCCCCCACCCCACCGTCTCCTGGGCAATCTAGAGCCCCTCTGGTGCCTCCCTGCCCGGGAAGCCACTGAGATCACCACCCCGTGGTCTATATAAGGTTCTGCCCCCCCGACCTTCCTCTCCTGAGAAGTCTTCCCCAGCTCCTCCAGGCCCTCACTGTAGGCCCCTATTCTGTGCACCCCCATCTCCAGAACAATGCTGCCCCCCTCTCTTCACACCACAAAGGAATTGTCAATCTGAACGTCTGTAAGAGCGGGGCTCTGGTCTGCGTCAGACCGGTCTCCAGGCTCCAGGAACAACTCCCAGTGAAAGTGGGCAGGGGAAGGGCCGGGAGCAGGCCGGTCTGTCTCTGACAGCCACACTTACTCTCCCTGGCACCATGCTTGCTTGGGGCTGAACTTGGCCTTCAGGAAGCCACTCTTCCTCTTGCCTTTCTTCTAACCCTGTGACTGGGCCTGCCCAGTCCCCTCTGCGTGTCCCTCCTCTTCTCCAGACCTCTACGGACGGGCTCCGTTGTTGGGCCTTTTCTCGTCTCTGCCCTCCCTCATCCCCTTAGTGATTCAGCACCGCCCGCACGCTGAGGACTCCCAGATGTCCACTCCCAGCCAGGACCTGTCCTCGAACCCCAGCTTCCCCTATCCAGTAGCCCCCACTCCCATCACCACTGGGAGGTCACAGACAGCTCACATTTAACCCGCTCCTCCAAATCTGTTCCTCAACCACCGTGGTTAACGCCAAGCCCATCCTCCCAGGAGCTGTGCCCCAGCACTTGACTCAGTGTTTCTCTTCCCCACATGCCATTCCGCAGCAAATCCTGGTGCCTCTCGTCACAAGATTTCCAGACTCCACGCACTTCTCACCCCCTCTGTGCTCCCACCTTGGTCCAGCCACCTTCTTCTAAGAGCCTCCTAACTGGCCCCTGGGCTTCTCCCCTCGCGCCCCCCACCCTCCACACCTCCACCTATCTGTCCTCAACACGGCAGCCAGAAGGATCCTTTGAAAATGACAGTCCTAGCATGCTACTCCTCTTCTCAAAATCCTCCCGTGGCTCCCATTGGACTTGGAGGTCCTGTGATCTGGCCCTGGCTTCCTCTCGGCCTCGTCTCCCTCTCCCTCTCCCTCTCCCCCTCCCACTTCTCTTGCTCCCCTCTTGTTGCCTGCTGAGTCCCCCGAGACTGCTCCTGCTCCGTGTTAGGCCTTGGCAGTCCCTCTGCCACAACAGCACCCCCATCACTTCTCCCTCACCTCTTTGTTCTCAGCACCTTCATCCCAGGGACCTTACATGTGGGATCTGTTTGCCTGTGACTGTCTTCTCCTAAGGGAGCACAGGCTTCTGGAGGGCAGAGCGCTGTTTTGTTCACTGCTGTCCTCCACTGTCTAGAACACTTTCCAGCATTTGTGCATAAAGGGCCCCTCACCCTGGGTGGGGAGGGTTTGGAGCGGGCTGCGGCTCATTCACATTTTTCAGCGCCTGGCTGCAGTCTGTTCCAGGGGCGAGGCCGGATCGGCCGGGGTGGCTAAGTGTGTGGGCACCATCATCCTGTATGAAGCTGTTTGTCCTGCGTGGGTCAGTTTCTACAAGGAACTGGACCCCCGCTCCTGTTACCTCTTCCCCCTGGGGCTGCCTGGGCAGGAGCCCTGCCCTGCTGGACTGAGGTTTGTACCCCCTCTCCTGACTCTACCATATGAATGATGGTGAGGTTTTTATGTGATGTTATGTTAGCAAAGGGAAATGGGTCAGGCTGGGCAACATAAACTGCAGGAAGAACACTCAGAAAGAAAAAAAAAATCACCCAAAGCACAGCCTATTACCGCAGTATCCCCAGAGCCATACTCTAATGGTTGCCTTTAATTTGATGACATAATCCTCAGAGACTTTTCTTAGTCTGTAAAGAACCAACACAAGTGCGGCTGTGTGGCAAGCCTTATTCCCCAAACATGGCTGCCACAGTGTACCCCACCTCAGGAGAGGCACTCTTCCCACCGCTCCTCTCCTTGAACCTGGGTGGACCTTTGTGACTACCGGGAACAACAGACGAAACCAGAAGGGATGATGACGCGCTAGTTTCTAGACCCAGACCTTAAGAAACTGGCAATTCCCACCCCCTGTCTCTTGGAACGCTGGCGCCTGGAACCAGCCACCATACTGTGAGGAAGCACAAGGTGGCCCATAAGGAGAGAACACGTGTATGTTTTCTGACTGACAGCCCCCTTTTGAGCTCCCAGCCAACAGCCAGCATCAATTCCACACATGTGAATTAAAAAGCTTCCAGATGGCTCTAGCTGTGAAGCTCCCCTTCAAGCCTTTCCAGCTGAGGGCGCAAACACGGTGTTAAAGCGATAAGCTGTCCTCATTGTGCCCTTTCTGAATTCCTGACCCACTGAATCTCTGAGCATCATAAAATAATTGTTTAAAGCCACTAAGTTTTGGAGTAATTTGTTATGCAGGAGTAGCAACTGGAACGTTCTGTCGTGTGGGTTTTTAGGATGATTAAAGTGATATCCCCACTACCCCAAAGGGCATTGTTTAAAACCACACCATCTTGTATGACGAGGTCTTCTGGATGCACGAAATCCTTCCAGGGATCAGGAGCTCTGCACCTCTGTCAGGTCTGGGGCGGGGTTTTTTCCCTCCAGTAATAACATTTTTCTTGACTCTTCCCATGATGGCTATTTACACCAGGGTGCGTCCAGAGGATGTGCTTCCAGGCAAAGGTTTCTTGAGCCTCTGGAAGGACTAAAGATATTTTGTAGGAACTCTTCCTGGCACTCGACAGAATGCTCTTACTAGAGGTGAATCGATAAGAGATGGTCAGATCCGATGATGCTCCTGCCCTTTATGAAGCCCCAGAGCCCTGATCACATTCAAAGTCCCTGGGGCACCGTGTGCAGGGTGCCTGTGGTCCAGGCCTCGGCAGCCTCTCCCGCCGCTCTGCTGCTCTCTGTGTGGGTGATGCTCTATCCACATGATCTCACCAGGAGCTCCCCAAATGCTCTGGGGTGACCGCTGACATGGGTCCCTAGGCCCAGGATACCATCCTTTTCTGAGCTGGCTTCTTTGTCCTGGCCTGGGCTTGAGTGTTGAGCCTTCTCTCAGGAATTCCTGAGCCACCCAGCAGACCTGACTACTCCCTCCTGGGCCAGCCTGCCCTGCTCCACTGCAGTCACCCCGGTCACAACACTGCCCCCACCACACCATACACGCCTGTGAATCCCCAGGGCGGCGGCTGGATCTGACTCTTCCTGGTGGCCCGGCATCCACCCCCAGGCCAGGCACAGGGAAGGTGAGAACAGAGAGCTGTTGAACGAATGACCGGCTCGTGGAAACACTGACGGCGCTTTCTTGGAGACCCCCAAACACTTGACAAGGTCTCTTGGCCTCGGAGACAACACTCTACACAGCAGTGGCCAGCTATCCAAGGAAAACACTGTCGCAGGGACAAAATGGGTTGCCGCAGATGTCACGGCCCTGGTGGAACGAATGGCTTCCTCCAGCCTTCCCGGACAGATGCCACACTTTGCTGCCACAGCCGGCTGGAGAATGTTTGCTGTGGCCGGCGGCTGAATGAGGGTCAGTGCGCCCAGTGACCAGACGCGGTTCACTGAAGTGGTCTACTGGACAGGGCTCCTCACGGGAAAACAGGGTATGTTTTAAAAACGTTAATGTGGTATTTGTTTGTTTTTAAGTCAGAGGTGAGGGTGCTGTCTGAGCAGGAAACGTGTATTTTAAAACTCTCTCTGACATTGCTGGGGATCAAATTTGGAACTGCTTTTTATCTCAGAACGTCTCTGAGAGAAGAAAAGGCAGAGGGAGGAATTGAAGTCCAGGAAGCTACAGTGATATCCCCAAAGCCACACAGTGGGTCAGCAGCGCAGGGCAGAGCCGTAACCAGGCACCGCCTTCCAGACCATGCGATCTTGGAGGCTTGGTTCTTTCTAATCCTAGCTTAGTTCCTTCGCAGCTGTGTGGTCTTGGGCAACCAACTTGACCTCAGAAAAATGGATAATAAGGTCTTCTTTTTAGAAAGGTGTGGCCAATTCAGACAAATGTATACAAAGAGCATTCAGCAGGCATTCCATATAAGAGAATTTGATATACCCAGCACACCACACCTTAGGTTTAATGCGTGGGCCTGTTATCATAAGGCTCAGTTCCGGCACAGGAAGTCGCAGTGGGGCTGGCGAAGCTAGGATGCCTTGCAGATCCTTGGCCTCCTCGGCCACGCAAGAAAGAATAGCATGGCTTTCTTGCCAGGCAGGCAGGAGACATGAGCCCTCAGGAAGGCGGAATGAAGCCGAAAAGGCATTGTGGCATATTCCCAACACACATCTTGCCTCACTGGGGGGAAAAGAAAAGCAGAGTCTTCTGCTGCTCACCGTAAGAGAGATTAAAGTCCAGCTGCAGCCCCGGACACCTCCCGCGTCCCTCCATACACTTTCTACCTGGCTTTTACCTGTAAGTTGGAGCATTGCTCAGTACCTCCCTCTACCTCCATGGGAGAAGCAAACATCTCCGGCCCATTGGTCGTGTTCATGTAATTTGCTTTGGCTTCATGGTGGGTGGGGATTAAACTGTGCCCTTGATTTTAGGTTTGGCTGTGAGACTTGCCCATGGGATGAGTGGATATGACTTGAATGGAAGTTTGAAATAAGCCTGCCTGGTTGGGCTTGTCCTCCTGCGCTCCCCCCTTTCACCGTGAGAAGAACGAATCTCAAACAACCACCGGTCCAAGAACGGTGAGAGATAGGTGGAGCAGACTGAACCCAGCTGAGCACAGCCTAGATAAAATAAAATAAACTCTGGCCTATCTGCAACCACACGAACAAGAAATAAATGCTCGTTGTTGTCGGCCACTTGTTGTGGAATCATTTGTCCCGCAGCTTTATTTTGGAAGAGGCTGACTGATACAATGCCCTTCCACCCTTATTTCTTACTAGTCTTTTTATGTTCTTCACACTCCAGCCAGACTACTGATTCTCTGGTCCCTTCTTCCTAGGCTTCCAGCCCATTACTCAAGCTGTTACCTCTGCTTGGAATGCCCTCCTCTCACCCCAAATATCTCTACATATCTCTCAATCCAATGGCTACTTTAAGTCTTAGAAAAAATGCTGCTGCTTCCAGGAAGACATCCCTGATTCCCCCGACCTGGACCGAGGGTCTTCCTCCTCTGAACTCTTCTAATAAAAGAATTTCTTTCCACTTTCAGTACGGTAATCTGTGTCCTTTTCTCCAGTCCATCGCGGGCAGTGGGTGTCTTCGGGGCTGAATGTAATCTAAGCTGCAACTGGCCCTGCACAGTCAAGGCATCTCTGGGATTTGCTGAACGAAGGAACGGATGCCGTCCTCCCACTGCCTCGTTCCCAGGTGAGGAACCCTCCCTGACAGCCCGCTCCCCTTGCCCGAGGCCGTTCCTGTGTGGTGTGAGGCGCTGGGGGCCACAGACCAACCCCACCACACCCTGAGGTCTTGGCCAAGGGCTGGCACTCCACAAAGGTTTGCTTGTGGAATGTGGAGTCCTCCTCAACGCCAACCACCAACCCCTTCCTCATCAGAGGTTAACAGAAGTAACCACAGTGAGCACAGCTGGGAGCTGGCTTCGTGCCAGGCGCCATGCCTAGGTTTCACATGTAGCTTTTTTACTGTGACAACTCTGTTATTGTCCCTCCTTTACACATGAAGATTGAGGCTTCAAGGAATTAAACTGCTCGCTCAAGATTTATTTCTTCACCCCAAAACACATTTCTGAGGGCGCAGGACGTGCCTGGTGCTGAAGCACGAGGGGGAGTGGACAGTCTCAGTCCCCACCCTCAAAGAGCTGCAGGTCTGGGAGGGCGGCAGAGAATGCCGCCAACCAGGTATCTATCACACAGACAACATCTAGGTACAAAGTCATGCACGTGATAAAGGAAGAGAGAGCAGGATCCGAGGCCAGGAGAGGGGTGGCATTCGAGCGGAGGTCTGAAGGAAGCACAGGACGAAAGAGGGGGTGGCGGTAAACCAGGCAAAATGCACAGCCCAGAGAAGAGCCTGATGTGCGGGAAGTCTTGACATGTTTGTGGAGCAGAGAGGAGGTCGCAGGCAGTGGGGAAGAAGGGCGGTAGTGGGAGCGAGGGGGTGGGGCCGGGCTGCACAGCCCTAAGGACTCAGGGAGAAGCCTGGATGGTTTAGGGACCCGATCCTCTGGCTGCTGTGTGAAGAGTGGCTGGGAGGGGTACCCAGTGGGGGCCCCACGTGGAGTAATTCAGGGAGCTATCCCTCTTGGTGTGTGCCTACTAGTCACTTGTGGGTGGACGGAGAGTGGCAGGGAGCACCTGGGCCCATGCTCTGAGACTGCCTGAGGGCCACTGGTGATGCCCCCAAGCTGGGGGGCAGCTGTTCACCAGTCCAGGAACAAGAAGAATTAACCCTGAGCACAGGGCAAGGTCGGCCAGTTGCCTCACCTCAGCCTATCAGAGGAGCCTCCAGCTGTCCTCCCAGGCCCACAGGCACAGGGTCACAATGCCATCTTGGATATATGTCGTGGCCACACAGAGCTATGCATTGATCGTGGCAAACACAGCCTGTGGACCAGAGCCAGGAGACACAGATGCGTGGCTCTGATAACAAGATGAATGATGATTTTTGGAAAGGGGAAAAGAAAGGAAATCAAAGAGGCCCTATTCACCCCAAGAAACAGACACATGGCAGAGGCAGTGCCGGGAGAGCTTGGTACGGCGCTATGCCCCCGGGCAGCATCCTGACACTTGCTAGGATGGCCGAGCTGCAGGGAATGGGCTAGAAGAAAGAGGCAAGCTTGGAGCCACACTTACTAGCTGCCTCAGTTTCCTCATCTGTACTCTGCCTTGCAGAACCATGCTGGGGGTGAGCGGTCACACCCGGTGTGTAAAACAGTGGATGTGCAGCTGCCCACATGGACCTCAGCAGAGACAAATCAACAGCCAGCAGCCTGTGTGGAGGGGGCCACTGAGCCGCCGAGCACCCCCGGGCAGCACCTCCTTTATGCCTCCAACAACTCTATGAGGAGGGTCAATTCATGTCCCTGTTCCACAGATGGGGAAGCTGATGCTTCGAGTGGTCATGAACATTTCCCGAGGCTGATGAAGGGTGGAATCAGGATTCCACTCGGGCCGTCTGCTACAGAGACTCTGCATTTCATTGCTGTGCCACCACGGCTAGACTCAGAGGGTCTGAGAGGATCCCAGGGAGGTGCCCACAGCCACAAGACTCCCAGGCCCCCTTCTTGCCTGTGGGCTGGAGCAATGCCCTTGGGGTGCAGGCACTCCCCATGTGCGAAGAGCTGGGTGCCTCCCCCTGCAGGAGCCCTGCCATGCACACAGACCAGCCTGGCCCCCCTTCCTCCACAAAGCCTTCTCAGATCCCCTCTAGTGCTGATGCTTCCTCCCTGCCCCATTTTGGGTCCCACCGCTAATCACTTGGCCCAGGCTGACTCATAGGCGCATGTGTGTTGGTCTGTCTCTCTGACGGGCCAAGCTTCAGAAGGCAGAGACCCTGACCATCTTCATCTCCGGAGTCATCAAAGGGCCTAGGTAATACCGGGCACACTGGAGGTTCTGAGTAAATATGTACTGAGTCAACCTGGAGAGCTGAGAAGGAGCCAGAGGCCACACCAGGTGGCCCTCGCCCCTCGAGCCCTTGATGGGCCCACCTGATTCACTCCCAGCATCCAGGAAGAGGACGGGACTGACTCGCCCCACTCTACTGACCAGGGACCTTCCCTTTCTTCGGTCCGTTGGCTCCCCCTGGAACTTAATAGAAGCCACACTGCTGCCCCCTCTCCTTTACTGAAAAGATACTTGTGCACATTTTACACAGAAAGTAACGCAGACTTCACCCTGCCAGACTTATGTACGTTACCCACGTAACAGGTGAGGGGGACAGATTTGTACTTCCTACAAAGGATGGGGCGAGGAAATTATTTTGGAGTCAGGCAGGCATAGAGTCAAACCTTACCTTGGCTCTTCCTGGCTGTGTGACCTCTGGTTAGCTACTTCACCCATGTGAGCCTCAACATCCTCATCTGTGAAATGGGGATAACGTCAGATAACACCCATCACTAGAGAGACTGGCATTAGTAGATGTACAGTGAGATCCTTTTTCTTTTTTTTAAATATAAATGGGCTGCAGGGGGTGCCTGTGAGTCACCTTTCATTTGATTACATTTGGTGTTTTTAGAGGCAGTAGCGATAGTGGAAAAAGCACAGGCTGCTGGCCAAAATGTTCGAGCCTTGGTTCTGTATATGACCAGCTGTGTGGCCATAATCAAGTTACTCAACCTCTCTGAGCTGTGAGTCTACATCTGTCAAAAGGGACTGATAAGACCCCCCTTGAAGGTGTGGGCAGCTTGGATAAGGCATAGAGTCTGGCAGGAAGGGGGAGCAGGAGGTGGAAGGTCTGTGCATGGGCTGAGCAGGGAGAGGCCCCTCACCCACTTGCCCATACCCACCCACTCCGCATGCCTGATATGACAACCCCGAGCATGCTTCCCTGGGTAAAAACTGCCTCTGTTTTGGATCTTTGGGCCAAAGCAATTCACAAATGCAGCAAATATGCCAAGCCCAAAAGACAGCTCTCCCTGCTTCAGAGAAAACACACAGTTCAATTTCCTAAAGATCGAACCCCAGGAGCCCTTCAAGGCTTTCCCTGAAGACAGCTGTTCTCGGAACTCGGGAGGCGCCACCCTCGTGCGACTGAACAATTAAAGCCCCGAGTATTTGTCATTCTCAGCAAAGGTTTGTGAGGAAGACCGAGAAAATGGAAAAAAATCTGATTTCAGCGGCACGGTTTTCAGAAATATATGGTAATCCATTTTTGTCAAACCACAGAAGGCACAGCTCAAATCATTAAAAAGCCATCGTACTTAATCATGCAAAGAGAAGGCTGGTCTATGCCTCTCAGATCATTTTCAAATGGTTTCAGGTTAACTTTCAAAAACTGACAGGCAAGCAGGGAGGGGATTATGACAGACGATAACTTGAAGAATTTCTGGTTCTGCTTCTCAGCGGAGGGCAAGGGATTTATTTGAGAGAAAATCGCCACCCAGACCTTGGCATGGCGGTGGTGGGGACAGTGGTGAGGGAGATTCCAGCATGGATCAGCCATGACTTCTCCCCACAGGGAGTCTGCAGCCGCTTTCTCATAAAGACAGCACATTCAAGGCAAACTAGTAAGTAAATGAATACTACTGATGTATTGTGACAGGTGCTAATAAAAGGCAGGAGGTTAGCCAGTGGTTGTCTCAGCTGTGAGCACATACCTGGCTTTGGAACCTGTCTGCCACTCACTGGCTGTGTGACCTCCCACGAGCTCCTGTCTCTCTCCGAGATTCAGCTCCCCCTCTATAAAATGGGATGCCCATCTCAGAGGCTTGGCAGGAGTGAAGGAGTTAATTCCTATAAAGCCTTTTGTACAGTGCCTGGTACACAGTAAACTGTCAGTCGAAGCAGGCTAAGCAGCTCACTGCTGAGGGGGGCCTCATAGACAACCTCTGATTTGGATCAGGAAGGATGAGCAGAAGTCTGCAGGGTGAAGAACTGGAGGAAAGACACCCAGATGCAGGGCACAGCACGTGCAAAGGCCCCACAGTAAGAGGCTGGTCAGGGAGGAGCACAGCGTCTGTGGGAGGAGGGGTAAGGAGGGGAGAATGCTGCAGGCTGGCATTCACAGACCAGACTAAAGGGTTTGGACTCTGTCGAGAGGGCTGCGGGGAGCCACGGAGCTGTGTCAGCAGCGCAGGCCCTCGGCAGCTGTGTGGATTAGACTCTAACTGAGGGGCCATGAGGAGGCCGTGGAAAAGCCTGGGACAGCGTGTGGTCCAGGCTCCTCACAGGGTCAGGAACATCCTACAAGACGTCTTCTTCTAGGTCTCAGCTCACATTGGGTACTTGTTGACCTCTAAGTGACCACCCCTCATCAAACTCTGATCCAGTGTCCCCAACCTCTGTTCCAGGAAAACACTGTGTCCTAGGCCTAGCAAAGATCACACTCCCCTTTGTTGGGGCAGAGCCATCATGGGAAAACTGCAGCCCGGTCAGGAACTGTATGTCCCACCCCTTTGCATTTAGGTGGGGCCCTGTGACCAAGTTCTGGCCAATGGAATGTGGACATAAAGTACATACACCACTCTGAGGCCGATCCAGCTGTGGGTGCTCCAAGGCCAAGGTAACCTTGGGAGTCATAATCTGAAGATGATGGAGCCTCCATCACCTTGGGTCCCTGAGTGACCACAAGGAACAGAGTCCCCCCCCATCAGTTTGACTTTACATGAGAAAGAAAGAAATGTCTGTTGTCTCAATCCATTGAGCTGGGTTCATCTGTTATAGCAGCTAGTGTTACTTTAAATAAATATACCCACTCAATGGAAGACCTTGGGTATGTTACTTTGCCTCTCTGAGCCTCAGTTTCTCTCATGCAGACTGGTATGAAGGTCCAATAAGATGACAAATATGAGTGCTGCTTTGCAAGCAAGGAAGTACTAGAGAGGTGCCATTCATTGCTGGTGTTCCTGGCTTCCATCTCTCCGAGAGCCTGAAGGAGAGCGGACTTGCACAGACCCTGCTAAGGCAGGAGAAATGCAGCCGGGCTTGGAGAAGCTCTAGGCAAGGGGTCAAGGTCCACCAGCAGATCCTGACCTCACTCCACATTTTAGTTCTGTCCCTCAACAGAGATGATCCCCAAATAGCTGAGACCCCGGGGGGACGGGCTGGCGCCTGGCTTCCATCTCCTGGCAGCTCCCCTGGGAAGGAGTCAGCCCAGACTTCTGATGACTTGTTCCAGCCTCTCGCAACTCATTAGCAGGAAATTGCATGCCCTGCCAAGAAGACACACGCCTGATTTTTCAGACATGTCAGGTAGATGCTGTTATCAAAACCTTATCATGTCTCTGCACAGCCCCCACATTCGCCTGCTCTGGTGTCCTCCTGCCAGACTCTGCTCAGGACACACGCCTGCTGCCTTTGAAGATCTGAGAACCTTGTGTGGCTGAGAGTTCTATCAGCCAGTCTGGCTGGGACCCAAGGCTCAGGATGGAAGCCTGCAATCGGTGGCTGAGGCACCCCCTGCACCCCGCTCCGAAGCAGTACTGCACTCACAACCCAGGACTGACGCTGAGACCCGCAGGAAGACAGGAGAAAGGCCTAAGCAATATGTGATGAGCTGGATCTGGCCATCCCCAACTTCAACAGGACCCTGGTTATTACATGTCCTGTAATAACAGGGGGCCTCCTCTCCCACAGCCTGGGGGCACGGGTAGGGAATCCCCTCCCCTAGCCTCCAGGGCCTGGAGTCAGGGGCCCTGCTGCCTGTTCTCAGGCAAGGGCGGGCGGGTGCAGACCAGACTTTCTCCCACTGGCCCTCGCCAGCTCTGGCTGGGGGCTCTGAGGAGCTCTCAAATCACCTGATGGAGTAAAGACCCTTCACGCCCTGGACTGAGCTCTCTGGAGACAGAGAAGAAACAAGAAGGACAAAAAGCATCCGTTTCCAAACTCTTTCCGCACACAGCAATGCACCTGTTTGATCCTTAGACCTCAGGGGTGCCGTCACCCCTGTGTCACTGAGGAGGAAACTGAGGCTCATGGAGATTAACAACTGGCGCCCGAGGACTCAGGTAGTCCCCTAGGCAGCAGTCTGTGCTGGGTCCTGCAGCCCCCACCACAGTCACGGCCACCCGTTCAGCACGCCCTGCATGCCAGGCGCTACCCCGAGCATTGCATTCAGCTCCACGGCTCGGGGGGCTATGCTATGTCCATCGCCAGAGGACGAGGCTGAGGCTTAGTGAGGTTGAGCAACTTGTCCGAGGTCACACAGCAAGGAAGTTGGAACCACAGCCTCCGTGCCTACAGTGTTGGTGCTCTCTCCTACACCAGCTGTCTCCCCAGGGCGAAGGCTCCCCCCTGGGAAGGCAGGGAAAGAGGCTGCAAGGTCCTATCAAGCAACAAAGCAAGATAGACAATTGCACCCACGTCGGTCACCATTCCGTTGCACACACGAGTGCGCGTGGATCCGATGGGGCGGTAGACAGTGGGCGTGTGCCTCCGAGTGAGGTGCGACCTGGCCACTTCTGTTAGCTCACGGTCTCCCTGGGCTGAATTCTTCTCCGTACGGATGGCTGAGGGTTAAGGTAAATAGGAACCAGGTAGGTGCAGGTGTGGTGGCTCAACCTTTTCTTGGCCCTGGTGGCAGAGGGTCCTCCCGCCCCTTCTTCTGGTGCAGGAGCCACCTGGCAGGGAACCTCTCCACCTCCCCACATTCCAGACACGCTTCCCTCTCGGGCAGAGATCCAAGCAAACCGGTGACCACTGATGTGAGCACTTAGCGCTTTTGAAAAAATCGAGAGTCACAGGAGGGGGCCTGAAGCAGCAGTTACAGCCCAAGCAGCGTTAAGAAGGCCCCCGTGTCTGCAGTGCCCCCATCGTAGACGCTTAGGCCAAGCAGCTGGCCTCCAATTGCTCTCTAAAAGGCCCTTGGTGGACCTGGTCCTGCCCACCTGGGTGGCTCATTACCCACGTTTCATTTCATGTACAGTCCTACTCAGTTCCATGTGCCAGACCAGCAAGCCTTTGCCCGGGCTGGGCCTTCTGTCCAGAATGCCCTCCCTTCCCCTGCCCTCCTCTTAAGCTCTAGAATGCACATCTGTGGTTCTCAATCGCCCTGAATCCATCCCTCAGGTTTCAGATCATTCAGAGCCTCCCTCAAAAGGCATATCCTAAACTTCTATTAAAACAAACACTTTAGGGGCGCCTGGGTGGCTCAGTCGTTAAGGATCTGCCTTCGGCTCAGGGCGTGATCCCAGGGTCCTGGGATCGAGCCCCGCATCGGGCTCCCTGCTCTGCTGGGAGCCTGCTTCTTCCTCTCCCACTCCCCCTGCTGTGTTCCCTCTCTCACTGGCTGTCTCTCTCTCTGTCGAATAAATTTTTTAAAAAATCTTTAAAAAAAACCAAACAAAACACTTTAGGAGAATCCTAGTACTCCTGGCAGGGAGAGAGGAACTGAAAAGTGAAATGGCCCAAGGACGCACCCCACACCTGTGCTCTCAGAGGCCTCAGCATGGCCTGGGAGCCCCTTGGCAGCCTTGTTCTATTTGCCTCTGCACGCACTCCTGGCTCTCACACTGGCACGCCCTTGCACACACTGTGCCTTCCTCCTAGAATGCCAGGTTCCTCTTCTCGGCCTTCCAGGCTCAGCTCAATGTTACCGGCTCTAGCAAGCTCCAGAGGTGGAACCAGGGGCTCCTTCCTTTGTGTTCCCCACACTCTGCATATCACAATCATGTGTAGGCCCTTCCCCCCACACTCTCTGGGGACAGGGGACACGGCCAGCTCACCTTTGCATCTCTAGCAGTAGCCTGGAACTGGCCTAGAAATGCCGAATGAAAGAATGAATGAATGAGTGAGCCTCTTTTGCTACGATCCCAAGATGCCTAATGTGTAACGTCCTGTGGGCCTCCCCTCTGCAGTCACAAGAGGTGCAGACTGTGCTCTTTGTCTTCACACCACAGTGGTATTGACCAGAGTTGGGTTTTAATGGTGCTTTGACAAAAGGCAGCGCCCATGTTCATTTTCCTTGGCTAATTACATTTCCCGATTGAAACGCTTATCTCTGGGTTGGTGTTAAAGACATAATCAGTTTCCAGAATGGATTAAAAAGAGGTGAGAAGCAAGAAAATAATTAAGACAACTTCTGATTGAATCAAATAATTAAGCAGATTAAATCGGTTGCCTGTGATCTAGAGCCCCAGCCTG
The DNA here is from genome assembly GCF_024610735.1 of Ursus americanus. Classification (NCBI taxonomy): domain Eukaryota; kingdom Metazoa; phylum Chordata; class Mammalia; order Carnivora; family Ursidae; genus Ursus; species Ursus americanus. Next base: position 11,932,395 of record NC_142159.1, read on the forward strand.
TGCCTGGGGAGTACATTTCTCTATCGGAGAGATCATTTCTGATTGTTTTAGAGACGGAGAGCACCGCTCCCAAGTAGTAAGCAAAGGAATGACTCTGTCAACTGAATACAGATCAGGGTGGCAGGACCCCAGGGTCCGGGTTTAGGCAATGCACTCTGGGTTTGGTAGAAGAAAACTTGAGGGTGGGGGCACTCTGCTCCAGAGCCACGCCTAGACACCCGTGGGGGAGAGGCTGCTCAGTGGCCCCAGCTCCTCAGCCCTCCCTGTGTCCGTGCCCTTCGCCACTCTGAGCATGGGGTGTCTGACCCTCTCCTTTTACTCTGGGCTCGGCCATGCAACTAAGTTTAACCAATGACAGCAAACAGGATGTGAGCAGAGGCTTGAAAAACACTTGCACGTTTTCCCTTGCTTTCCTGCCCCTTTGCCATTGCCATGAGAATATTCCTGGACTAGCCTGCTGAAAATGGAAGACACATGGAGCAGAGCTGAGTCACCCAGTTGTCCCAGGCAAGGGTCTCCTAGATCAGCCCATACTCGGCCACCCCCAGACACGAGGGTGAGCCCATTCGAGATCAGCAGTCAGTCACTGAGCTGACTCAGCCAGGAGCAGCTGAACCCTGAAGACTCTCGTGCTAACTAAACGCTTTTTGTCGCATGCCGGTGAGGTCTGCGGGTGTTTGCTAGGCCGCATCACTGTGGCAAAACACAACCGGTACAGCGGGTGACGCCGAGGCCCAGGGAGCCACACAATTAGAAGTGCAAGAGATTGTGGTGACAGATAGCGGGCTGGGTATATGCATTAACGTCTGTTTCTCCCCCTGAAACTCCACTAAAACAACAGTGTGAGAATTATCCTTTAAAAGGCATCAATCCACAAGGACAAAGCAAATAGGAAAAGACAACAGCAACAAAGTTTTGGCAGCTGGAGAGGAGACAGGTGTGTATCACTGACTTAGCGAAGCCAAGAAAGCAAAATGGAAGCCCTGATGCCGAGAGCAAACACGCACCAGGTCTCCATCAGCAACTCCAATGGCTCTGGAACTGGCGACAACACCAGGCATCTCTGGAAGTGGAATAATAGGAGGATTTGTGTAAAGTCAGCTTAAAGGCAGTAAGACCCCTAGATTTCCTCCCTACCCCTCCTCAGCCAAGAACACGTCTCCTCCTCACTCCAGCAGAAGACTACAGCTTGAATCATGAGAGGAAGTAAGACAGAGGTCCTCTGGACTGTGGGATCCCTGGAAAAGGCACAGAGACTCATCCTGAGAGCATGAGGGTTAAGTGAAGGTTTCTGGACTATCCCAACTTGTCCCCCAGCCCTCCTCCCCACCCGACTCTCAGCAAGCTGGAGCCAGGAGTTCACCCTCTAGGAGGTGAATGGAAACATCCTCTCTGCAGAATCTGACCAGCCCTAGAAAGCAAGAACCTATATCAAGAAGTCTGCTGTCAGATTGCCCTACAGTGAGGTATCAGCTAATAAAGCCCAGTCACCACCCTGGAGCTCCAGCCATCCTGTTCTCTGCCCCACATTTAACACGAGCACACAACCAAGGAAAAACTGACATGTGAGCTAGACACACCTGCGTATACACACACACAGGAAAAGTAAATTCAGAGGACACGGAGGCTCCGCAGGAGGAAGGAAACGACACAGAATAATATCCTCAGAGGGACATACTGCATCCATGAAATAAGAAAGGGATACTCAAAATAGAACATTCACAAAATAAAACAGAATTCTTAGAAATAATACAGTTTGACAGTAGAAATAAGAAACTCAATAGAAGAGTTGGAATATAAATTTGAGGAAATTTCCCAGAGTGGAACCAAAAAACATTTTTTAAGTGGTAGAGGGGGAAAGAGAGAGAAAATAGAAGAGAAATAAGAAATTTAGAGGACCAACTCAGGAAATCTAAAGTCCAAACTACAGGAATTTCAGAAATGGAGAAAATGGAGGGAAGAAAATAATCAAAAAAACAATTCAAGAAAACTTTCCAGAACCAAAGGACATAGGGTTGCATACTGAGAGGGTCCACTGAGTTCCCAGCACAGTGGCTAAAAAGAGATTCACACTAAGACACGTCACCATGAAATTTCAAAACATCGTCAACATATAAGCTTCCAGAGGAAATACACATACAAGCAATCAGGTGTCAGAATGGCATCAGGCTTCTCATCAGGAATGCTGGAAGCTAGAAACAATGCACCAATTTCAAAATTCTGAGTAAAAATGACTTTTATCTTACAATTCTTAATCTAGCCCATTAGCAATGAAGCATGAGAGTAGAATACAGAGATTTTCTGATTTTAAAGTTTCAAATATTTTACCCCCTCAATTCTCCCCATTGCACTCTTTTCCAGGAAACTACTGGATGGTGTAAACCAAGAAAGAGAAAGATAAGGGATCTGGAAAATTGGGGCTTTGAAACAAGAGGGACTCACTGCTAATATCCTACTTAATAGTGAAAGGCTGAAAGCTTCCCCCCTAAGATCAGGAACAAACAAGGACATCTACTTCTACTTAACATTGTGCTGAAAATTCTAGACAGGGCAGTTAGGCAAGAGAGAGAAACAAAAGGCATCCACATTGGAAAGGAAGGAGTAAAACTATCTGTTTGCAGAAGACATAATCCTTTTGTTTGTTTTTTTAAATTTCAGTTTATTAACATATAGAGTATTATTGGTTTTAGAGATAGAGTTCAGCGATTCATCAGTCTTATATAATACCCAGGGCTCATTACATCACGTGCCCTCCTTAATGGCCATCCCCCAGCCACCCCATCCCCTCACCTCCCTCCCCTCCAGCCACCCTCAGTTTGTTTCCTATGATTAAGAGTCTCTTATGGTTTGTCTCCACAGAGGATATAATCTTATACATAAAAAATCCTAAGGAACTGGGGCACCTGGATGGCACAGTCAGTTAAGAGTCTGACTCTTGGGGGCGCCTGGGTGGCTCAGTCGTTAAGCGTGAGCATTTGGCTCAGGGCGTGATCCCGGAGTCCTGGGATCGAGCCCCACATCAGGCTCCTTTGCTGGGAACCTGCTTCTTCCTCTCCCACTCCCCCTGCTTGTGTTCCCTCTCTCGCTGGCTGTCTCTCTCTGTGTCAAATAAATAAATAAAATCTTTAAAAAAAAAAAAAAAAGAATCTGACTCTTGGTTTCTGCTTAGGTTGAGATATCAGGGTGGTGAGATTAAGCCCTGTGTTGGGCTCTGCACTCATTATGGAGTCTGCTTGGGACTGTCTCTCCCTCTCCCCTTGCCCCTCCCCCCTCAAATACATAAATAAATCTTTAAAAAACAATCCTAAGGAATTTTAAAATCCTAAAAATTAGGGGCACCTGGGTGGCTCAGTCGTTGGATGCCTGCCTTCAGTTCAGGTCTTGATTCCAGGGTCCTGGGATAGAGCCCCGCTTCAAGCCCCACATCGGGCTCCCTGCTCAGTGGGAAGCCTGCTTCTCCTTCTCCCACTCCCCCTGCCTGTGCTTCCTCTCTCACTGTGTCTGTCTCTCTGTCAAATAAATAAATAAAATCTTAATATTTTTTTTACTTGTTGATTTATTTTTTTATAATAATATTTTTTTATTATATTATGTTAGTCACCATACAGTACATCCCTGGTTTTTGACGCAAAGTTCAATGATTCATTAGTTGCGTATAACACCCAGTGCACCATGCAATATGTGCCCTCCTTACTAAAATCTTTAAAAAAATTTTTTAAATTCTAAAAATTAAAAAATCCTAAAACACCGAAATTTAGAAAACACTGTTGAAAGAAATTAAAGAAGATCTAAATAAATGGAAAGATGTTCCATATTTGTGGACTAGAAGACTTTAATATGTCAAGATGGCAATACTCTCCAAATTAATTCAGTGTAATGCCTATCAAAATCCCAGCTGGCTTTTTTTGTGGCAGTTGACAAGCTGATCTTAAAACTCATACGGAAGTACAAGCACTCATACAAGGAACAGCCAAACAATAGCCCAAACAATCTTGAACAAGAAGAACAAAGTTGGAAGACTCACACTTCCTGTTTTAAAAACTACAAAGCTGTAATAATCAAGACAGTGTGATACTGGCATAAGGACAGGCGTGGAGATCAATGGAACAGAGCTGACAGTCCAGAAATAAAATCTTACATTACGGTCAACTGCCTTTTGACAAGGGTGCTAACACCACTCGATGGAGAAAGAATCGCCTTTTCAACAAATACTGCTGGGACAACTAGCTATCCACACATAAAAGAATGAAGTTGGACTCCTACCTCACACCATACACATCAAGCAACTCAAAATAGATCACAGTTCTAAAATAAGGGCTAAAACGGAAACACTTTTAGAAGAAAACACAGGAGTTCATGACCTTGGGTTAGGCAATGGTTTCTCAGATATGACACCTCAAAAGTACAAGTAACCAAAGAAAAAATAGAGAATTGGACTACAACCAATTTAAAACTTGTGTTGAAAACGAGACCATCAAGGGGCACCTGGGTGGCTCAGTCCATTAAGCATCTGCCTTTGGCTCAGGTCGTGATCCCAGGGTCCTGGGATCCAGCCTTGCATTGGGTTCCCTGCTTAAAGGGGAGCCTGCTTCTCCCTCTCCTCCCCGCTTGTGCTCTCTCTCGCCTTCTCAGTCGCTATCTCGGTCTCTCTTTCACTCAAATCAATAAATAAAATCTAAAAAAAAAAAAAAAGATAACTATACCATCAAGAAAGTGAAAGACAGGGGGGCGTCTGGGTGGCACAGCGGTTAAGCGTCTGCCTTCGGCTCAGGGCGTGATCCCCGCATTGTGGGATCGAGCCCCACATCAGGCTCTTCCGCTATGAGCCTGCTTCTTCCTCTCTCACTCCCCCTGCTTGTGTTCCCTCTCTCGCTGGCTATCTCTATCTCTGTCAAATAAATAAATTTAAAAAAATCTTAAAAAAAAAAAAAAAAGAAAGTGAAAGACAATCCACAAATTGGAAGGAAATGTTTGCAAACTATATATCCAAAAGGGACCGGTATCAGGAATATAGAAAGAACTCTTACAACTCAACAATAAAAAAGATAAATTACCCAATTAAAATATGGGCAAAGGATTTGAATACATATCTCTTCAACAAGATAAACACACTTGATCAATAAACACGCAAAAAGATGCTCAACCTCATCAGGTAGCAGGGGAATACAAATCAAAACCACGATGAGATCACTTCATTCCTACTAGGATCACTGTAATAAAAAGGATGATAGACTATCACAGGTATTGGCCAGGACGGGAGAAGTCGTAACCCTCACACACTGCTGGTGGCCATGTAAAATGGTGCAGGGTCCTTAGAAAACAATCTGGCAGTTTCTCAAAAAGTTCAACAAAGAGGCCTCCCATGACCCAGCAATTCCATTCCTGGGCATACACACCCAAAAGAAAGAAAAGCACTGGTTGACGCAAAAATTTGTACGTGAATGTTCACAGCAGCATTATTCATAGCAGCCAAAAGGTGGAAACAACCCAAATGTCCATCAGCCGATGAATGCAAACATAAAACGCAGTGTGTCCTTCATGAAATATTACTCAGCAATGAAGAGAAAGCGATACATGCTACTACACAGATGAACCTTGAAACAGGACGCTCAGTGTAAGAAGCCAGATGCAAAGGACCCCAGACTGTGTGGTCCCATGTTCATGAGATGTTCAGAAAAGGCAAATGTACAGAGACAGAGAGTAAACGGGTAGTTGCCTGTGGCCGGGGGTGGGAATGGGCACAAGGTTTCTTTCTAGGTGCTGAAAATGTAAAATCAGATTGTGGTGCTGTGATACAGCTCTGTAAATATACTAAAATTCGCGGAATTGCACACCTAAAAATGGGTGAATTTTATGACATGTAGCTTACATGTCAACATGAACTATTAAAAAATAAAACCACGAGAGGCCACAAGATCCACAGAGAAGAGCCGCCGTGTAACAGGCCTGGGGGTCAAGTCTCCAGAACGGAGCAGATCAGAGGCTCAAAGAGAGACCTTCAAGAGGAAGAACTCGATGCCGCACCTGATGCCCTCGAACACGCGGAGAGGAATCTGCAGCAGGGAGGACGCGGAGATGCGGTGGTAACGGTAACAAACTCAGCAGCAAACAAGTGGGACAATTACAAACTGCAGGAACACAGTTATGTAGGAAAGAGAAGAAAGTCATGCCGTATCAGGATTGGCCATGCAGAGCTGCCATGATGTTAAACACCAAATAATTGATAGTTTGTTAATATTCGGTAAAAGAAGGAATGGAGAATGGGAAGTGTGTGTGTGTGTGTGTGTGTGTGTGTGTGTGTGTGATAGAGAGAGAGACATAGAGAGACGGAGACGGAGAGGGAGAGAGATGAGTGTGGAAACTAAATAAAGCTACAATGAGATATCAATACTTATCCACCAGAATAACTAAAATTAAAAAAAAAAAAGGCTGACAATACCAAGGGTTGGTGAAGATGTGGAGCAACTGGAACTGAAAGCAGGATGGAAAATGGTACAGTTACTTTGAAAAAGAGTTTGGCAGCTCCTGACAAAGTTAGACACTTCATATAATGCCCAGCAATTCTGCTCCTGGGTATATGCAGAAGAGAAAGGAAAATACACATCTGCACCACGACCTGTACACAAAGACACAAAGCAGCCTTATTTGTAAGAGCCCCAGAGTGGAAAGAACCCAAACGCCCACCAGCTGGATAGTGGGTGGTGGTGGATAAACCAAGCAGGGTCCACCCGCATGAGGAAACACTAGTGAGCAATAAAAAGGAGCGAACTCCTGATACATACAACATTATGTGAACTGAAAGACCAAGACATAAGAGTGTACACTCATTTTATTATATTTATTATTATATTATGATTTTATTTATACAAAACTCCAGAAGGTTCAAACTAATCTAGATTGACAGGAAGCAGATCGGTGATTGCCCGAGCCAGAAGTTAAGGAAATCTGAACTGCAAATGGGGCCTGGGAGACCTTTCAGAGGTAAAAAAATAAATAAATAAAAATGTTGTGTATCTTGATGTTGGCGGTGGTTAAAAGCATCTGTCAAAATGTACTGACCTGTATGCTTGAAATGTGTACATTTTACTGTATGAAATTGTATCTCAATATAATTGATTAATAAGGGGGGAAAAAGGGATAGAGCTATTTGACTGGGGTTAAAAACCAGGGAGACTTCACGGAGGAGGTCGTGTGTCAGCTTGGTTTTTAAAAACGAATGTGAGAGACATACAGAAGAAAGGGCAGGGACCCGTGTGCAGAGCAAGCAAGTGTGGTCGAGTCTGTTAGCTGCTCCCTAATGTCCATTCTCCCTTGATTTCCAGAGAAACAGAAGCCACGGCTTTAGCTGAACACAGGGCTATGAGAAGAGAGGCTCTGTCTTCAGCCTCCCTTGCAGCTAGGTGCAGGCACGTGTGCACGTTTCGATCACTGGGACGTAAGTGGGAGTGGTGGGTGCAACTTCTGCAGAATATGTTTGAAGGGTGGCAACATTCCTTCTCGTCCTTGTCTTCCCTTGCTGGGATGTGGACATGATGACTAGAGCCCGAGCAGCCCCCTTGGAGCACAAGGTAGAAGGCATCGCTAAGGAGGAAGAGACGAACTGGAGTTGCTGTGGAGAGTGGAGCTCCCACCCCAGTCCTAGACTGACTACCCAGACTTTAAGAGGGAAGTAACTTCTATTCTGGTTAAGCCACTGCTATTTTGGGTTTTCTTTTAGTTCCAGTAGGATCCCATCCTAAGTAAGAAAATGAGCAAAGGCATAACAGTGAAGTGCTCTTTTCCCAGTGCTGTAGACTCTCCCAGACACCACCAGCAGGATTTGTCTACACTGCTTGTGGGCAGGGCCCTGGGGCTCCTCATCTTTCTGTTTCCAGGGCTGGCACACAGAAGATTCTCCGGGAAAACACTGCGTTGGCTGGAAGACCATGATTCAAGTTCCAGCACGATGTTCCAGACCGAACGTTTGTGTCTCCCCCAAATTCATATGTTGAAATCCTAACCCCTAAATGATGGCATTTGGAGATGAGGCCTCTGGGTTAGACAGGTCATGAAGGTGGGACCCCCTGACGGGATTAGTGTCTCCATAAGGAGAGACGCCAGAGACCTTGCTGTCCTTCTGCCTGTCTCTCTCCCTCGCCTGACATGTACGCAAAGAAGTCACATGAGATGTGAACACACAGCATGATCGCAGTGGCCTACAAGCCAAGAGAAGAGGTGTCAGAATGAAGCTCATGTTGCTGGCACCTTGATCTTGGACTTCTAGACTCCAGAACTGTGAGAAATAAATTTCTGTTGTTTAAGCCACCAGTCTGTGGTATGCTGTTACAGCAGCCCAAGTTAACTAACATACACAAGATGGACTGAGCTTGCTGTCTGAGGGCAGGGCCTAGACCCTCCTGGTTACCACCGTAACCCTTGTACCTAGCTCCAGAAGATGTGCTGTGGGATCTCAGGTATTTGTGGAAGGAGAGAATGAAAAGCTAATGTAGCTGAAGTCTGAGGTTTCAAAGGTCAGTATCCACACATCCTTCTTTAAATCGCCTTCTGGGTATTACCTCTCCTCCCTCACTCCTAGTCCATGTCTTTTTTGGGGTGGGACCATCCAGACCCTGAGCAGTGGGGATGATCGTGTAATCCAGACCTCAGGCAGTCCGCACCTTTCAGTTCTCTGGAAATAAGGATTAGTCAGGGACAGACAGAGCCATGGGCCCAACCAAAGCTTATTAGAGCTAATCTTAGGACTTCGACTGAAACAATTAAGAAAATGGCACTTTTATGCCATGCACAAATTGGGTGGATGGAAGCTAATTTAGCTGTAGCCAAACTGAGAAAGTAGATCACAGGGGCAGAGAAAAAGAAACTGAGTCTTAGTGGCATCATCTGATGCCTGGATCAAGCTGTGCCTGAAGTCCAATCCTAGTGATTTTTTTTTTTTAAAGATTGTATTTATTTATTCGACAGAGATAGAGACAGCCAGAGAGAGAGGGAACACAAGCAGGGGGAGTGGGAGTGGAAGAAGCAGGCTCATAGCAGAGGAGCCTGATATGGGGCTCGATCCCATAACGCGGGGATCACGCCCTGAGCCAAAGGCAGACGCTTAACCGCTGTGCCACCCAGGTACCCCCAATCCTAGTGATTTCAATCAAGTGATCTAGTAAATTCCTTTGGGTTTAAACCAAATGGGTTTGAGTCTTTGCTTTTTTTTTGCAACTCAGAGAGTGCAAACTAACACAGTTGACCTTGAGGGTCAATGTCATCCCTAAAATACATCATCTTGGGGATAGTGTTGTGTTCTAATACATGTACCGGGGCACCACCAGGTTGCTGCACTCTCCTTCCTTCTGAGTATAGCTGAGTCTGAGAACTCAGACAAGGCCTTGCTGATTCTACCTGGTATGTGACACTGTAAACCAATCTCACATTATCAGCACTGCAAAAATTCCCCTATAAAAACACAGGAGTCTACAATGTTAATCTGGGAATTAGTGGACATTTATCTTCTTTTGGATCAGTATAATTTCCTCCCATTTTTTTTATCTGCTTTCTGAGCCACCTCATTCATCTAAGCTTTCAAAAGCTCATGCAAGACACATAAGGCACTTCAGCTACAAAAATCCATGCTCGAGGACGTGTGTTTACCAGGATTGCTACAGAAATTCTTATACTGCTTTTCTGAGGCCTTACTATCAAAATTTTTATTTGTGAATAGAGCCAGAGTAGTTTTACTTATCAACAAAGCTTTCCCCTAATTATCAAATCAGGGGGGAAAAGTAATTAAAAAATATTCTTTTTTTATTTTTAAGGGGAAGGAGATTTATATTGGTTTGGGTTTCAAACAACCCTCTGTCCCCACCAACCACCCAAGACAACTGACTGACTTTAATTAAAGATCATTTACCCTGGGAATGGATTGCTTGCTGCAATTTGTACTGAAGAGACACATTTGCAGACAAATGGATTGCAGCCCTTACATTCTGCTCCAACGACAAAAGAAGTGATTATGTTCCCCCATCACTTCCTCCCTCTGAAGAACTCTATTAAGAGAATAATTTGAACGGACTCTTCTGCTACTCTGCATTTTAAAGTGTGATCTATTTCAGCACCACCAACATATTTCCCCTTTTAAAAATGAGTGATATTTAAGGAAAAGTGCCAGCTGGGTACATATTTGAGGAGGGGCTACGGGGAACACAAAGGTTTATATAACTCCCTCTGAAGCTCACTTGCTTGCAAGCGCTCAGTAACCTGTCGCCTTGGTTTGCGGCTGCAAATAGCAGCCAGGGACAGTCCTAGAGCACAGGAGGGGACTAATCCAATTCACACGCAGGCCCTGGACACCTTGTTCTATTTTCCCATTTCCTGTTGCCCAGTGCTGGAGGGGTTTGGATGGGGCTAACTGCAGAGTCGTGGAGTTTAAATGGAACTCTTAGGCCCTAAGGCCCCCTGATTTGTATGTGGTCTAAAAAGAAACCCATGGATCTGCCTCGGAATTGGGATGAAGGAAGCCCGGACTGCAGGGAGCTCTCTGGTACTGTGTTAAAACAAATCCAGGGCGCCTTCTCTGTGACTCCATAAACCCCCATGTCTGCTGCATCATAATGCTCCGTCTGGTATGCTCAGGCCTGAGCATGTCTTGAGAGCAGGGGCTAACCTACCTTCTTGGGGCTTAGCTCAGTAGCTGGCATACAAGTGGTGCTCAATAAATGTAGAATGAGTAGCGGCATGAAACCGTGTCTTTAATTCTGTCCATTTGGATCTAAGCTCTGCACCAACAGTGATAGGGTGCCTGGTCAATTTATCCCAAATCCAGGAAAGGTGCATGTAGCCTGGGCCCGAGATGATGGGGATCCTACCTTTTTTCTCTCGCAGTGACCCAGGAGATATTTGACTTCAAAGGTGTTAGAGTAGGAAGGAATCCAAGTGTGGTGGATTGCAAAAGCACTCCCTATTCTCCACCCTTCCCTGTACCCACGCCTTTGGCCCCGTGACTTAGCAGCTGCTCCCATTAAGAGATGGAGTCTATGTCCTTGGCCCTTGTATCTAGACTGGGCTTTTAACTCGCCTGGCCAACAGAATATGAAGAAAGGGACAGTGTGCTAGTTCTGAGCCAGGGTCTTAAGAGGATATGCACGCTTCCATCTGTTCTTTCAGACCCTGTCCCTGCCATGAGAAGAAGTCTGGGGCCACATGTAGCAAAGCTAGGTCATCCCACCGAAGCCATCCTAGACATCTGGCACCCAGGTGACCTGCCAGATGCCTCCAGACACGTGAGAACTAATAAATGGTTTTTGTTTTAAATCCCTCAGTTGTGGGATGGTTCGTTATACAGCAACAGCTAACCGATACACTGAGTTCAACATTGCAAACAGGTGGGTGCCCTGAGGCCCAGAGAAGGGAGAGAGCTTCCCTAAAACTGCATCTGCCAGGGACAAGAACCCGAGTCTGGGAACCACTCACCCAGGGCCTTTCAACCCTACTGAACACCGATCTTTCTTCAAGATGCCACATCTTCCGTCTTTCTAAGTCATTAACACTCAGGATCCGAACAGTGGGCAGGAGCGGGTACATGAAAGTCATCAGCACCCACTCAGAGGCAAAGCAGATGCCATTCGTTCCTAGCCTGCTACCTCTGAGGTCCTAGCATCGTGTTCCTAGGAAGCCATTGGGTGCCCGTGCGTTGTAACCAGGTGTTCTGCCATGAAAATCAGACCACAAGGGCCTTTTCTCAATTTGCAAACAAATTACGGAAACCAATAAGATTTTAAATATTTAAAGTAATGTCCGAAAGGCACTTAGAACAGCATTTGATACCCAGTAAATGTTCAATGTCCAATGAATGTTAGCTATTATTATTAAATTCTCCTCTCACAAATCGTTCTTAAACCTTTGGTGCCTGCTGCCATTTGTCGGCCCGCAGGCAGAGGGATGAACAGTAACAGGCAGCATGAAATCTACTGAGTCCCTGTGTAGGCCAGGCCTGTTACACACGTCACTGCACTTACCAACCCCACTTTACAGAGGAGGAAGCCGAGACTTAGCGGGATGGATCTGCCCCAGGTTGGCAAATCCAGGGAGCGGTGGAGCAGGAGTCACGCCGGCGGTCTGACGCAAGCCTGTGGGAGCACAGACCATGACCACTCATCTCTGTTCTCCCTACCCCTTAGCCCAGAGTGGGGACTGAACAAAAGTGCAGAGTTCACAAATACATAAATTCCAAGAGGTTCAAAGAGGATAGTGTTTCCCCCCCACACCGCCTGCCAGAAGGACTAAAATTTAAAAGACTGACAATATTAAGCATTGGTAAGGATGTGGAGCGACTGGAACTCTCACGCACCGTCTCCCCCACCCTCTACCCCCTCACCAGATCCCAGGCTCTTGTACTTGAAAGGACATGCGTTGTGACTGAGAGGGCAGGGCCACCAAGCACGTCGGATTGATGAACACAACTGAAGAGGCCTTACAGAGCTGTGGTTTATAAGCGTGGATTTTAGAGGCGGAGTGAACAAGGAATACCTGTGAGCCTTAGAGCGCTAGTCTGATCCAGCCCTGTTCTTCTCTGTAGGACTCATTCACGGCTTGTGCAGACCTCACTGCGCACCTGCTACATGCTCGCATGGAGACCCTGGAGCTGCTGCTGTTAGGACTGCAATGTAAGTAGATGGTCCTACTGACCCTGGAGCTGCTGCTGTTAGGACTGCAGTGTAAGTAGATGGTCCTACTGGATTTGTCTGGACTCAACCAGCCTGCCTGGTCTTCGGTCACGGCCTCTAAAAGCTTCATCGGGTCCCCAGGTGTCCCTGCTCTTTGGGAGCAGGAAATGCCACTTACCATCCAAGCCTCACCATTTTAGAATAACCAAAGCTACAGGGACTGCCGTCATACCGGACTTTTGTTTCTCAAGTGGGAAAGCGTGTTCCCTCCCTGGCACGTGGAAGCCTGGGGATTTTCCCTATTAAAAGGTGTATCAACAGACTGAATGTTTGTGTCCCCCCAAATTTCGTATGTTGAAGTCCTAACTCCCAATGTGATGGTATCAGGAGGCGAGGTCTTTGGAAAGTGATTAAGTCATGACGGTGAAGCCCTCGTGAATGGGATTTGTGTCCTTAGAAAGGGGCCCCAGAGAGCTCTCACCCCTTCTACCACGTGAGGACACAGAGAGATGACAGCTGTTCATGAACCAGGAAGCCAGCCATCAAGCAGGCAATGAATCTGCTGGCATTTTAACCTTGGACTTCCCAGCCTCCAGAACCATGAGAAAGAAATGTCTGCTCTTTAAGCTCCCCAGTCTGTGGCATTCTGCTATAGCAGCCCCAACGGACTAAGTCAGGTGCCATTTGGTGGGGGCAAGATGACCTTCCATCCAGTCCAGCCCTCCCTTGCTTAGTGCCCTGGGGTTACCCACTCCAGTGTTTCAGCTGGGCAGACCTACAGACTCCCTCTCTCCTAGGCTCAGGAAAATGCAAATGGCCAAGCCCCACTTGGAGCTGAATATGAAATTCACCCGGGACTTTCTCAGATACTTTTCAAGACAGTGGCCCTTTGGTACTGACTTGAGATAAACTCCCTCCGCCTCAGGTTCTAAGATCACATAAGCAGTTGTCCAACATTTTATATTTAAAAAGTACGGTCCTATGATTCTTCTTATTTAATCCTTCTAACCGTAATCCTCTGAGGCTGGCCAGACTTACGAAATAATCCACTGAGGTCTGAGAGGTGAATTCCTGGCCTAGGCTCACACAGGCTTCCTGCCTGACTCAATCCAGTGCTCTTTCCACTATATAGCTCATATCCTCTTGTAAATGTGGTGTGGTGGGAGCTTTTGTGTGTCATCTCCCCACAACTATGTGAGATAGTACTGTGCCCGTTTTACAGGTGAGGAAACAAATCCCTGGAAGCCGGGTGATTTTGCCCAATGTAACGATAATAACAAACGGCAGAGCAAAATTCAAACCCATGTTTTGAATCTCCACAGCAGCAGGCAGAGACCTAACTTTCCAGAAACAGAGTCTATTGGGGTCCTAGTCTGGTGAGTGACAACAGATCAGTAGGACATGATACTGCATGGCTCATGCACTGGCTCCTGAAAGCCGCTCTCAGATGGGAGGCTAGCGCTGTCTGAGGCCAGGCGGCGTCAGGGAACGTGAGCAAGCTTGTCAAAAGCGCCACCATGAAAAAGAGTCACTTGTGTCATTCTAGTGGTTTTGTTTTGCTTTTAACCATACAAGTTTTGAGGTCAAATAAGATGAGACTGTCATTCTAGAAGGATGCAAGGCTGTCTTATTATCCTAGGCCACCCTCGTGGATTCTGTCCCTGAATACTTCTTTTGGCTGGAGAACTTCATCCCCTCTGTGCTTTGGGGTACGAGTTAGTGTTACTGGCCCTGGGGAAACAGGAAGAACCCAACTGAGGTACACAGTGTAGCTGTCACCACTTCCGGGGACACTTTTCCATCAACCAAGCTCTGGCCTATAGCAGTTTGCAGCTTCTGAGCGGTTCACAGAGAAAGGAACAGGAACAGTCTCTCCTCCATAGCTGGTTCGAGACTTCTGACATGGCCCGTCCCGGTCACCTGCAGATGGGAACCAACCAGATACCCGCGCCCACGCTGGGGCAGGGGCTGGAGGCCCCTCCTTTCTCTTCTGGACCCCCGTTTCCCCACACCCACATCTTAACTCTTTGCAGCTATCTTCCCTGTGAGATCATGAGCAACGTAAGGGCATGACCCAGGTCTGCGTTCTCTTTGAAATCTCTGGGTCTAATCCAAGACTTGGAACTCTACAGGAGTTCAACGATGGCTCGTTGAATAGACAAGTGAAAGAATGAATGAATGGTAAGTCCTGTCCAGTGACTGTTTCCTTGTTCCAGGGGTCCGATGGGAGCAGCTGTGTGGAGGAGGAGGAGGAGGAAGAGGAAGAGGTGAACCTGTTCAAGGTTATAGCAGAGCCTGGACAGCAAGAGCAGACACTGACCTTTTCAACCTCAGAGCCTGCAGTGGCTTTTCCCAGTCAACCTACACCCTCAAATGCATTTTCTCCTCCAGATCCTGTTACTTCAGAGGCGAACCAATTCTCTGGTTAAGTAAAAAGAATGTGAGCAGATTTTCCACTGATTATCATCCCCGCAGGGGCTTTAGATAAAGCCCCCCCAGTCTGGGCTCTGCAAGGAACACTGATGGGCCCAGGGGCAGGGGGATGGGTGGGTCAGGGGCAGGAGTTTTGAGCAGCCTGATTTTCGTGCTTTGGAAATCTCTGCTGCTGTAGGACGGCTTTTCTATATTGGCATTTCCGCTCCTTGGGTTTTAAAGAATGAGAAATCTGTGGCTGATCACATATTCAGCAACCAAGTACACTTATTCGAAGACCTAAATTGCAGAAATAACTTGTGTGATTATTTGAATGAATGAGTCTGGATCATCAAGCTCAGTCTATGGATAAATCAAGAAGAGCTAGCTGGACAGAGGGGAGGGCAAACCCTCCCCATCAGGCTCTTCTGCTGGGCCAAGACACCCTTGCCCCGCAAGGCGCCAAGGCGGGAATCCTTGAGCCTCTGCTCCTTGGAGATGCTGTGCTTTGATCTGCCTATGTTTGTTTTTTTTTTTTTTAAGATTTTATTTATTTATTTGACAGAGGTAGAGACAGCCAGCGAGAGAGGGAGCACAAGCAGGGGGAGTGGGAGAGGAAGAAGCAGGCTCCCATCAGAAGAGCCTGATGTGGGGCTCGATCCCAGAACGCCGGGACCACGCCCTGAGCCGAAGGCAGACGCTTAACGACTGAGCCACCCAGGCGCCCCTGATCTGCCTATGTGACACAAGCAGCCACATCCATTGCCCCAGCTCCAGGGCAGAGCCTCATGGTCTGAGACAGCTAGAATCTGGTTATCCCCAAAGGGATGAGTCAGGCAAAGTGAGGGTCATGAGAAGAGCACCCCGGTCTCACCTCAGGGCCATAAGCCCATCCTCGTGCTCACTGGTGAGTCCTGCAAAACAGGCCGCACCTTCTGGGCTCTGGCCTTGGGCTTGCCCAGTCTAGCAGCAAACCCCCAAGGCCCCCACCCTGGAATCTGCCTCTTGCTCACAGCCTTCTTCTCCCAGCGTACTCCCTGTCAAGGACTCAGGCTGCCTTACGTGTGCCCAACTGTCCCCAGAGTGGCCTGGGAGGACGCCCCATGCAGAGCCCAGCTCCCGTGAGGAACCTGCTGTCGGAAGAGCCCAAGTCCTCCCCGCACAGCTGGCTCGGCTCAGCCCACAGGTTGGCCAAGCTTGCTGCGTTGTGCAGACAGACACTCCCTTCCTCCCTAACATGGGCCTCTAGTCACTTCAACTGCCTGGCTCTGGATGGTTCCCTAGAAGGCACTTCCCAAGGACCGAGAACCACACCTAGGTCACGGTGTTGCCACCAATTCTTCTTTTCCTATTCCTCTTACAGGACTGTGGGTAGGAGGGAATTCTGAGAGGCCAGGCTTCAAGCAAGACAGTCACAGAGCTGGGGGAAGGAAGCAGGGGACAGGCACTCTGACCCCACACAGTGGGAGGCCAAGCAGACCTAATGTTTTGTATCAGAAACTTCTGGGGTCAGAGAGCTTGGGTTTAAATCCTGGCTCTGCAATGTGCCTGCTCCGTGATCCTGACCAAAGTATGTAACCTCTCTTGGCCTCAGTGTCCTCATCTGTAAAATGAGGGTATTTCTGATAGGATCATTTGTAGGATTCAATAAATAATATATGTAAAGTACTCGGCAGAGTGGCATGTGGTCAATGCTTGAACATTAGCTAGTCGTGTTCTAAAAACTTATCCTAAGAAAACATTAGGACACGTATGTAAAGATTAGGGAGCTGAATCAGAAAATTCATCTTACCAGTGCTTAGAATGGCAAAAAATCAGAAATAACCTAAATGCCTGGTAAGAGGCATAAGGAAAAATATATAAAATGTATGTGTGTATATATAATGTGTGTGAATACACACACACACATACACATTGAGTCCATCCTCACAACAGAATACCACATAGCCATTAAATATGATGATATAGGTGTTTACTGTTTAACAGCTTAAAAAGGTGATCACAAAATACTAAGTGAGAAAAGATCACAAGACAGTATTTATCATATGATTCTATTTATGTAAAAATACATATTTATATCTATTCGTTTTCATGGGGACATATCTGGAGAGACGCATGAAACCGCAGGATGTCTGGGTGGTGGGACTTCAGGAACTTTTCTTTCTGGTTCTTGTAATTTCTCATTTCTCTACAATGGGCATGTATTACATTTATCGTTTTTCAAAAAAAAAAAGGAAGAAAAAACAGATGGAGTAACCGTAAGGCTAGAGAAGGATTTTCACACTCAGATAACTCCAACATGGATAAAGGGATCTGTTCAAACTTCATCACTCTCCAACTAAGAAGAGACACCTAGAATGGTAGGCTTAAGAAGAGGGAAAATCCCACATTTCAAGGTTCAGTGTCTGAGAAGAGCAGCTTAAAAATGAAAGCGTCTCCAGCCGTCCTTCCCCATCACTCCGTCCTGTGGGACACCAACCTTGACAGCAACAAACCAGACGTGAAACATGCCTTCCTCTCCGGGAACACAAAATCTGAGCATCAGAATAACAACAAATTTCTGTTTTACCTCACCAAGAGACCCTTCCTGCTGAGATGAGAAAATGTGGGGCACAAATCAGCTTTCTGGAGGGAGGAGGGACATGTTCACAGGATCAGCTGCAGGTCGGGGAAAACTGCAAAGTCTAAACATTCTTCATGTCATAAGTTTGTCAGCTGCACTGAAGGTGACAAGATGCTTACTCAGCACCTCAAGACATACGCCAAATTGAAGGAGTTGAATGTGGAAGCTATCGTAACTACTGAGATTTCTTAGCAAGCAAGTGCCCAGGGGCCAGCTGCCTCTGCTCCCCAGCCCGGGGCCCGCACAGCCCCGCCGCCCAGGAGTTGGATTGATTCATTCACCCGCCCGTTCCCAGCACCTGCCCTGTGCCCGGTGCCAGCGCGGGCGTGAGGGTCTGGGCCCGCCTTCAGCAGACCATGTTCCTCAAAGGGGAAAAGAGGAATCCGATCTACCTCACAAAGGGAATGTGGGGCATTGGAGGCAAGAAGAACGATAAAGGGGATGGTGGATCCGGAGGCGGTGGTGCCCCTCAGCTGTGGGGAGAGAAAGGGGCCCAGACGTCCTACTTTCTGGCTGGATCCTACTGGTCAGAGAAGGGAGCGGGGTTGTGCGGAAGGGTAAGGAGCAAGGTCAGTGTGCCCAGTGGGGGCTGCCCCTGGGCTGGGCATCACAGTGAGCTCCAGCAGGAGAAGGTGGGGATTTGGGGCCCACCAGCACCGAAGAAGGTGGGCCATGTGTGATAATACAGCTCCTTGGAGGCTTTCTTAGCAAAAGCATCCCAAATCCTCTCCCTGGCAACGCAGGCATTCGGGGCTGACATACATCCTCATTCCCAGCCCCTTCTCAGCCTCGCCTCAGAAACAGTTCGAAGTTACGCCAAGGATACCGCGTCACCTGAGGGTAGCATCAGCCCCCAAGTACTACATGGCTGGAAGGTAGCCCCTTTACACACAGCTGCTCTGTCTGCCATTTGCAAATGCTATGGCCATCAAACATCTGCTGAATGAAAACCCCTACACATGCTGGCCTCACTCACACAGCGGCCCAGGCCCCCGCAGCCCTGCTGTGGCACTGGGGGCCAGCCACATCCGATAGTGTGGGACCCCCCCTACATGGCGGAGTCAACACCCAAGGGGACTCCCCCTTGTCAAAGGCATTACCTGGGCTAACAGGGCTATGGGTGGGGGACCAACCACTTCAGGAATGACAGACTTTAGGCCCAGGAGGGTCCTGTGGTTCCTAACCCACGATGTGCTTCAGAACCCCCGACAGATTCTATTTTTTTTTTTTTTTTTTACAGATTCTATTTTTAACACAGATCCCTGGGCCAGCTACAGACTCTACTGAATCAGAATTTCTGGGGATGGAACCTGGAAATCCATGTTTGCAAATGTCCAATAGGTAGTTCTGATGTCTTCCCCTGCTTAAGAGCCATGAATTGGCCCAAGCTACTCATTTCATAGATGGGGAGACTAACCCAGGGAGGGGTGGGGAAGATGCATTGTCCAAGGTTGCACAGACGATCCTTGTTTCCCTGGACAGCTTTCACAATACTAATGGTAAAGATGATGATGGCAGCCTCTACTATTTATTGGTGCTACTCTAAGCCCTCTACATTATTAACTAATTAAATTCTCACAACCACTCTATGAAATAGGTTCTATTATTCCTGTTTTTTCCAGGAGAGGAAACTGTGGCACAGAGAGGTTAATTCACTTGCCCAAGGTCACACAACTAGGAAATGGAGCCAAAGCCCTGTGTTACTATCCCCCCGGCAAACCTGCCTCAAATCACCAGGACCCTGCCTCCGGGGTTTTGCCTCCTCTCTAGTCCCTGGGTTGAGCTGCAGGGTCTGGGATGTTTCTGGGGAACAGTCTCTGCCCAGGTTTGCATCCTGGCCTCTGGAGCCCGGGGGAGCCCAGAGGGTATATCTCATTTGCCAAGGGACCTGCTTTTGCATGTATACCCTGGTCTGGTCATGGTTTATGTCTGTGGAGTTCAAGGCCCTTCAGATAAAGCCATGCTGCTGGTGGCAAGAAGGACCCCACTGCTGGATGTGGGCAATTACAGGAGAGTCAGGTTTCCTAGTCCAGCCAGACCCCTGTGACACCCTCTTAGACTCTGGAGAGTGTCCAGTAAACAGCCTCACCTGGGGTATCTGGGATTTTGTCCTTCTTGGTTTGGGGAAGATAACTAACTACTTTGGCTTTCCTTTTAACGCAGGGAAGAGGGATGTGATGGACAAAGGCTGAGCCGTGTCAAAGGAAGGTCACAGCCTCCTCCTGATGTAGTTTTGGAATATAGGTGAGGTTTGGTGGGGTGGGGTCTGGAGCCGATGGCCAAGAGAGAATTCTTGAGACGTCTTTGGTGCAAAAAGGTAGTTTTATTAGGGCCCCTGGGTGGCTCGGTCAGTTAAGCATCCGCCTTTGGCTCAGGTCATGATCCTGGGGTTCTGGGATCAAGCCCCGCAATGAGCTCCTTGCTCAGCAGGGAGCCTGCTTCTCCCTCTCTTCGTTCTCTCTCTCTGTCTCTGTCTCTCTCTCAAATAAATAAAATCTTAAAAAAAAAAAAAAGGTGGTTTTGTCAAAGCACAGGGACAGGACCCATGGGCAGAAAGAGCTGCACTGGGGTTGTGAGGAATGGCTGACTATATACTTTGGAGCTGGGGGACATAAGGAAAAAGGGAGGTTTTCAAAAGAACTTTCATATGCTAAAGATGACCTACAAGATAATGAAGGCCTTGCTATCATCAAGCTAAGGTTGTTTTTCCCTCTAGTAAGGCATTAACATTAAGACAGTTGGGAGCTTCCTGGAGGAATGTCACACAGATCCCACCCAGGACTGTCAGCCTGTGCTTTGTCCCTCAGCCAGCCTTCTGTTCCTTCATCACTTCTCATCAGTTCACACACACAGACCCTTCCTTGCCATTCACCGTTGCCACTGGAGACCCCAAAAGCACCATCTGGGTCCGTGCCATAACCAGGGACGCACAAGGCAGATTTTGCGGGAAGTCCTGGCCCGCGGGGGGTACAGAAGGCCGAGGACACGGGACGTGCGGGCTTTGGAGGTAGGCAAGCCTGGGTTTGAACTGTCGCTCTGGCTCTTTGCAGGCTTGGACAAGTTACTTCTCTCAAAGTCTCAGTGCTCTCGTCATCATAACACCTACTTCCACGAGGAAGACCTGAAACTCACTAGAAGGTAGGTGTGCAAGCTGGTGGGCACCTGGGGATGCACCCTTCCCACTCCACACTAACTGAGACAAAGAACCTGAGTTGTTTATGTGCCAACTTTCAAGACAACGATGAGAAGGAAGGAGTTCTTCCCACCAAGTCAGAGTGGTAGCAGGCTTTGGGGACCCTCCCCTGGCAAACAACACAGAAGCGGGGATGTGTATGATGTTCGTGGGCCCTACCATTTATAAAAAAGATATACTAAAAATGATCTTTTACAATTGCATTTGTATAAAAATGAATATAACCCAGGCTGGATTCAATATTATATTCATTTTTGTCTTCTGATTTTAAGAGAAATTAAAATTACAATACTTCAGTGAGCTGTAGGCACTGTGTCTAATGAAGATGTCAGCCCTGTACGGGGGCATCTTGTATACCGGGTGCCAGATGCCGGACCAGGTCTCTTCCCTCCAAGCCTGCTTCCTCCCACCCCACTCACTGCCCCCACCTCTGTCTCAGCACCCACACTCTACCCAGCATGACCTCCTGGCGTGGCCTGTGCTGTTGCGCCACCTGTAACAGAGATTTCACTGACATTTGGCAAAATCTACTCCGAGCAACTCTGGCACCCAACAACCTACCCCCTCCCATACGACTCCTCTCACTCCTCTCGGATGCACCAGCTTTGTGGTCTGTCAGCAATGAAATGTGGGGAACTTTATGAGAACTTTTAGAATAGTTTCAGGAACTTGTTCGGCGGCTCTCTTGGGTACTGTCACTCTCTCCCGCAACCACGTCACTCAGGCATGTGTCCTGCCTGGCAGCACAGGCAGATGGCCTTTGTCTTCTCTCCAATGAGCTCATGGCATCTTGCTCATTTTGCACCCACTTCCTGGCTCCATCCCCAGCTGGGAGCCTGGCACACAGTAGGTCCTCAATACAAAGTTGCAGAATTGAATTAAAACTTAAAAACCAAACTCTCCATGTCCCCAACAGCACTCTCAGTTACTTGTTGCAAAACAACATCCAGATGCATTTCTGGGCAACTGCTATTTCAGGAACAGTGTTATTTGGGGAGCCGAGCCGTGCTGGCTGGGTAAGAAGCAGGCAGAGGGCCTCCGCCACCATGGCTCCCTTCCTCCCTGTCCTAATCATTTGCTTGGCCATCGGTAGGCTTAGACAACAGCAATTATCCCCACATGGTCTATTCCCAGAATTCAAAGTTATTGGGGGAGAAAATGCAATTGTGCTTTTATCCAGTCATTAAAAAACAAACAAAACAGGAGCCATGGATTTCAAACTGCCTTTCAGATTTGATGAAAAGAAAAACAAACTTGAGTATTAGCCCTAAATTGTGCTGACAACACACTTCCGGGTCTCTTTGTCCTCCTCCACGTTGCCTTCAGAAGTTTTCAACAATTCCCATTGATCCCTGCCTGGTTCTCATGCCTGGGGAGAGCGGCAGTCTGTGGAGCAGGGACCGAGCAGGGGCCCCGGGCGGAGGCGGGGGGTGGGGAGTGAAGTTCCGGCTCCCCCTGCCCAGAGAAGCGACCCTTGCTGGGTCCTCACTGGTGACCAGTACTGCACCTCCGCCCCATCACTGAGCCCGCTGCCTGCTTGGCCACGACAGACCTTCATCAGCCAGGGTGAAACACACCCAAAAGTAGCCCAATCACCGACTATTTTAGGACCTAGAAGTAACAGGAGAGTCCATAGGCCATATGCCCACACTGCATGATGGGGAAACGAGCTCCGAGAGAGAATGGGCCTTGCCCAGGTCACAGAGCAGATTGGTGGCTGAGAAGCAATTAGAAGCCAGGTCTCCTGGTTCCTAAGGTTCAGGATGGGGAGAAAACACTGGGGAGCTACATGCAGGGGATCCCATTTTATGCCAGCATTGCTTACATACAGTCTCTTACCACACCCCCACCTGCTCTGGCCACCCCCGACATCTTTTAGACCTCGAGGGGCCATGGTCTTGTTCATCTCCCCTCCAGGCTGTTGCGCTGACGTGACCCCTCTTATGCTTCTTCCTTTCTGCTTCAAGTCTCAGTGTAGAGGCCACCCACTCCAGGAAAACTTTTTGAAGCCCATCATTACAAGAATGAATTAGAGAGTCCTCGGTGTGAGGACTTGTACTACCTTAACTGAAACTACAAGTTGATGTTAGTTTCCCCACTAGCCTGGGAGGTCTACACAGGTATCTCTCTGTCTTGCTTCCTATGGCTTCCTCCTGTGTCTAGAATAGGGCCTGGCACACTAAAAGCACTAAACAGTCATGGACAGAAAAAAAAAAAAGGTCTCATATGATCCCAGTAATAATCCTATGAGATGTCAACCTCCCCATTCCACAGGAGAGAAAACTGAGGCTCAGAAAAGAAACGTGACCCCTGCTCGGTGAGTTGGTAGAGCCAGGATTTGGAGAATCCAAGTCTTCTGACCCCAGGTTAACATTTTCATTGTCATGACCCCCTTCCTGGCATAATAACCAAACTAAAGAAGGTCCGGTTCACACCATTTTGGACCTGTGTGTTACAGCTGGGGTGGACTGGGGAGTGGAGAGGTCACCCCATGGCACTGGGAGACGGCGTGGGGAGGGGGTAATGAAGGAAGACTTTGCTAACCATTCCTTTTGCTACAAGGAGCACTTGAGGCAGTCAGCCTGGGATGGGAACCCCAACTCACCCCTAAGTTAGGGCAGGAACAACAGGAACGCTTCCAGACCAGGGCTGAGCAGGCTGTGGAGGGCAGCTCTGTTCCACGGAGCTCGGGCTTGGAACAACGGGTGGGGCGTCTTGATTAAGAGGGAAGTATCATTCAGGAGGAGGTGACAATTAAGCAAACTGACAACAGCAAGCACTGGCGAGGATAATGGAGTGACTAAAAGTCTCACTCGCGACTGGTGCGACTACGGATCGGTTTATCCACTTTGCAAAAGTGGTGGCATCCGACTAAAGCTCAACATAACTAAAACGGTATGACCCAGCAATTCAAATCCTGGGTAGAGCCCAACATAAGTGACTGCTTGTTTCCACCAAAAAGCATGTACAAAAGCGTTTATAACCCTCCAATACTCCTGATGGGAACACAAAATCGTGCAGCCGCTACACAAAACAGTCTGGCAGTTCCTCAGAAGTTTACACACACAGCTACCACGTGACCCAGCAAGTCCGCTCCCAGACAGATACCCAAGAGAAATGAAAACCCACGTCCACCCAAAAACCGGCACATGAATGTTCATAGCAGCATTATTCAGAATAGCCAAAAAAAAAATAAAAATAAAAAGTAGACACAATCCAAATGTCCATCAACTGCTGAAAGGATAAATAAAATATGGTCTCTTCACACGATGGGATATTATTTGGCACTAAGGGGAAATGAGGAACCGGTACCTGCCACTGTGTGGATGAACCATGAAAAATGACGCCCAATGAAAGAAGTCCGTCACAAGAGACCAGATATCATATGATCCCTTTCGTATGAAACGCCCAAAATAGGCAAATCTATGTAGGGAAAGAAAGTAGCTTAGCGGTTGCCAAGGGCTGGCAGGGGAGAGGGAGCTGGAGAGAGTCACTGCTGATGGGTATGGGCTTTGCCTGCAGTTGCCACGAACTGGAAACAAAAATGTCCAACAACAGTAGAATGGGTGGATAAACTCGAAAAGGAATGAACTACTGTTTATGATATAATTATGAGTGAAAAGCAGCAAACCATGAAAGAGTATAGACCGTCTGGTGTGCAAGTTTAAAGCAGACAAACCTAATCTAAGACGACAGAAGTCAGAATAGTGGCGGCTCTCGGGGGCTACTGACTGGGAGGGGCCCGAGGGGACCTTGTGGGGTATGGGAAATGCTACGGGCTGTACCTGTACGTAAAATTCACTGGGATGGTGCCTTCTACTGTATGTAAGATATAAGTTACAACTCGGTGTTTAAAAAGTAATTTTTAAAAATTTTTTAAAAAGATAGGGGCTCAAGTGAAAAGACCAGGGCTCAAGTCCTAGCTGTCAGGCCTTTGCGAGAGTCCCTGTCCCTCTGCGTGCCTCGTTCCCCATTCTCCAGACATCGGACCAGATGGTTTCAAAGAATCCAACTGGCACTGACAGTCTGAGATTCTGCGAATTCACATACCTATTTGTCACTGAGTTTGTTGGGAAATTTGGCAAGTGCTTGCCATCCATGTGGTGCAAAGAAGAAGGGGGCTGGCTGTCTGCTGTGGGCTCAGCCTTGTTTCCAAGGAAGGCAAGGTCTTTGGAAAGTGGGTGGGCACACCCCGCCCCCAGGAGGGAATGTCACTTGCAGTATGAATCATCTCAGGCATCCAGCAACTTGCTCTGGGAATACATACCCTGACTCACTTCTCCCTGACAGGAACAAGACTTGCTACTAAAATTTCAGATTTCAAGAGAACCAGCACAGCCCAAATAGCCTCTCAGAGGCGGAAAAAAAAAAGAGAGAGAGAAGAAGAAATCAGCCTAGTAACCAACCAAGAATCAAAGAGGGGTTGGGCGTCTTTGTACTGAAGACCAGACGAGGCCCAAAGGAGGCCGCCGGCTCACATGGCTGCTGGCGCCAGGGCTGGGACGGGGACCCAAGGCTCCTGACCTCGAGTTTTCTTTTTACAACAACCTGCTACTATAGTTTTTAGAGAAATAAATTATGCTCTGTGCTGGTGGGAAGCCTTTTAAACAAAAAGAAAAAGAAAACAGCCAAGATGCATCTTAATTAGAAAGTGCTTGGGAAAACAATCTTGGAGGGAGGGGGGTGCAGAGCACCATGCCACGAGTGGTCAGCGGCATGAGAGAGGGAAAATCCAGCAGGCTGATTCGAGGTGAGCGCCTTGCTCTGATAATTACCCAATGTGACCTGAGGGACTTTCTCGTTGTTAGGAGGTGGCAGCGAAATCATGCATATGTCATTCAAGGCCACAGGGAGACCCCCGCCCCATGGGACCGTAGCAACGGCCAGTTCTGCCTGTCCTTCACGTGTGGGGTTCATATTTTCATCCCATTATCCTCCTTGTGCTAAAAGCCCATCTGCCAGTGACCGGCGCTTCTAATCCATTTCCTCTGTGCTTTGACAGCCCCCAGCATCCGGATGGAGCAGCCACGGCTCCCAAAACATGTGACTCCCCGGAAGGTCTGCTCGCTGCCCTTACGCCTGACCCGTTCTATGCAAGGAACTGCAACATCACCACTTCCACCACAGATGACAGCTCTTTCTCAAAACAAACTCAAAGCCTGGGTCAGGAATGCACACCACGGCCTGCTAAAAATCAGTGAGCCACATGGCCTGACAATGATTCTCCAAGAACTATGGATGGATACTGGATGTTTTTGTTTTTCAGGGGAAAAAAAAAAAAAACCGAACTCAAAAAGTGTATCTATATGGTATTTTCAGGCAGATAAGTCAAGGTGTTCCATTACCCAATAGCAGGGGAGGAGAGAGAGGGACCGGGAAGGGTGTGCATACATGCCAGGCAGGGTACTGGGGTGACCTACCCCTGCCCCCACCTTCACAGGTAAGTAAACTGAGGTTTGGAGAATTTTGTGGCTTGCTCAATTTCATTCAGTTGGTAAATGCTGAGGATTTGAACCCAGGCATACCTCTAACGTCAAAAGGCTGCTTCCCAGAAACAAGCTTAGAGATCCGTGGAAACAACATGGAGTTCTGTGGAAAACTGCAGAAGCAGGTGGTTTTTGCAAACGGTCTCTCTGGCAAAGTGTGCAGTTCCCTAGGCAGCCATACTGGTAGAGTAACTCTCACCCCCAGAGAAAGATCCAGTCAGACTGGGGTATGTGTGTAGGAGACTGTGAGCATTTTGCAGAAGGCACTACTAAGTCACACGCCAAAAAGCAATTGTAAAAGTGACATCTTGGGACCTGGATTTATTCCCTCTTCAACATCATATTTGCTCCGTTTACAAGGCAAAGATGATTTTTCTCTCTGCCAAGGCCGAACATTCCCAGCCTGTGATCTGAAAATCATGCTGTGTTCATTTTGCCTCTTAACTCACCCAAGGCCATAAATCATCCCTCGAAATGGGGATTTGGTTGGCAGTTCTATCGGGGATTCACGAGGCAGAGGCGGAATCCAATTTGGGGCTCTCACGGTCATCCTGAGCTGGCTAGGCCACGGGAGCGCCTCCACGCTCCACGGAGAAGACGCCTGAGCAGCAGATCTGCTGACTGAGCAGGACCGTTGCTCTTACAGGGTTAGTCTGCTGATTCTAAATGTACTTTGTGACAGAGGAGGAGGTCAAGGCAGCTGAAGAGAAGGAGAGGAAGAGAGCAAAGCAGGATCCAGCCCTTCCCAGCCAAACCTAGGATGAAGGGCTAAGGGAAAACAGGGCCGGCAGAGACTGCAGTGGGCAATTCATTCATTCCAAAGTATTTATTGAGAGCCCACTACCGGTTATGTACCAGGCACTGTTTCTTTCCTTGGAATATAATTATTTTCCCAAGTATTTCTTAACAAATAGAATAATAATGGCAGCAGCTTACTGTTAACAAGTATACACGGACGGGGACGTGTAGACACGCGGGCAGGTGCTGCACGTGAACTTCATCTAATCTCCACAACTGCTGGGTGAAGGAGGTATTACCCTCATTGTACAGAAGGAGAAACTGAGGTGCAGAGAGATGAAGAAACTTGCCCCAAGTCACATGACTCGTAAGTGGCAGAGCCAGGATTCAAACTTAGGCAGGCATGGTTTCCAAAGGCATACTTCCCTCAGCTCATCGTGCTGACGGCCAATGGCATGCTTTGTAATTCTGTGTTTTCGGGTTTCTGGGAGGGGATAAGATAGTTTCCTATGCTGGGAGAAAACAGGAACATTTGAATCTTTTTTCCAAGCCCTGAATACTCAGCCAACGTCTACTAATCCCTGATGCGCGGAGATGGGTGGCTGCAGACCCTGACCATGCAGTGCATGTCCTCCCAGCTCCCATCAGGGCAGGGGAGAAGAAGATGCAGGCCCACCAACCCTGAGACCAACCCTCTGCCCGGTTGCTGTCTCTGTGGCCACCATATGTGGTCACTGGGGAACAGGGCAGCACGCTGGCTTATGGACTGGGTTCTGGAGTTTGAAAGCCTTGTGATCAAGTCTCTGCTTGATGACTGTGTGACTAAGCAAGTCCTAATACTTGCCTAGCCTCAGTGTCCTCATCTGCGAAATGGGGATAAAATGGGTAATTTATTCCTTTCATGGGCTGTGAGGACACAAGAGAATGTAGCTACAGTGCCTGGTGTGATGCAAGTACAGAAAGCTCTTCCCCCCAAATCATACACCCCCTGATAGCCTGCTCTTACCAAAGCTCTGCAGATTTCTAGTTCCTAGTGGTGATCTGGCCATGACCACAGGCCTGCATTTCAACAATCTGGCCTCGGTCAGTTTAGCTCATCTCAGAGTGGGTGGTGAAAGAGCACTGGGCTGGGACTCAAGCCACCAGAGTCCAAGTCCCCAGTCCTGCAATTAACATGCTGTGTCACCTTGGGCAGGTCCCTTCCATCCCTGACCTTGGTTCCCCCCAACTCAGATGAAGGAATGGGACTTGCCTTCAAAGGGCCTCTCTGGTGGTACCCTCCCAAGACTCGGTGCCCATGCTGATTTTCCCTGCTGCCAAGGGAAGATGAAGTTATCATGGCTCACTCTGACTTCTTGGGAAAATTAATGCTTGTTAAGTGCTTCAGGGCTGGCAGCTGGCACAGTGCAAGGTGTCACTTACTAACGGCCCAGAAACTCTTACCCTGGCAGGGGGCTGATTTATTCCATGGCCTTGAACCTTAACCTTCCCCTGCCTACAAATTCCTCTGTAAGCTGCTTAAATGAAGGAGTGAACAGGACACTGCCTACCAGTGGGCTGCCCACCTGCAATCTCTACCATGGCATTTAAGGGCTGGGGAAACAGGACAGGAGTGATCGGGGCTTGGAAAGCCCCGGAGCCTTCATGTGGGTCCCCGCGTCCAGGGGTCTTGGACATGCTCCAGTCAACATGG
The DNA here is from genome assembly GCF_024610735.1 of Ursus americanus. Taxonomy (NCBI): domain Eukaryota; kingdom Metazoa; phylum Chordata; class Mammalia; order Carnivora; family Ursidae; genus Ursus; species Ursus americanus. The sequence goes on from NC_142159.1 coordinate 11,961,190, forward strand.
GAGAGGCACACACTGTCCTAAGAGCCTTACGTCATCCTCATAGCGGCTGACTTGAAGAACTCCAGACACAAACATGAGTGCTTCTCATGTCTTAACTCATTTAGTTCTCAAAACAATCCTGTGAGTAGGTAATATTGCTGTCCCAACTTTACAGCTGGGACCCTGAGGCCCAGAAAGGTTAAGAAACTTGCCCAAGGTCACACAGCTAAGAAGTGGCACAGCAGCATGCAAATGCAAGCCATCTGGCCCCTGAGTCCATGCTCCTCAGCTGGCTTGTCTAATGTCCTCCCAAGTCCTCACAGCAGCCCTTTCTACAGGTAAGGAAGCTGGGCCTCTGAGTCCTAAGCCACTGTGCTTTGTGGCACTGCTGGCGGCACCACAGCTGGCTCTCCTCCCTCCCCTCCCCGAGGGGCAGACTTGCCTCTGTGACTTACTGGTGATAAGAATGCTGCCATGAGAGGCGCCTGGGTGGCACGGCGGTTGAGCGTCTGCCTTCGGCTCAGGGTGTGATCCCGGTGTTACGGGATTGAGCCCCACATCAGGCTCTTCCGCTATGAGCCTGCTTCTTCCTCTCCCACTCCCCCTGCTTGTGTTCCCTCTCTTGCTGGCTGTCTCTATCTCTGTCAAATAAATAAATAAAATCTTAAAAAAAAAAAAAAAAAAAAAAAGAATGCTGCCATGGGGGGCCCGCTCTGGGCCTGGCTCCGGGCTAGGCCTTTGTCCGTCTCCAGTCTGTCACCACGGGCCCAGGAGGCAGGGGCCTCTGCCCCATTCCGCCGTCTGAGGCCACACAGCTCCTGAGTGAGTGGCAACACAGAGGTTCTCCTCAGGCCTGCCTAGATCCAAAGTCCACACTCTTTCCACCCCCTGGCTGGACGCTAACAGGGACATCTGAGCGACCTCTCAGAGGAAGGGGAAAGAGGCAGATATGTGCCATGGCCTGGGCCACAAGGCAAGGAGCAGGCTGTGGGCTTGCTCGCAGCAGTGGGGTCTGGGGAACATTTTCTGACAGGGCCTGCTGAGCTGGACGATAGGAAAAAGGAAGCCACTCTGACACTGAATTGTTAAGGGTACAAAAACTGGCTTGAGAGACACCTCACTCAGCAGTCTTGCTCTCAGAGTGAGAACGGATTCAGGGAAGGGTGCACGGGCAGCTGGGAGGGGAATTCAATTTGGTGAAATGCTGCACAGGAGATCAGGCTCGGCATCTGATGTTCTCACTGCAAAGCCAGGCACCAGTGTGAACTCGTTACTCTTTTCCATATGCAGCCTTCTCGGCCCTGCAGGCCCAGAGAGGGGGCTGCAAGAGCCCATGTCCAAACAGCTCAACCAGGTGGGGCGGGGGAGCACTGCTGTCACCTGGCCTTCCTGGCAGGGCTCAGTTTAAGTCACTGAGGATGGCAGTGGCCAGAGCCCAGCAGTGATGCCACCTCACAGCCCACGAGTCTGGAAAAAGAAGAGGGAGGGTGACGAGTGGCTTAACTCAGGCCAGTTCACCTCCTTCTATCTTTGGGAATAGTCTGGCTTCAAAAGCCTCTCATGGATCAACCCCAAACTAGAACCACCTCCTCTGGGTGCATCCCCATAAGCCCCATGCGTCATAAGACACAGTTGTGGGTGACCACGGTCATAGCTACCACCCATTAAGCAGCTTCTATGTGTCAGGCAGGCCCTGGGCGGGGGGTCTGATGTTTTCATTAGCACCACTGTGCAGAAAAACTCAGGCTCACAGAGAAATGACTTGCCTAAGGTCACACAGCCAGGAGGTGGTACATAAGCATTTGTTGAGTGAAAGAGTAAACAGAGACCAGCTCTCGCTGCCCAGTGCCCGGGTCCCTGCACATCTTCCTTTCCCAGGGGCCAGCCACCCACTGCGACCTCTTTGCTGGCTACAGAGGAAAGATGCTGTCTCACTGCCGGGACTGTTGTAGGCACTGGATGATGGGCACCCTGGGGAGTGCCTGCTCTGGGCGACAGACACCCAGGGGACCACAGGACTTCCCATGGGCTCACCTGGGCAAGGGCCAATTGCAGGTATTATACTGTAAATCGTAAATTACTCACACATACTTGGTCCTCTGCATGTTCGTACGTGCTCTCACAGCAGTCCAGTATGAAGGACAAATGAGCAGGGGCCCAGAGAGGTTAAGTGACTCAGACCTGGCCACACAGATAGCTCAGGACAGAGGGAGGAGTTGCCCCAGGGCTTTTGACTCAAGGTCCAAGTTTCTTTCCACCATTCTAGCTGCCCACTTTCTCCATCAGGTCTGGTGTTTGAAAAGGGACTGAAGAGTTGAGATGCAAAGGACAGCCCTGAGGACTTTGACACAATGGGACTTGGCTTAGCCCAATCCTACTTATAATGCTCCCTGTGGTGCTCCCCCTCCCCCTGTCTGAGCAACAGCTATGCCCATGCTGTGCAGTTTCAGAAATCGGCCTCCCCCGACCTCCACCAATTCCCCGAATATTTGCAAACTGTTAGAGAGAAGAAGAGGGGAAGCCTCCGTGATTCCATCCCAGATTTACACAGTAGCCAAAGCTCCAACGACTGTGGTGAGACCCACCCTGGCCCCCTTTCCCCAGGGCTGATGTGGGACATCGGGGAAGGTCTGTGTTCCAGGCCAGAGAAGACAGCCGGGTTCTGACACACAGAAATCCACACATTTCACATTTGAGGTTAAAGAAACATTTGTCTTCCTCTCTTCTAATTCAGGGGTCCTCCCTAGGAATCTATCCTAAGACAACATTCTATGCGCAACGATGACAACGGCTGAATTATTTTTAAAAACAAAAAATTGGAAAGGACTTCTGTCCAGCATTAGCAGGATGGTTAACTGAATTACAGCACATCTGTGCAATGACTGCAACCATTAAAACCACTCTTTATGACAACATTTGAATAAGTTAGGGCAATACTTATGATGTAACATTAAGCCAGAGAGAGAGAGAGAGCGAGAGAGCGAGAAAGGACATAAAATTGTATATCGAGGCAAAAAAAGCACAGAGAAGATTGGGAGGAAATGAACCAAGATGTCAACAGAGGCTGTATCTATGTGGCAGAATGAGTTATTTTTTGTCTGTTTTCCACTTTTTGATACTTTCTCTTTTCCCCTGTGTTCCTATGATAATCAGAAAAATGGAGGAAGCTGCCTAAATTCTCTCTCTCTCACACACACACGCACACCCAAGGGTAGTGAGTTATCTAAACATCCAGAAAGGATGTGAAGCTGACCGGTTAGAGGGAGGAAGGCAGGTGCCTCTTCCCATAACACAAGCACTTCCCACAAGATCACACACGTGGGGGCCATCCCTTTAAATCTGCCTTGAAGGTTTTCCTGGGACTTTTCATCTGACTTGGTGCTTTGGTTCTGGACCGCAGGAGCCTGGCCTCTAAGGAGAGAGGAACACAGCGGGTGAATTTCCGCCTCCAGCCCCGGACAGCTCCTGCCTCTCAGGGAAGAAGCAAGCCAGGCCACCTCCGGCATCTTTTCTGGAGAAAGGCCTGCAGAGAGGAGAGCTGGCGACTTGGAAGGGTGTTAAATTTGGAATGTGAGGCCGTGCCCACAATCAGGCACTCCGCAGACTCTCCAGCTGAGAGAGGCTTTCGAGTTAGGAGAACCCGCGGCTGGAAAGGGAAGAGACACGCCAAGGGAGGTGGCAGGTCACACGGGCGCTGCCAACAAGAGGCGGCACCCGTGCTGCTCCCTGACCAGTGACAGTTCTGTCCGACCACCAGCTGAGCGTGCGAGATGCACCCGCAGGACCCTAAAGGCGGCACACACACCCACCTCATCAGAAACGTGTTCCGTTTCTCCACAAAAATCACCCGAGACCGTCTTACAGCTATGCTTGGGGGAGTGGATCTAAACCCAGTCCTCTGTGTCCTTCAGAACTGCAAACCTGCTCCTTGGAAACAGGTCTCCGCTCCTCACCATCCCCAGTCACACGTCCAAGTGTGTTTGCTCTAAAACACAGATGCTAAGTGCGTACAAAGAGTGTAAAGTGAGAGGCAAGCATGTTGGCTTCCCCCAAATCTAGAAGGCTCAGAAGCTTCAACAGCCCAGAAGGAACTCAGACTCAGGAGTCCCCGGGTCTGGGGGAATAGGGACACAACTCAGCGCAGGGGAGGGGGGGAGAGACAAAACTGAATTCCACTCAGCCACCAGAGGGGCAGTGGGTCTCCCCAACACCAACTCACCAAACATGTTGCCCTCATAGCCGTCTTTTGTGAGTGGCCGGAGCTCGTTCTTCCCCATTGCATACAGCTTGTAGCTGTGCCAGGCGAACTGCATCATCTGCAAGAAAAAGCAGGAGACAGAACCTGAGCGCGGCAATTCCCAACCACGTCCACTGGCCACCTGGCTTTGCCCTCTGCAACAGGATCTGAAACCACATTTAAAAAATAATCTTCCAGGGGCACCTGGGTGGCTCAGTCGTTAAGCGTCTGCCTTCGGCTCAGGGCGTGATCCCGGAGTTCTGGGATCGAGCCCCACATCAGGCTCTTCCGCTGGGAGCCTGCTTCTTCCTCTCCTGCTCCCCCTGCTTGTGTTCCCTCTCTCGCTGGCTGTCTCTCTCTCTCTGTCAAATAAATAAATAAAATCTTTAAAAATAAAAAAAATAAAAATAAATCTTCCAAATGGAGGAAGACAACTTCCCCTCACAGAGTTCTGTTCATACTTACAGCTGCCTGGATGTCCATTCTCCTCAGACCATCCCACGAGCCCAGAGTCTACCCAAAGATTCCTTAGAGAAGACAGAGAAAGCACTAAATACATTCTAGCCATCCTTCAGTGCCAAAGTGAAAAGCCACCTCTTCCATGAAGCCTTCCTGCTTTGCTCTGGCCTAAAGCAATCCTCTGAAAGGAAGGAAACAACTCACCGAGTGATGCCTGGTATAATCTAATAAAGCAATTCCCTGGGCTAGGGCTTGTTCACTCCATTCTGTAGGTAAGGGGACAAGGCAAAGACATAAGGTAATTTGTCCAAGGGTTACCCAGAGTCAGTGAGAGTGCTGGGAACTGAACCTATGCCCTGTGGCTCTGAAGCCTTAGGTCTGCCCCGAAAGCCTTTGTTCTGTCCCCTAAAGTCTCTCTGAACTTCTCTGACACTTGGCTTGACTTACCCTGGCCATCCCAGGTTTCCCAGCACCGCAGCTGGTCCCTTATCAGTTTTTGTTTCCCTGGCTATGAACCATAAACTCCTCAAAGCCAGAAACTATGCCTGCCTCAGTTTCCCCCCCAGCATCCAGTATAGAGCTTGGCATGTGTAGGCAGCAATGAGTATTTATCAACTTTGCTCCCCAGTCCGTGCATGAGTTCTTACCACACTAGGGCAGCTAAGTCAGTCCCTAGGAACATCACGCAAGCGGGTCCCCCAGTGGCACTTAGCCCGGAGGCTAGAGGAATGCAAGCTGACACGTAAGCTCAGCCCCGCTCCCCAGGCCCCAGGCTCTCCCTGATTGCCTCTATGGTGCTGCCTTTTCGCTTCTGCATGGCGGGCTGCTTGGGTGGCCCCAAGGCAGGCAGCAGAGGCACAGCTGAGGGCCCTGTGGCCCGGGGAGGCTGCTGGTGGGGTGCAAGGAACTCAGGCTTCAGAGCCAGAGCTGTCTGCGTTCTCATCTCACCTCTGCTTTGACCTTGGCAAGTGACTAAATGTCTGGAGCCTCGGTGAACTTCTCTTTGAAATGGGAATGACAAGGGCTGTTTTGCTGAAAGGTTTAGCCCCCAGGCCTCAAAGGTTTACATGAAAGACAGTAGCTGGAAATGCTCAGTTTCTGACCTGCACGGCACGTGATTGACAGACACTAGTCCTCTGCCCTCCTCAGCCTCTAAAGTCCCTGCCTGGTCCTCCAAGCCACAGCTACCACCCCTCCTTCCATCCATCCTTGGTTCTCAAATTGTGCAGGCAACAGAATCACCTCGAGTTTCGGCTTCAGCAGGTCTGGGGTGAGCCCAAGAATTCGCCTTTCGGGCGAGTTCCCACATGATGCTGCTGGTCCGCCGGCCACCGCTGAGAACCACATTTCTGGTACACGTGTTTATTTCTATTTCTCACCTCACCTCCAAACACTGTCTGACACCTTTTTACTTTTCTCCTTCTCTCTCCCAGCCTACCTTCCTGTCTCAGCCCCATCCTTCTGGACATCTCCGCCCTCATCCTCCATGCTCTGCCGTTCCGGGCGCCAAGGCTTAGAAGCGGCCTCTTCCAGGCACATCTGCACTGTAACTTCTGCTGTGCTTGCTGCTGCGGCCCAAATACACAGGCCAGGAGGGCAGATGTGACAAGTCTATGGCCCACGCTCCCCGTGAAATGGCAGAGGGACCCAGCAGCACCTCTCCATCTCACAGAGGTTCCAACTAAGGCTCAGAGATGGAAGTGGTCAGGACAGCACAGCCAGCAGGGCTGGATGAGGCTTTCTCAACTCCCAGGCCGGCAGACCCCACCCTTGTGCTCGGCCTGATGTGTGGCTTCCCCTGTGACACACATGCAAATGTCATGGTAATGCATGCCAAGCACTTGGCACGGGCGTTGAGTCCTAGTTCCATTCCTCTGTTATTTTCTACTTATCCTGAATTGGCAATAACAGAAACTAATTGCCGGGTATGAGTGCTTAAGGGAGACTGTCCTCCTCCCTCAGTCTCTCTTATCTGGAGGCTCCCTCCTTTAAGTCAATGTGAACTGAGGTGGGGGGAGAGCAGCAGGAGGCTGGTAAAATATAAATGACAGCAGAAAAGAAGCCACAGAGGTCTGGAGGGAGAGGACCACACCCTCCTCTCCAAACGCCTCCCGCTTCAGAGAAGGAGAGGGAAGTGGATGTTCCCGAGTAATGAGGAAAATCATAGGTATCTACACGTTCCCAGGGGAGCTGCCACTGCAGGGACGTGGAGACGTTTGGAATGGGGCCCGTTACCTCAGTCATGCACATCAGCGGAGGGGAACGAAGGCACCAATGATCCCTATGCCACTTGGGACTGGATTCAGAAGGCAACCAGAGTGGCTCTCAACCCTCTCTTTCTCTCTCACGCGTGCACACGCGCACACACACACACCCCCGGGTCTCCCTTCTCAGGTCACAAGTGGCTCAGCCTGGGCACTGGATGAGCAGGGGACAGGAAAAGACCCCCAGCCAGGCAGTCCTTACTTCTCTTCCTAAAGTGCCCTAAGCAAGCACCGACCCCGTGTCCTGTCCCGTGTCAGCTACAGTTTGGGCTACAGCCCCAGGGGGACCGCTGCTCTGGCACCTCCTTCTGCTTCCCTGCCAACTGCTTATCTGTCTTCAGAGACCAGCATTTTGCAGGAGGCCGCCTCCCCAGCCATGCCTAAGTCAGGCCCCCACTCCTTGCCCACGTTGCTGATGCCACGGCCCACAGCAGCCTGCGTCACGCTTTTAGCAGTCATGGCTGCACGTCTCGCAACTCATCCGGGGACTGGCACATCCTAGGTGCTCACTAAATATTTGCTGAATGTCTGTAAGAACAAGAAAACAGCTGTAGAGTTTAACATATGGTTGGCAGACTGGTAGACCACACACGTCCTGGGTAAGATAGGTAATGGGTCAGAGGGGAGGTGCTTCTGGGCAACAGAGGCACTGAGAAGAGGGCACTGTATGTCTCAAGGGGTTACCCAAGCATCCTGATGGACACACAGGACTGTGAGGGACACAGGAAGAGGATGAACCACAGAAAGGCTATCTCACTCTGGAGCTGGAGATACAGGCCTTGGGTGATCCCTGGACTGGGCTTTGGAGGTGGACAGACCCTCACTTCATGTGAGACAGTTCTAAGACCTCAAAGGTCATCCAGACTACCTCCTGCCCCATGCACTTTTGTTCCTTAACAAAAGATTAAGTAATGCCTCTTTGAACACCCCCACTGATGGGGTGCTCACCACCTTACCAGGCAGCCCATTTGACTACAGTTTCACAAAATTCTTCCTTAATCGGTCCAAATCTGTTTACCCCTATGGGCCATGGGGAAGAGTGTTCATATTGCTTTCAGACCAGAGACTTCAGACAGGGGAGCCAACTCTCCAGTCACCTTAGGCAGTCTGTTGGCCCACCGAGCAGAGCGGCCCAGCTCCTGCAACAGTTCCCCTCATGGCAGATCTCTGAATTCCCTGAAACTGCAGACCCACACGTTGTCATGTTTTTCCGGGATGCCCCGAGACTTTGTTGCCCATTTGTTGTGGTTGGCTATACTTTTGTTAATGAGCAGAAACCAAAGTGCCAACTCTCCCTGGTTACATCTGGACCAGATCCTGTGGGCGTGGACTTGCCATTTGTCAATAATTTTATCCTGTAGGACTCTGCCTACCATTCTGTGCTGTCAGGATCTTTCTGGAACCAGATCTTATAATTCAATGTGTGTGTGTGTGCCTGCTTTGGGTAATCTGCAAACCTGATAGGACTGCCATCTGTGTCTCCCAGTCCCCCCGCCAGAGTTTTGGACAGAAACACTAAACAGGGGCCTGAGAACAGCGTCGGGGAAATCACAGCAGAGGCCTTCCTCCTGGATGTTGCATTTTTGAGTGTCACCTGTCAGTAAGTGAGGAACCCACCAATCAATACAGCCCCCGTGTCTCCATTTTTATACACAAAGATGCTGTGATGGACAGGGCTGAAACACAGAAAACACTCCCCTGGCATAGCTAGTACAGAAAAAATAAACTGCTGCATTTTTTTCTTTTTTTAAGGAAAATCAGGGGTTAGACGGGCACGATTTGTTCTTGATAATCCATTTTGGTTCCTACGAATCATCACTTTTTATTCTAAATGCTTGCAAATCACTAACTTAAAAACCTATTAGTGCCTCTTACGAGGCTGTAATCAAAAAGACGGGTAATAACTAGTGTTGGCCGCAATGGGGAAAAATTGGAACCCTCATACATTGCTGGTGGGTATGAAAATGGTGCAGTCGCTCTGGAAGACAGAGCAAAAAAAGTTAAAGAGAAAGTTCCCATGGGATCCAGCAATTCCACTCCTATGGACCTGTGCAGAAAAGAACTAACAGCGGGCCAGAGACTTCCATCCCTAGAAAGGGCCTGCCTGCCAGGCTGGTCCTCGGCTGGCATCTGGGAACGAGGATTTCACGAGTATTCCCACCATCCTCTAACTGGTGAGGGTGGTTTCCTGTCCTTAGACTGTACAATCAGTGAGGCTGAACACCTACCAGCTCTCCTTCTGGGAGTCTAGAATTTTGGTATGTGTTAAAATGGTACCCATGTGACCAGCCCCCAACAAAAACCTCCGGCACTGAGTCTCTAATGAGCCTCCCTGATAAATAACACCTCACACATATTGCCACGATTCAGTGCTGGAAGAATTCTGCGTACCCTGTGTGATCCCGCAGGGAGAGGACTCTTAGAAGCTGTGCCTGGTTTCCTCTGGGCTTCCCTGCATGCCCTTTTCCCCTCTACTGATATTTCTCTGTGTCCTTTCGCTACAATACAAATCACAGCTGGGAGCAGGACTAAGTGCTGAGTCTTGTGAGCCCTCCTAGTGAATCACTGAACCTAGGGGTCCCCTGACACATCTCCTAGAAAATAAAAAACGTAAGTCCACACAAAAACTTGCACACAAATATGTATACCAACACAATTTGTAATAGCAAAAAAGTGAAAAACAACCCAAATGTTCATTGACTGATAAATGAATCAATAAAACGTAAAATATATATATAAATGCAATGGAATAGTACTCAGCCATAAAAAGAAATGAAATACTGCCTCATGCTACAGGAGGGAGAAAGCTCAAAGCCAGACACAAAAGGCCATACAGTGTAAGATGCCATTTCTACAAAATGCCCAGAACAGGCAAATCCATGCAGATAGAAAGTAGGTTAGTGGTCACCAGGGACTAGGGAAAAGAAGATACAGGGAACGACTGCTAGTGGGAATGAGGCCTTTCTGGGGTGATGAAAATGTTCTGTAATTGATGAGGACTGCACAACTCTGTGAATATAATAAAAGCCACTGAATTTTACACTTTCAAAAAAGGTGAATTTTATGGTACATGAACTATATCTCAATAAAGTTATTTATGTATTTTTAAAAATCTTTTAAGATTTTATTTATTTATTTGAGAGAGAGAGAGAGAGAAAGAGAGCATGAGCAGAGGGGAGGGGCAGAGGGAGAAGCAGACTCCCCAGTAAGCAGGGAGCCCAATGTGGGGCTCGATCCCGGGACTCTGGTATCATGACCTGAGCCGAAGGCAGGCACTTAACCGACTGAGCCACCCAGGCGTCCCTAAAGTTATTTGTATTTTTAAAAACTATTATCAGGGACAAATAGATGTCATATGCCACTTGATATGACACACGGATATGATGCACTCCTTCATTTCAGTGGTATTCCTGCCCAAAACGCAAACCTAACCTGAATCATGAGGAAAGATCACACAAACAGAAATCTGTACAACATAAATGACCCCCACTCTTCAAAAACACTGAGGTCATGAAAGAAAAGGAAAGACCGAGGGACTGTTCTAGATCGAAGGAGACTAGAGAGACATGAACTAAATGCCACACGTGAACTTGAATGTGATCCTGGAGCAGAAATAACAACAATTATTATTCTTTCTATGAAGACAATTGTCAAGACAACTAACAAAATTTGAATGGGGTGTAGGAATCAGCCTGTAGTATTGCTGATATCGGTGTTAATTTTTTCTTTTAAGGGTTTTACTGTGGTTATGTAGAAAAGTGGCACTAAGTTTTTGGAAATACACAGTGAAATATTTAAGGGTTAGCGTCTTTATGTTTGCAACTTCCTCTCAAATGATTCAGAAAACTGTGTGTGTGTGTGTGTGTGTGTGTGTGTGTGGCAAGAGAGAAAAAAGGAAACAGTAAAATGTTAACATTTGAGGAATCTGGGTAAAGGGTAAATGTGAAACCTTTGTTAGATTTTTTCAACTTTTCTACAAAATTGAAATTATTTTTTAAAAAAACCCATTGAGGGGGCACCCGGCTGGCAGTTGGCAGAATATGCAATGTTTGTTTTCGGGGTTGTGAGTTCGAGCCCCAGGCTGGGTGTAGAGTCTACTTAAAAAAAAAAATAAAAAAATCGCATTATCTCTTTCTCTCTCTATCTTTTAATGTATCTAACATATAGATGCTCATTGTAGAAAAGCGGAAAGAAAACCACCACCTATTATTCCAATACTATAACCACCATTCCCATTTGGTGTCTTTCTTTCTACTCTTTTCCCATTCATCTTTGCTTCTTCCCGGGATGACAACATAAACATTTTCCACTTTATTAAGAAGGCTTTGCAAACATCATTTTCAAGAGCTATACAATACCTAGCAAGCAGGTTCACCATCATTTACTTAACCTTCCTCCCATATAATCAGACATTTCAGTGATTTCTACTTTGCAGCTATTGTAAATAATGCCATAACGAACATCTCTGTGCACACTCCTTTTTCTGCACTTCAAATAAGTTATTTAGGCCAGAATTGCTAAGAACTTTCTGGAAAAAAATTAAAAGTTATTAATATGTATGTTCTTTTTTAAAGAGTAAATCAAGACAGCTTGTTTTGCCCATCAATATGCAAAACTTGGTGAATGGACAAATATATAACAAGCTTGTTATACAGTAATGTAGTTCACTTGGGGAGCTAAAACTAAGTAATAGTCAGTTATATTTGTGTAGCTCTTTGCACATTTTATCTCATTTGATTTGGGTAGCTCAGTGGTCTTGACAGGATAGGCATTATTCTCATTTAGAAATAATCATGCAGGACCTCAATAAAGTATGAGCTGTAAAGTATTAAATAGATGATAAAAACCGTTTCCAAGTGCACAGTGATATACAGAAATGCTACTTGTATAATATTAAGTGAAAAAGCAGGGCACCAAATTAGATAGTGTGAAACTTACTGGACCATGTATGAGTATTTTAAAGAAGAAGAAGAAAAACGACGGGAAGGAAATACACCAAAATGCTGACAGTGATTATCTCTGACAGTGAGAAGTTTAGCGGTTGTTATTTTTTCCTTCTAATTGACTTGTATTTTCCGGATTTTCTATAATGAGTATCTAGAAATATTTGTAATGTGAAAATTAAAGGTTGTTAGAATGAAAAACATAAGGAAGAAATGATATGGTGCTACTCCTAAGTCAAAAAGGAGTGCTTGGGTGGTTGGCCATGGGGTGGGTAGGATGGAGCCAGGTTTGACGAAAGAGAAGAAGGCCTTTTACAGCTGGGAGTCAGAGAGAAGGCCAAGCAGCAACAAAAACAACATAAACAGAAGTACAGAGCCAGGATCTCAGAGTCAAACGGAATCTGAGTGCCAAAGACATTCTCTATTCCCAAAGCCACATTTCACGAGAGCTGCATGAGGCTCAGACTGGGGAAGCGATTTACCATGGCCAGGACACAGAAGTTCACAGCACGGCGGGGATGGTCCTGTCTCCAAGAACATGGGCCAGGACAGTGATGCCGCTGACTGGAGCAGGGGCAGCCTGAACCGTGGCAAGAGGGATTTGGGATGGACTCAAGAACATGACTATAAGAATCAAGAGACATGAGAACTAAATACCAAGAGAAATTATTCCTCTGCCCCCATTGGGTTCCAGAAATACACACCAGGCAGTCATCGTCTGCGTGTGCATACGTGCGCGTCCGTGCCGGAGACAGAAGGCAGCTCTGGATGGTCTCTAGAAGGCCCTCCCTTCCAGCAGTCTGTGATTTATAGATTCAAAGAACACCTAACAATAGACCACAAAGCCTTCCTTTTGCCAAGTCCTGCAAGGCAGAAAACAAAGCTGCAATGATAGACACAGGCAGAGCAACGAGGGCTGAATCCTAAGACGCCCCTCCAGTTCCTCCTCAGACAAAAGGCGTTCTTGTCCACCTGAACAAATTACAAGGACATGAAATCTTAAAATGAAAAATATTTACTAGTCTGGGGTACACATTATGATTTTGTTTAAGATGTTCTTTCCACCTGTCTCAGAGCTCTAGAATTCTCTCCCGAGAAAAGCACCTGGAATCCACCGCATTACCCAGACACAGAGGCCCAGCCTGGCTCAAGAGCCCCAGAACAACGGAACCAAGAGAGAAAGGGTGCATTCGAGGAGGGGAGGAAATGGGAATAATTGGCAGCCTGCCTCTAGAGTGGAAAACTAAGAGCTTGTGTTGGAAAGTTCTTTGGGGGCAACTGGGGAGGAAGAAGTAATCACTGACACGGTGTGACATTCCCCCTTTTAAAGAAAACCCACACACAGACAGCATCAGGCCTGCCAGTGACCCAGAACCACCGTCACAACTTCCCAAAGCTGCCAAGAAGGGAAATGGATTTTCCCAGTCATTAGAGACAAGTGCTCGCACCATGACTCGCAGCCTTATTGGCGTCTCCCAGCAGTGACACCTGGCCCCATCTGCAGGGGCTGAGTGGGAAAGGATTTGGTCTCTAATGATCCTGGGATCTAATGACCACCTGGATAAAGAGATGAAAATGTTGGGTTGATTTTTTTTTCCTTCCCTTTCCAGTCCAGGGAGACAGCTGACAGCTTGGTCCGTAAAAACCATCCTTATTAGATTCCTCAATCTACCTCCATCTATCAGTGCCTCGCAGCATGATCTGATCGGCGACTGCTAATGAGACATCCATGAATACACATAGCCCCTGGCCTAGTGCAGAAGCTGGACACAGGTGGGATTTGGTTGTGCTGAGGGGTAGAGGTGCGGGGTGGGGAGCAGAAGGGGGAGGTACTGCCTCCAACACTTTCACTTTGGGGTTTGCTTGAGATATTGAAAGGCAAATGTAGGAAATGAAAATGTGGTATCGCTCCCTACCTATCCGAGGTCCAGACGGCTCTCCCACATCCTGGCTATGGGGATGCAGATTCGAGCAGTCTCGGAAGTCTCGCCTCACCTGTAGCTGTTCTAAAGCACCGGTTGAGAGTCTGGACCCTGGAGTTAGACCCTTGCTGCTCAAAGTGTGGTCCAGGGACTAGAAGCTGGGCATACCCAGGGAGCGTGTTAGGAATACAGCATCCTGGGCCCCACCCCAGACCTCCTGAATCAGAACCCGCATTTTAACAAGACACCCACGTGATCCAACTGCACATTAAAGTTTGAGAAGCTGCTGTAGGGCCCTGTCACCTACTAGCCATGGGCCTTGAGTGAGTGACAACCTCTCTGAGCCTCAGTTTCTTCATTTGTAAGATTCGGACAGGAATATTTAATCCTTATAATAATCCTTAAAGAAGATAACGCATGAAAAGTGTTTAGGGAAGCCTGGGTGGCGTAGTCAGTTAAACATCTGCCTTCAGTTCAGGTCATGGTCCCAGGGTCCTGGGATCGAGTCCACTTTGGGCTCCTTGCTCAGTGGGGAACCAGCTTCTCCCTCTGCCTGCTGCTCCCCCTGCTTGTGCTCTCGCTCTCTCTTGCACATGCTCTTTCTCTCTCTGACAATTAAATATAATATCTTTAAAAAAAAGAAAAATGTTTTTAGCACAGCAGCTGGTACATCATATGTGCTCAATAAAAAGCAGTCATAGGATCTTCACTACCTTATTAATTTACCGACTAAGTATCCCTCCATTCTTTTCTCCCTACACCACCACTCTCATATGTGCTCAATAAAAAGCAGCCATAGGATCTTCACTACCTTATTAATTTACCGACTAAGTATCCCTCCATTCTTTTCTCCCTACACCACCACTCTCATCTAAAGCACTCCCATCTCTCCACGGGACTCCTGCAGCAGCTCCTAACTGGCCTACAGCTGCAATCTTCTGCCTCCTACACTGTTGTCCACACTGTAGCCAGGGTGGTTATTTGAAATGCAAATGTACTCATATCTCTACCCGACCTTCAACACACACTTAAATACTTCTATCAGGTATAAAGATCAAACTCAATAAGGCTCATCAAGCCCTGCAGTACCCACCCCCTCATGCCTCCAGCCTCAGCTCATCTTCCCTATCTCTGCCTTAACCGTACCAGCTTTCCTTCTTAGTTCCTCAAAGAACCACACCTCTTTCTGCCACAGGGCCTTTGCACATGATAGCACCTCTTCTTGGACCATTCCCCTCTCCTCCTTATGCCTGGCAAATTCTACTCCTCTTTCATATCTCAGTCCTAGAGAATCCTAGCCTCCAGGATCAAGTCGAATTCCCTTATTACAGAAGATCATCAAAGCCAGAATTTTACATGAATTGTGCGATTAATTAGTATCTGTTTCTCCCCACTAGAACGTAGGCTCCATTGCTCACTACTGCTCCCCAACCCCTAGCAGAGTGCCCAGCACATACAGGCCTTCCATGTATACATGTTGAATAAATGCCCAAGGGTGGTGATGACACAGGGAAGCTTCGCCGGGCTGCTCATGTCATGAGGACCATGCAGAAAGGGCAATGCTGGGACAGAAACACCAACTGCCCAGGGGCTTTGACTCAGGATTCACCAAAGGCCCAACAAGGGAAGAGCTCCAACTGTGAGGCCACAAGGGATAGCAAGAATGAGAGAGGCACTTTCCTATGGGATACCTTTATGATCTTGGTACAGAGTCTGCGGCCGGACAAAAGGAGCTGATGGAGAAGATCACAAGCAAGTCTGAGCTCTGCCACTGAACTGAGATTGGTTCCCCACCTGCAAAGTGAAGGCTCCTCCCCACTCCTCTATTCTGTCACAGACTGGGTGTGGGGGAGGGACCGGGAGATGGGGCGTGGAGAACAGAGATGAATGGCAGAAGGGAAGACCTCAGTGCATCTGTGAGTGAACTTCCAGGGGGAAAGGGTTCAACAAGGCCCTCTGAAGGATTTTAGTACAAAAACCACCTATGCACGTCGCTCTGCCATTTCCAAAGTGCTCTCCCTTCCTCATTTGAGCCTTATGGTCACCTGTGAGTGAGGGTGGGGGTCACCACCCCCGTTTTACAGAAAAAGAAACTGCACTTCCACAGACACACATTTATGGAACACATACCGTGTGCCAAACATGATAAGGGCTTTTGTGTGTATTAGCATGCACAGTTTTCACTTTCGAGGAGAAGGCAAGGTATAGGAGCTAAGAGCCTGGCTTTGGATCCCAGCTCTCCCCAGCTGTGTGTCCTTAGACAAGATACTTAACCTCTCTGTGCCTCAATTATTGCATCTGTTTAAAAATAATGATACTGTTATGCTTATCCAGTGTTTTCCATGAGTCACTGGTGATTTACATATGTATTAACTCATTTAAATCTTCATGTTAACCTTATAACGTTAGTATATCATTACCTCCAATTCTCATATAAGGATATTGCCCAAATGTGCCCAAGTGTCACAGCAAGTCAGTGGCAGAGCTGGGATTCAAACCCAGGCAGTCTCTGCTCTTGGCCACAGTACTCCCCCTCCTCTCACAGAGTGGAGCAATTGGGTGCCGCACGGATGAATTACAACACAAGGCGCTCAGCACAGTGCCCGGCACATGGAAAACTGGTCAGCATTAGCATTTGTGACTGTCTACCGCGGGGTCCACGGGCATCATTCTCCTCCCATCAGGAAACAGGACCACACCTCATATCCGGCAAGGCTGTCACTGACATCTCTGACACACACCTG
Source organism: Ursus americanus (assembly GCF_024610735.1). Taxonomy (NCBI): domain Eukaryota; kingdom Metazoa; phylum Chordata; class Mammalia; order Carnivora; family Ursidae; genus Ursus; species Ursus americanus. Next base: position 11,977,738 of record NC_142159.1, read on the forward strand.
TAATTCACCTCCTTCCTCGCCCCCGCCCCCAGTCCCCTGTCCCTGAACATCAGCCAGTCTCCCTGCTTCCTCTCGTGCCCCACTTCCCCCATCCTGTCTCCAACTGCTGGAGCTGATCGTTTACAAATGTAAACCACTAAATGCCATTCTTCTGTGTAAGTGCTTCGGAGAGCCTCCCAACTCTCCGGGCCTGAAACGCCTGCTCTGGCCTCACCCCAGACCCCTTCTCAATCTCTGTGTGTCCACCACAGGGGCCTCTGGACAATGCCTCAAACACATACAGCCCCATCCTGCCTGGGGTAGGCAGATAATGGCCCCAGAGGTGCCACGCCCTAATCCCAGAGCCTGTGAGTATGTATGGTAAAATGGAATCAAGGTTTCAGATGAAACTAAAGTCGCTAATCAGCTGACCTTGAGATTAGGAGATTAGCCTGGATTATCCAGGTGGGTCAACGAGCTCACAAGGTCCTTAGAAGTAAAGGAGGGAGGCAGGAGAGTCAGTGTCCACGTGGTGAAATGTAAAAAAGACTCCACTGGCCTTTGCTGGCTTTGAAGACAGCGGAAGGTGCCATGAGCCACAGAAGCTGGAAAAGGCAAGGGGATGGATTCTCCCCCAGAGCTTCCAGAACAGAGTGTATCCTGACTAACGCCTTGGTTTTAGCTCAATGAAACACATTTTCAACTTCTGACCTCCAGAACTGTAAGAGAAAAGATTTGTGTTGTTTCAAGTCACTCAGTCTGTGTGATTTGGTACTGTACCGGAGGCTAATCTGCTACCTCAGGGCCTTTGCACTTCCCAATGAAGAACTGAATGAACAAACCACCAATCTCCAAATGCACTTCCTGCTCCACCATGGCCCTTTTTCTGCACAAGGACTTCCGATATTCTGGAGCATGGGGACCAGCATTCCGGAATTCACTACTCTCCTGCAGCCCTCTTGCTATCCATCAATGGCAATACTTAACACTTCAGCAGGGTCATGATTTCTTTCGAGTCTGTCTACCCTGCCCTTGAGCTCTTTGACCTATTCATCAAAACATCCCCAACCCCTAGCCCAGGAGCTGGCCAAATAGGAAATCAACAGAACACATTAGTAATAACAATGGCTGTATGCATTACCTCTGTTATCCAGTAACGGACATGAGCGGAGCAGTTACTGTGTGCAGAGCACTGGGCTAGGCCTTTCACGAACATTTCATCCACCACCAACCCTGCAAGGTGGGCTACCATTATCATCCCTGTTTTACAGGATGATGCAGTCAAGCCCTGGAGGATTAGCTACCTTGCCTAAGGACAGAACAAACGGTGGCAGAGCCGGCCACGGACGCAACAGGGCAACTTGGAAGCCTGCACTCTTAACCACGACAGCACACCGCCTCCCACCCAACAGCCCTCCTAGGGGAGATCAGCAGCTCCTTTTCCCAACACCGGGGGCTATGCAGAGTGGTACAGCTGGTGTTTGAAGCTGGGGTCTGGCTGATTCAAAAGACTCTGTGTCTCTTCCATCCCACCAGGCTGCTCCGCTATCTAACAAGTGAAGGAACAAAATGTTGACCCGGCACCTCCAGACGGCATGTGGCACACAGAGAACCAAACCGAGCACCAGCCTGCTGCCTAGTGCCTGGGCTGAACAGCACATCTGAAGGTCTGTTTCTCTTTGAAAACAAGAAAAATCCACAATCCCAGTTCCTGAAGGCTCAGGCTGCTAGAAGAAATGGATGACCTGCTTTAAAGCTGCTCCAGCAGGTGCTAGAGCCTCTGGAAACATGAAAGAGGCAGAACCTATTCTTTTGCCTAAATGTTAAGAGTTTTGTAAAAAGAAAGGGGAAAAAACAGATTTAAGTGAAAACAAGGAAAATACTGATGTGAGCGCTGCACAGATCTTGACTAGAGCGTGGAGAGAAGTAATCTTGCTGCCACATCTCCCAGGGAGGTGACGCTATCTGAAATCTGGAGGTTTGGCCTTGATAACCAGTTCCTAAAGACTGTTAGGGGCACCTCAGTGACAGCAAGGAGCCCAATTTCAGGGCCTTTGGGGTTCCCAGGAAGGCCCTCAGCCGAGGAGGACAACAAAAGCTCCAGGAGGGCAGCAGTCTTGTTTTCTAGTTGGTGATGCCATCTCTTGAGGACGAGCTTTGGGTATAGAATCCCTGGGGCCCCCTCCTTCATGCACCCATGCAGAACCACGTGGAGCCACCTTCATTCTCCTTGGAGCCCAAAGAGGATCAGAACTGTTCTCAGAGATCCCAGTCCTGGACTCAAGAAGGAGGTCTGAGAACCACTGGACACTCATAGACAGTGAAGGGCCTTGTTTCTTGTCCAGGAAAACAGTTTCAATCAAGGCTTGGAGAATGAACCAGCATTTACTATGTACCTTCACGTACCAGTCCCTGCACCAGATGTTATCATATACTTTATCTCACTTAATCCTCCATGGCTACTCTGGGAAGCAGGTGTCATGCCCATTTTATGGACAAGAAAACTGAGGTTCAGTAATTATTCCAAGGGTACATAGTCAATAAGCAGAGGGTTTGGATTCAAACCCAGGTCTAATTCCAACCTTTGCCTCCTCCTGTTCTTTCCTCAACCTCCCCTCCCCTGACACCATTCAGAAAATACATATCAAGCCCCTACTATGTATCCTGTGTTCCTGCCACCACAGCTCCTACACCGTGTGGGGAAACAGACAATAAGAAGGAAACAAGTAAGCAGGGTAATTTTGAACGGTGGTATGCACTATGAAGAAAAACCAAGCAAGGTGAGGGAAGAGAGGGTGAATGAGTGGGTGGGGATGGTGGAGGAAAGCCCCTGAGATGGTAACTAAGCTGAGATCTTAATTAGTATCTGAAAAACAAAGCTCCTTCTGTTTTCCACGTGTAGCCTGAGAAACGCACCTGACTTTTCTCTTTATTCCCCCTAGGTCTCCATCAGCAGATTCCAAAGTACATAGTTTCTTTTTTTGGCTAGAAAGGCTTGCAAAACCCAGTGATAAGGTTACCTGTTCACCCCAGGAGAGAGAATTCCAAAGCAGTAAACAGACCTGCACAGCCTTGTAAACACCGTATGACTCGGGTCTTGGAGCTCATTCATCCTACCAAGCCAAGTAGCTGCCACCCCATAAGTTCTCTTTGAGTTTGCATTAATCAGACAGCTCAACGTAGGTTTTCTTCTCATTCCTCTAGGTCTCTGATGATGGATGACGTGGCGTGGCACTTCTGGATGCATAATAAGGGGTTGGTGGTGTTTTCTCACTCCCACAAGACTGAAATTCATGGGACACAGGACATTTTCCTTGACAGCACTGATCTGAAACCCTGTGTTCTTGAAAGGATTACTGCAGTCCTATTATAAAAGATAACCTAATCACATGGGAGAGAGTGATTTGATTCCAAGCAATTTGATTTCAAAACCCGGAAAGAGAATACCAAAGAATAATTAACTATGAAAACCGAAAGACACTAATCTTGATGAGCTAATGGCACAGACTAGGAGAGACAGAAAACTCAGATCTTTGGGTTTCACAGATTCTTGAATTGTTTGCATGATCAGAATCAAAGCTCTCTGCAGGCCTTCAGCCGGCTGGATTTGTAGCTTTCTCCTGCCTCAAGTCCACGCATCCCATGGCCGGACGCACCTACCCCTGCTCTGCGGCTCTGACTCCTATTGGACTAGGATTTTCTCTTGCCTAAGCTGCCTCCAGATCTGGGCTTCCTGCTGGGGCCTGGTAAACCCGCTGCAGGAAGGTGGCAGCTCCTGCCATGCGGGCAAAACAGACCCTTTCACGGGAGGGAGACAAGCAGACTGATGGCCCGTGACAGGTGATTTGATGAGACCTTCACAGAATTCCTCTTCCCTGGGTTTGCTTTGGAGGTACTCTGGGTGATGGTGGCTCCCTGGGGCTCTTTCATAAATCTCAAAGACAGGCCCTTTCAGGCATTCCCTACAAAAGAAAGGCCTCTGTGAGATTTCTGTCACTAACGGCCATGTATCCTGTATCAAGGAAAAACCATCATGTTTTCCCAATTCTGAGCACAGTGGCTGAAAAACAAAACAAAACAAAATGGTATCAGTTCAGCAAGCGGAGGCAGGGGTGGGTTGGGGTGATAGTGGGGGCGCGGGGCGGGGGAGGGGTCTTCTCCAGCTGCTGTTAATAAAATCACAAGTCTTGGGTGCCTTTTTCTAAGGAGTGTGGCTTCCACTCAACCTGCTGACCCCAGGAGCTACTCTTTTTGTGCGTCTCTTTCCGGGCAAGAGGAAGAAATGCCTCTTATTGTCACTGTGGACTTGGTGTTCTATTTATGCACCTGAGAAAGATGTGAGTAACCGTTCACACTCAGATCTGACTCCAGGCCTGGCTGGTACCGCTTAAAATGAATAAAAAGGATGAGCCTCAGTATTTGGAATCCAAGGGCCCCCTCACCGATAGGAAGTCACTAAGTGAGAAAGCTTCACTGGAGGAGGACAGAAGGGGGGCAGGGATGGAAATGATGTGAAAGGGACAGAGAATGTCAGTGCGAAAATGCTTTTTGAGTGATTAGCTGTGGCTATTTAAACCATTAAAAGTTTAAACCTTCTTGAGGTAGGGGAAAGAACCAGAGGAAAATCAGAGGCACAGTTCCTCTCTTCTTATGATAAACCCAGCAAAATTTTAAAATGCAAAGCATCTCTAAACAGCTATTTGATTAGGTTTTTTTTTTTTCTTTTCCAACGAGGCTACGATAATTAGCAAATGCCTGGGAGATGAGATTTAAATATGCCAATCAGTCCATCTCAAGAGTTTAGCAGAAACAACGTGGAATGTAATTATCTTTAAGCGATAACCACTTTTGTGGGGTTACAGCCTTAACTGGAGATCTGAAACCCAACACATGACCTCTCCCCAGACCCGAGCAGCTGCTTTCCCACTTGAAGAAAAAAAAAAAAAAAAAAAAAGCAATGCCAAGTGTTATCTGAAAATCCCACCAGTGTGACCTTTAAGGAGACGGATTTTGAGTATTTCTGGTGATAACGCCGCTACTACCGTTTCTCCCACTAATGGGGCATTTTCAAACCCAGCAGGGTGATGGGGATAACCTGACTTCACAGAAGCGCAAACACACTACCTGCAACATCTAACACCCCATTTTCTCCATCAGTGATCGTTTCTTGGGTAGGAAATCGTCAAAAACTTAAAGATTCACAACATCTCACGTCTCACACCACCCGTAGGGACGTGCAAAACGGGTCCCGCAGTAGAGATTGGTCTGTAACGGGGCAGAACGTTTTCCAAAAGAGGAGAACAGTTAGCTGTTCCGGAACGTTTTTGTCTTGCTACTGGGGCTCGCCACATTGTGAAGAACTACTCTAGTTAAAACGGAGTCTTTTCGAAGATTCAGGCTGTTGTCAGACCAGGGCCATTTTTCACGCCATAGACTGGGCTCCACTATCTCTCAAAATAGCTTTTTATACTACGGTGATGGCAAAGTGGCTAAGAGAGAGGAAGGTTTCACTTCTTCAACCTGTAACTACAGAAACATGTGTGTCTTGGGCACAAAGGGATGTTACCAGGCAACGTGACAGAAATGAATAACATTGATAATCAATCCCATAGTAATAGCTTTTATAATTAAAGATTACTGCAAGTACAATAGATTCTAACACAAATGGGAATAATGGAGACATGGCCATCTCTCTGCCTCTTTGTCAGCAACTGTCCTCCTGCTTACACGTGGACCCTGCTATGCTTCTGTGGCACGGGCCAAGTCTGTAATTAACCACCTGCCAGTATTGGTGGCCATAACTCTAAGCAGGCCAGCACTTTCTTCACTAAGTTCTTACAAGTGATAATTAAACCCGCTAGCCTTGCTTGTGAGGTCTGATCACAACTGAGCAGTACATACTTACGTTGGCATGTCTAACAGCGATGGATGCTCAAAGAACCACTGGCTGGTGCCTGGGCTGCCAGCACTCTAATCATCAGATAAGTATCTCCTTATGTGAGTGCCTTGAGTCACAGCCCCTGCCCCGTGAGCCTTCACCTTTTCTTTTAATCGAACAACGTTTTGCAATTTCAGCTCCATCTATCAGGCGCTTCTATTGTCTGCTAATAGAGTTTACAGAATCCTATTCCCCAGTCTATAGCCAGAGCCAAGAAATCTTCCGTCATTCCTGTAAGTCCAAGAACGTTTCAGATGCACTATAAACTGAACTTGAACGTTGTCCACCATCGGCTGCCGACCTGAGAACTTGCCAGCAAGGGCTTTAATTCATAATTAGATGTTGGCTAGACAAATTACCTGCCAATGGTACCGTTGCCCACCACTATCGCACAGGAGAATAATGTTCAATGTGGGGATACATGGAAAGAGAGAGCTCTCCTGGGAGGAAGTGTTTTGCAAAATCTATTTCCTTGACAACTGTTTTCCAAGCAAATGTTAGTACTGTAGGGTTTTTTCCCCATGGTTTTGAAATATTCTGGTGTCTAAAAATCAACGTTGTTAAACGCTCTAATGTGAAAAATAGGGATCAAAACTGAAGCAAAAAAAAAAAAAATAATCCTCCAGAGTTGAACATTTTTAAAGGCCAGGGATTCACACCACCTTTTGTGTGTGGGTAGGTGGGTGGGTGGAGGGAGACAGTAATGAGCAGAAGATGGGCAGCTTTTACAGGTACCACTAGGGATCACTTAGTTACTCAGCACAGATGACTATGGAGAAGAATGTGGATGACAGATAACCCGCCATGCTGGGTCCCTCTACCCAGAGCTGGAGGACTAACTTAGACTCTGTGGGGAGTGCAGCCTTTCTGAGGGTTAAAGAATCTTTAAGAACAATCCAATCAGCCTCAGGATTAGGTTATGTTCCTTTAGAATCACTCAATCTCTGATTCTCTGAGACAGGCCCAATTTCAAATAGTCTGTCCCATTATTAGACAATGTGTCAGATACCATGTTCTAAGTTTTTATTTGGAAAATGGTTTTATGGCATTGGTGGGCCTCCAGGTGTGGGCAGAACCATACTTCTAGTGCCAGGACAGAGTAATGGTGTCAAGAGTGCTACCATCCTCTGCTCACGCTGACCCTTCTCCCCCTCATGACTTCAATGGAATTATTAGCTCAATTCTAAACAGGTCGTGCCAAATCAGGACACTTTTTCACATACCCATTCACCCCCACAATATTCTACATTAAGTAAGGTCTATATGCCAAGAACCATGCTAGATATTGGGGGGTCAGAGGAACAGGATGAGTGCCTATTATGGGGAATCATTTTTTTTTTAAAGATTTTATTTATTTATTTATGTGACAGAGAGACAGCCAGCAAGAGAGGGAACACAGCAGGGGGAGTGGGAGAGGAAGAAGCAGGCTCCCAGCGGAGGAGCCCGATGTGGGACTCGATCCTGGAACGCCAGGATCATGCCCTGAGCCAAAGGCAGCCGCCTAACGACTGCGCTACCCAGGCGCCCAGGGAATCATTTTTTAAAGCGGGTTCTTGATTTGGGGTTTATGGATGGAATTGGAAATGAGCCCCTTGAAACTGTACCTAAAACTGCGTAGTTTTTTGTGTGCACATATGCACATACCATTAGCATCATTCTGGGGGAGGAGGGTTTATACTTTTTATCAGATAAGCATAGGGGTCTGTGACTCAAGACAGGTTAAGGATCACAGAAAAGCTGTAAGGCAAACTGCTGTGTTCTCTCACCAAGATCCACCCACAGACAAGGGGTAAAGGCAAGCTATGCAATGGAGGTGATGTTCGGGCAACGTCTTGGCAAATGCAAGGGCTTGGCTTCACCTGCCTGGAGTCAAAGAATGAAGGCTGCATCCTTCCAACTCAAGCCTCTTCCTCCAGATGCCCTCCGGGCCCCTCACCTACACCAATCTCCCTCCTCCACTTACTCAAGTTTTTCCGGAGCACTTACTTATGGCGGGCTGTGTGAGAAAGACACGGGTCCCTGCCTTCCTGGGGCTGACATTCTTATAAGATAGACAGACATCAATCAAACACAGACATACATCATTACAAACTGAGATCAAAGCTAAGTAGGGGAAGAACGGAGAAAGAGAATGATTGCCTATGGGGGCCTGATTTCAGAGAGATGGGCAAGGCTTCTGTGCTCCCTGGCCAGCAATCTGGATTATAAACTGCCCCACAAGTTTGAAAATCCTCCAGGGGAGAGACCACGGGTCACTTGGCGTGGCAGCTCACAGAGCTTGCAAGCACCTGGCACTGGGTGGCACGTGTATTTGCTGAACAAACAGATGAGAGGGTCAGCAGGCTATCCTGCGCTCTTTCTTATATTAAATATTTTTCAGACCTTTCAGGTACACAGGTCTCATCTGAGACCTCCTTCAGCCACAGCACAGAGAACAGCTAAAAAATCACCCCTGGGAGGGTGCATGCCATTTCCCAAACTCTCAAGAAACGGAGTTCGCTTCCCTCTTACTGGCTTTCTCCCACAAGGCTGCTTCAATATTCAATTCCAGGCCTTCGTTCAAGTTCCAAGCTGTTCGCACGTGACTCTGCTCACACTCTGTCCTGGAACTGAGGCTCATCCCCCTCAGTGAAAGGCTGGCAAGGCAGAGCTCACTCTCCGTGGGGAGGAGCAGGACCCAGAGAAGGCGGAACGTGTGCCTGAGAGCAGAGTTTGAAAATGCATACTGTGGAGTTGACATTTATTTTGTTTATTGTCTGTTTTGTTCACTGCTGGCACATAGTTCACACTCAATACTTATTTGCTAAATGAACCAGTGAATGAAAGGGGGCTTGGACATGCCAGTCAGAGGCAGGCAGGTGGCAAAATACACAGGACACGGGGCAGCGCTGTCCCAGCGGCGTACTGGCCAATGTGTCCTTCCCACAGGAGCTCCGCGTGGTATTTTTGCTTACCTTTAAGAGTACGACAAAAATGAAGTAAGAGAAAACAGAACAGAATTCCATTTGTCTGTCAATGACAGTAGCAGATTCTTTGCTGAATTTGACAGCAGTTTTTGAAAACCGGAAAAAGGTTATTTTCCATTTTTTGTGCTATTTACAATGATACACGTTGTTTACTCTGCATTAACATTTTCTCCACCACTTTCCTAAGTCTAGACAATCACTGGAACAATAAATCAGATCCTGATTTATGGCGCTGGCTAGTTTCTGTGGTGTAAACATTCCCACCACTGCCTATGTCAAGCTACCGACGTGATGTTAGGAAGAGATGTGCAGAAGAGCACGTTACATTCAGAGCGGGTAGGTGCCTGTCCCCTCAAGAGCAGAGATGAGTAATACTGTAGTAAGTTAATTAGGAAGTGAGGAGTTTTGAATACTGGCTGCCTTGGCTTTTCATATACTTTAGTTGTAAATTTATAGAATTCATTTTTAAGTAATGGCTGTTTTTAACAACTGGCTCCCAAAATTTCTGAAAATTTAACAGTGGCTCTGGGGCCTCAGCTCTGGCACGTCACTGGGTGCACCCCACGGGCAGACCAAACCCTGCTTTGGGATCACAGGAGATTCAGCTGTAATGGACTCTCCCAGGACTGTGCGATCATGTTTATAAACTTACATGTAAGTTCTGTCATTTAAAAAACAAAACAAAACAACCAGAATTCTTTTGAATTCTATTTCGGGCCTGCTAATCTCCCTGAATTTGGGGTTTTTAAAAACTCTGCTGCAGCCCCACCCCAGGCCTGCTCAGTTCCCCAGAGGGAAGGGTGCCGCCTCTCGGAGGCCTCAAAAAAGATGTACTGTGCTTTTTAGGTAGTGAAGTGCACGCGACAGAAAACTGTGGCCTGCGGACCAAGCAGAAGCTCCGGCAGGTCAGCCAGAGGAGAGGGAATCCTAGGTCTGAGGCAGGGGTGGGAGGACAGAGCTGGTCAGGTAAAGAAGTAGAAGCGTAGGCTTTGTTGACACCGTGGGGCATGGGGAGTGGGGAAAGGTCCCAGAAGACAAGGGCTCTAGAACACAGTGGTCCTGACTTTGAAGGCTGCCCAAGACAACAAGAACATCCCCAACTCCAACTTTGGATGGCTAACACCTGCCAGGCCACCCAGACGGAGACCAGGTGTTCACAGAGAGCAGGGGTGGGGTCTTGCTTAGACCACTCATCTGAGCTCCAGCTGCTAGCGGTTGTGATAAAACCAGGGACCATCCAGGCAAGTGAGTGACTTCACAGCTCAAGTCCTTTGTCAGGTGCTGGGAATGAGCACCCTTGGCCCTGCCATGGCCTCCTGCTCTTCCTAACATTCCTCCCCCCGCCGGTGGGCTCAGGAACAACGTAGGGCATGCAGGGGAGAGGCGGGCAGGGTCAGCATTGTTGGTGACACTGCTGGCCAGGCCTGGAAGAGGCAGACTGCAGTTAACACGTGGAGTCAATGCGGCTTCTCTCAGCTTCTTCACAGTCTGTGAAGAGTCAGTCTGACGGAATGGGTACGCCGGGGGTGAGCCAGGGAAAGGAGGGGCTGTGAGGGTCTTGGGAGAGACTCGGAGGGCCCAGCCTAGCGTCTTTCCCTAGGGTCAGTCACACCTGGAGTTTAGGAAACACCGGCATGGTGGGAAGGGCAGGGCTGGGGCTGGCACAGAAAGTAGAGAGTACAACTCAGACCCCAAGTCCTGCTAACTCTCCTGTTTGCCACACCATCTTGCACAAGCCCTCCTTGCGGGCCTCGGTTTCCTCATCCAGAAAGACGGCAACTGTAAGAATGATTTCCAAGATCAAAAGAGAGAAAGAGAAGGGGTCACAGAAGTTGCAACAGGCTGAGGAGAGGGAGGGATCTCAGAGAAGAGGAAGAATTTCCGGAGGCAAGTCTGGTGCAGCACAGGCAGCCTCTTTACCGGGCTCACTCCAACCCGTGGGCCAATCTCTTTCACTCCCATGAAACCTCCGGCCTCCTCCCCGCTCACGCAGCCCTTACGGCCTATAGTTGGTGCAGCCTATGATTAAGGGCAGAATGGGATAGCCAAGGGTCCCATTCTAGATCCACACCCTGGCTCTGCTACTTTCTGGCTTTGTAATGCTGGGCATGTTGCTTCACATCTCTGAGCCTCAGCTTCCTCAACTGTAACACAAGGAGAACCATCATCTCTGTCTTCTGGAACCATCATGAAGATGGATAGCCTCTGGGAAAGGTCCCCCCCCCCCCACATACACACACTCTGGTAGTGGTCACTGAGTTGTGGCTTTGGATGGCTAACACCTGCCAGGCCACCCAGAGGGAGACCAGGTGTTCACAGAGAGCAGGGGTGTGGTCTTGCTTAGACCACTCAAGGCCTGGGGGGCTGGGAAGTGGGCATAGAGAATAGGGAGGAGCACAGCAGGGGCCTGGCTGTAACTGCTCCGAAAGGGGGTGAGCCCTCAAGGTGGGCAGGTGTCCAGCTGGTGGGTCAGACTCCATGTGTGGTCACCCACAGCCTAGAACTCATGTCCCTCATCACACTACAGAGCGGGTGATCCATGCAAGTTGCATGGGTGTTTTTATTCTAGTAAGGATAACATCTAAAACGCAATGGTAGCCGGTGATAACCTACTGAGGCCAAAGCTCCCGTGGGTAACAGGGCCTAACATGAGGTTCCCAAGCTCCCTGCTCCTGCCTTCTTGTTCTTCCATGGCCTTTGCTGCATCAATCTCTTTTCCGTGTGTTTGTCAAAGGGCAGCCCCAAGTCCCCAAATGGGACATAAATAGGACTGATGTACAATGAGCTACTATATTCTCAGCACCGGAAGTGTAAGGCCCTTAGCCTTAAACTGACAGATGAGTTGGAAATTACTTCTTGCTAAAGAATAATGAAGACCATCAACTGCTGTGTGTGTGGACGATTCACTAGAAGGTAAGCGCCTCCAACCAAACACAGAAGGCGCCACCACTTTCAGCCTCGGGGCCTTGCTTCATCACTCTGTTCCTAGACTTTGAGCAGCAACCCCCCCCATCCTGACCCCTGCCCTTATAACTGTTGCTCCTCCTTCTCCCCAACCTCTGGACAAAGGTGCATGCTGAGGGCGGCTTTCTCAGTCTGAATGTTCCTTCAGCCCCAGAAAAGGCTCTCAGAAGGTTAAAGGCTCTGGGATCCATTTTCCATCTGGATCCATGTGAAGACCTTTCCTCTGCTTGGTTACGACCCAGGTTGGCCTCTCGATTCCCCTCCACCTCTTTGACTCCTTCCTGATCAATGAATCTTAAGAGCAAGACGCCAGCGTGGGCGTGACCAAACAAGTGTCTTCTCCTTCCATCTTCCACTTCTAGCAGCACCTTCAAAGGAACCACTACAATCAAGCAGACAGAAGCGCAGCCTGACATACAGCGGAGAAACACACATGGAATTACCTGCAGAAGGGAGCGACCCAGAAGGAATTTCACACTCAGGTTTGTTTATTCTAAATACGAAGGCGACCGTGTCAAACTGGGCGAGTGTTTCAGCTAACACTTTGGTGAAGGACTACTAAACTGGCGAGTCTCCAGACCTGGAAAAGGTGCCAAATGTACCTGTAGCTATATTATGTATGAAATGATCCCTTTTAGAAGGACGGGATAATCCCAACCTAAGACCCACACTGGCTTTGTAGGCAATCCTCTGGAGACACACCCCACCACCCACCCCCCCCCCCGCCCCTCCGGAAGAGGAAGCAGCTCAGGAGGACCCCAGGCCGGGCCCTGGGCTTGCTCTCCCACCCCCAGCTCCAGGGAGCTATTTCATATTGTCGGGCTCAAGGACAAGAGTTTTGTTTGTTGGTTTGTTTGGGTCAAACTGCAACAGGAAAAACTGAGATTTCAGAGTTAAGAGTAGATTTCCTTACATTGTCCTATTAACCCCTGGTACAAGTCCTTGAGGGAAAACTGGCATTTTCCAGAGGGTTTTAAAAAGGAAAAGATTTCAACGAGTAGACTTGGCAGTCAGTACCCCTGACATGAAGCCGACAACAGACCCAATGAGACAAACCAGGAGTTGAAGAGGGATGTGAGATGAAGAGCCCACTTTTTAACCAGCCACGCTCTGCCCCACACATCCATCATCTTCTGTCCCCAAGGGTCAGAGGAAAGAGCCAGAGAAGAGTTTTCCATTTGTATTTGTCAAACTCAGCTCACTCCCTTGAAGTCAAGAAAAGAGATTTTAACTATGAGTATCAGTCAGCTCCATGTAACCAAACTCGTCATTTGGTATTTTGAGAGCATCTGAGGATCGTAATTATGGAGGGAAGGAGAGGGTCACTTCCTCAGCTCGCCCACACCTTTCCGAAGGGGTTATTTTCACCCTGGGAGAGCGGCACTAGGTTCCCTCCCTACGTTCCCTAAAACACGGGAGCTGAGTGAGAGGCTGCAGTAGGAGGGAGACTTGGGGATCGAGTTTGGGGCCTACATCTTATAGATGAAACTCAGACCAGAGATGTTAAAGGACTTGCCCAAGATCACACTGTGAATTAATTCCTTAATCCATGACTTTTGGGGATGAAGTAGGTTGGAGCCCTAAATCAGAGATATGTTCTAAGTTTTGTGTTCTTTTTTAAATAGCCTAGCTTGCAAGACAGCTTATTTCAAACCAATAAGGCCTTGCTTTGTTTTAAGCCACTTCAATTATCAGAGGACAGCATGTGTTCTGGTGAACTCCACAGCACTTTGGAACCACAGAAAATTTACAGCCTAAACGTGAGCAGATTACGTTCCACAGCATCTGCCGTAAAGTCAGGCTTCTCAATGCAGCCACACACAGATTAAAAGTTCGCTACGCATAAAGAAGGGACAATTATTTGGAGGCAAGAAAAGCTGCTTCCGCAGTGGCTACGTCCTGGGACGTGGGCAAGCTTAGGGGTAAGTACCCACCCACCCCGTGAGTATGCAGAGTCTGGATCCAGCACAACAGTCCCCCAGAAATAAAAGTCAGAGTTCTTTTCTTTTTACAAAGCCTTACCCTCTGGAAGGAGTCAGGTGCCTCATGAAGGAGGCTGGGATCCCCTAAGGTAACAGTCTCTACGTTAGACCTAGAAGTCGGATAGATCCTCGTCGGGAAAGGCAACCTCTAGCATCCCTGAGTACAAGGAATGAAAACTAAGGTTCAGAGGGGCTAATCTGTCCACAGTTGCACAGCCCATCAGTAAGAGATAAGCGATCCTAGGTTCTCGGGCTGGGGAACAGGAAGGGATAAAGGACTCAGGCTGATCTCTCAGGGTGATGCTGTTCCCTACAATCCTTGTCTCCTCATCCAGCAGGGAACAGATCAGGGTTTCTCAACCTCAGCACTACTGACATTTTGGGCCAGATAATTCTTCACTGTGGGGGGCTGTCCTGTGCATTGTCAATATTTAGCAATATCCCTGGCCTCTACCCACTGCAAAGCCATCCCCTGCTGTGACAACCAAAAATATCCCCAGACATCATTGACAAATGTCACTTGTGATTGGCGGGGGGTGGGGGGTATGTGGCACAAGATCACTCCCGCTGAGAACCACTAGAATAGGCTGATAGCGAGTTTCAGGGGCAGTCCCCACACTGTCCTCCCAAATGGGCCTCATCCCTTGCCCCCCAGGCAAGAGCCAGGCCACTCAGCAAATTTCCTCCTCGAGACAGACTTGAGGGAAACTGAGGCCAGCCACAGCAGCCTAGCTCTGGGGAAAGCAGCTTAGCACCAATACCCTGGCCAACATAGCCCCTAGCCCAGGACACTGACAGCTGTTGGGTCTAAGAGAGTTCAGAAAAATTCAGGCATCTGTGGAGCTCCCACCTTAGAAGCTAGAGAATTGCATCCAGGACAAGGGACAGGACATCTGATTAGAAGGCATCTGAAGGAAGGGCACACAGTAGTCACACCACAGCGCAAAAAAGATGGTTTCCTATAGAAGCCCCCCAGAGAGCTGAGTAATTCTCAGGGGTCTCAGCAGAGACGTTACAGCAGAAGCTCATGAGGATGAAACACCTACTATGTGCCAGGCACTCTGCTAAGCACTTTATGCGCGTTCCCACCTCAAGGACGGTGTCCGTTCTCACTCGTTGTGAGGAAAGCGAGACTGAGGCAGCAGTTACGTGACTTGCTCGAGGCGCCCTGCTGCCCGCACGTCTCTGGAGCACAGGCCCAAGCTCGGCGGCGCGACAGCACCTCACGAGGCTCTGGCCTAGCTCACAAGGCCCACCGAGGCAGGGGGAAGGAGGGCGCGGCTCGAGGCCGGCGGCGCCTCCGGTCCTTGCTAGGCAGCCGCACGCCGAGCGCCGCCCGCACGTCAGGCCCGTGCCGGAGCGGGCGCTGGGGGCCTTCCAGCCTGTGGGGCAGGAAGGGCGGACGCCAGCTGGAACAGAACTTGGGAACACATTAGCAGAGCCTCACTTCCCAGGAGCGCGCGACTCCGCCACACTGAACAGACTTCTTTGGCAGCAAGCAGTACTCGCAAGAGCCCCAGTGTCACTTGGAGGAGCCATTTGTTTCCCAACAGCCACCAGGAAGGCAGCAGCTGTCCTGCAGCAGGAGTCTTTGGCACTGCCTGAACCTCTTGCCAGGGGCCACACAGGCCTTCCAGCCCCGACACGCGGGGCAAAGGCTCCTTGGCTCCTCGGGGAGCAGAGTGGCTACCCGTGTCCTCGGGAAGTGGCTGGAGGCCTGGGGGTCAGCCACTCAGACACAGGCGTCAGGAGCTGCTGCGGGGGCGAAGCGGAGAGACGAAGCACTTGGCTTTGGGTAGCCGTTGCCGGGAAGCAGGACGGGCCCTCCGGGTCTCCAAACTACTCAGCAATCCCTGCTCAGTGTCGTCCCTCCCCCTCAGTACCTATCACAGCACTGATGCGGGACCATGTTGCTAACGGGTCTCAGACGGAACAGGACTTCACCGCTTTTCTAAATCCCACAATCCAGTAGTCAATGAAATGCCTGAAATAAACCTGGAATAGCCCCCAATGCACAGATTTTCCCCATGGGGAACATCTCTCTTTTACTGACAGCTGACCTCAGGCCCCAGCCAAGGGTGGGAATTAGAATGCACTCTAGTAGGCCAGAAGGATCAGCTTGTGGTTAAAGGGTGAGCGTTTTAATTCTGGGCAACCTGCTCAGTGACAGTAGCCAGAGGAACACACGTTAGTCTCTCCCTGCGGAAAGCGTCTTACTTGAAGATATGGAGTTTCACCTTGGGTCATGGCCCCACAGACACAGAAGGGTCAGGCTACCTTCAGGAGCCCTGTCCACAGTGCTGGGCTTGGGCTGCCCTTTCCAATGCTGGGAGGCTGCTCCCAAGTCACAGGGGCAGAACAGGAATCTGTCCAGTTCGAACGACTTGTAGGACAACGAGCAGCCTGGAGCTGGCCCCTCCTGGCCCCAGGAAGGCAGTGAGCTCGGAGAGAAGCTTAAAGGACAGCTGAAGAGCCAAGCACGCTCAGGGGCCAGGCCTGGAAGAACCAAGAACCATCTCACCTCTCCAACTAGGCAGTTTGTCTTTCTGGCCAGCTGGGCCCAGTCACCAATAGAAGTCTCTGGCAAGGACTAGTCTCTGCTTTCCTCTGGGACACTCCAGAAGACTCAGCAGTGGCCAGACTCTTGGTTCCTGGCATCCACTGATTTCTAGAATGTTTGCTCATTAATTGGTGGACTCCACTCTGGGTGTGCAGTGGACGGGAATCTCTCCAGAACCAAGCTTCCCTCCCCATCTCTTCGTGTGGGCATCATTGCCTTTCTCCCTTTCTCCTAAGCCAATCCCCTCCAGTTCTCTTCTGAGGGTTTTTTTTTTTTAATTCTTTTTTTTTTTTTTTTTTTTTAGATTTTATTTATTTATTTATTAGACAGAGATAGAGACAGCCAGTGAGAGAGGGAACACAAGCAGGGGGAGTGGGAGAGGAAGAAGCAGGCTCATAGCGGAGGAGCCTGACGTGGGGCTCGATCCCACAACGCCGGGATCACGCCCTGAGCCGAAGGCAGACGCTTAACCGCTGTGCCACCCAGGCGCCCCTCTTCTGAGGGGTTCTTACTTACTAAATGAACAAGCTGAAAAATAAGTTTAGAAATAAGCTTGGATAAGAGCAATAAAGCCTCCCTTTAGCCTGTGCCATTAGAACTGATTTGAAATAGGAGAGCC
The DNA here is from genome assembly GCF_024610735.1 of Ursus americanus. Lineage (NCBI taxonomy): Eukaryota > Metazoa > Chordata > Mammalia > Carnivora > Ursidae > Ursus > Ursus americanus. The sequence goes on from NC_142159.1 coordinate 11,994,746, forward strand.
AGACTTTCCAGGTGAGAATTACAGGGTTTGTGGATTAGGAAGACAACTGAGTCTCCTTTATTTTTCTTCTATAAGAACTAAATTGATATTTACTTGCACAAGCCAAGAGCGAAAAGGGGCAGTGAGCTCTCCTAACAGACATTTAACCATTCAAGTGTGGCAGATTTATCAGAGTCTGAATTGGCAGAAAGAGAATTCAGAATATTCTACATCAGAGATAAGTTCTATATGGTCCCAAATAGAGTTTTCTACTGTTACAAGTCCCTGACCCTTGCTGGAGGGGAGATTTGGTTAGGCCACAGAGTTAAAGCAGACAATGTCTGACCTGGTCTCTTGAGGGGGAGGTCATGAGCTCCCAATACAGGCCCCCCAATAAGCTCAGAACAAGTTCAGAAGCAACCACAGAAGCAGCCTGGGGCAGTGGTCGCCTGCGGAGCTGGACAGGTTTCTCAGAGGCCCCAGCATGGGGAGCACTGGGCACTGACTTGGTAACAAAAGGCTCCAAACCACTACAGAGTTTCTGGTTGGATCCCCCTCAGCTCGTGGTCCAGCTCACCTATGATTGACAAGGTCACAGTCAGCAATGAGCCACTTCATCCATCCCTTGACAGCAGGAGAAATAAATGGTGGCTAAGAAACAATGCTGAGAACGTCATTTATAAAAGCAAGAACGATCTGCCTCGTGGCAGGAAAGACCTGCTTTACACCCAAGGTAAGTGGAGACCCACTAGGATCCCGTCAGGAATGCAGATCTGAGAACCTTCAGGGCTGGCAGCACACATACCCTCTGCTTTTTTGAGTCAGAAGCTGGTTCTGTCCCACCACTTTGGCAACTCGGCTTGGCTAGTAGCAAAAGATCTTTGGGAAGTTAGTACAGCCGGGGGCAAGAGGGAGCATCCTAGGATTTTCAACATGAAAAGCAACAAGGCTGGAATACGTTCAACCTCTGGAGTTCACCTTGTGATACTGGACAAGAACCAGATGCTTCTCCCAGACGTAGGGCAGCTGGAGCAGAGCAACAAGCAGGCACTCAGAAACCAAGGAACCAAGAAGTCCCCTTGGACAAAACCACACTGAGATACCACCTTACGCCAGTTAGAATGGCAAAAATAGACAAGGCAAGAAACAACAATTGTTGGAGAGGATGTGGAGAAAGGGGATCCCTCCTACATTGTTGGTGGGAATGCAAGTTAGTACAGCCACTCTGGAAAACAGTGTGGAGGTCCCTTAAAAAGTTAAAAATTGAGCTACCCTATGATCCAGCCATTGCACTACTGGGTATTTACCCCAAAGATACAGACGTAGTGAAGAGAAGGGCCATATGCACCCCAATGTTCATAGCAACATTGTCCACAATAGCTAAATCGTGGAAGGAGCCGAGATGCCCTTCAAAAGATGAATGGATTAAGAAGCTGTGGTCCATATATACAATGGAATATTACTCAGCTATCAGAAAGAATGAATTCTCAACATTTGCAGCAACATGGACGGCACTGGAGGAGATAATGCTAAGTGAAATAAGTCAAGCAGAGAAAGACAATTATCATATGATTTCTCTCATCTATGGAACATAAGAACTAGGATGATCGGTAGGGGAAGAAAGGGATAAAGGGGGGGTAATCAGAAGGGGGAATGAAACATGAGAGACTATGAACTATGAGAAACAAACTGAGGGCCTCAGAGGGGAGGGGCGTGGGGGATTGGGATAGACCGGTGATGGGTAGTAAGGAGGGCACGTATTGCATGGTGCACTGGGTGTTATACGCAACTAATGAAGCATCGAACTTTACATCGGAATCCGGGGATGTACTGTATGGTGACTAACACAATATAATAAAAAATCATTTAAAAAAAAAAAAGAAGGGGGAATGAAGCATGAGAAACTATGGACTCTGAGAAACAAATTGAGGGCTTCAGAGGGGAGGGGGTGGGGGAATGGGATAGACTGGTGATGGGTAGTAAGGAGGGCATGTATTGCATGGTGCACTGGGTGTTATACGCAACTAATGAATCATCAAACTTTACATCAGAAACCAGGGATGTACTGTATGGTGACTAACATAATATAATAAAAAAAACATTAAAAAAAAAAAAGTCCCCTTGGAGTCCAGCATTCTGGGACCCTCCAGCCCAAGAGCCACATGTGTGTTGGAAAAGAAACATGCATATAGGTGAACTGGCCTCTGAGCTCTGAAACCATCCCTAACCTGTGAAATGATAGCAAAGCCTTACAGGCCAAAGGGCCTGCGGAGAAATCCAGAGCAGCTGAGACTAGAAATGACAGGTTCCTAGTGCAGGTGTGCAGGGCAAGATGCTAAGGTCCCCACCTTAGGGCTTGCCACTGGTGAACTCCAGTAGCAAAAAGACCCATCTGCTCTGACTTCAGAACCAATAAGAACAGCTCCAAAACTGGGAAATCCAGGACCTAGTCAAAGGGCCAGCCTAAATGGATCAAGGATAACCTCAAAAATTGCCAGCAAAGTCCAGAAATACAATGACTTCTTTGTTCATAGATAGGATCAATGAAGAAAGTCGAAGGACGGAGATGAAAACTGGGCCAATGAGTCACAGACAGGAAGACATTCAGTCAGACTTAGGTCTCTGAGGTTCTTCTCCATCTTTCCCTCGCTCTGTGGATTCGCACCACTACTGGGAACATATTTGGGATTTCTGACACTCAAAAGGTGCCTTAGTATTAGCACGCTATGTATGCTGTCATATCGTGCATTTGTCACAAAGACAAAATTGAAGCTCACGGTCTCTGGTGGAAAACGTCGAGCATCTTCTGGAGACCTGCTCAGCCTGCAAGGTCTACAAAGAGGCTGGTGCCAAGAGCTCTTCTGAGACTTGAGTGTTCATGAGTGGCATGTGCTAGACAGTCCAGGAAGGTGCACTTTTTAAGCTAGGTGAAAACTCGAATCAGGAGTCCTGGCATCCTTCCTGGGATGTGCCTGGCATAGAGGTTAAGAACAATGCTTGTGGAATTCCTGAGGAAGCGCAGCGTGCTGGTTTGGCTTCCAGCATTAGGTTGTTGACAGGAAGCAGGAGACAGGTAGTCAGGGAAGAATGACAGTTTGGGGATTCATGTGATGACAATTAGCCAAGTTCTGCTCTGCTTCTCTTTACAAAGAAAACTTCCCTTCTCTTTGCTCTTGGAATGCCATCTTAGAAGAGAGACATTTCCATGGCAACCTCATACACATTTAGTGATGTGTCACTAAATTTGTATGTGCACAAAGGCACATTAGGAGACTTTTTGAATGTGGCAAGAGAAATAGATTTTCATAATTGAATGTTGCCCTCAAGTAGAGTTTACCATTTGCTGAAAGCTGGGGCTGCAGCAGGAAATGTTAACTCTGCCTCAGCAGAATTGAGGCTCAACCCAAAAATCTCAGCCGACTGGAGCTGAGGGCTGTTTCTTTAGGAGGCTGCTGCCCAGAAAGGGGCTCAGACAGATGGGGGCACAGCCAGGGGGCCAAGATGGTCTTGGCGGAGACAGAGAAAACAGATCTCTCTCATGTCTGACCAGAGCCTGGGGAGAAAGAAAGCTATGTGTATAAGAAAGAGACATGACCCTGATCGTTTCCCAGGTCCTCAGCACCTCGTGACCCCGAGACTACCATCTGCCCTCACAAATCGCACACTGGAGAAGAGCGCCGATAACATAGAGTCCCCCTCAAGAAGTGGAACACAAGAAGAAGAATGCCGAATCTACAGCCAGGAGTCCCAGGTGTGCGTCCTAGTTCTGTCTCTTCCTCATCATGCAACTCTGAAAGCCCTTCTTTTTCTAAGCCTCAATCTGTAAACTGGGAATAAGCTTCCCGATTACCGTCAAGAAGCCAGTGAATGTAGAAACATCACTATGAAGCCGAAACACCGGTAAATCATAACACCGTCAGGTGGCACTGACTCGGCCCATGTACGCCAAGACGCAGTCTGGGCTCCCGGAGCGTGGGTATGGTGAAGGGGCCACCCCCACCCTGCCGGTGCTGAGTTGGGCCTGCTGCTGGCCTTTCTGGTCCTCCCCAGCCCCACCACACCTACTCTCGGTCCGCCAGACGGCCTGGGCGTCGCATCATATTACATTTAACTCACAGATACTTGATTCTGCCTATTTGTCGCCTCCTCCCCCAATGTCTTTATTTTCCCTATTATGCTTTTCTCAAGCAAACTAGGCCTTAACCTCCGCTGCCCCAAGGAAAGTGAAGCCACCACTGAAGGAGCAAACAAAAGCAGCTGAATTTTGGCTTTTGAGCTTTCAAGGGCCAGGGTCCTGATAATGAGAAATTTTCAAGGATACTTTGACCATAGGTGATGTTACCTCACATGCTTGATGCAGAACCTAACCCCCGGTAGAGGGCAACCAGCTGCCTCTGCCTCAGGACAGGGGCACTGCTTTAGGGTAAAACATGGTCCCTCCACAATGGAACCCAGTGAAGTACCCCCATCGCCCATCACACGCTCCTTCCTCCTACCCCCATCAGCCTCATCTGTGGGCTGGGCTTGGATCTCTAACCAGGCTTCCCCACCCCCCAGTGAGGCCCTCCTCTGCCACCATCCCAGGCTCAGCCCACAAACACCACCCAGATCAGCCCTCCAAGCTGACCACATGGTCCTTCCCTGCCCAAGTCACTGCCCCTTACACTTCCTGTCACACATTGCCACCAAACTAGAGAGGCTCAGCCACCCCTGAGAGTTGGGCCGTAGCATGCTGGGCCCGGTATGCATTACCCGGTATGCTGACCACGTTCCCCAGGCCCTGCATCTCCTCCCTGCTCCCTCCCGATACCACTGGTCCCAGCTACTCTGCAACTGAGGCTCACTTCACATAATATTTTTGGTTTATGCCAGGGGGGCTGGCACACTTGGCTCCAAAAGTCACTATGTCCCCTCACACAGCTGATAAGAATGTAAGACAGTATAGCCAGCGTGGAAGTTTGTGGAAGTTCCTCAGTAAGTTCAACATAGAAATGTCACATGACCCAGCAATTCTACTCCTAGGTAGGTACCCAGAAGAACTGAAAACATAGGTCCGCCCAAAAACACGTACACAGATGTTCATAGCAGCATCATTCATAATCGCCAGAAGGTAGAAATATCCCAGTGTCCGCTGACAGGTGAATGGAGAAACAAAATGTGGTGTACTCACACGAGGGAGCATTATTCAGCAATGAGTAAAATAAATGAAGCTGACACATGCTACCACATGGATGACCTTGACGTCATAAGACCACACAGTGTATGATTCCACCTAAACAAACTATCCAGACTAGAAAAATCCGTAGAGACAGAAAGTGGGTTAGTGGTGTCCAGGGGCTGAGGTCGGGAAGGAAATGGGGAATGCTGCTCAACTCGGAGCGATGAAAACTTCTGGAACTAGCCAGTGGTGATAACCACATAATATTGTGATGTACTTAATGCCACTGAATTGTACACTTCAACATGCTTAAAATAATAAGTTTTATGTGTATTTTACCCACAAGTTTTTTTGAAAGTCACCTCATAACAGTCTGTGCAGTCCCTTGGTCCCATTCAGTAGCGTCTGCAGCCTTGCTAATGCAAGACTTTGTAGTCTCCAGAGCTCCAGGACTAGAGGGGGCCTGCTGGCTCTGGGACTGGGGATGGGGTGCTAGCTCTGGGACTGGGTTGGGGGGCTGCTGGCTCCGGGACTGGAGGGGGTTGTTGGTTCCAGGACTGGGTTGGGGGGGTGTTGGCTCTGGGACTAGAGAGGGGGTGCTGGCTCCGGGACTAGAGAGGGGGTGCTAGCCTAGGGACTGGGTTGGGGGGATGCTGGTTCTGGGACTGGAGGGGGGGTGCTGGCTCCGGGACTAGAGAGGGGGTGCTAGCCTAGGGACTGGGTTGGGGGATACTCGCTTTGGGATTGGAAAGGGGATGCTAGCCTAGGGACTGGGTTGGGGGGTACTGGCTTTGGGATTGGAGAGGGGGTGCTGGTTCTGGGACTGGAGTGGTGCTGGTTCCGGGACTAGAGGGGGGTGCTGGCTCTGGGACTAGAGGGGGGTGCTGGCTTGGGGCAGAAGGTGCAGGCCCAATGGGGGGTGGCACTGCACGGAGGTACAGAGTCAGGAAGTTGGACGCTTTTCAACTTAGCTGGTGGGGCTGCTCCGAGGTCCTCTGCCAACGTCAATAAACCCTGTAAGGACGAGCAGGGACGAAAGAACAGGAACACATTTTAGCTTTCGTCACCTCCCTGAAGAGGCTGAGCAACCCAACAGAGGCTGGTGTTGAAAATACAGTGACACGGGGAAGAAAGACACCACACACTTTTCACTGGACTGGACTAGCACTGGCCACGTCTCACCTGTTACTCCAGGGGGGGGCAAACAGACCTAAATATTCTGACTTCGAGATGCTCAAACCACTACAGGAAAACTTAGAGCAACTTGGGCAAGACAGAAAAAGCCGAGACTACCTCGTGGCCTCAAGGCAGGGACTGCTTTGGCACTGGAACATCAGGATTTCTTCTAGACACGGTCCAGCTAAAGAGCCTGTTTACAATCCTGGGCCGGGGCCAGGAAGCAGGGCAGCTTCTGCAGCTCACATGTCATGAGAAAATCTGGAAGGGTGTCCAGGGTGAGAAAGCCACACAGATGTTCCTTAGATGGCAGTTTCGTTAGGGACCCTCCCTGTTCTATGGTCAGTGGCTCGGTTTCAAGAGAACCCTTCCTCTGGAGTGGAGGATTCCAGCCACAGGCTGAGAAGAATGTGGTGGTATCTCTTTGGCTACTGCCTGCTTCTGGTCACTGAGAAAAGACAAATGTGTCTTCACTTCTCCACAGTGTCTTCCTTTCCTGGACAGCAATGAAGATTAAACTATGCCTTCTCCCTCCACGCATGGCCTCCTACTGATGAGCTGGCCTACGAATCTTTACCACATGGCCAGGCTGGAGGCACGCACACCCTGTTTCCAGAAAGAAGGTGGAGGAATGTCTCCACATGCTCCTGTGGGACAAGGAGTAAACCACAGGGCTGGGCTCGCTCAGCACCAGGCCAGCAGAAGAGTCCACCCAGAGCACCCAGTTCTTCTTAGCAGAGGTCCGAAGGTGAGTCCTGATAAACCATGAGAAAATGAAGGGGAGAAACAGACTCTAATCCTTGATGCCCTCAAGGAAGGCCAGCTGAGGATTTTGTGGCCAGTAAAGACAGTCCACTGTAGCTGGGCAGGGGTGAGGAGGAGAGGAAATGAACGGCAGGCCCCTCAGAAGAGGACACAGCCCAGCAAGCCTGCCTGAGCCTGGGAGCTGCTCCCAGGGCTTGGTGGGCAGCCAGGTGTGGCAGAACCCGCTGGAAAAGGAGGCTAGATGTGGCTCTCTTGGTCCCTCTGCCACCTGACTCTACCTTCTCCCCAAATCTCGGTTTCTTCTTTCAACACTGGTGCTCCCAAAGTTTCCCTTGAATGGCTTTGCACTCCAGCTTTCGGCCCCTGCCACACTGCGACTTCTCCATCAGCGTCCCCTGTGCCATCCCCCCCAGTCCCAAATCCATATTTCCAACCATCCACTGGATGTGTCCACCTCAATTTCACAAGTGTATCATTTGATCACGCCTAGAGTTCAACTCCTCTTGCCTCCCAGGATTTCTCACTGTCCCCACTCCCCGGTGTCCCCATCTACCCCAGGGAGAAACTCTGGGCATTCCAAATTTCACCTCCTACATCCACACCTCCAGCCCCTGCCCAGATCCAGCACCTGGAGCAGCCTGCTATGCCTCAAGCCCACTACCCCTGGTGTTCTCCACATCTGCCTGAAATGCTGTCCTTTTCCCCAAGTGATGTCAAATTGATGGGACTCCCCAGTCCTTTTTCATCCCTTTATTTGGGCCCCTCCCTGGTGCTACAACTGTATACACACCCGCTGTACCCTGGCTAGATGTTCTGCCCGAGAGCACAGCCGCGTCTCTGCACCTTCAGCATCCCAGGCACTGCCTGGCGTGCGGTAAGAACAAGGCAAGTTCTCTGAAAAAGTTGCACTGAACCGAACAGATCAGCGGCAGGTGGTTAACATTCCTCTCACTGCGTATCAGTTCAACTACGTTATTTCATAAAGTCTGGGTTGGACCCGTTTGACAACTAGATTTCCAACACGAATCAGCTCTGCAAATTCCGGCAGTCGCATAAAGGCGGTTTCTAGAACAAAAAAGATGTGGGGGAGGGGGGAATACCCCAGCAGCTAATAAAAAGGAAGGACTGAGAATTGCATCAAGAGGGGAGGGGAGGTCGGGCCCAGAAATGCCCAGTCCCTCTCCAACCTAGGAATGGCATTCACCCAGGAGAACTGGCAGAGATGGACCCATGCAGAAATGCCTCAGCATCTAATTAAACATTTTAGACTCCACTGCACACGAGAAGGAAACCTATGTCCCCCACGGAACCCTGACAAATGAGTCGTTTCCAACCAATCTATCACCATAGCATCTGGGTACCTCAGGAAGATGAAAATAAGACCAATAAATAAATGAAAACCAATATACAAACAATCATGTTCCCACACAGGCCTCCACAAAGCCGCAGCCACAGCCATCTGCCAAGTTCCATCCCCGTCACTGCTTCCTGCAGCCAGGGGCCTCTGAGTAAGCACGGTTTAATGTAAGATCTAACAACAGAAGGCGATGTCTTCTCTGAAGTCTGCGTCTCCATTAATGCTCCTATGCTAAATGTCCACCCTGGAAGCTGGAATGAAATAAGACTGGGACAAATAGGACTTGTTTTATGTGCCGCTTCAGCCAAAGAATTTGCTAGAAATAGTTGGGACAGATTGAAGAAACAGGGTAATCTGGCACAGGTGGAGAATTCCAAGGTTTCTTGCACGGAAACAGAGCTCTCAAGAGGACTGTCGGGAAGCCATGGGGAAGACACTCACACTGCTTGGTAGCTATTCTCACCTTGTGCGGCTTCCACCGGAGGAGGCCTGGCTAGGGTCGCTCTGATAACCCAGGCTAGCAATTCTCAGGTTAAGTCACATCCAGCACCTGGCAGGGCAGAGATGGTCCGAAACTGCAGAGCCGGCTGCTGTGAGTCTGAACGCTGGGGGCTGGGTTCGGCTTTTCATTTCTTCAAGATCTTCTTTTTCCTGAGCACCTGTTACTCGATTTTAAGGCCCAAACGGCAATGTGAAAAGGCTGCCCCGGCAACTGGGAAGCGGCAGAGCGGCCATAGGCTGGAGGGCGATGGTCTTTCGGGAAATCTACTTCTGGACAAGCAAATATTTTCATCCCAGATGTTTATGTCCTACCGCTTCCCAAAAAAAAGGATTTAGATGGGACGGGCAAATATTATGCGGCTAACGAATGTTTCCCTCCTTCTATGCATCAATATATGGTGAGAAGTGATTCAGACACATGACAATATTGCACTATAAAATTCCTTAAGCCAGAGATTCATCGTTGCCTTTCCTTCAGCTCATACAGCCTTCAGTGTATAACTGAAGCTCAATAGATAGTGGGTGTTCTCAATGCGTTTTCTTAAAGTTTTAATAAATTCATGGGTTCTCTTGATCATGTTAACAGTATATTCTCTTCACTCTGGAAAATTCCGTTTTAATTGAGCCCTTTCCCCAGCTCATTTTTTCCTTATCTGATCCTGGCCTAAGTCTGAATAAATATCGAAAATTTCCAACCTCTTCCCTAAGTGGGTAAAAGGAAAATAAAGCCAGAAAGGAGACACAGCCTATGTGAAGACAAAACTGCCATAGGTGTGTTCAAAAGCATGGCTGTGCAGTAGAACCATCTGGAAGTTTTTAAAAATCCCAGTGCTTAGGCTGCACCCAAGACCAAACTCTTTGGAGGAGGAACGTGGGTGTCAGTATTTACTAAAATCCCCGATGGGGTTCCAGAATGTAATAAAAGTTAGAATCCCTGTTCTAAAGATTCACCAAACCAGTTCTTTTGATACCTACCAAGACTGACAATTTCTACTTTATTCCGTCCCAAAGTGAAAGCTCTTTCTCTAAATTATCACCCACGAGCCTTTAGATAATGTAATAAAATGAATGTCAACCGAAGTAGCAGGAGAGCAGGTTTATATCATCTACCGGTGTTTAAACTGGCAGGGCCTGGAGGTGGTGGCTGCCTTTCCAGTGTCTCCATTCTCTCAGCTATAAAATGGGGCTGTAGTCCACACCCTGTGATCCACGCCCTGTAGTCCACGCCCTGCAGGCCACAGGCTGTGCTGGGGATCAGCTAAACTCTTAATGGGATACTAGGGCTCTACTAAAAATACCACACACAGAAGGAGCTCTTGATCGCATCTCTCCAGGAGGAAGCAGGCATCATCCCGGCCCAAGCCCCACTCCCCTCCGAAGCGGACCCCCTGTGGATTCTCCCCGGGGACTGAAATGCCGGTGGGCAGTAGAGGCCAGAGAGTCAGAAACCCTTTTTATAACATGCACGATGACTTCAAATACCAGGGCTGGAAACCTGGAACTCTGCTCCCACTGGTGCCGAGTTTAGGAACACTTTACCCAGAGCACAGAGACTCTTACTATGCTTTAATTTAATTCAGGGCCTAATCACAGGAAAGGTCTAGTATTGTCTCCCTCAGACCCCTCCGGCCTGACACTACTCTGGTACCATTCTTAGCTACTCAAGGATCAATAACCAGACAGACCTCCCAGAATGATTATAAGGAGGCTATTCCACAATACTACCCCTGAAAGTGCCTCTGCCCCTTCCACACCTTTACCAGGAAGACCTGCATCTGAAACTGCGAGAGAAGTCTCTAGACTGAGCTGCTGTTTTTCTATCTAAAGATGAAGCCTTCTCTATAAAGGCTTTCCTTATACTCCAAGGTAACAACATCCGTTAAATTTTATCGGCTGCTCTCTACAAGGTCCCTCTCTGAAAGCAAGAAACTTAAGTCTTCTTTCCCCATTGACTCTTATAATTAAATACCAAGACTACTCCAGAGCTCTGTAAGGTATGTGATAGACATGGAGAACGGCCTCTGGGAGAGCTGGAAAGGAGAAAGATTTGCTGATTTAGGTCAAGAACACAAGTACAGAAAAAAAAAACCCCACAAAAATGGTGCTGAAATGTCTTCCCAGGAGATCAGCATTTACTTGGCAAAGTTTAGGTTTAACCTCTGAAAAGCTCACTGCAGGAGTGAAAATGGGGGAGAGGGATCTTAAATAAGTGATTTCTAACTTTAATTCAACACCCCACTAGTTTCAAAGGAGACAAAGTTAAAGGTAGCCTTTGCCATAAAATACTGTCTTTACTCCACACTGAACTTTATTGAATAAGGGGAAATAAGAGATCAGATCTCACAGAAGGCACTTTGGAAATCCTTCATCCACGTATATTTAGCTTTCTTCTGATCAGTAATTCAGTAATGGGGCCTATGTGAACAGTTTTATTTTGTTTTGTTTTTTTAATGTGGGCATTTCCAAAACAAGGTTTAAAAAGTAGTCGTTAGACTTCAGGTAAGGAGCCCAGAGAAAATACTTGACGGGTTAAATCCTGGAAGAAAGTGACACTATCGGAGGCTGCTGGAACATCAAGATACTAACAAATATTTCTTCTAACATCTAAAAACAGAGGAGCAAAAAATGCACAAATAATTTAAGATCAAATCAACCAAACATTAGGAGCCCTTTGAGAACAGTTGTTTTTACTTAGGATATAGATTCAATATAAAATTATATTTCATGTACCCAATACCAATCACCAAAAATAAATAAGAATCTTTAAATATCTAAACTACACTAAAATATGTACATTAAAGTTCATGCACTTGATTCAGGAGTCTTTATAAACCTACTCAAAGTGTTCATTTGTATGTTATATATAATGCTAACCTATAGAAGCTAGACTGAATGGTTTCCTGGACAAGTCCAGGTTAGAAAATCACAAGATAGGAGAAGTAGAAAATAAAATAGCCAGAGCAGGTATCCTGAAAGCTACAGGAAGTGAAGAGGAGGGGAGAAAGACTGCATAAAAGCAGATGAAGCTAGAATCTTAAAAAGAGTAGGATTCACAACGTTTAGCACAGAATTTTTAAAAAAATAAGTAGACACGTGAAGACATAAAAAAAAAAAAAAAATGCGAACCAGGAGATAAAACAGTCAATGAGTACAGACCCAATGATGAGAAAGATTTTGGAAATAGCCAAAAAGACTTTTTGAAAAAATATTATAAATATGTCTTAGGACTTAAAGAAAAATATGGAAACAATAAATGAACAGATGGGAAATATCAGAGAAACAAAAACAATGGAGAAGGTCCAGATGGAAATTCTAGAAGCAAAAAAAATCTGAAATAAAAAATTCACTGGGTACGCTTAACAAGCAATTGGACACTACAGAAAAGTCCAGTGAACCTGAAGATATGTTCATATAACTATCTACATCAAAGCACAGAGAGAAAGGCTGAAAAGAAAATTAAGAAATTCAGTGACTATAAAAAAAGTATCAAGAAATCTAACTCATATGCAACTGGAGTTCTAAAAGAAAAAGAGACAGACGGAGGCAGAAAAAAATACTGAAGAAATATGAGCCAAATTTTTCCAACCCTGATGAAAAAATATCAACCCGCAGACCTAAGAAGCTCAATAAACCTCAAGAAAAATAACGACAACCACATCTAGGCACATCGTAGTTAAATTGCTGAATATGAAAGGTAACATCTTAGTAGCATCCAAAGGGAGGGGATAGATATTATATGAAGGGGAACATACTCTAACCTCTCATCAGAAACAATGAAAACTACAAGACAATGGGTCTTTCATTAAAGAAAAATAAAAGTCAACTTAAAATTCTATATCCAGCAAAAATATCCTTTTAAAGTGAAAGCAAAATAGACAAAAGCTGCAAGAATTTATTATCAGCAAACCTACACTACAAGAACTATTAAGAGTAGTTTTTCAGGCTGAAGGGGGAAATGGTACCAGACAGAAACTCAGACATGCAAGAAGGAATGAAGAACACTGTAAATGGTAAGTATGTGTGTGAATAAAAAGACTCTAATTTATTTATTTAATTAATTAACTGACTAAAGCAAAAAAAATTACTTATGTATTATGAGGTTTATAAAATATTTTAGAAGCAAACTATATGACAACCACAGAATGAAGATTGAAAGAGGGGAACTGGACACAACAGACTGTCAGAATAAAGAAATTATAAGAAGATAGTGAATTAAGCCCAAAATAAGCAGAAGGAAGGAAATAAAGACAAATGTAAATATTTTTTAAAATTTTAATGGGTATTTTTTTTTTAAGTTTTATTTATTCATTTGAGAGAGAGAGAGAGCACAAGCAGGGGGAGCAGCAGGCAGAGGGAGAGGGAGAAGCAGACTCCCCACTGAGCAGGGAGCCTGATGCAGGGCCCAACCCCAGGATCATGACCTGAGCCACCCAGGTGCCCCTTTAACGGATATTTTAAAAAAATAAAAATAAAAAGTTGGTTCCAGAAAAAGATCAGTAAAATTGGTAAACTACTAGCTAAACTACTTTTAACAATGAAACAGAGAGAGCAATTACCTGTATCGGGAATGAAAGAGGGAGCACCACTACGGGTCCTACAAATGTTAAAAGGAAAATGAGAATCTTAGGAACAATTTTATTCCAATAAATTCTACAACTTGGATAAAACAAGTTTCTTGAAAGCAAAATTGACAAAATCAACACGAGACAAAAATTCTGAATAGCCCTACACCTGTTAAAGCAATTGAATTGATAATTTAAAACCTCTTCCTCTCCCTCCCTCTCTCTCTCTCTCTCTCTCACTCACACACACACACACACACGCACACACAGACTAGGCCTAGATGGCTTTGATGGTGAATTCCATCAAACATTTAAGAAGACATATTAGTGTCCCACAAACTTGTTCAGAAAACAGAAGAGAACATTTTTCGGTTCATTTATGAAGTAACATAATGCTGTGCCAAAAACCAGACAAAGCTCTTATAAGAAAACCACAGACCAATATGCCTCACAAACACAGATGCAAAATTCTTGACAAAATATTAGAAAATCAAAGGCAAGTTTAACATTCTTCTAAAATCAATATGATTCACCATATTAACAGAATTAGAGAGAAAAACAATATGATCATTTCCACAGAAGCAGAAAAAGCATTTGACAAAATTTCATCCTATTTCTGATAAAAACTCTCAGCAAACTAGGAATGGGAGGAAACTTCAACGGGATAAAAGTCACCTACCAAAACCTACCCCTAACAACATACTTAATGTTAAAGACTGAATGTTCCTTCCTTAAGATCAAGAACAAAGGTGTCAGTTCTCACCACTTCTATTTAACCTTGAACAGGAAGTCCTAACCCGTGCAATCAAGGAAGACAAAGAAATAAAAGGCATAAACATTGGAAAGGAAGAAGTAAAGCTGTCTTGACTCACAGACAACATGATTGTATACCTAACAGATCCTAAAGAATCTACAAAAAAGAAAAAAATTAAATGAATTCAATAAGGTCACATGATATAAAGTCAATATACAAAAATCTCTTGCATTTCTATGTACTAGCAACAAAAATTTAAAAACAAAAGTTTAAAGATTACCATTTATAACAGCATAAAAAGTATAAAATATTAGAAATACAGTTAATAAAATATGTTCAAGTCCTCTATGTTGAAAACTACAAAACACTGTTCAGAGAAGTTAAAGAAAATCTAAATAAATGGCAAGAGATACCACATTCATGGATAAAAGACCCAATAGTGTTAAGGTATCAGTTCTCCCCAATTGGACTTACAGGTTCAAAGCAAACCCAATCAAACTCCCAGCAGGATTTTTCACAGAAACTAACTATCTTGTTCTCAAACGTATGCAGAAATGCAAAGGACCTATTATAGCCAAAGCAATTTTGAAAAGGCAGCTCAAAGATAGAGGACCTGCTTTTAAGACTTATTATAAAGCTACAGCATCAAGATCGTATGAATTGGCATAAAGATAAATCAGTAGAAGAGTCCAGAAACAGAACCATATATATATGTTCGATAAATCTAAAATGGCATCAGAGCAATTCAATGGGAAAGGGAAAGACTTTTCAACAAGAAGTACTAAACAACTGGACATCGAAACGTAAAATAACGACTCTGGACTCCTACCTCGCACCACATTCAAAAATTCACTTCAAGTAGAAGGGAGACCGCAATGTAAAAACTAAAATGATCAAACTTCTGAAACTAAAGGAGACTGTTTTCATAACCATGGGGAAGGCAAAAATTTTTTTTTCTAAGTAGACAGAGAAAGCACTAACCGTAAAAGAAAATATTGATACACTGAGTTCATCAAAATTTAAAACTTCTGCTCTTTGAATGCTACCACTAAGAAAACAGAAGGACAAATCATAGACTGGGAGCAAATATTTATAAAATGTATATCTGACAAAGGACTTATATCCAGAATATATAAAGAATTTCTATATTCAATAAGATGACAAAGAGCCCAATTTTTTAACTAAAAAAGGGTGTAAGATTTGAACAGACCCTTAAAGGAAGATATAGAAACAGTAAATAAACACATGAAAAGATGTTCAGTACCAACAGTTATCAAGGACTCAAAACTTAAAACGACAATGACCTCTTGCTACACCTCACAGAGGATGGCAAAACTTGAAAAGGTGGACAGCAGCAAGCGTTGACAGAGATGCAGAAGTCTCGCACGCTGCTGATGCAAGCCTAAAGTGGCTTAAGTACCTGGGGAAAGCGTTTCCAGTTTTCTTATAAAACTAAACATACGTCTACTCTACGAACCAGCAAGTCTACTGCTATGGATTTACATAAAAGAAATTGAAAATGTCTATACAAAGACTTGTACATAAAATAGTCACAGAAGCTTTATTCATAATAGCCAAACACCGCAAACAACCAAAAAGTCCACAACAGGTGACAGAGGAACACACTGTGGTACATTCGTGGAACAGAATGCGTCTCGACAACAGAGAGGGATGAAGTGTGAATCCACACACGGATGGATTTCAGAAACATCCCTGGTGAAGGAAGCCTTTGCACAAAAGGGCGTATGTTGCACTACTCCATTTATGTGAAGTTCTAGAACCGGCAAAACGAACCTCTCGTGACAAACTGAAATAGTAGATGGGAGGTGGGTGATGGGGGATTGCCTGGGAAGGAGCAGAGGGATCTTTCTGAGGTGATGGAAATGTTCCCTATTTCCTTGTGTGCTTTACGTGGTTTTCTGCGTTTGTTAAAATTCAGCAAACTGTGTATTTAAGATCTGTCTATGTAAGCTATACTTAGACAGTGCCTGCATCACAGGATTGTTGTAAACAAAACAAAACAAAACAAAAAAGCAAGACAAGAACAGAAGAGACAGGCACTGAGAGGCCAACAGACCTGTCTAGACAACGCAGCAGGCCCTACAGAACACAGCTGTACCACTCAGTGGATTTTCTGTGACCACCAAGTCATGGTGGAGGTGGAAGGAGGGGAGACAAATCTTCTGTTATTCAGCCACTGAAAATGGCTGCTATTTAGTGAAAACTATTTGCCTGTAATGTTCACCTATGGAGCAGCTGATACCCAGGGCATGCCTGATAAAAGCACGATTATTGCTCATCGATTAAGGAGAACGCTAATCAGTATGCCAAAGTTTCTTCTGTAAAAGTTACCACTAACAGCGTTGCCCTAAAACGGATGGACAACTGCCCTGGTCTTAGCCTTTAATTAATGAAAATGCAGTTAAGAGACATACTCAGACCTCCTTGTGAGTGAGAGCTATTCCGACTGCCCGCCTGCCAAGTTTGGGGAGCTCTCAGCCCAAATCTTAAGAAAACAGCCTTTTCAGGGAAGAAACACCTACAGCTGGGTCACCACACACACTTAGGCCACAGCCTGTATCTGTGGTCTCCGTGGCTTCTGTTCTCTTTGGGGGTGGAGGTGCCAAAACCGTGTGACTTACAGTGATCTCAGCCACATCAACTCTGCATCTGAAAGAACCAAAACTGGGGCACCTGGCCGGCTCAGTTGGAGGAGCATGCGACTTTGATCTCAGGGTGCAGAGTTCAAGCCCCACGTTATGCATGGAGCCTACTTAAAAAAAATAAAGATAAAAAAATAAAAGAACCGAAACTATGCTGCCAAAGCTATTAACTAGCCCCTAGAGATGAGTGGGGGAAAAGAAGAGAGACTTCGGTTCTTGGCTTCTCAGAATTCTTTTGACCAGTCCTCAATTAGGTGTCTTGTCATCATCTGCTATGAGAATACAGAGCTAAGAAAATCTGCTGTTTCTTTTCCCCAAATCATGCAAACACTTGTGTGTAAGGCCTTGGCCGTGGGGTCGTCAGAAGTCAAGAACCAGAGCTTGCTGTTTGAATGAACCTGGTCTTTCTGGCCTGCAGGTATCCAGACCGGATGATAATAATAATCTTTGATTCATGACACTCATTCCTGCTCCATTCATGGTCCCCTTTTATTTTATTTTTATTTCTTATTTTTTTATTTTTTTAGAGGGGGGAGGGGAAGAGGAAGAGGGAGAGAACGAGAATCCCAGGCAGGCTCCACGCCCAGTCTAGAGCCTGATGCCGGGCTCCATCTCACCACCCTGAGATCATGACCTGAGTGGAAATCAAGAGTTGGGCGCTTAACCCACTGAGCCACCCAGCTGCCCCTGGTGTCTCTTTTAAAGTAAGGTAACAAATACCCGTGAATTCACCAGAGGCAACTACTTTCCTGAATCTTGTCCATCATTCCCTTGTGAAGGCTTTCCTGACCTAGCCAATGAAAGCAAGGCAGGGAGAGAATTTCCTAAAGCTCCCACCACCTCCCTTAACACAGACTCAACTTCGGTTACAGGAAGACCAGAGGCAGTACCCACAAGACCGGCTGCCCCCTGAGATAATCAAACTGCTTCCCTGGATGGGATTTTCCAATTTGTGAGCCTGATTTATTTTTTTCAGTAAGAGAAAAGATGTAAGTCCCTTTGAGCAAAGTATGCCTGATATATATCACAATATTTATTTTTGGTAGAGTAATGGATCAGTCTTCAGGGAAAGCTAGGGAAAAGGCATTTCTTGAGCTCAGATGTAAATCAGTCACTCTGAAAACCGCAGGGGAATCTATATTCCTACCCCTCTGCTAACGACAGTGTGAAATAAACAGCTGACTTTTAAAAGTCACTGTTTCTAGCCCTAACACTAACAACAGAGTTAAGGATGTGAGGCCCAAAAAAGCAATTGCTCCTGGAATGCCTGCACCTAATTCCCCAAAATGATAGTACAACTCAAAATGAAAGAAGAGACCCACCCAGCCTGTAGGTATTAAGTTGTACACCCAGTGGGGACAAGTTCTAAGCTTTACGTGCAGTACTCAGTTCCAAGGAGGAAGGATGAAGTGTGGCTGGGCTCAGGATGTAAGGGTCCCCCAAGGGACCTGTCCAGTTATTATAGGCCAGTCTTCCTATCTACATTAAATGTATCATAGAGCAGGACAAGAGGGAAACTGAAGGACAGGGGGAGAAAACGATCTTCGATGAATCGGCAACTTAAACAGAGCTCTTCAAAGGAAAGCTATTTAAATCTAAGGTGTTCCTAATATCAATTATCCTGAACATCTCACAGGCTCAGATTCACATGCTACAAAGAACACAAAGCCTTTTAATTTTCTTACCTGTCCATGGCACTAGCGGTGATAAATCAGATATACAGAGAAACCACACATGACTAACGAACCAGCCCATTAATGGCGAGCAAAGATCATTTGCCAAGATGACTTATTCAGACACAGTCACATATCATAACCAGCAATATCCTGGAGGCTTAACGCAGCAGGCATAGAAAGCAAGAGCTGGGGCACTCCCTGCCAAGTCTCGGGCACTCCAGGGCGACTCGGGCATCCTCCAGATGCCTGCTATCCAAGCATGAAAAGATTGTATTCATGGCTGCCACCTCCCCACTCTCTTCAAGGTAGACTTGCTCTTGGAAAAATACCGCAACTTCTAAAAGGTCTCTTGGGTCACAGAGCTGCTGAGTCCCCAACCTTGCTATGGCCCCTCCTCTGGCACTCTCAGAATTCCAGGTGCCCTCAGGAAGATCCAGCCTCTGCCACCAGCAACCTTAGCCGTTAGTTTATAGATCCTTACTGCGGGAACTCATTCAAGTAACGAAGCTCCAACTAGGTGATTGATCCTCTTCTAGGTACTTGGGCAGACCCATAAACAAACCAGTAAATAGGTGGGAGTGAGGGAAAGAGAAGAGTTCCCTAAGTGCCAGTCCCTTTGTTTTACCGGGAAAACAGGCCCAGTGACAGGAATTTTTCTTTGCAGTCAGAGTTGATGGTGTGGCTAGGGCTTGAACCCAGGCTGGATTCTCAGCGGGACTGCCACCTACAGTGGGGCACAGGAGATGGGGATGAAACTCAACCCATGTTCTGCATATGGGCCAGGGGCAGCCTCATTCCAATACTATATTCTCAATGTCCCAGACTGTCCAATTCCCTTTAACAAATGCCCCCTTCACTGAAAGGGACAACTGAGGTTCCCCAGATCAGCAACCAACCATCATTAGCAGGACCCAGGAGAGTTTGAGTCCTCTCACTGGAATGTAACCCTGACAAGCTATACGCCCCCAGCTCTTGCCATGAGTGAGAAAAGTCTGTTGAACTTGAATCTGTAAGAAATCCACCAATGGCGAAGGTCTCCTATAATTAATAATCATGACAATAATTTCCTATATTATCATCAGATCTGAAAGGGAAGGCTGCTAGCAAGCTGTTTTACATTCTCGCCAACTCCTTTACTCTTCGTGATCCCAAGCTGAAGATCTGTCATTGTTCAATCCCATCTCTGAAGTTCCATAGGGATGATGGAAATAATTAACTTAATCAACTATATGGATATCTACTCTTGACAAAGTGCCAGTGAATACCACTACCACGGTCAACACACAATTGTCTCTGACTTCATGGAACTAACACGTTGAATACAGAGCCGGGAAAAACCCAATTGCTAAGGAGTGCCTGACCAGACTAGCAGCCTGCTTGGGGGCCAGCTCTGGAAGCAAGATTGTACGTGACCAGCCTATTCTCCCCTCCCTCACTCCATTTTATAGAAGGAAAAATAAGGTCCAGGAATGAGAGCAGGTGGCTTGCCTAAGTCAGACAGTTGATAACTGAGCTGGGATTGGAACCCACAGTCTCTGGCTTTCCCCCTTTCCACCACATTGCCTCCTCCAAGGTTCCAAGGCTGCAAAGTGAAGAGAAATAGTTGGTTCTACTGACAGATTGTTTCCTGATGCATGTACACCCAGAACATGCAGCTTCAACCCATCTTATCAGCACAACCTCATGCCTATGTTCATCTCTCATACCAGCATGTTTATAAATAGACTTCATTGATCTAGAGCCCTGGTGTCCAGTCTTCATTCACTCTCATTTATCACCCTCTCTGGGTCTCTCTTGACGTTTACTTTCACTTTAAAAATCTCATAAGAACAGAGCCCTTTTTATCTGATGCTAGCTCCCCCTCTGCTCCTGGGGTCTAATCAATCCATGTCTGGAAATAAACAAGCCAGAGAGGGAAGCAACAGTCCCTTTTATGAAAACAGGCACCTTTCTAAAATGATCTACCCCTGGGCATGGCACAGATAGAAATTTAAATGAGAAGGAAATAAAGACATCCTCCAGCCATAGTCCTACACATTCCTTATCAGGCAGGACACCAGGGAAGGTAACCCCGCATTAACAGCTAAACCAAAGACTCTGCCTCGCATTTTTCAGGTTGTTTGGAAAGGTGGGGGTCCAAACTCAAGAAGTCTGAAGAGACAACAGGCTTCAAAATATAATAGTGTGTATAGTTCAGCCTCCTCCCTTCTGAGGAGTTTAAGGTCTCCGAGATAGTAAGAGAGGGCTCATTGAACACCAATTGCAGGTAGCTACTACCAGGGGTGCTCAGAGATGCCAGACTGAATGATCCAGACATCTGGCAACCAAGACAGACCTTCACCCACCATGTTATTTTACACCCACCTCCAGAGCAGAGTCTCCACACCTCCCACCACTCCCTAGCTGCTGCAGCCTGCAGCCTCGGCCAGCAAGGGAAGCTGTCTATGTACAGAGGGGCAGAACCAAGTCCCCACTAGCCCGCCCACTCTTCTTACCATGGCTCCCAACCCCAGGCTTTCAGAAATAGGTCACGGATCTAGATGCGAATGCAGAAAGCACCTCTTCTGAAGAGGACAGTAGTTAATTCTTAACTGTTTGGGGGATCCTTTTGAAAATCTGATGGCACCTCTGGACACCCCATGAGAAACTGCATGCATGCAGTTTATATGTAATTTCACTGGGGGGTGACTGCCCTCTGGGGAGGTATGAAAAGGCAGAAAGGGCTAATGTGCTCAGAGCCAGCTTAAAGCAAGGAAACTGTGGGTGAGTCAGGTAAGTAGTCAAAACCAAACCAGTAGTTCTTAACCAAAAAGGGAGAAATGATGTCCCTTCCTTAGCTACTGCAAGTTCCAGCTTTCAATTAACCTTTGAGATTTCAACAAGAATTTGGAAACTAAGAGCGCACACATGCACACACGCACAAAACAAAATCTTTGTGGCTTCCTATCTTGACGTCACGAAATGTCCTGTGATTGCTAGTTAAGATAGAGTCTCCCAACAGGGCTTACTGCAGAAGGGCTGAGTACCAGCAGAGGTAAGAAGTAGGGCAGAGGTGGACACTGGGATGGAGGACAGTCCAGACAAGGAGAGAGGGATAGCTAAGCTCTCCACTGGCTCTGAGTAGATCCTGGCAGGGCAGGTCCTGACCCTTGCTGCCGGCTCATCTTGGAAATCAGACCTGCTGACTCCTTTGCAGCAAACCAAGAAGTCCATCAGAAATAGCCCTTTCCGCTGGGTCCACGGGGAGTGGGGGATGCATCCTCTCATTTCTGGGGAGGAGACCCTGGCCCACAGCTTGCCCATAGCCCCCTCGTGGCTCGGGGGTGTCACTGCAGCCCCCTCTGCATTGCTGGGCAAAAACCTCAGGGAGGCAGCCCTAATAGTGGTAGAGCACATTTAGTGACGGCTTGGCAACAGTCTTCAAGCCATGGTGAGGCTGCGTTTGCTTTTCATTTCTTAAACTAGGACCAAGATTGACACTCAAAGCGATCCTTCTAAATCCCTCCCTGGTACAGACCCTACAGGAAGCAAGTCCAAGACCTGCTTCATTAAGCCAATAACCTACGAGCTTCTGTAACATTACCACCGCCCTATTGATCACTCCTTCCTGTATCACATGCGATTATGCACAATTGTTTCAAAGCTCGATAGAAATAGTTAGCAAGAATGTACAACAACTTCTAGTTTGCAGGCTGCTGGTTAGATTACAAAATACTTGCAGGACAACAAATACCACCAATCCCACCCCCATGTCCTGAATTTCCAGGTAGCAGATTCTACAGGGGTTTAGGGGAAGTCAGGACTTAAGGACACACAGTGAGAAAGAATGTGGCCCTTGGCCCCATGCAAGCAGAGAGGGTGTCCATTAATGAACCTAACTAGCAACTGCGCAAAGGGACAGGTGCAGCCCTCCTGGGTTGGGACCTAACTGAAAAGACCAGAGTTGGGGTGGGGGAGAGTCGATCCAGTGGTTCAGCTACCACCTGTCAGAGGTGGGGATGATTAACTGAACCCAGCCGTGGGAAAGTACCCACTGAGGAGAAGGTGGAAAGTTTGGGAGGAGAGAGGACGGTGCAGTGTGCCCGGAGGGCCTAGAGCAGTAGTCCAGGGACCCGAAGTGACTGGGGCCAGGGGAAACGGATGGAAGCACAGAGGGTCTTTTCCTTTCCCGGGGAAAGAGAGTCCTTACCTCCTTGATTTTCTCCCGCTGGGCTCGAACTAGGCTCTGGGGCTCCTTACTCTCATCTGCCCTAGTCCCCAGGACCGGGTGGCGGAGGCGGCTCCGGAACGCATTGAAGTCAAAGCTAAACGGGATGGCCCCCTCCTGGGGTCTGAGGGCTGTGCTGCCGCTGCTGCGGGCCGCCGTGGCCATTTCCCGTGTCCCGGTGGGCTGGGTGCGCCGCAGCCACACTTTCCGGCGGCGGGTACTGGCTTGGCTGCTGGCGTCGTCCTCACCCGGGGCTGGCACAGCCGGGGCCGGGTTGGGAGGCGACTCCTGCTCGCGGGCCAGGGGGTGGCCGGCGACTTCGGCCACTACCTCCAGGCCGGGCTGCTGGGTCCGGGGGGCCAGGAAGAGGCGCTTGAGGCGAGAGGAGTTGGGCAGCAGGAAAAGGGCACCGAAGCACAGGGTGACGAGGCCCGAAAGGAAGAGAAGGAAGAGGAACTTCTGCGGCAGCCGCAGCCCCCACGGGGAGGCCGGGACGAAGACGGGCACTTTCCTTATGAGCATCGTGGCCTGGCACGGGGCTGGGGCCGGTCAGCTCCGGCCGGGCCCCCGAGGCCCTGGGAGTGCAGGCACTGGCCAGCAGGGGTTCGGCGCCGGGAGGTCGTCGAGGGGCGCTGCCCGGGGTGGGGGTCCCTGCGAGTTTCGCCGCTTCGGGGGCTGCACTGAAGTTCAGGGAGTTTGGGGCGAGTCCCCCAGCGCTGAGGCGGGGACGCAACGACCTCGGCGGGGCCCGGGCGCGCCGGGCTGCACGGCTCGCGGCCCGGGCCCGCAAGGGTCGGCCGCGCGCCACAGCCTTCTCTCCGGCCGCCGCGCAGCCCCTCCTCGCAGCGGCCGGAGCCCGCGGGGCCCGCGCCTTCCCGTGCTGCGGCCGCCGCCGGGGCCGTCACATGCCGTCCGCGGCGCCCAGGCCGTCCGCGCGAAGGGGCACCGGCAGGCCTCGTCTCCGCGCCGAACCACCCGCAGCCCCTCGGCCCAAAGTTTCAGCCTCAGAAGCAGTTTCCAGAGGGGGCTGGCTCAGGCGGCGAGGCGGTGGCGGGGCTGGTGTGTCAGAGCCGCTGCGAGAGCGCGCCGACCCGGCGGGGTCGCGACAGCGCCCGGCTCGGCTATCGGGACACGTCCACAACTTTGCTCCGCCGCGGAGCGGGCGCCGGGCAGCGGGAGCAGGCACTTCTGAGCCCTCCGGGCGGGGGGCTTCCTGGGCCCCCGGGAGCGGAGGGATGCCGAGCCGCGGTCCGGAGCCGGGCGCCGTCCGCGACTAGCCGCGGCGGGGCGGCTGCAGCTGCGCCCGGGAGTGCGGACTCCCGCCCCGCCAACTCGGAAGGGCTCGGGAACCCGCTGGGATCACCTGTTCCCGGCTCCCGCCGGCTCCACGGAGCGCGCAGCACCGGCTGCACCTCTCCCGCTGCAGCTGGCGTCCTCGCAGCGGCCGCTCCAGACGGGTCGCTGCCGCCGCAGGCTGAGCCGCCGCCGCCGCCGCCGAGCCTGCGCTCCACACGCGCGCACACCCGCTCGGACGCCTCCGCCGCCGCCGCAGCTCGGCTTTCACTGAGACAGCGCCCGCGGCCCCGCCTCCCTCCGGGCCACGCCCTCGGGCCACGCCCACTGCGCGCGCCCCGCGGTCCACCTCCGCCGCGGCGCCGCAGCCAGGCCAATGGCCTCGCGTCCGTGGGTAGGGAGCGCGGGGCCTAAGCGCTGGTGGGGAGATGCGAAGGGACTCCAAGCCACGCCCCCTCCCTCAAGAGGCCAGCGCCGCGCACACTCCCCCCCATCCCACCAGCACCAATGGTCCAGCTGCGCGGAGTTGGCGAGGGCGGGGTGGAGAGCGGCGCGAGGTCATTGGCTGCCTCAGAGGGATCCCCGTTGGGCTGCAGTCGCCCATTGGTTAGTGGCCAGCGTTCGCGGACTGGGAGCGACCGCGAGGCCCCCTTGCCGCCCCCGCCCGGGCCGCTCGGGTTGTTGGCGTCCGGGTGGGGGCGGGAGACCCGGCCGGTCTGAAGGGCTCTGGCCATTGTTCAGGAACCACTGTCACCCCTCCGTGCCAGTCCACGATTGGCAGAGAGCTGGGGGTCTGCCCAGGGGTCCCCAGAGCTTCTGCAGGAGCCGTGGTGGTGCTGCCGTGGCAGGCCGAGGAAAAGGTGGCGGGAGCCAAGCCGGGCAGCTGTAGCCACGGCTGGACCAGGCTAAGGCAGTGTTTCCACTGGACCCCCACCGACCACTGCTCTGCCTTCCTTTTCCCACAGCCCCAAACGGACGAGGGCCCCCAGGTGGGGGAGAGAGAGATGCGAGGGAAGGGCAGAGAAGAGAGAACCCTGGTCGTGTGTGCCGACCACACACATCATGTGACATGCATACCTAGATGCCTACGTGTGTTAATGTGCACATGTGTGCTGGGATGCATAGATACATATGCGCTCAGAGATTGTATGTGAGTGAGCACTTGCACACATACACTTAATTTAGGTATGGACACCAAGAGATTATACCGGAGCATACACAGACTTGTATATATATCAGTACAAATATTGACACGTGCACACACATAGCCACTGACGCACAACAGACAGGTCCAAAAACACGCACGTGTACACACTGCCAGGCATATATTGCCAGACACGCGTGTGTCTCGACCCCAAGGCCCTCCCTCACACCTTCCTGCTCAGACCGAAGTCTCTCTGTGCCTCCCCTTCCTGTTAAACCTAACCCAGGGCAAAGCAACATTGTGCGGTGTGGGTCTTTCATGCAAAACACTTTATAGAGACAAATAACAGCAGAGGGAGAGACAAATTAAGAGGTGTAATAGGCAAGAGGGAAAATATCTGCTTTCAGCTGCAATTTAAAATGAAATGCAGCGTTGACGAGACAGAAAATACTGCACGGAGGCCTTTACCGTTAGAAGAAGCGGCCCAGGCGGGCTCTCAACTCATAAATCTTGCTTCTTCCCTGAGGCCTGCTAGGATGGGCCACTGGGACTCGGACATCCTTCTCCCTCTGGCAGACCACTGACAGCAGACCCTCCCCTGATATTTAAATATCCTTGGCATGTAAATTTCTTTCACTTGAAAGTAAAAGACTGCTCCGAGTAACAGGTGCAAATATGTTGTAACAGGTGCAAATATGTTGGTGACTGGAGACGAACAGTCCCTCCCAACCCCACAAGTTGCACCTAGCTTAAATGTAAAATTCTAATTCAGATGTTTCAGTCTCTCATGAGTTTAACTGGCAGGAGTCAGTTCCCTGGAACCAGCTGTGAACATCAGAGACAAACACGTGATCCCCTTAGATTCAGGAGCCCTGACACCCAGCCAGGCCTCTTCCCATCCCCAGTGCCCAAGCAACCCTCCCTGGATCCCACCCCGGGAAGAGGCAGGCTTGTCCTTGGAAAACCAGGAGCCCACCATTCGTTGGAGGCACCCAGGTTGTTCCATATTGCAAGTGTAAGGGAATCACTGTTCAGTGCCCTGAGAATGTAGGATCCGGGGGGAAAGGGAGGAAGGAAAGGCCGTCTTGGAAAGATATGTCTGTTTGAACTGGGTGCTCAGTGGGATTGTGACACCTGGATCAGCCTCTCATATGTTGGTGAGCCAGGGTAGAAAGTGGGGCTGCAGCAAAACTAACACATTCCACAGACCCAGGCTACAAAAACCAGAGCCCAGAGAGGACAACTCCGTTTCAGATTGAGGTCATGTTGGTGGCTACACTGCATTGGTGACCTTTTACACTCTCCCTGAAGAGCTTGCTGAAACCCTACAAGTCCCCATCTCAGCTTCCGTAGACCTCACACACATGGTGGCTCTTTTATCGCTGGATTTTGCTATTCATATGCTGTCCCACAGCAGACACTTCCTCATGACAGGGACCATGGCTTGTTCACCTCTTTAACTGCCCTGGGTCTTAATTACAATACCTTGGAAATGGGCACTGTGTTTGTTGACTAACCAATGAATAAATGAGTGAGTGATGCCCATTTCACAGATGAGGAAATTGAGGCTTAGGGAAAGGAATAATAATGAACTAACATTTTCTATGTGCCAAATACCTATTGCTTCATTTACTTTTCAGAACACTCTTATGTGGTGAATTTTATTTATAGCCTCATTGTATAGATAACAAGACTAAGGCTGGAGAGGTATAGGATAAGTTAACAAGTATTTTTCTCAGCTTAATTTAGAAACTTAAATGGGGCAGGGAACAGAAATGAATAGCCATTTAAAAAATATATTCTGTCAACAAATACTTATTGAACTTAGATGCTAGGTATTTCACTAGTCTCATGTTGGACACAGAGATGAACAAAGCACGGTCCCTGCCACTATTGATTCATTCATTCAGTAAAGAACTATTTATTGAGGGGCGCCTGGGTGGCTCAACCACCCACTTATCCTGGATGGCTAAGTGTCTGCCTTTGGCTCAAGTCATGATCCCAGGTCCTGGAATGGAGCCCTACATCAGGCTCCCTGCTCAGCGGGAAGTCTGCTTCTCCCTCTGCCCCTCCCCCCGACTCATGCTCTCCCTCTCTCTCTCTCAAATAAATAAATAACATCTTTTAAAAAAAGAACTACTTAATGAACACCTACAATTACCAAGTACAGGGGGGCTGGGGATAACAGCCCTAAATAAGGCAGATGTGAAGCCTATCTTCAGGAAGCTTCTTGTCTAAAAGGCAACAGGGACCAATTTAGCCTGTCAGGAAGAACCACGGGGCACTGGTCTGCATGCTTCATATCTTATTCTATCAGGCCCTCGTGATGGCTCTCTGAAGCCGGCCTTGAGATCCCAGTTTAACAGATGGGGAAACTGAGGCTCAGGGGTGTGACCTGACTTATCCAAAGTCACACAGGGAATGATTTGCAAATCAGATTCACCTGCAAACCAGATTCACCTACCCTTAGAATCTATGCTCCTTCTATTAATAATATTAATATTAACTAAGATCAATGGGGCACTCACTATGCACCAAGCCCTTCCAATGGCATGTTCTAGAAGTTCACTTATTGGATCCTTACAACCATCCCACGAGACAGGTACTATTATTACTGACATTTTACAGAAGAAGAAACTAAAACACAGAAATTAAAGAATTTGCCCAGTGTCCCACATCTGGGAAGTGGCAGAGGGAGGATTTGAACCCAGTCAGTCAGTCTCCAGAGCTATTGTTCTCCATCTTATAATGGAGAAAGCAGGTGCTGTAGGAGGTCAGAGCAGAGCACTGGCCTCAGGTGAAATTCTTCCAGGCTTGTTGGGAGGATTGTATGAGCTCATTACCATCACTCAACAAGTACCTATAAAGTGCCTGCTATGTTCCAGGCAATATGCAAGGCATTAGGGATATAATGGTGAGCAAAAATAGACACGTTGTTCCCATTTGTGGAGCTTACAGTCTCAAGGGGAAGAGGAGTTTCAACAAATAAGCAATCCCCAAATATGTACACAGGCTGAGATGACAGTGAGGAAAGAGAGAGACGCCGCTGTAGAACTTGGAACAACGTACCCAGACCTAGACTGCGGGTGGGTGAAAAGTGGTCAGGGAAGACTTCCCCTAAGGCTGAACGGAGTTACGGAGTTACGTAAGCAAAGAGGGATAGTGAGAACACAGAGCTGAGGGGACAACATGTGCAAAGGCCCCGAAGTGGAGATAACATGGTGCTTCTGAGAACAGAAAAGCCAGTAAGTCTGGAGTAGAGAGAGATGGGGAAAAGACAGGTAGCATCACTGAATGACTGCAGGCCGGAGTAGGAATGTGTGTATAGAGGTAGGTGGGTGGTAGATTCAGATTAACATTTTAAAAAGGCTGCTCTAGCCGCAGTGTGGACAACAGAATGGAAGGCAGGAGTGAACAAAGTGGGTGCCTTTCGGAGGATATTGCTATAGTCTATGGTGCCTCGGCCTGTGGAAGTGGGAGTCACCAGGACTGCAGGATCTAAATCATATTTAGAATCCAAAATGGATAGGACTTGGCCAATACTTGAAGTAGGACATTGATGGAGAGGGAGACATCTGCGCTGATTCCCAGCTCTCTAACTTGCCCCGGAGGTGGAGGCATTTGTTGAGATGGGAGCAGTGAACCAGGCTTCGAGGGGCTTCCCTTCAGGTCATCAAGAAGGTGCTGGGCAGGGCAGCTGGTGGGGAATCTGAATCTCCAGTGGTCATTAGTCCCATTTAGAATCAAAGACCAGAGATAAAGCCAAGTTTGAGCCAAGAGATAATCATCAGGCAGGTTCCTTAATGGCCTCCAGATAAATTGAACCCTGGGCAGGAAAGACAGTGATGACTGGGGCCCTGCCCAGTGAGAGCACATGCCCTCGGTCTCAAGATAAAAGTCCCTCCAGGTGGGCTCACACCAGCAGGGTACAACACCTAGTCGATACCTCGATGTGCAGTGGGGGCTGATTTCTGAGTCACAGAGCCCCGGACACCTGCCCTCATGGATTTTTTTTTAAGACTTTATTTATTTATTAGAGAGAGAGAGCGCACAGAGGGAGAGGGAGAGGGAGAAGCAGACTCCCTGCTCAGCAGGGAGCCCTATGAGGCGCCCTTGCCCTCATGGATCTTAGAAGAAAGTCATGAAATTTCCTTTCACCTTGTCTTACCTGAGTCCCCAACCCCGCATCAGAAGTCACCCAGTCAGCCAGGAGCAAGAATTCTCAACCGGGAGCAATATTGCCCCCAGAGAACATTTGGTGAAGTCTGGAGAGAATTTTTTTTTTAAAGATTTTATTTATTTATTCGACAGAGATAGAGACAGCCAGAGAGAGAGGGAACACAAGCAGGGGGAGTGGGAGAGGAAGAAGCAGGCTCATAGCGGAGGAGCCTGACGTGGGGCTCGATCCCATAACGCTGGGATCACGCCCTGAGCCGAAGGCAGACGCTTAACCGCTGTGCCACCCAGGCGCCCCTGGAGAGAATTTTGGTTGTCACAATTGGGAGAGGAGTGCTACTGGCATCTAGTGGATAGAGGTCAAGGATGCTATTAAACATCTTACAGTGCACAGGGCAGCCCCCTACAATAAAGAACTGTCCCGGGGTGCCTGGATGGCTCAGTCGGTTAAGTGCCTGCCTTCAGCTCAGGTCATGATCCCAGGGTCCTGGGATCGAGCCTTGTGTCAGGCTCCCTGCTCAGCCCACTTCTCCTTCTCCCGCTCCCCCTGCTTGTGCTCTCTCTCTCTATCAAACAAATAAATAAAATATTTTTAAAAAAAGAAAAGAAAAAGAACTGTCCAGCCACAAATGGCAACAGTGTCAAGGGTGAGAAACCCTGGCTTTGAAGTCAGAGAGGCCTGGCTTTGCCACACGTTGACCGGTTGATCTCGGCAACTTGTCTGACCTCTCTGAGCCTCGATTTTTCCATCTGTCAAAGGGGGGGGGTGGTCAATAGTAATACACACCTCAGGAAGACGATGTGAGAATTCAGTGGGATAGCTGACCATACAGAGCCTGAAGCAAACGTCAGGCTCACCCTCCAAGTGAGCAGGAGCTGGGCCGGACTTGCTCTTGATCCGCCTCCCAAGCCCAGGTCCTCAGTATGCTGAAGAAGAGAAAGCAGAGCGGCGAGAGTAAGAACCCTAGAGTCAGAGTACCAGTTTTGAGTCTGGACTCAGTCTCCTACCAGCATTGAGACCTTGGGCAAATTGCCCACCTCTTGAGTCCCCGGTTTCCTCATCTGCGAAATGGACATGTTCACAGTACCCACCACATAGGGTGGTTATGAGGACTACAGGAGCGAATCCTCGTAAATGTCTGAGCACAGATTCCAGCACGTAGTGAGCACTTGAGCGATGGGAACCAACGTTATGAAAGAAAAAGAATCACGGCTGCCTCATTTTCTAGTGGCAAGCAAGCTAGCAACCCAAACTGAAACTTTGTAACAAAGTTTTCAGGAGGGAAACTCCGTTTTCAAATACTCTGTCCATGGTCCCTATGAAAACTCTCATTTGTCAAGTGAAAATTAAATTAGACATGGATTTTCATTTCAAATGAAAGTCCTATTGTGCTAAGCACTACTCAGGCAGGCCCCTCCTCTCTAGGAGTTTCTAGATCATCCAGCTCAATGGTTGAATGTCGCAGATGTGGAATCTAAGGATCAAAGCATGTAAGTAAGTAACTTGCAGTTAGAGGCGGAGCAGCGGCTGGCTCTCAGTACTTGAGAATACCCCCAGTGGCCGCTTTCACAAGCACGCAAGGGGATGAGGTTCTTCTCACTCCTGAAATCCAAGATGACATTTACCTCGTTAACATTGTGAGGATTAAATGAAATAATCCACGTTAATTCCTTATCAGAGTGCAGGGCATACAGCAGGAACTAAAAACTAAATATTGGCTATTATTTATGGTACTGGCACTTTTTAAAGAGCATGTAAAATAAATATCTGAGTCTCATAAAAGTACGCTTCCAAAAGCTTACATCAAGCCCCATAAAGCTAGAAATGAAATGGTATCTTTAAAATGTAACCCTGGCATAATGTAGTCATCTGGTTCCACTTGCTAATATTAGGGAATTTTTGTCTGTCTGTCTGTCTGTTTTTTTCATGTCTATGGGTTGCTTAGTGCGGTTCCAGATTCCAGGCAGGATCTCAACGTATCTGCTCTTATGGTGTTAAGATGATAAGAAGGGCCCAAGGCATCAAGCAGGTGTTGCTGGGTGAGGACCACATGGACCAAACAATCTTGGGAAGTATCCTCAAGCCTTATCCGTTATGGCCTTCAAGTGTTTTCTAAAACCAGATCAATAAGGCAGAGTGGCAAAAGAATTGTGGTTACAGCCTTGAATCTTAGAGACCCGCATATGAACCCAAGTCCTCCCTCTTATTGACTATGTAACTTTGAACAGGTCATCTCATCTATTTCTGCCTCAGTTTCCTTGGCTACAAAATAACAATGATGTTAGTACTAAATCCAGTATATGTTAAACATTTGTATGATTCGAAAAAATAGAAAAAATCAAGTTTAGGATTCAAGGTTGATAAACAAAAAAGTAAGATGGGTTTGAAAACAGAACCCCACCAGTTAGCTTCCCTGTCCCAAGCCCCAGCTCTGCCATTTGATTGGATGAGCTGAGCAGATCAGTCACCTCTCTGAACCAATTTCTTCATCCATAAAGGGGACCCATAATAAACAACTGGGGTAACCAGTGGGCAAGCACTTTGTTAGTAGGAAAGAAAAGAGACATGTTTGTTGTGGCAACGATCCCTCTTCAGAAAGAATTTTCATCGTTCCACAAACACTTATTGAGCCTCACCATGATTTAAAAGCTTTGCGATTCCCTCTCTTTCCTATTTTGTTCCATTCTACTTTTTCTATTATCCTATTCTCTATGTTTTTTAAAAAATTAAAAGCTGATAGAAACCGAGTGGGTCATTTGCCCCGTTTGCCAGGTATTTCTGGATGTCTGCCTTTGGAGCACGCGGTAGAATTGCCCCACCCCCTTGCGGTTGAATGGAGCCACGTGACTAATTCTGACCAATGAGTTGTAAGCAGAATGGCAGGTGTCACTTCTAGGCCAGAGCATGTGATTGCCAGAACCATGTCCTCCAGAGCTACGGCTTTCCCTCTAACAAGGTGACTTACAGCGCTCGAGACGGCAGCTGCTCCATCGGCCAGAGTCCCTGCATGATTACGATGAGCGGAGCCTTCTGCACATCGGCATTGGCTGCATAGTCCTGAAGCTCAGATGAAAAATTAATCCATGTTGTGTCAAGCCACTGAGACCATAGGGCTTTAAAAAGGTTTTTAACTTAAACAATCTTTAAGGTGAAGTTAACTTTAATAACGTATTTTACTTAATCCAAACTAGCTAAAATATTATCATTTCAATTATTTTAAAATCAGTAATAAGTTATGTTCTTTTTTACATACCAAGTCTTCATGGTCTAGTGTGGTTTTTACATTTATAGCGCATTTCAAGTGCACCACAGCCCCACGTGCCTAGTGGCTACTGGACTGGGCAACGCAGCTGTAACGGCTAATGATCCTCATTTTGAAGCACACTATTCTAAGGTATCCTGAAGACATAAATCTTTATCCTAGTCCAGGGGAACTTTAGAAAAGGAAATCCAGTGTTTCGTAAAGTAGGCTGTGGCTACATTTCTGGTACATTTTTCCTCATTTAGTGTGCAGTGGGGGTATTCTTTCAGCGTTCAAACTCCCTGCCACTTCCCTCCCTTTCGCTCA
The DNA here is from genome assembly GCF_024610735.1 of Ursus americanus. Lineage (NCBI taxonomy): Eukaryota > Metazoa > Chordata > Mammalia > Carnivora > Ursidae > Ursus > Ursus americanus. The sequence continues at coordinate 12,027,726 of NC_142159.1, forward strand.
CTCACTCACCCCTACTCTCCCCCAAAGGAAAAAAAAAGAGAGAGAGAGAGAGACAGGGGTGTTCTCAAGTGCCCACGTTGATGGTAAAAAGAAAACTTGACTATCTAAAATGTTCTCAGTACCCACGGTATTCCAGGAGTAGAAATTCACGAAGCCCCAGGTAAGGGTGAAGGAACGATCAGTGCACTTTCTTCTCCACGGGCTGTGAACTGCAGGCTTCAGGATCGCGAGGGAGGGGAGGTAGAGGTGGGAGAAGTGTAGAACTAGGGCGTTAAGACTTGATCTCATATCCTAGGGCAGAGAGAATTCCTTCTGACTTTGAATATTGGCTTGGAACTTATCCTCAAGGATCAAGGGTTGCAGGTAAGTGTTACTTGCTTTTTTATTAATTTGTTATTATATGTGTGTGTTATTGTTGCTATACGGCACATACTGCTTGGAAAGTGTGCTTTTTTCGATTTACCAATATGTCAGGAGCATTTTTCCATGAAATTAAACATTCTTCTACCTCATCATTCTGACAGCCAGATAGTATTTCCTAAATGGGTATACCGTAATTTATTTACCCAATCTGCCATCGTTGGACATTAAGGTCATTGCCGATTGTTAATTGTGTTCGACAGTAGCTTATCGCTCGCATAGTGCCTCAGCTCCTGCACAAGGCTTGGCAGAGGACACACAGATGGAGGAAGGCGTGATCACCCCAAGGCGTCCTTCCGGCAAACTGGGGTTTTACCACACAGGAGGCCGACTTCTGGGGGGTGAGGAGGGCACAGCCTTCTCGGGACACTGCCAGGAGAGCGGTGTAAGATGAAAAGAGTGTTGGAGACAGAGGGCTGTGGGAGGTCCCAGGTGCTGCCACTTAGAAGCTCTGTGGACACCATCACTGAGCCTCAGTTCCCTCATTGGGAAAATGAGGGTAATAAGTGGCCCCTTGGTATTGTTGCAAAGATTAAATCAGAGTGACAATGAAATCCGGTTAAGTAAGACAGATGGGGCATGCGTACACCCAACTCGGCTCCCTCCTGACGCTCCTCTAACATGAAGGCAAAAGGGATTTTTTTCAAGGCATAAAACCACAGGGATAATTAGCACAAAGAGATAACATTAACAAAATTTGGAAGGCAGAAAAGCAGATCAATGGGTTGTAACTTAGAGGAACCAAGGACCCCGAGCCCTAAACTGCCAGTGGGGAAAACTGGAAGTAACACTACTTACACGATAGGAGCCCCCAAAGGCTCAGTGATTACCTACAGAGGCCAGCGGAAGGAGGAGCTAAAGACAGGAGAGTGGTCCCTTCCCTTCTTTGCCCTCCCCCGTACCTGGTCTCCGCTTCTGGACAGAAAACCAGGGTCAGGGCCTGAGGACAGATGGGAGAAAGGCTGTCCCTCCCGTGGGCATGTGCATCCCCCTCTGTGCCAGGCCCCACGTGCCCGTGGCGACAGAGGGTGGCAGACACAGCAGCAGACTCTCCTGGGAGGGGGACTGGCAGGACCCAGCAGAAAGTCCAGCTCGCCCTGGGGAGGCAGAGATAAAGATCAAAGGAGACGGGGACAGGGGTCTGGTGGGCTACCCCAAATGTCCATGTTAAGATGGGGGCTCTGTAGCCCAAGAGGAAGAGCCTTGCCCTAAACCCACACTCTTTAGCCTGTCCCTGTCCACGTCTCCAGCCCAGTTCTCCCTGTGCTTCCCTTTCACCACCCAGGTGGACAGTGGCCTCTTCCAGGCCCTCTCCAGGTGCTTTCCCTTCAGCCTGTTGCTCAGATAAGGGTAGGGAGTATCCTGCTCAGCCAGTAAGCTGGGCCCAGGATCCCCAGTTTGGGTCCCTTTCACTCCTGAATCAGGCCACTCTCCACCCTTCTGGCAGCACCTCCCCCACCCCTTCCAGGAAATCACCACTGAGCGCTCTTCTCAGAAACTCCTGCTCCCCGTCCAATGTCACCTAAAGTACTAGCTGATAGAGCTTTAACCCTCCCAGAGGGAGACGTGCTTTCCTAACCATCTGAAAAGAAACAAGTTTCCGAAGATCAAAAGATTGTAGCTGTAACAGTGGAAACCTATAGGCAGTGGGGCCAGTCAGGAGGACAAAGGAGTGCCGCTCAAACCATTCTTGCAGATATACGTCAGGGCAAATGGGCTAAGGGGAAAATAGAGAGAAAGGCATTCCTCAACCTGTCTGCTCACCTAGAGTCAAATGCCTTTGGCAGAGGCAGGGAGGGCTCATACACCCCCAGGATAGGGCAAGGCGGATGAGGGCTGCGATTTACCAAATAAAAATACAGGGAGTCCAGTTACCTTTGAATTTCCAATAAGCAACCAATGATTTTTTTTTTAAGTTTATTCATTTAAGTAATCTCTACACCCAACATGGGGCTCAAACTCCTGACCTTGAGATCAAGAGCAGCGTACTCCTCGGACTGAGCCAGCCAGGTGCACCTCATAGATAATTTCTACTGTAAGTATGCCCCGTGCAGTATTTGGGACATACATATACTAATAGATTATTCACTAATTTGTCTGGAATTCAAATTTATGGGGCTTCCTGAATTTGATCTGGCAACTCTACCTGCCCCCAGCACAGGGTCTGGCACATAGTAGGTACTCAGTGAAGGAGGGATTTGTTTGAGCTTTGAACTGGATGGGAAATCACAATGTTACATTTCACTGGGTCAGAATGGACTTTCCAATTACTGGAAGTGAGTTTTAATTACCAAAATGAAACTGTTATTTTAGCCCAAAGGGACCAGAAAGTCATGGATCTGCCTGATTGTTATCAGGAGTCAAAGAAGGAAAAACTGCCTTTGACCAAAGAAGTTTGCAGGTGGAGAAGAAAAATAAGGCCATTTTTCCCCCCGTACCCCATTGGTTCCAGTCCATTACATTCATTCATTCAACAACTGCTTATTGCATGCCTACTGTGCGCCAGGCACTGTTCAATAAACCAGTGGGATTATCTGATCATCTTCTTATTACCTCCATTTGATTGAAGAGGGAGAGTGAGGTCCAGAGCAGTTAGGTGACTTGCCCAAAGTAACACAGAAGGTAGGGGGTGGGGTGAATCTGGGATTCACATCCAATGTATCTGACACCTGAGCCCTTGCTCGTTCCCTTTTATGCCTCCGTAGAGATATGAGGTACTGAGTTACAGGGGCCCTGAGAGTAGCAGGAACAGAATGGGTAAAGCCCACATAGATGACCAGCTGTCCCCGAGCCATCACCCAACATTACAATTTTATCTCCTAAGTATCTCTGAGCCACCCATTTTGCTCCCTTTCAATTACTACCCCTCTCCCCCCAGCCCAAGCCACAGCCTTAACAACAGGTGAGTCAGGCTGGCTCACCTCTCCAGTCTGTTCTCCACACAGCAGGCGGGGTGGTCCGTACGAAGGGTAAATGCGAACATGTCGTCTTTCTGCCTAATATGTTGCCACAGTTTTCCTCTGCTCTCAGGATGACAACAAAACTCCTGACCATGGCCAACCAGGTTCCACGTAATTTACTCCTGCTGACCTGCCCAGCTTCATCTCACTTCCTCTTACCCCCTCCCACCTGCATCGGTCAGTATTTTGGTTATCTGTTGCTGCATAACAAGTCACCCTGAAACGTAGTGCCTTAAAACCACACCTGTTTGTTACCTCTTGTGATTCTTGGGCTTGACTAGGCTCTGCTGTGTGGTTCTTCTGGGGCTGACGTCATCTGGAGCTGTAACCAGCCTGGGCCTCCAAGATGCTCACTCAGCTGTCTGGTGATGGATGCTGGCTGTTGCCTAGGAGTTCAACCGGCCCTGTGGACCAAAGGCTACATAGGGCCTCTCCATGTGGTTTGGGATGCTCACAGCATGCCAGCTGGAGTGTCTCAAAAGTGAGCATTCCAGAAGGTAAAATGTAGAAACGTCTAGCTCTTAACTTCAAGGCTAGGCCTGGAATAGAGTACCACTTGTGCCACTATCTTTTGGTTAAGAAGTCACAGACCCAGTCCAGGTTGAAGGGGAGGAAAAGCAGCTCCATTTCTTGATGGGGAAGAATTGGTGGCCTTCTGATCCACCACAGCCGGCCTCAGCTTCTGATCACAGAAACCGCTCCAGTTCCTTTAAGCAGAAAGGAATTTAAGACAGAGAAAAGGTACCCACAGCACTGTAGGGAGGGCTGGAGAGGTGGGTTCTTGGCTGAGCTTCCAGAAATGATCCCCAGAATGACACTGCAGCCTCTGCTGTGGTCAAGACACTGGGAGATCAGGATGCCGGCACCACCACGGCTGGCTCCAGGACTAAACCCTGCCCTGATCCCCTGAGAGAATGGGGGCCCCAAGCTCTTCGCAAACGAGGGTCTAGACACTAGGCCCTTTGCAGCAGCTGCTGCAGAAAAACAAAGTCTCCTCGCCCCCAAATCAGAGTGGCATGATTCTGCCCTACAGTGTTAATGTCCGCAGTGCATCCGTGGTGATGCTCTGGAGGCCTGGCTTCGGAAGGCTAGCTTCTTGGTCTTTCTAGTACGGGAAGGCACACTACGAAAGATGCTGAGTAAGCCATGCTACAGTATCTCCACCGTCCTGGGCCTTTTTTCAGTCCCTAGGAATCACTCTGCGTCCTCTTGCCACAGGATCTTTGTACATGCTGTTCTCTTCTGCCCATAAGTCTCTTTCCTCTGCTCTTCTTCTCCTCTTCCTTCACATCTCTCACTTCTATCTCCTATCTTCTACCTCCTATCTTCTCTGATTTTCCTATTAGTTTATAGCTCCATTTTATGGATGAGGAAGGTGAGGCCAAGTGAGGTTATGTACTTTGCCCAAAAGGGGCTCCTGGGTGGCACAGCGGTTAAGCGTCTGCCTTCGGCTCAGGGCGTGATCCCGGCGTTATGGGATCGAGCCCCACATCAGGCTCCTCCGCTATGAGCCTGCTTCTTCCTCTCCCACTCCCCCTGCTTGTGTTCCCTCTCTCTCTGGCTGTCTCTATCTCTGTCGAATAAATAAATAAAATCTTTAAAAAAAAAGATATTTAAAAAAAAAAGTACTTTGCCCAAAAGCACATAACTAGTAAACAGGGCAGCTGGAATTTGAACTCAGGCAGCAGCTGCATTATGTCATGCAAAGACAAGTTCACCTGTGTTAAAAGGCCAGGGGTAGGGCATACAGCCATCCTATAAATAAACAAGGATGATGCTTTAGCAAATGTTGACGAGCCCAGAGAACTCTGAGAGTGACAGGCGGTATAGGTGGAAGGTTTCAGGACAAGGTCAGATGCTGTGGAGCTTGGCCCCTGGCTCCCACAGTACATCGATAGGCTGAGCTTCAAATACAGCTGAGCTAGAGGAGTCCACAGAACCCTGACACTTCTACCCTCCACTAGGGAGCAGAGAGCAATTCTCACTGCGTATCAGGGGAGGAAAGCATCTCATGTCTCTCCCAAGAGGGATTATCAATTTCAGCAGCAAAACCCACAATCACAGTGAACAAAGTGTGCTCAGTTCTCATAACTTTAACAGGCAGAATTTTGTAGAGCAAGGAGACAGCTGTTAAGGAGAGAGAGCCATAAGAAAGGAAGGGCGTGGGGTAGGTATAATTGGTACCCCTGCTCGCCTCCCCTTGGCAGCCAGGGCCCAGTGAAGGGAGTCCAGGAGTCCAGAGGACCACATTTGATTTTTAAAATGTAATATGTCCTCAGTCCATAAGCAGCGAATGGGATCACTTGCCCTCCCTAAGCTAGGTCTGGGAATTCTTGGAGTAAAAGAATGGCATTCCCTCTTCCCCAGCCACCACAACTCAAGTCCCTGTAAAGTCAGCAGATGCTCAGCAAAGGAAAAAGACAAGACCAGGAAACCTTGGTTAGCAAACCTGCTCTGCCACTTACCTGCCGTATGACTTTGGGCAAGAACCTTCTCCTCTCTGGACCTATTCCTTGTCCATGAAATGAGGGCAATGGATGAGAACAAAGGATTTAAATTTTCTTAGCACCAGAAACCTTTGTTCAAAAAAAAAAAAATCTCACAGGGCACCTGGGTGGCTCAGTTGGTTAAATGTCCGATTCTTGCTCTCAGCTCAGGTCTTGATCTCAGGTTGTGACTTCAAGCCCTGCTTTAAAAAAAAAAAAATCTTAGGGGCACCTGGGTGGCTCAATTAAGTGGCTTTTGTTCAGGTCATGATCTCAGGGTCCTGGGATCAAGCCTCATGTCCTGCTCTCTGCCCAGCAGGGAGTGTGCTTGTCCCTCTGGCCCTTCCCCTGCCTATGCTCTCTCTCAAATAAATAAATAAAATCTTTTTAAAAAAAATCTTACACGTCCTGTCCTCTAGGAAATAGGGATGTAGGGACTAAGAGACCAGACCACTTACAACCCCCTCTTCTGTGAAGCCCATGTCCTTGAGTGAAAAGCCACTCAAGGAAATGATGTCACAGGATGCCATTTTGGAAATCCATGAGTAGTTTGTGAGGACTAAAGGATTTAGCTTAGGAAAGAAAAGTTTACTAGTACTGTGACTGGCTCAATTTGTGACTTTGCCTGCTGTGGACCCCAGCTTTCCCATCAAGAAGCTGAAAGCTTTGGGCTCAGTGGTCTCTGCAGTCCCTTTCAGTTTTGACAATCCAGGACACTGCCCTGGTAAGGTTACGGTAAATAAAACCCATGGTGGGGAGGAGTGTATGAGGGGAAGAGGGCAGGAACAACAAGAATAAGGTGATTTTCAGAGATTCCGTTTAGGGACAACCTAAGGGGCAGCTCAGGGGGAACCAAAGCTTGTAAGAGGCAATGAACCCCCAATCAGAACTCAATAAAAGAGGTCATGGCCACGGTTTCTATTTTTAGGAAGATTAGAACCAGGAGTTAAGAGAGTAAGTGTGGAATTTGTTATGTGGGATGGATAGATAGATGGAAGGTTGGGTGGGTGGATAGGTGGATGGATGGATGGATGGATGGATGGATGGATGGATGGATGGATGGGAAATAGGTGGATAGGTAGACAAAGGAATGGATGGGGAATGTTAAGTAGAGTATTTGGGTGGAGGGAGTGGGTGCATATATTTGGTAGATGGGACAGGTGCATATATTCAGGTAAATGGAAGGCAGGTGAGGAAGTGGGTAAGTAAATGGGATCTGTGAGTGGGGGAGCAGACATGCAAAAAGGTGGGTGTGCACAGGGGGAGGCAGGTAGATGCCCAGGTGGTTAAATGGGTGAGTGGGTTTTCCAATGTAGGAAGGCTTAGGGGACAAAATTTGATTGACTGGTTTGTTTAGTTTTCTTGGTCATTTGCTCCATTTCCTCTTCTATACTCTACTCCCATTCAAAGACACCTGAAACATTTACAGTGAGTTTCTCAAAGTGTGGAAATTGTACCAGTGGTTGTGCATAAAATTATTTTACGGAGTTATAAAATAATCTTAGAAGAAATCCAGACACAGCTTGAAGTAACGCTGAATCACATAGCAAGGAATATATATGCCCTTTGACTCCTCTTTCCATCTTTCTGGTGATTACGTCAAGGAGAAAGTCCCACCTGGTGCTATTGTGTCTTTAGCACTTTGCTGATTCTTTAACCTCCCTTTTTAACAAGAGAAGGTAGACTTTGGGATCAGGGCCTTAGGCAGGCAATGGAATGTAAGAATATTTCATTTTCATTAGGTTTCATTTTACTGTCACTTTGCACATTTGACACAAATTAGGATAGTGTTACAAGGGTTTCCTTTTTAAATGAATGCATATACATAAAATGAGTAGGCTACATGTAAAATATTCTGTGAACGGTCTCGATCACTGGGACAAGAGATGCTGGATATGGTGAGAAAACACTGGTATGCAGAAGTACGATCTGGTTATGTCATTCCAAGCTCAGCGTCTGCTCCAGGTCCTTCATGAGGGGACCCCTGCCCAGCCCACCACCCAGCCTCTACTGCACCCCTTCTCTCCTCCCCTCTCTGGTCCAGTCCCACAAAACTTCTTTACCTTCCTCCAACTTGCCAGATTTTCTCTTGCTTTCAGGCTTTTGAGCCTGTACATCCCTCCGTCCAGGACTCACTCCTCCTCCCCCGCACTTGGAGGACCCCACTCAGCCCTTAGGTCTTGGTGAGATGCAGCCTCACGCAGGAAGCCTTTGCTCACCCTCCCAGCAGGGTTATATGCTGTCCTCACTGCCCCCAGAGCATTCTGCGTGCCCCCGATACACCACCCGCCTGCAGTGGAGAAACTGGTTAGCTGTCAGCGCTGCCTGTTAGAAGGGGAGCTGGTTGAGGACAGGGACTCTGTCCAGGTCACCCCTAACTTATTTGTTCATTTTATTGTCTACTCAGGTGCCAGGCACTCTTCTAGCAGATACAGCAGTAAATGGGACAGAAAAATTCCCTATCCTCATTCTAGAGGGGGAGTTGGACAAACATAATTGTTTTTTAAAACCGTATCTATTACATATACAATTTCAGGTTGCAATACGTCCCTTCAATAAATTAAAACAGAGTTAGGCAATTAAGAGAGAGAGAGAGAGGCAGGGGGAGAGATGAGCAGTGATGGGGACAGCGACAGCTATGTTAGATTGGGGTCAGGAAAGGCCTCTCTGAGGAGGTGACGTTTGTAGAGAAACTAAAGGAAGTGAGGGGAAGATGGGCAATGGCAGGGGGGAAGGCCTTGAGGTACCAACAAACTTGGCGTGTTTAGGGAGCATCTCCGCGGCAGGAGTAGCTGGAGCAGCGTGAGCTTCCAGGAGGCAGCAAGCCTGGACAGTGGCCCCCACTCTGGGACTCAGGGGGCAGGCTGCCCTAGGAATGAGGCTGCCTTGAGCAAACAGAAGGGAGGATGCCTTCTTTGCCCGCATGCCAGCCTACCCTGAGCCCTGCGGGAGAGACCGCCAACATTTGTAGAGGTACTTCCTGTTAACATTTACCTTGGCTGAATGTTTATTAATCGGGTCTATTAATAGACATTTTTTTCCCCTTTGCCCTTCCTAAGGAATGCTCCTTGGAAGGAGCATTTTCCCCCCATGATCCTCCACCTTGCATCATGCTTCAGGTTTGTACGTTGCTTTTCCGTCCCTTATCTACTGATCTGTGTTTATTTATCCATATGGCACCCAAACAATTTATTGAGCAGGGAACAAGACAGACTCCGCTCCTACCCTCACAAGGTGTGTACTGTTATGAGAGACAACCCTGGGGCGCTCTGGCAGGGCCCGACTTCCCTCTCACTTTTGGTAGCTTAGCAGAGAGCTGGCTTGGCTGGACCAGGCCCGTCTGCCAGGAGCCGCCCATGTCCGCTTTGGCAAATACTGGTGATCCTGCATGCCAACACCTTCGAGGCTCTCCCTGAGTCCTCGGGGAGCGGCTCATGGCCACACATCCCTCAATGTATTTCTTATTACTTAGAGAAATTGCGTGTGCCCTCGTCCCTCTGAGCCCAAGAGTGATGGGTAGGTCCTTTTTCCTGGAGCCTGTTGCACGACCGGCCCACTGGCTGCGGTGGGCTCCTCTCTGCTGGAACACTGGCCATGCTGAGGGCCACACTGAGCGTGTTGAGAGTTCGAGGGGCTGCGGACACCCTACTACTCTGCCTCTCAGTTCCTCCCTGGTGCTCTCAACCTGCCCTGAGGGGAGCTAGTGCTGTGTGTGCACGGCCGCCTTGCACAAGAACTCTAGTGGAAGTAGACAGGTGCCCTAAATTATTGTGAGCATTACAAAGGAGATGACCACATGCCGTGGGAGTGACTCAGGACTTGGACTAGGGGTGTCACACGCTGGGTTCTCTGGAGGCAGAAATTTAGACGGAGGTCAGCATGTAGGTGTGTATTAGTGTTCTGAGATCAACACCCATGGAAGAGAGGGGAAGGAAACCAGGTGGGAGGAAAGGGGAGACCCCAGGACTGGTCCAAGGACCTCAGCTGCCCCTAGGGGAGCACTGGTGTGAGAACAGCCCTTCGCAGTCGCCCTGGGTTGGTTGAGAGGGCTGGGAAGAGTCCTCTGATTCTCCTCTCCGCCAGTGCTCACTGAGCAGTCACCAGACATGGGCAGCCCTGAACGGGGTGGTGGCTGAAGTGTGCAGGCTGTCTGTGGGCAGCACCCCAGACCCAGGACGCCAAGTCTTTCACCGAAGGGCAATCTGCGTGGTGCATCTTACATCCACCACAAGGAGCTTCAGGAAGACTTCCTAGAGGAAGGGGTATTTCACCTTGGGGGTACAGGGGTGAGCAAGGAAAGAATAGCTGTTCAGGCAAAGGAGACAGTATGTAAGACCCCGAAAGGCAAGATGGACAACAGTGCTCTCAAGGAGCTACATAACCCATGAGGAAAGCAGTGGGTCCATTTTAAGATGAAGAAACCACCTCACTGAGGCCAGGGGACTCGCCCAAAGTAGGGTTACAACACATGAGAGAGCCCGGATTAGAATCAGGGTTGTGCCTCAATTCCAGAGCCCTCCCAGACCCCTCCTATTTGGATGCCAGTCCTTGTCAGTCTCTTCTCTTCTCTGAGATGGCTGCTGCCGGTCTCGGTTCTCCCCTCCATGCCTGCACACACAGTGCCTACAGCTGTGCCCCGTGAAACACTAATACTCCCTCTAGTTTCCAGCACCGATTCTGCCGTCTGAAGGGATCCTGGCTCCCTCTTAGGTTAGGTTTCAGGTCAAGGGTTGACTTGTTGTTTGGAAATTTAAGATCAGTCTGTGGCCACGGTCACAGTTCAGCCAAGGACAGAGGTCGGGACTGAAGTTAGGGCTGGGTAATGACTGAATTTCTGACCAGAGCCAAGATTTAGTTGGGGATTAGGTTTAGAGCTTCATCTATAATAAGGGCTCAACCTGGAACCAGGGTCAGGGAATGGTCTGGAATTGGGTCAGAGCTCAGCCTGGAACTGGGGTCAAAGAACAGTCTGTAAAAAAGATGGGGGCTCAGTCTTAGAATAAGGCCAGGGCCCAGTCTGGAACAAGGTCCAGGGCTCAGTCTAGGGACTATGATTGGGACTTAGCACGGAGGTCTAGGGCAGGTTTGGGTCTTGGCCTGGAAACAGAGTCAGGGTTAAAACTTGGGCTGGGGCTCAGGGATGGGAATCTGTCTGAGAGGGACTGAGGACTGTCAGGCTTCTGACTTCCCAGCCTCTCAGCCTGAGACCTGCCCAGGGTGAGAGTAGGCAGGAGAAGCCTAGTGAGGAGAGGAGAGCCCAGCTGAAGATCCGCCCCTCCTGCAGTGCAGTGCTCCAGATTCCCGAGCTCATCCCCCTCCCTCTCACCCCCTCGGCCCAGCATTGGCAAGCACACGCGGGTACGCAGTATGTGGGAAGCAGGGATCCAGGTATGAGGCCCTTGGGAATGCTGTGGCACTGCTGAAGTCTGGTGTTTGCGAGGTCTGCACAGATCAGAGGGGGCCCCAGGGAAATCAGAGTTAGCTCCCAGGAAGGCACAGAGGTGGGTGTAGGGAAGGGGATTGGCTTAGGCTGCACTCCCCCAGCCTGACTATCATGAGAGCCCCAGTGCCACCAGCCTACGGAAATCTGGGCCTCTGCATTGACTGCCTACCGTGAGTCTCCTGGGACTGGCCCTACGCAGACCCCGGGGAGGGTGATGACCAGGTGTAGAGGAAAGAGCCCTGGGCTGGATCTGGGGGGCCTGGGCACCACTGCCTCGCTTCCCGTCTCTGAGTCATCTGTAAAATGGAGATAAAATAAATTAAGAAGGGTGAGTATCTGGGGCGCCTGGGTGGCTCAGTTGGTTAAGTGTCTGCCTTTGGCTCGGGTCATGGTCTCAGGGTCCTGGGATCGAGCCCCACATTGGGCTCCCTGCTCAGTGGGGAACCTGCTTCTCCCTCTCTGTCTGCCTGCCACTCTGCCTGCTTGTTCTCTCTCCCACTCTCTCTCTCCCTCTGCAAATAAATAAATGAAATCTTAAAAAGAAAAGAAAAAGAAGAAGAAGAAGACGACGAAGAAGAGGAGGAAGAGGAAGAAGGGTGAGTATTTGACAAAGGAGGAAACTGACAAAGAGGGGAGGGACTGATCCTGGCTCACAGCCCAGTGAGGGACAGCGTGGGGGCCAGAACCCAAGACTTGTAGCACCAAAACCCTTACTTCTCTTGCCAGTCTGGTGTCTTTTGTCTCTGAGACTGACCAGCAGCCCGCTCATATCCCACCCCACGCAGGCTTCCAGGGAAAGGCAGTATAAGAGAAAGAATGGGCAGGGTACAGGACAGACGCCTTTTCATGCAGGGACCCCTCCCAACTAAGCCTGTGGGAGAGGTGCCAGGAAGATCATGTTATTATGGAAGTAAGAAGGTCCCTGCTAGGAGGCGAGGTTGGCATCTCCCTCCTGGAAACAGTTGCTGGTGGGGCAGACTTGTTCTGGGCCCACCTGAGCAGGGCAGGAGAGAAGCAGAGAGAAACAGTAGGTTGGAAAGAACTGGCCAGGGGGCAACCTGCATGCCTGACACTTGCTGAGGGCCAGTAGATGCCACAGAAAAGAGCCGGGCTTGTGCCATCTCAGGTACCCATCCAAGAAGGCATCCCACCACACAAGGGTCCCGAGACAGGAACCATGGGGCAGACTGCTGCAGGCAGGAGCTGGGGACAGGAGGTTATGGAAGAGCCAGATATCCACGTCAGGGGACTGTGGAGGCCAGGGCTCCCATGGGACCCCCAAAGAGCCCACTCTCGAGCCCAGCAGAGAGCCAGCATTCAGACACCCGCCCCGCTGAGGGCACCGGCAACCGGCAGGATCAGTTCGCAGGGAGGAGCCCAGCCATGGTAGATAACAAGGAGATGTGGCCTCCTGAGCCTTGATTCCCTCGACATCTGTGCCTTAACAACAGAGAAGGGGGAACGAAGCACCAGCTACCACATGGCCACACATCAAAACCATCGTGCTGAGTGCAAACAGCCAGACTCAAAAGGCCACATATTGGATGATTCCATTTATATGAAATGCGCAGAGCAGGCAGATCCACGGACGGAATGTAGGTTGGCAGTTGGCTAAGGTGGGGGGCCGGTAGGGGAGGGTTTCCAGTGGAGACGAGATTTCCCTTTGGGGTGATGAAAATGTTCGAAAGTGGATTGTAATGTTGATTGCACAACTCTGCGACTGTACTGAACCCCATTCATGTGTGCACTTTACACGGGTGGATTGTATGTTATGTGGATCATATCTCAATACTGCTGTTATTTAAGAATGGAGGTGGATTTGTTTGGGGCCGATGATAAAGTTCTGGAGATGGACGGGGTGACGGTTGCACAACGGCGAGTGTGCTTGATGCTGTTGGGCGGTACGCTTCCACGTGGCTAAAATGATAGATTTTTATCTTAGGTGCATTTTACTGCGATTTTAAACAAATAAAAATTTAAATCTAAATTTGAAAAAAAAAATGGCAGGGGAGGGAAGTATCCCAGAACAAGACTACATACTCCCAAATACTCCCAGATACTGGGGACCAGAGAAGAACCCATGCTGCGCACGTGCACACACACACACACACACACACACACACACTCACACTCCAAGTCCCACACGTCTGTCACCTGGAGACAAACGAAGTGAAATCTTTGAATTGCCCCTGGGATTAGGATCTCCAACAGATGGCCGTGTAATAACAGTGTGACCACGACACCCTGGGATCTGCCACTGATCAGTTGGGGCCCGTGACTGGAGAAAAATGAAGCTGTTTCCTGTTAATACCCTTATAACCAGGGAGCTCATCAAACCGGCTACAGCTGCTCAGTGTCAGCTCCCCGTGGAGCATAAACTCCTTGAAGGCAGGGACCACCGGGTCTGGCTCGTGCCCAGGGCCTGGTACAGAGCCGGACACATCACGGGTCCTCAGTCGACGTCTGGGGAAAGAGTGAAGAGCCTCCCCTATTAGACAGAGAAGAAACTGAGGCCCAGGGAGGCCATGGCCCTGCTGAGGGCCACACAACCAGGGAAAGGGGGCAGCCAGGATCAAAAGTCAGATTTCCATCTCCTGCGGCCCAGGTCCGTGATGCGCAGAGCTGGATTCCACTGACAGCTGCACCTCCGGCTGTGCACATCTGTTGGCCTCGGTGGGATGAGGCAATCACCCAGGAGGCTGGCCAAGGACTCAGGCATACAGGACAGAACAACCAAAGGCACTTCCAATGGGTGGGGTTGTCAGCCCAGCGCCAAGCCCAGGTCCCCATAGGGCTGCCTCCTCCTGCCTGGCTCTGGGAGCTACATTCCTCAGGCCATACCTCACGCTGTCACCCTAATTCCTCCTGGCTGGGAGGCAGGAGTCCTGGGATACTGTCCTGGTCAGGGGCTCTCTGGGAGATGAACTCAGCAGGTGCCTGCCCCTCTCTGGGTCTCAGTTTCCCCTTCGAGGTGATCAGGTTCCATCCAGTTCTGTTAGTTCCAATCTGGCTTTGCTGACATGGACCTAGACTTAGCCTAGCCTAGTCTGAGGGAAGAGACATCCCATCCTTAGGTGCCCCAGTCCAACCCTGCACACACAACCTCCTGAGAGCCAAAAGAGATGTCACGCCACTGGAAGGATCCCCCAGTCTAAGGAGGGAGAGCTCCTCAGATGGGGGAGACCTGCGCCACCAGCAGGAGGCCCCTGTGTCAATGCTTGGGCTCTGGCTGGCTTCTATTTTTTTTTTTTTTGAGATTCATTTATTAGTCGATTGATTGATTTAGAGTGCAAGTAGGGGAAGGGGAAGAGGGAGAGAGTGAGGGAGAGAATGTCAAGCAGACTCCGCACTGAGTGCAGACCCCGATGCGAGGCTCGGGCTCATGACCCTGAGGTCGGGACCTGAGCCGAAATCAAGAGTCGGAGGCTTAACCGACAGAGCCCCCCAGGTGCCCCTTCTCTTTCTCAGATACCCTCTCCTCTTCTCACTCACAGGGTTAGGGGCTCACGCCTGTTTCTCAGAAGCCAGCGTCTCTCAGTTTACACAGCAGTGCGTACCAGCTTCCTGACAGCCTGCCCCCATCCTGAGGCCTGACATAGAGCACAGGCTCCTGATACACCATTTGCTTTGGGAGGGAAGCTCTCTGGCTCAGCTGTGTCTGTCACAGCCCCCGGGATGGTGCCACCTTGGTCCAGAACCTGCCCCAGGCAAGCCAACAGCAGAAGTGTCTAGAATTAGGAAGCACTCAGACCTGGCAGGCTCCTTCTGCCTGTGCAAGACCCAAAGACCAAGACTGGCCTAAATTCAGGACAACCCCTCCAAGAGCCTGGCTCTGAAATGTCTGACATCCATGATGCACAGCCTGGTCCTCAGAGGACCACCCCCCCCCCCCCCCCGCAAACTCTGGGTTTCTTACTGATGGAGAAACTCAGAGCTTGCTTCCCCAGCTACAAAGTGAGGTTGATAAAAGTAACACCCTTCGGAAGATAATTGTGAAAGATTCCATTGAGGAAAGGCAGGCAAAAATGCTAGCAAGGTGCCTAGCCAAGGGTAACGTTTGCTGTTTTATGCGATCCCCCCCCCCCCCCGCTCAGCATTCAAACCCCTTTCTTGTTTGTGGGACTATCTCCTGGGGGGGAACCTTACAGAGGCGGCTGTCCTCCCAGTGTAGAGGCTGAGCCTCACAGGGTCCGTCAGTCAGGAGCCTGCCCTGAATTCAGGGATGACTAAGGTGGTACAGAGGACAGTGCAGATCATTTGTGGGGGACAGCAGCCGTGCCCAGGCCGTGACGTCTGGTGGCCCTGGCAGCAGCACCGGAATCACGAAGCTCCTCTCCCTTGGATGCGTCTTGAGCTGCGAGCCTCCTTCTACATCTGCCCCTTCCCTGAACCAGGTTGGTGTCCTTCCAACAAATTCATGTCCTGCTTCAATTAGTGAGTGTCAGTCTCCATTGTTTTCCACCGGGGAATTTGACTGGTTTGGAAATTGGTCTTTTGGGGGGGGGGGTTTCAGACAACACACCCGCAGGGAAATGGGGGAAATGATTATTTGGTCTAGCTGAGACTAAAGGTAGCGAAAATCCAGTTAGTATCCAGGGATGGGAATCTAGCAGGCTGTGGTATGTAGTGGTGAAACAGCTAATTAAATTAAATTAATGAATTACATTATGGCCTGTGGCCATCTGGAAAAAAGTGCCACTGAAGGCAAAGCTTGGAGGGCCTCAATTGCTACTGCCATTGAACACATGAATGGCACGAAGATTTTAAAGATGGGTGGCTGCTTCCATGACACAGGACAATTAAAAGAATAACAGCTTTAATCCCTGCACTCTTGGCTCAAGGCATGGACTGGAGCCTAGGAAGTTTTTTACAGCGGGGCTAGAAATTCTCTTATCTTTTACTGCAGCAGGATGAAGTTTGAGGAAAACTAAATGCAAACGTGATCCTTTGCCTGGCCGAGTTACACTAGCGGCTGAGCGCCCAGCCTCCTCTCCCTCCGCTGCGCCGATGCTGAGGAGTCAAGGCTGCTCCTGGGACCTCTTCTCTTCCCGGTCCACGTCGCAGCATGGGGGGTGCACTTGGCCGCAAGTGGCTGAACACCCTGGGAAAGTGGAGGCCCGGGGCAGGTGGGCCCCTGGGCATGGCACAGCTCCCAGCAGCTCCCAGCACTGTTCTCTCAGCTCCACCTTCCTCGGGGTTGGCTTCAACCAGAGGGGCTGGAGCCGGCTCACTCTGGCTTGCAGAGCTGATTGCACGCACTCTGTGCGTTCAGTGATGCTCTGTTGGCAGCTTGAAAGTGGCCACGGAGGGGATATTTACACCATGGAAATCTGCAACCCGCTACCAATCAGCACCTTCTTTTTTTAAGGGGGAGAGCTGGTATACCAGCCCACGACTGGCTTCCTGCTAGGTCTGGTGCCCTGAAGGGTAGCAAGGCGGCCACCGGCTTCTTTGTGTTTGTACCAAAGAGGGAGAGGATGAGTGACAGAGGGAGAGAGGATCTCTCTCCCCTGACCATGGAACCAGGTCGGCTTTTCAGCCTCACTGAGTGCCAGCACCAGACGGAATGCTACGACCCGACTGGCTGAGTCTCACCAGATCCCTCTCCAGAGCTGGAGTGTGGGCTCAGCTGCCCTGAAGAGCATGGGCTGTGTTGAGGGCAGAGCTCTGAACAAAATGGGTCCTTCGGGGAATGAGGAAAGGACTGGAGAGGACGAGTGGCAAGACGAGTACCCACCACACCCTCTTAGGGTGTCCAGCCACACCCACGGCTTCCCTGACCACTACCAGAGCTAGTCCCCGCCCAACCATGTGTAACTGATCACAACTGGACGTCTGCACTCAGGCGATAAGAACGACAATCCTAACAGCTAAAGCACATAGTGTTGGCCACGTGCCAGCTGCCATTCTGAGTGCCTGACATGTATCAGCGCATTTAACCACAGAAGAGCCTGTGTGAGGCGGGTGCTGTCCATGCCCCCATCCACAGATAAGGAAAACGAGGCTCAGAGGGGTGGCATAACTTGCCAGAGACCACAGTGGTGGCACTGGGATGCGGAAGCAGCTACCTGGCTCTAGGTCCTGGCTCCGAAACTCCATTCCAACCTGCCCCTGAAATGCCCACAGGAACCTCAAACTCATTGCGTTCTCTTCAAACCTTAAAGCCCTTCCCCTCCGCGTCAACTCCAAGTCAGTGTTCAGGTGTCGCCAAAGGCATCCCTGTTCTAGAAAGCTTTCTAACCCCGTGCCAGGCTAACGCCCTCTCTATGGCTGGCCCAGCAACCTCTGCCTCCCCCATCGGAGCCCTGAGCACTGGGCGTTGTAACTGTCTGGCTTCTTGTCTGTTTCCCTGGAGGGCAGGAAATGGGTCTTATTCCCCCCATGCCTCGACATGCCCAGTGTCCTCAGTGCAGAACTGGCACGCAGGGGCCACTTGGTGAGAGCCCAGCCCTGGGCCCTCCATGCGCTCCCCTCCCCCACTGCCAGGTCCTGCTCTAGCGGGCCCAGCGCATGCAGACCCCTGCCTCACTTTACAGGCAAATGTCCCAGCAGCCCCTCTGCCACTCCACCACCCCAGCTGGGTCTACTTCACACGCTCAGCACGGATTTCCCCACCTCCGCTCCTCAGCCTCCTTCCTGCTTTACTCTTTTATTAAGATTCTAATTAAATAATTCTAATGAAATGTAATGAGCTGAATCGACAAACTTACTGCGATAAAACAGCATTCGAGACATTCTCTCTCCTGTTCTTTCTTTGGCAGTGGAAGCAGGATAGCACGGGGCCTTTACTGCCTGGGGGGGGGGGGGCGGGGGGGATTTGCAGGGCTGGGACTGAGGGCCATACTCACAGGACATCACCATGGGCCAGAACCACTGGCCTGGCATCCCCACCCTAGCTGAGGCCTCCCCTGACTGAGCCACCCAGGGGCGCCATGCTTAGGGCAGACGTCTGTCTGCTAGGAGACCAAGCACCGCACCTCACTGTCAGGCCCTCTTCAGGCCTATGCCTCAGGCCAGCCCCAAGGCCTCTGCCTGACGGCCTGTATTGCCTTCTCCACACCAGCAGGGGCAGCTGAAGGCTCCAGACCTCAGAATTGGGGTTTGCTAAACACACAGGCATCTGGCGCTGCCCTTCAGCCCTGCTCTGTGCAGAGGAAGAAAGGCCTGGACCTGCGTCTGGCCCGTCTCCAGCGTGGCCTCAGACAAGTTCCACCCTTCCTCTGGGCCCCAGCCCAGTCTCTGCCAAACATCAGGCCGACACTGGCACAAGGGAGCCTCTGTGACAGAGAAAGAGCACTGGGATGTTGAGTTGGGCCTCACCTCAAATCCTGGCCCTGGCCTTTCCTGCCCCTGTGGCCTGGGGCAAGTCACTTCACTTCTCTGAGCCTGTTTCCTCATCTACAAAATGGGACCAACATCACCTACTCTGCAGAGCCGTTGTGAAAATGACCTTAAAACAAAAATAAGTGCGGTGCCTGGGTGGCTCAGTCAGTTAAGCATCTGCCTTTGGCTCAGGTCATGATCCCAGGGTCCTGGGATTGAGCCCTGTGTTGGGCTCCCTGATCAGCGGGGAGCCTGCTTCTCCCTCTCCCTCTGCTGCTCCCCCTGCTTGTGCGCTCTCTGTCAAATAAATAAATAAATAAAATCTTTTAAAAATAGGGGCGCCTGGGTGGCACAGCGGTTAAGCGTCTGCCTTCGGCTCAGGGCGTGATCCCAGCGTTATGGGATCGAGCCCCACATCAGGCTCCTCCGCTATGGGCCTGCTTCTTCCTCTCCCACTCCCCCTGCTTGTGTTCCCTCTCTCTCTGGCTGTCTCTATCTCTGCCAAATAAATAAAATCTTTAAAAAAAAAAAAATCTTTTAAAAATAAATAAATAAATAAAATAAAACAAAAATAAGGCAATAGACTAGTAATTGGACCAAGTATTTGATAAATTATCATCATGAATTATCCCAATCCATGTCCCCTTCCCTATGGCAACCCTGGGGACTCAGAGCTGAGGTGGGGGAGTTAGAGCTTTCAGAATCTTCCAGACCTGACCCACCTGCCTTCCCACCCTGGGTTAGACCAGAGCCATCAGCCAGTGTAGGGACACAGTGCCCTGGTGGCCTCAAGCAGGACTATATAGCCTCCGCTCACAAGTCCTGCCCAGGCAGCAGCCCCCAGTTACAGCCCCTCTGAGCTTCCTCCCACGCCTGATCTTACCACCTTCCTGCAGGGAAGGCAGAGATCCAGTCGTGGTCCCATTTCACAGACAAAGAAACAGGCGCAGAAAGGGGGCAGGGACTTGCTCAAGGCACACAGCCAGGCAGCAGGGGTTGGGCCTGGAAGCCAGGACCTCCCGCTCTGACACCAGTGAGCCACTAACTGCCATCTTCCCCTCCAAGTGCCACATGGCCCAGGCCGTGAGACCCAACAGGCCTGGAGGCAGGCAGGGGTACAGAGGATAGGGACAGTCCACAGAGCACAGCCGAAGAGCAGGGCCCTGGTTCCTGGGCTGTCCCAGGCTCACCCAGCCTCGGGCTCTGCTGCCGGCACAGCAACACTGACTTTGGAGTCAGGCAGACCTGGGTTCAAGTCCTAACACTGCACCCACTTGATGGGTCATAGGACCACTGATGGCACCTCTGGGAGCCTGGGTCTCTTCACAGGGTTAGCGGGGGCAGGGAAACGGGGAGGGTGTTTGTGTCCTGGGAAAAATGGAGGGCACTGTGGATACTCTGTCACAGCCTGTATTAGCTTCCTGGGGCTGCTGTGGCAAAGCACCACAAACTCCGTTGCTTAGAACAGAAATGTATTGTTTCACAGTTCCCGAGGCCAGGAGACCATGCTCCCTCTGTCACCTGCAGGGGAAGGATTGTGCCTCGCCTCTGCCAGCCTCCGACTGCCCTAGAAGTCCCCAGGGTATGGCAGCACAGCTCCAGTCTTCACATGATGCTCTCCCTGTGTCTCCTCAGTCCTTCCTCTGTGCCTGTCTGTCCTGTCCAAATTCCCCCTTTTATAAGGATACCCGTCACATTCGACTAGAGCCCACCCGAGTGACCTTGTTTAAACTCGATGACTTCTGTGAAGACCCTATTTCCAGGGGCGCCTGGGTGGCACAGTGGTTAAGCATCTGCCTTCGGCTCAGGGCGTGATCCCGGCGTTATGGGATCGAGCCCCACATCAGGCTCCTCCGCTATGAGCCTGCTTCTTCCTCTCCCACTCCCCCTGCTTGTGTTCCCTCTCTCACTGGCTGTCTCTATCTCTGTCAAATAAATAAATAAAATCTTCAAAAAAAAAAAAAAAAAAGACCCTATTTCCAAATAAGGCCACATTCTGAAGTGGGGGTTGGAACTTCCACATAGCTTTTTGGGAGGACACAAGTCAACTCATAGCAGGATGCAAAGCTCTTTTGTGCACATCTGATCCTGATGGACGGGCCCCTCCCCACTCCGGGAGAGGATGTGACCAGTACGAGGTCGTGCAGCAAGGGAGTCATGGAGCCAGGGTTTGAACTTCGGTCTCCTGAGTCTAGGGCTTTTCCACTACCCTCTTGAAATTTAAAATGAGAAATGAGAGTCCAGAGCTATCCTTCGGGGTCAGGAGTTTGATCCTGAATGGCCATTTGGCATCAATAACAACACCACGGACCAAACACCAACCGGGAGGCAGGCACCCTGCTTTCTATTCACTGTCTCACACTGCTGCTTTTGCAGCCACAGTACCTGGCCTAAGCCCAGGCTCTGCCCATTCCCAGCTGAGTGACGGGGCAAGTAACTTCACCTCCCCAGGCCTCAGTTTCCCCTTCCGTGAAATGGGGACAGCAGCCATTTCCGAGGGTTAGGGTACGGACCAGAGGAGGTGCTCCATATGAAGCCCCTAGCACAGTGCTTGGCGCGGGGGGAGTGCTCACCTCTGCCGCACAGTAACACCAGGAGGTGGTCCCCACTCTGCAGACAGGGAAAGTGCAGTCATCGGACCAAGGTTAGGAAGGACGAAGTAACAGAAATGGGATTTGAACCCAGGTCCCTCTGATTCCTAGCTCTGGGACCTTTCCACAGTACTCAAGACCTGGCCTTTCCAGAAGGCCCTCAGGTCCAGGAATCTGGCTGTTACTTAAGGCTGGCAGGGCCCAAACATCAGACAGTCTTCCTAACAGGGTGGAGGGAGCCCCAATCCAACTTGGTCACCAGGGAGGGAGGGGGAGTCCTCCCTACTTCAGCTGTCAGAGACCCCCAGGGGGCAGACCCTCCACCCAAGTCCCCAAGAAGCACACATCAACTCCACTGGGTCCCAGGGGCCATCTGGTTTGATTCACTATAAAAAGTCGAGCTGAGCTCTGTGGAATGTCAAGCAAGCAGGGGTCCCAGTGACTGAACCAAAATCCAAGACATTCCCCATTGTTGCCCCCTACAGACAAGCAGGGACCCACACGTATACACAAAGGAATACACATGCCCATGCCCCCCCCCACACCCCCCAAACTCATATGTTCCCAGGCTCACATTTAGGATTCGGGTATGCAAGCCTGGGACGCGCACAGACCCACTGAGCCAACGTGTGCTCACTCCACCCCCCAAAGTGATGACACGCTGTGCCTGGAGATGCTTGCAGCACCACGGCCTTGTGGCTGGCAGGCACTTAGAGATGCCAGCCCTGCACAGCAGATAAGGATGCTCAAACTCTGGACCCAGCCTCACTGAAACCCACAGTGTCCCTGATGCACAGATTTGGGTCCCTGACCAGGCGCATGGTATTGCCCTCACTTGGAAAACAGAGAGGGAGGAAATGCTGCTTCCCTTTCAAGCTTCTGCCGCCCCTTTCCTAGACCCAAGCCTGCTTGCTCTTGGGCCTGCGACCTTGGATGACTGCGGTACCCCCGAGGTCTCTGCATCCACCCTTGAATGCCGCCTCTCTGCAATCTTGTCTCTCTCCGCACAGAACCTTCTGATGACCGTCTCACTCAGAAGCCAGCCCAAGGCCACTACCATGGCCCCAAGGTCCCACACGCCTGACCTGCTCTAAGACCTCATTTCCCAGCTCTCCTCTCCAGCCACACTGATCTTGCTCCTCCTGTTCCTGCCACATTCCGTTTCTGTCTGCCCCAGGAGCTTTGCACTTGCTGCAATACTCTTTCCTCCAATAGCCCTATGTTGGCCTCCCTACTTCCTGTGGGGTCTCTGCTCACGTGTCCCTGCCCACCCTGGGTAAAACAGCACTGCCCATTGGGTAGCTCTATCACCTTCCCCTGCTTTTTCTCCTTCATGGCACTGAGCACCATAGATGACTGATTCATAATACGGGGGAGTAGGGGGAGGTCTCAGTATCATCCAGAGTGGAATGTCAACTCCACGAGGATGGGACTTGGGTCATTTTATTTCCTGCCATGTTCCCACCACCTAGAGCCCTGCCTGGCATGTGGTGGGTGATCAATCAGTGTGTGTTAAAGGAATGACTCTTGATCCCTCAAAGCAGCCAGGGGCAGGCTCATCTACAGAGAGCCCTGGGGTACAGTCCTGGTCCTGTCATTTAGCATGTCACTTTGCCTCAGTCTCGGCTCTCACAGGGCTGTCCTGAGGATTAAGATGGTGTGTGAGTCTAGTGTGGCCCGACAGGTGGTGGATATGGCAGGGAGGTTTGCTCTGGACCACCCCCCCTCCCCCCACCGGAGTGCAGGGTGGGAGGGGTGCCTGGTGGTCTGGTGACTCTTCCCTTCTAGATGCCCTCTTGTATCTCAGGGCTAGACGCCTATAAACCACTTTCCCACTTCCCTTTGTGGGCAGACTCCAAGCAGCTTCTGCCCGTGAGACCAGATCACGTTGAGAGCTGTAGGTGAGTGGGGCCCGGGATCCCTGGCAGCAAATTCCCTCAACCCCATCCTTCCCTGATTCCCTGAACCTTTGGAGGGGCCCTCTTCACTCCCCCAGCACTGCCAGTGGTTTTGTGAGCTGAATCTCTTTATTAAGAGATTTATTTCCTACTTGAAACTGCTAGGGTAGAATGTTTTCTTGACTGAATCCCAAATGGACAAGAAAGATTCTCGAGTTTTCCCAGAGGGCACATTTTGGTGGTGGGGACAAGCCAGACTATGCACTTGAGTGGCATCAGGGTAGAAGCTGGTGGGACATTTGCCACCACGAAAGGTGGGGTGGGCCTCTCCCCCGGGGGGGAAACTGGTCCCCAGCCCTGCCTCCCCCCACCCGCAGAGCAGCCCTCACAGGGACAAGGACAGAGGGACAGCTCCAGTGGATGGTGTTTTCAGCACCTTATAAATATGAAGTATCCATTAACTCATTCTCTCCTCACAACACCCCAACTTGGACAATACTGCATCATCCCACTTACCGGGAGAGGAAACCCAGATCCAGTCATGGGTAAACGAAGTCGTTTACGCAGCAGAGAAGTGGCTAAGGCTGGCGCTAGAGGCTGGGCTCATCATCACAGGTCTGGGTTCTCTCTTTCAGGCCTTGTGCCAGCACTTGAGCTGCAGAGGAGACCTTGGGGCTTGGGGAGGGGGCTGAAGAGGCAGAAGATGAGCAGACACTCATTCCCTGCCTTGGAATTCACCACGCCCTTTCTCCAGCCCTTCTTATAATCCTTTGCACTTCCCTACAAGCCCTCAAACCTCGAGCACGTGGCCCTTTCCAGCAAGCGTGGAGAAGGGATGTCTCTTTTCTCCCTCTGGGGTGGAGGACTGAGCAGGGGGCCCTCGGAAAAATGTATGGCTGGCATCGCAGCTCTGAGTAACTACCCACACAACCTGGGGGAGTCCTGTCCCTCTGTGGGCCTCAGTGTCCCAGGTATAAACAAAGTGGGTGGGCTGGAGAACCATCAGGGGCTCTTCTGGCAATAACATTCTAGAATCCTGCTTTAAAGACATTTTGAAAACCAAGATCTTTGGTCAGGGTGGAGGAGCAGACCACGTTTTACCAAACCAGGCGGGGCTGTGTGTGGCAGAGACATAGAGTGCCAAACCCAGGGGAACTGGGGGAGTTTGCCATACAATGGGTTTGCCTCCAGAACAGATACCCTGTAAAGTGGACCGTTGTGCCACAGAGGCTGGTCTTGCCTCCTCTCTTAGCAGGTTCTCACAGGAAGCCAGGCTGGCCGTCCCCTTTTTGGTGAGCTGACTCTAGTCACTGATGGCCACTCGGTGCCAGGTGCTATGCTGGGCACTGGGGCCACAGGTGTCTCAAATACAGGTCCTGGCTGCCCAGAGCTCAGGGTAACCAAGGCAGTCTCCAACCTTTGCACTCTCCTTCAAGGCGCAGAAGGAATACACTCCCCTCTTCCAGAAGCCCTTGCTGGCTTCCCCCAACTCACTTCCAACGTCCCCATGGTGTGAGGCAAACCTACGTCATGCCCAGTTCTCCAGGGCACCGTGACCCACAACCCCTGGACTGCAAAGAGAGCAGGACAGGCCCTGGAAGCCCCACCCCATGCGGGGGGCTCAGCAGGTGCAGTCAGAATTATTGCTTGGCAACCAGGACTTGTGACACAGCTCACATCTGTCCTGGCTGGAAGCAAAGGCACCCACCTGATCCAGCACCTGTGTGCTGGGGGCTCAGCTCAGAAGCTCCTAAGCAAGCAAGGTATTGTCCAAATGTTCCAAGTGACCCACAGAGAGACAGAGCCAACCCGGGACAGTGGAGAACACACAGGCTTTGAGTCCCAGGCCTGCCTCTTCCCATCTGTGGGAGGCTGGCAGGTCACATAAGCTCTGTGAGCATTTCGTTGTCTTTAAAATGGGCTCATAATGCCTACTAGCACAGGCACGGCACAGCAGCTTCGACTGGCTAACGTGTGCAGGTGCTGCCAGTGTTCCAGAGACGTGTTCCCCTCCCTGGTGCCTCCGAGGCTGCCATTCACCACCAGCCACCCACCAAGTCTGCCCCCAGAGGAAAACTTCCCCCTCTGAGGGACCCCAAAGCTCACTCTGGCCACCCCTTCCCTGCATGGCTCAGGCTGGGCAATGCCTACTGGGGGCAATACATGGTGCTGATGTGATGAGACATGCCCTGCCGGGTCCTAAACTGGGCACGTCCAGAGCAGTAGCCCAGAGGGCAGCTACCTAGTTAGAGGCAGGAAGGGTGTTTGGACCAGTCTGGAAGATGGCCCTTGCTTTAGGCGCCTAGTCTGGCCCAGGCCCTGCCACTCTGTCCATGGAGACACCCACTGGTCAGCAGCTCCCCTTTGTCCCACAGAAGAGGCTGCCCATTTCTGGGCATGGGCAGCTCAGCTCGGCTTTGCCCTTCACTCCACAGGGTGGGTACTCCCGTGGAAATAAACAAGCACTAGAGTCAGACAGACTGGGGTTCGAATCCCAGGTCCACTCCTTACTGGCTGAGACTTTGGTCAATTCACGTATCCTCCCTGACCCTCCGTCGTCCCATCTTGAAAATGGGACTAGGACCACCCACTTCATAGCACAGCTTTTAGAAATAGTATCACCGATGTTAGGTGTAAAGGGCCTAACAGGGCCTGGCATGTACGAAGCACTAGAGAAAGGTTCACATCCTAACAGATAAACAGGCCACTTGTTGTCATCTGTACACGCAGGGTAGCAGGAGGAAGACGGCCAGACCCTAAGTCAGAACCGAGGGCACGGAATCTACCCTGATTCCCTATTTGGGCTTGTTGAGAAGTCCCTGGAGAGACTTAACTGGGATGGTATCTCCTCCTGGGAGAGAAGACCTCGACATCGACCCGGTGAAGCTGAAGGTCACATCAAATCTGAAAGGCGACTTTGTTCTTCCTGGCTTCATCCGTTATGCATGAAAGAGCAGACGGCGGGTGCTCAGGATTCATAATTTGAGACATCCGGAGACTAAAGACATTGGCCAAATTTAAACCGAAAGATGAACTTGTTGGGTGTCTTTTCAGATTATGGGAGAAGAAAGGAGAGAATTTCTTAGTCATCTATGATCCACTCAGAATTCAGTGAATCGGCCTGACATCAGAGGGCTCCACCTCTGCGTTCCGGACATTTTAAATATCACTGTTTGGAAGGCACAAAGAGATACATGGTGGAGGAGACTCCCACTGGAGCCTGAAGAGAGGGGCCTTTCTGTGGCAGGCACCGTGGGGCTCACAGGAGGCCATGGGAGGCATGACTACACGTGCGGGTCCGGGAAGGTCAGGATGTGGTGGGGTCAAGGGTCACACAGATCTGAGTCTGGCCTACGGCTCTGCAAAGCCCTAGACGCATGACTGCCTTCCTCCCTAGCCTTAGGGTTGCAGCAGCAGGAGATAAAAGCACTGGGCTCAGACGAGATTAAGTTTAGCACAGCCCCAGGCACAGAGTAAGAGCTCAGTTAACAGCAGTTGCCTTTAGTGTCAATTTTATTTTGACTTCCTTAAATTCAGTACAAATGCCTTTTGCTCTGAAATAAACTTTGAGTCATCTCAGTAGCCACAGATGCATAATGGTTACCCCCGAGTCTCACAAAAACCAGGGAGATGGGAGGGGTGGAGTTTGCTGTAGCCTTTTCCCAAATGGGGAAACCGGGGCTTAAGGAAAGAAGTGACTGATCCAGTGTCACAGCCTGAGCGAGGCTTTGGGTCTCCCACATCACACTATCCCCCACCCTGGTCCCCAGTCACACCAAAGCCACAATCTGGAGTCCACCTGGACCCTCTCTGGACTGCCAGCCCCAGAACTTGAGCTCCAGGCCTGGGTTGTATTCGGCGCAGAATTTGCCAAATGAACGCATGTCGGGGACCCACGTAAGAATATGATGGAAATGATGGACATCCTCCCCAAGAAAAATGCACATGTGGACCCACATAATCATATGCACATTCCATGTGTTCACAGACCCCTGGCCAGGAGGCCCTGCCCAAGGTTTCTGCTGCCCTGGATCGCTGGTGTGGCCCCGTGAGCTCTCCAGGGATGACCTCGCCACACACCCACTTCTGTTGGGTGAAGAGGGGCCCCAGTGGGCTTCTATCAGGGGACCACAGACCATTAACCCCCCACGTCTCCACCTGTGGTCACTGCCACTGCAACCACTAAAGGTAGGAGCTGCCCAATGCCACGCTCCCATCTGGCCACAGGCCACTCCAAGTGCTCTTCGTATTTCAAGAACCTTTATTAGTCTTTTTCTCATTAGAACGTCTTTTCCAGCAACACAAAGCAAAGCACAAGACTCCTCTGCAGACACGCGGGGAGCACACCGGCAGCTTGTCAGCCAGGGACCCATCCACACATATACGCACACACACACACAGCACGGCCGCTCGGGTCTTCTGGACCCTTGTGCCAGGGACAGCCGGTGCTGGGCCCTACCCTTGCTGCCTAACAAATCCAGGGGCCGATACCAAGGAGGTCTGGGGTGGGCAGCAAGGTGCAGGAGCTGGGCAGGGAAAGGAACTGATCCCCGTACTCTGAGACAGACTCTACAAATGCTACCCCACTCCTGGGCCAGGCACTTCTGTCTCTGTGCTCCGATTCAAGTGCTTAGAGAAGTAGATTCTGAGAAATGGCGTGTGATTTTCCTGGGCTGGTGAAACCTGCTAGCGTTAGTGACTTGAGCTCAGTAAATCCAGACCCGGGAGGCACCTCCAGGTGGAGAGGGCATTGGCAGCTTTGCTGGGAGCCTTGGGGTGGGGGGTAAAGTGGGAGGAGGACGGGAAACTGAGGACAGACGGCCTCTGCCATGGCCCGACCCAAGAGGGAGAGTCAGGAAAGATGAGCATGATACTTCGGAGTCTGGTTTGGTTTCACCCTCCAAATTAGCATGGACACTTCCATTTCCACGGAAAGCGGCAGCCAGACAGCTAGCAGGGCACGGAGGTTCAAGCCAGTTGCGTGTGGAAAGGCACCAGATGGTTTGTTACGAAACACATTTTGGTCAGAAAAGAGCTGGGGTTTTTGGTTCCTGGGAGGACAACAAAGCCAGAAAGAAGGGAGGTGTGAGCCGGGAGAGGCGAGTGAGAGAGGCAACTTTGGCATCAGATCTGGTTCTACTCTGCACTCCACCCCTTCCACACTCAGGGCCTGTCTCCTCCCCTGTATAATGGCGACAAAACAGTCCTGACCAAGTCTCGGTGTCCGGCTCCACACGCTGTCCCTGGAGGCATGGGGAATCGGGGCTCAGAGACACCTACGCGGACGGAACAGTTAGAATGGGGCTTATGCCCGTCCACCTCACGGAGACGAGATGAGTGGGGGACCCCCACGGAGGGCAGTCACACACAGATGATCCCCACTGTTGCAGTCAGACTCTGGGGACCTGTGGGCAGCCAGTTACACTGGTTCCGAGCACCGTGGGGGACTGCCCGCAGGGACTTCTTGTAGAAGGGCAGATGGAAAGCTCTATGCAATGCAGCACCATTGAGGAGCCCCTGGGGGCCACACCTGCCATGTGTGCTTTAAAGTGCCAGCTACGCATTGTCTTTGGTCAGGGGCTGCCCCTCTGTCTGAGAGCCCTGGGGCGGGGGCACAAGCCCAGGCCTGCTGGGCCCCAGCTGAAGGCACACTTGAGGATGCAGCGCTCTCCTGAGGCTGCGGGGCCCTCCTGTGCACAGCAAGGAGTGGGGGCGCCGCCAGGGAAATTTGGGCCCTTAGAAAGAGAGAAGGGACGAGAAATGCTTTGGTCACCGTCCTGACACCCACAGCAGAACAGAGCTTGCTCAGGAGAGGGCAGAAAGCTGGTTAAAACACTGCACTTGTGCCTGACGCAAAACCGGCTTCCGAGTTGAACCAGGAGTCACTGAATAAATATTCAAGGCATCCTTCAGTCTTACAGAAAGAGTGGGGCTAAAAAATTTTTTCTCCTTCCTCCCTGCTTGACGGGATGCAGCTGTGATTCGCAGGCTGACGGTGCTGCTACCCAGCAGAGAGTGGCGGGGGGGTCTTGGAGCTGGCCCCACGCCGCCACAAGTGGCTTTGGTCTGTCATGTGTCTCGCCAGCTCTGAGGCCCTCAGAAGGTGAAGAGGTCATCCTGCTCGGTGCCGCTGCTGTCAGGCTTGTCCCAGTCGACAGGTGAGTGGCACTGGGCATACTGGATGTCCTGTGCTGTCAATCCAGTGTCTAGGACCTGAGGGTTCGTCCGAGACTGCGCAAGCCTGGAAGGCAGAGCTGTGTGAGCCCAGGGCCCCCTAAAGGGGTTGGCAGGGGCCTGAGCCGCCAGTCCCGGGACAGAAGTGAAAGGACATGGATGGGAGAAGGCCAGGACACAGGGGCCAGAGAACAAAGTCCTGATGTCAGGACAGGTGAAGCCTCTGACCAGAATCTACCCTTGAGGACCAAATGGCTCAGAAAACTGTGGGGCGAGCAAGGACATTCCTGCCATGGAGAGAGAGGCCAGGGGAGCCACCCCTACCCGGACTCCACCAGGAAAGAGGGGGAAGGGCAGTGCTGGCGAGGGCAGTGAGGACCACACACGGGGAGGAGGCGGTGCCACCAGGAGCGGACTACGGGCTAGAATTCTGTTATAGGAAGGTAAGCATCCAAAGAATAGGGGAGAGGTAAGTAAATTACAGCCCAGGTCCTTAGAAAAATGCGAGGCAGTCAATAAATGAGGTGTTTACAAGGAGTTTTTAACAGCCTGGGGGACTGTTCCTGATAGGTCATTGTTGAGTGAAAACCAGGACCCCCAAATGCAAATGCCATCATGAGCTTTCAAGGCAGAAAGAAAAAAAATGTAGATGTATAGGATTAGCATGAATTAAACCCAAAAATCTGGGCCGTGGGATTATAGGATGGTGTTATTTCCTGTTTAATGCTTTGCTGATTTTCAAAGTTGTTAATAAAGGGCATAGGATACTTAAGTAATCTGGAAAAAGCAAATGGAAGATTTTCTTAAAATGAGGGGGTTGTTGTCAGCTAGCGAAGCAGGAAGACGGTAAAAAGAATGGCTTTGCCTCCATGAACGGGCCACCCAGGCTGATCCCCCACCTGCCTGGGCTAGGCCGGGATTTCTAGAAGGTTCTGGCAGGGAGGGGTTGGGGAGGAAGGAGAGGGCTGCAGGGGGCTGCTCAGAGTCCCCAGGCAGACAGGGGCACCTGACTGACCAGGCCCAGTGCTCAGAACCCTGAGCTGCCCAGGGCTCTCTTCAGCCCAGCCTTCTTGGTGCCATGTCCCCAAGCAGAAGGTAGCCATGGCTACAGAGATGGCCCCCGGGAACATGGGGAAAGGCCACCACCCTGAGGCAAGACCAAAATAGCTCCTTGCTGTGCCTCACATTCCTCCTCTACGCACCGCTCCATGGGCTTAAGCATTACCTCCTCCTGCCCCTTTTCGCAACTGCAAAGCCTCTGGAGGGAACAAAGCCTGCAAAAAGCCTGGTTTGGACGGCTACACCAGGTGTAGGGAGAGGGAATCAACCCGAGCTGCAGAGTGTTTAGTTCGTCTCAGACTGTGGTAGAGAAGCCTCTAGGAATAGTTTTTGACTCAACAGCAACAGCCTTTAGCAGACCTGGCCAAACCCAGAGAGTGAGTTCCCCATCCCTGGAGGTATTCGAGTTGAGATTTTTTGCTCTAGAAAAGGTCAGAGTTCATGCTCTCAGATATGGCAAAAGACCCCGGAGACCAGCCCACAAATGTCAGGCCCTCTTCCCAGGTACCAGGAGCCCAGCTAATGTTACCTTGAAAATGCTTCATCCAGGCCGTCATCCAGCTCCTTGGGGAAAACAAAGCAGGAGATATGAACCCTCAGTGGGGGAGCCCAGGCTCACAGCGAGGGCCTAGCCCAGCCCTGGGTAAGCTATGGGGACTTGGGACATAAGCGTAGGAGTCTGGTGGGTGCCTGAGGAACAGGCACACACTTCTCAACCCACGGGCCCAAACCTGGGGTGTGGAACAGGAGAAAAAGCACTCTGGTGGGTGTAGATTTCCCAGCTCTGCCATGACTCAAGGGACACCTTAGGCAAATCACTGCTCCTCTCTGGGACTTAGCTTTTCCTTCCGTGAAATGAGGGAGTTGGACTGGACGAGGTGGATGGTTTTCAAGTTCCAAGAGGAAAGAGGGTAGGGAAGAACGTTTTCTTGCTTTCATCACTTCCAAGCTCCGAGGGATAACTGATGGCAGGAATCCCACAACTCAGGCGGGAAAACAATGGGCGGGGCTCCCTGAGTCCTCCCTGAGTGGATGGGTAGGTGCTAAGGGTGGTTCCCAGGCAGCAGAGAACGGGCTCTTGATGCCTCCTCGAAGAGGCCACAGGGAACAGGAGTTGAGTTTTTCAAGTCCGTCACCGTTCCAGATATTTTACAATTAAAGAGACATGACGAAGTAACGCGTGATACTGCAAGTGATCCGAGAGCAGAAAAGGGACGTGCGGTGGGCACGCGGGGAAGTGTGACTGCGGCCTGCGGATGACCTAACAGCACCGCACTGATGGCAATGATCCCCATCACTGTAACGTGCCTGTGAGATGCTGAGATGTGGACGATTTGGATGAGAGGTGAACAGGAACGCTCTGTACTGTTTCTGTAACTTTTTTGTAAGTCTGAAATTATTTTCCAGTGAAAAAAATTTTTTAATTTTTAATAAAAACCCCTCCAGTTTCCTCTGGGAGATTCTGCAGGCAGAGGTCATCATCTTTACTGAAAGGATGAAAAAGCTGAGACACAGAGAGGTCAGGGGGCTTGCCTCGAGTCCCAGAGCGAGTCAGGGCCCAACTGATGACCGCCAGACTTCAGGCTCCTCCTTCAGATGGTGGAGTGGGGAGGCGTGTCGGTAGCAAACTGTGCCCACGCCAAGAACAAGGGAGCCTTTGGCTGGTCCTGTGGTGGGCCGAGCCATGGACGCTCAGACCAAGAGGCTGGGCATTGTAAGGAGACAGCTGTGCTGGGAGCCAAGCCTGCTGAGGAGGCAGCCCCAAGTTCAAAGGGGACATTGTTCACCCCCCACCCTGGGCCTGGGCGCTGCTGGGCTGAGTCTGGCCCTCCCAAAGGACTGAAGTCATGGGTGCCAGGGCCTAGGCCCTAGAGCAGCCTTAGGCCTCAACCAGGGATCAGGCGGAGGCTCGCTGGATCCCTGTGGGGTCCCCCGGCCACATGACCACTCACCCAGACAACACTGCTATTGTTCAAGGCTTGAGGCCTCGGTGCCTCATCCACGTTGGTGGTATTAGCGCTGACTGTGGACAGTGGGGCCTTGGCCATCTCTTCCAAGTCCAGCAGGTTCCCAGTGGCAACCACTATGAGGGGTCCGGTCAGGTGTGTCAGTGGGAGGAGTCTCCTGTTTCCAGGCCTCATCTCCCAGCCCCATCCTGGAGCCTCCCGGGCCATCCTGGCCCTGATTCCGTCCTCAGGCGTGGCCTTCCGAGGCCTATCAACAAGACCACCCAGAGCCCCACCCGTGCACCTCCTGAAGCAGCTGGACAGCTGCCCACGGGGTGAGAATCTCGCCCCAACTCATGTTTTAGACTGAAATTTTTACATTCACAACAGGTGCTGAATTTTTTAAGAGATCACATAAATAAGATGTTAAATGTACAGAGAGAGATGTATACATATATTTATACAGTTGCATAGGGACATATTCGGAAGAACATGCACCAAAACGAGCCATCTTTCCCTTTATCTACATTTTCTAATTTATCTATGATGAGCATGTATTATTTATTTAACAACAAAACAAAAATATAAAACCAAGGGTTTGCCCCAGCCCAGGAGGGAGTGGGGGGCTCTGGATGAAGGGCAGACCCGGATCATGCAGCTGATTCTGGCCCCACCCCTTGCCCAAGACTCACGGCTCTTCAACGACGGGGTGCTGTCTCGGAGGCCCCCGCCCAGGACGTCCCCTCCCTCTTGGCTGGCTTTCTCCCTCTTCTCCTTCTCTGTGGGACCAAGGCACAGAGCGTTGGAGCCCCCGCCCCCAGCAATTGCTGGATAGGGGCAGGCCGCAGCCAATGTCAGGGGGCAGGCATTAGTCTTTAGCAGGGAGAAAAGAAACTGCAGATTTGACCCTCACAAGCACCCTGGGGGAGGGAGACAGCTCTTTCCATTTCTTCGAAGGGGGACAATGGGACTCAGGGAGGTGAAGGGACCTGTCCAAAGTCACACACCAGGTAGGTGAGGAAGAAGAGAGTTGGGCCTGGACTCTAGGGCCTTTACTACCCGCTCCCCACTCCTCTCTCTCTGCCAGCCTTCCCCCTCCCCCCCCCCCCACCCCCGCCCAGTGTCCCTGAAACAAGACTCACCTTCCTTGGACACCTGCCAAAACTCAAAGGCGACTTTGAAGGCCTGGGCTACTGTGAGGGTGACAGCCTGGGCCTGAAAAACAGGAAGCGGGGTGGGGAGGGGTGCCTGTCAGGCAGGTAACAGCAAGTCTGAAATGCAGGCCCTGAGGATCTGCTCTGTCAAGGCTCTGAACTGCCAGATGGGTGAAGACAGAGTCCCGGCCCCTCCCAGGTCACCAAAGCAGCCCTGCAGTGGGACAAGGCCACACCTTCTCTAGGCAGATGGGGCCACATCCTCACTACTCCTAGCCCAGCCAGGGTTCCCACCTCTATTCCAGCCCCGACGATTGCAATGGCTGTTCATCTCCACTTTTTTCCCTTTCCTTTGGGCTTCTCTATATTCAAATTACTAGGGGCTTATTTCTTCCAAGAAGCCCCCCCACCCCATTTCCTGAGGACTTCACACAGTAACTTAGCCCTTGGAATTAGAGAACAGAAAAGCCAGAACTGGAAAGGGCCTGGCCACAGCCTGAATGACCAACAGCCAGAGGCAAAGGTTAGACTCTGGTTAGCCCTATGCCGGATCAGAGGGACTTCTAACTGGATCCAAGATGTCAATGCATGCCCGTGGCAGGGGACCAAAACCATTCAGTGTCATAACTCACCTGGAAGAGGGGGCCACACCTTGGCCCTTAACCCCTGAGGAACTCCCATGCACCCCTTCAAACCCAACTCATTTGTCACCAGCTCTCTCAGGTCACCAGCACTGGGGCCCCACAGGCCCACCTACCTCTCTCTGGCATCATGCCCATCAAAGAGTCACCAGCTCACATGCCTGTGTCACCCCATCTGGGTGCTCCCTAAAGTCAAGAACCTGGTGTAAACACCCCTGGTCCCCAGAGTAGGCCAAAGCCCTCCAGAGGTTCAATGCTGCATGCGCCCAGGGGCAGGCCTCCTGAGGCCTCACTCAGCCAGGACCTACCCCCAGCCCACATTCATTGCTGCCTCTTCCTCTCTCTGCTTCCAGTTCAGGGTTAATCACAGCTCAGCTGCTGGGAGTGGGAGTCCCAGAGCTCAGCTGTAGCCGGAAGCAACATCCAGCTTCCTTCTGACAGCCCAAGCCTAGGGAAGAAAGCACCAGATTCTTTCAAGTGCACAAGTTCAGGCCTAACCAGCCTCGGACCCACTCCCTTCCCTCCTCCAGACAACTTGATTTAATTGAGAAATGAATCTGTGGCTACTGCCTTTAAAACTTTTTTTTTTTAAATTTAAAATCCTTAAACAAGCTGACTGATCCATGTCAATTAAACTTCACGAAGTATAAAATCTCATTTGAATGTCTCCGTCATTTACATTTTTGATGGAAGTACGGGCGCTTTATGGCAAAACTTAAATATGGTAATTAAGTATGAAACTCTTCACAGCTGTTTACAATTTAAGCTGTCACGTCTGAATCAAGTTTAATAGACCCAGTTACCATTGAGAATTGCCCATGAACTAAAAATATGGGCTGATTACCAGCGGAGTCAGCTCACTATACACCCAAGACAGGGCTGGTCACCTAATGTGGCAGGGAGATGGAAACACCATTACTTTTGCCTCCAGGATATCTGGGGGCATGAACCTCATACTGTTTTTGCATAAATCTCCTTGTTCATTTGCATACATCCCTGCCCTTTCGCCCTGAAATCCCGAGCTGCAAGTACACCAAATATAACCCAAGATGCACATGTGCGCAGGTGGCTGCAAGCCCAGGGTGGGCAGGGACGGGGGCGGGCTGGGCCCTGCTCTCTGGGGCGGCTGCAGGAATCTGGGCAGCATTACAAGAAAGGACTGCTCCGGGCTGCCCACGGGGAGGTCTTCCTTCCCTGATCCCGCAGGCTAAATGCTTATCCCTCCTTGGAGTGCCTCTGGCCTGTGAGTCTCTCAGCACCTGAACTGGGTTCTACCTCACCCAGTTTTTCATGTCTCTCGCTTGTTCCCAGGATCCAGGCTGCGTTCCCTCAAGGGGCCAGGTCTAGCTCAGGACCCCCCAGGATCCCAGATCCCAGCCTAGTACTCAGACCAAGTCTGGCCACGGGTCCCTTATGGCCCTGCTGCCCCAGGAGCATAAATCCGGCACAGAAGGATTACCTGAGGAATGCCGATGGCCATGTATGGAGAACAGCTCTGCCCCAGCCTGCCCAGGGTAGAATTCCGGGGGGGGGGGGGAGTCACTTTGTTTACTGTCAGTCCACCTGCACGGCAACCCTGTGCCCCCCATCAAAGCCGGCAACCCCACCTTCACTTCACCCCGAGGCTGCAGCACTGGCAGAGGCCTCCCAGTTGGGCAGATAGAAACATTTATTTCTGGAGGAACTCATCTTGGCTGTGCCCAACAGTTGTCACCAGGGGAGGGAGTCCTGGTGGCTGTGCTGCCCGAGCTGAGCTGAATGGGTGGGTGACCCAGAAAGGAACCCTTTCCCCCCACCCTGGGTGGTCACAGACTTCCCGTGCAGAGAAAGGGTGGGGATATGTGGAGACTGTGGGCTCCCGGCCAAAGGCAACGAGGGCTACGTCAGCATCCAAATTTAAGTTTCCCTCACAGGCTGACTCTACTTTGCCACCCACCCCGGCTCCAGTCACATCTGAGTCCTCAACTACCAATCATACCCTTTAATTCTGCACCTGTGTGTTTGCACGTGCTGATTCCTATGCTGGGGTGCACACGCTCTTTTACTGCCCCCATCCCCCTTCTCTCGGCCAGCAAACTCTTACTTATTACTCAGCCTTTATTACTCAGCCTTTAAAGCTCGATTCAAAATGTCTCCTTCTGGGGCTCCTGGGTGGCACAGCGGTTAAGCGTCTGCCTTCGGCTCAGGGCGTGATCCCGGCGTTATGGGATCAAGCCCCACATCAGGCTCCTCCGCTATGAGCCTGCTTCTTTCTCTCCCACTCCCCCTGCTTGTGTTCCCTCTCTCGCTGGCTGTCTCTATCTCTGTCGAATAAATAAATAAAGTCTTTAAAAAAACAAAAAAACAAACCAAAATGTCTCCTTCTCTGGGAAGCCTTACTGACCTCTGGTGAGACTTCATGACCTCCACCCTAGAACTGAGCCTGCTGTGTTCCTGTTACCGAATCCTAGCCCTTCTCCCCCACCATCTTGCTGGTATCTCCACGGCCGATTCCCTGGGTCCCCGGGTGCCCAACACAGGGCTTAGCCCAGGACAGGCAGCAGCGGCTATCTGTGGAGGCACCTGGCCGCTGGGGGTTGCAGAACCTGAGGCCCCCATTTCACCTTCTGCCTCCTTCTCAGAAACGTTCCCTAAGCCCTGAGAATCTCAGGATTCCCAACACGGCCAGGCTACTGCCAGCTTGGGCTCAGCGGAGGCCGGGGGGCGGGGGGGCACAAGAATACCACCCTCACATCAGGAGGCCTGTTTACCCTGCCCTGCCCTGGGCTGGGCTGTCTGAAGGGGGAAGGCCAGCTGAGAAAGGGTGGATAAGCCATAACGGAGCCAGTCAGCTCCTGACACAGAGCAAAGCGTGTGAGGAAAAGTGAAGAGCCTGGGCCCAGGTGTCTGGCAGTAGTATCCCCTCTGCCAGATCAGGGTTCAGCTGTCAGCGCCAAGCGGTGGGCAGGTTGTTTTCCTCAATAACTGACCTCTTGGCCTAGGGCAGGCTGATTTTGTTCAAGCCTGTCTAAAGTCCTCTGGCCCCAGACCAGGCCTCCCTTCAGCCACTGGGCCAGCACCTGCTTTCTTTTGCCCCCTAGCTCCCCTTCCCAGGGAAAGCCTCTGGAGCTTGGCGCCCCTCCTACTCAGGGTCCACACTCTGCAGCAGTCGCTGTGGGCCAGCTGCCCCTGCCCAGTGCCTGCTCTGGTCAGTGGGGAGGAAGAGACAAACAATGGGAAATAATGAGCCTGTATTTTTAAGTCTCTGTGGCCTCATAAGAGACAAAGCCAAGAGTCACTGTCTGTGAGAACAAAGCCGTCATGGGAGAAGCCACTGCAGCTCAGGGACCTGGGCCATCATGAGGCCTTGGGTGAGTGGCTGGCGACACTCAGTCTGCAGGAAAAGAAACAAGGTACACAAAAGAAAGGGGCCTTTCAGAACAATCCTGGAGGTCACTCAGGTGACCTCTTCATTCTGCTGATGGTCAAGCAGCCCAGAGAAGGACAGGCTTTTATCCACAGTCACACAGTACAGCAGCCAGGATCAGACCCTAATCTGTCTCGCCCTGCAGTGCTCCCTCCAAAAGACCTATGGTAGGCTGAATCATGGCCCCAAATCTCGCCCTGCAGTGCTCCCTCCAAAAGACCAACGGTAGGCTGAATCATGGCCCCCAAAGATGTCTGCATCCTAATCCCTGGAACCTGTGAGGGTTAGCTGGAAGCACAAAAGGGACTTCACAGGTGTGATGAAATTAAGGATTTTGAGATGGACAGTTATCCTGGATTACTTAGGGGGCCCAATCACAAGAGGCCTTCTAAGAGGGAGGCAGGAGGGTCAGAGCCACTGACCATGGACTGTGACAACGGAAGCAATGTGACAATGGAAGCAGGAGGAAGACCGGGAGGTGCTGCACTGCCGGCCCTTGGGTTGAAGAAGGGGCCAAGAATGAGGGAATGGTGGTCTCTGGAAAGTTTAAAAAGGGCAAGGAAACGTATTCTCCCCTGGAGCCTCCAAAAGGATCACAACTCTGCTGACCCACTTTAGACTTCTGACCTCCAGAACCCTAGAACAAATTTGGGTTGTTCTAAACCACTACTAAGTCTGTGGTTATTTCTTACAGCAGCTACAGGAAACTAATACCTTATCTCGAGCAGGCCCTGAGGGGTAGCAGGAAGCCTGGCGGCCACTTAAAGACTGTAATGTCCTTGATGTGTCCGTGATAAGAGGGGTAGGGGAGAGGATCTCGTCTCCTTGGTTCCAAGGACCACAGGGTATGGGGAGTAGGGCTCTGGGCCAACAGTCACTGTCTGCCGTAACCACTGTACCAGTAGAAGGGGGAACAGAGGTTAACAGAGGCCAACACTAAACCAGTAAACATCAGAGATCTCCTCACAGAGCAGATGCTCAGACCTCCGGATCTCTGAAACGCAAGCCTCCACACCAAAGGTGGACTCACTCTGCCTGCTTGTCCTGAAGCTCAAGACAAAGCCCAGAGACCACAGAGGTCCCCACTCGTCTCAGCTGGACGAGGCCAGGGGCCAGCCTGGAAATGGGGCAAGGAGCTCAGGGCTCCTCGTGGTCATGCAGGGAGGAGAAGAAACAGGTTTAAATCCTCACTCTGCCTGGCTGGCTGCGTCATCTTCAGCAAGACAGCTGACCTCTGTGAATCTGCTTCCTCATTAGAAATAAAAACAGTGAAGCCAGTAGCAGCTGCCACCTCACAGAGCTGTGAAGACTAAACAGAAGATCCCTTAAAGTCCAGCACTGAAAGAGGCGCATGATAGGTACCAAAAAATGGCCATTTCCCTCCCCACTCTGGCTACAGCAAGCCAGGTCCCCTTGCCTTTCCCCTGGGCCCTCGGATCACCAGTCTCCAAGGACTAATTCCTGTAAGGCCCTGAACTCCCAGACTGTACTACTGACAGGAGTGACCCCCCCATTCAAACCCAATCAATCATGTTAGAGAGGAAGGGACCAGGGCACTCACTGGGGACATGGGCTTGTCACCACCCACATGCCAGGCTGGCCAGCAAGGGCAGCCCACGGTGACAGGCTGTCCACTGACTGCAGCCTTACTCAGTGCTCTCAGCATCCATGTGGGGTTCCCAGGGATTTTATACTTCCTATTAAGTGATGTCACCTCTGGGTCCTGCCTCTCCCCAAGGGCAGGGCTGCCAAGGCCAGAGCCCGCCTGGGCCCCAGCCTCTCCCCACTGACCATTTTCCGCTTGGTGCAGAGGAAGGCATGGCACTCGAGATTCTCATTGTGCTGGCTCTGTGCAATGTAGGCGAACACTTTGTCGTGCATCTTGTCTGCTGTGCAATAGGAGATCCTGAAAGGTAAGCGGGAAGTGTCACCAAACCCGGCACAGAGGCCTGCCCACATCTGGGGTGCCCCACAGGGCATCTCCCGAGTCCCTAAGAGCCGGCTATCCTACTCCACCAGGGAGAGACTCTGGAGAGACAGCTTTGGCCTCTGGCCCTGGCATTCTGGGCCATCGATGGGGCGCACCCAGGCTGGGGAGGAAGGAGTAGAGGGAAAGACTGAGGGTACTTTCCCCCTTCTACTGACCCATACTCCAAAATGGTAATAGCTATGCCTTTCCTGCATCCCAGGAAGATTCTAGACATTACTTCACTTAATTCTCAGCTGCTCTGAGATGGGTTCTATTATTATCCCCACTGTTCAGATGAGAAAACTGAAGCTAAGGGTCTCAGATCACCAAGCTAGTGGCAGAGCTGAGACCTGAACTCACCTGCGGATTCCAGAGGCTGTAACCACTACCATGCTACCCTTAAGGCTCTGTGCTGACCAGAAAGAAGGGGAAGCAGGACAACGCCCTGCCCACGGATGCCCTTCACTGGGCCTTCCCTCCCTGCCCTCCAGTCATGCCCCTGCCCAGAGGTTGGAGGAGTTCTAGGCCCTCTCTCCCAGGGTGACCGAGACTGCTGGCAAATTCTCCTGGAGCTGTGGTCAGAGGGCGAGGAGCTGGGAGTCAGGTGAGGGTGTGTGAAGATGACTAGACCGGGAGTCCCAGCGGGTCCAGGAGGAATACACAGCATCTCCCTCCTCTTGGAACACTTGCCCCCATGCCCCTTGTCTGCTCCCTCCCTGCTTGGCTGCTCAGCCTGGGAATCTCAATCAGCAGAGGAACTGGCAGCCCCAAGGTGGGGCAGGAGCTCAGCAGACTCCTTCCCCTAGTACAGCCCCAGCTTCTACCACAGCCACTGACACAGGGATCGGCACCACTTAGGACCCCCAGGCCAGCAGCTACCTCTTCTCCATCCCAGCAAATCCAGCCTCCTGCCACCTCCCCGGGGAGGCCTTGCCAGGTCAGACAGGCCCCTCCTTCTCTGCCCTCTTGGGAAATACTTATACTCTCTCTCCTATTTCTTTCCCTCCATGCCCTCCTTGCTGGCAGGGGCTGGGTCTGAGGCCTCCCCTAGTTAAAGGACAGGCAGAATCAGGAAGGTGAGAGGAAGACACCAGCCAGAAACTCTAAAACCAAATCCCCCATCCGCCCAGTACTGGCTTGTACTCCGGAGGGTTGAGCCACGTGCTTGGAGACAAAGCAAGAGGGTGGAGGAACGCCTGGCAGCTGAGCGCCTGCCGGACAGAACTCCAGCCTCTGTGGCCTGGTCCCAGCTCAGCTACCTCCTCACTGTGGGGCCTTGGGAAACTCCCCGGGCCTCAGCTTCTCCATCTGTAGAATGGACTGTCCCTTTCAGCAGCTCTGAAATCTTACAACTGACCAGCCAAGACAGGGAATGGGGAGAGCCTGAGGTTCCAAGGCTGGGCTCTGCCTCCTTGAGAACAGCGCCTCCCCACTGACTCCCCCCCAAACCATCTATGCTCTGGCCTCAGACTCTGCCCTGAGGCCTCCCTGAATGCCTGGCCAGATGTCCAGAGCTGAGCTGCTGCATTCACGGCGGAAGGAAAAGGCAGTGACTCCACAGCTCTCTGCTCCAAGCCTGACTCAGCAGCAGGCCTAGGGAGGGACAGTGGGGAGGGGTCCTAGTTCTGACTAGGCCTCAGCTGCCTACTGCAATAGGAATAATGACAGCCGCAACTGCCCTTGAACCAAGTGCCCACTGTGAGCCAGGCGCTGCGCATGCAGCACGTCCTAACAGCACCGTGAGGCAGGATCTGTTTCCACCCCCACATACACACGAGGAAACAGGCTCCAAGGTCACCCAGACAGAAAGTGGTGGAGTCTGGATTCAAGAAAGGGCGCCCCACCCACTGCCCCAAGCGGCAGAGTGAATGTGGGTGCTGCTGAGCATTACCTGTAAATGGACACGTTCTCAATGAGCTGGTTGGTGATGTTGTCGGTCAGGATAATCCCTCGTGGCGACACCTTGAGGGTCACTTTCTGCAGTTTCTTCCCGCTGGCCTTCGCCTTGGGGTAGATATGGGTCAGAGAAGCCTGCCTACTCTCATGGGTTACACCTAGCTGGTCTAAGCCCCAGACTCGAGGCCCCCATGAAGCCTCAGCGTAGAGACGGCAGACACGCTGGGGAAGACAGTGGTCAGCGCTCTCCTGTGATAAACACAGGGACAACTGCTGCTCATGGAGCACCTGCTGTCTGCCAGGCACGGGACCTCAGGTCGTGCTTAGAGGCAACAAAGCTTCTCCTGAGGAGGAAATGGACTCAGAGGTTAAGGGAGCTGCCCAAGGAAACACAGCGAGGAGGGACCGCAGCCTCTGAGCACTGAGTGGGCTATCACAACCCAGCCAGATAGCTCCCGGGGAGTCTCCGCTCTACCCACTATTCCTGCGAGGGTCAGAGCTGAGGGGTCCAAGGCCACCAAGGGAGGTGCATTTATAGGGCCATGCTAACTCAGGATGGGGAGCTGGGGAGGGGGAAGATCTGTCTCTGGTGGGTTACCCTGTCCCTCAGGCCAGAGCGCAAGCGGCTGTGTGACAGCAACCTCCCCACTACTCCTTGGCACTAAGTCACCAACCCTGAGGCAGGGGACCTGAGCTGGGGGAGAGGAAGCTGGGAGACCGGGCCATGGCCACAACAGCTGGAGAGGACGACACTGACTCTCACCCCACAAGTCCAGTGGCTCCCCTCTACCAGAGTCCCTAAGCCGGATGCAAGGGGACTCAGGGGCGGGAACAGCTCAGATACATCCAATCAGGGTAATAAGCAGGGGATAAGTGGTACCCCAAGAATCTGGCCCTCGGCTCATGGCTCCCCCCGCCCCCCAACTGGGGCTCACCGTAGCGACAATCCTCTTGACCGCAGCAGCTGACAGCTCCTCACCCTTGGGCTGCTCCACCAGTGTCATGCCCAGGTACTTGAGGCTGAAGAGCATTCCCTCGAGCAGGGTCTCCCGAGTGTCTGTCCAGTTCTCCGGCAGCTCTGCGCAGGAGGAGGACAGGCCTTCAGACCCCATCCTCCCAGCCCC
This sequence comes from Ursus americanus, assembly GCF_024610735.1. Lineage (NCBI taxonomy): Eukaryota > Metazoa > Chordata > Mammalia > Carnivora > Ursidae > Ursus > Ursus americanus. The sequence continues at coordinate 12,070,216 of NC_142159.1, forward strand.
CATTTCCTAGGAAGACCTAGCAAGGGGCACTGGGGTCGTCCATCTACCATTATTTTTACCTATAATAAAGAACTAACATTTTCCAGTACCTACCATGCACCACGGTAAAAAGCCTTCCATAAAATATTTTCATTAATCCTTATGACAACCTATGAGGTAGACACTTTTATCACACCCACTTACAAAGACACTGAGGCCCCGGGAGGTGAAATCACACAACCAAGTCCACAGAGCCAGTAAGTGTAAGAGCCAAGATCTGAACCCATATTTTCAAGTTCAAAGCCCAAACTCTATACTTCAACACTAATACTTGCTGAGAGAAAACCATGCTATTTTCTTACTGAATCTTCTACATGATCCTGTGAGGTGGATGTTATCCTCACTTTACAGATTAGGAAACTGAGGCTCAGAGAGGCAAAGTCATCAAAGGCCACATACAAGTGAATAAAGGGTTGAGTTGGGAGTCAGAACTCAAACCTGGGTGGTTCCCAGGGCCCCAGCCTGCTCTGCTAGCCTCCATCTGTACAGCCATGGAGAGGGAGAGGCAGGGAGGAGAGGGACCAGGAGAGAGGCGGTGGCAGGGAATGGGAGAGGTGATTGCTCAAAGGACATCCTATGAAGGCCACCGGAATCCAGCAGACCTGGGTTCAAGTTCCAGCTCTGCTTCCCACCACCAGCATGTGTTGGGGAAGTCCCCTCTCCTAAGCCCAGTAATGCTGAGGCCATGGTACGGAGCAGGGCACACAGCAAGAGTCCTCTGAAAACTCTGCCTGCGACTGAGGTCAGGGAGGTTGGGAGACAGGGGAATGAGCCCAGCTCGCTGGGTAAGGAAACAAACCGGGAGAGAGCTAGAAAGCCCCCGTCTCACCCCACCCACTCGAGAGAGCCCTGAGCAGGTGGAAGGACAGGAGGGCAAGTGTGGTCTTCATCAGTGGTTTGAACAATCCCCAGGGTTCCTCCCCAGATCACTCAGCTGGAAGCAATGAAGCTAGGAGCGGAAGGAAGGTCTCTAGGGATCCTTCCAAGCCCGATCACCAAGACGAATTAACATCCCACACTCCTGCCTGTCAGGGCCCTTTGCCTGTCCCTTATCACCCTTTCCCTGACCATGCTGCCGTGTAGGAAGTATTACGATTGTAGCCACTTTAAAGAGGAGGAATTGGCTCTTCAGCTTCACACATGATCTTGGGTAGGGCAGGATCCACAGAGGAATCAGTTTCCAGGGGCCACCACTGAGGCGGCCAGGGCCAGCTTCCGTGGACCACTTTCTGGGAGAATCCTGTACTCCCCCTGCTCCTGCAGGGGCCCTCAGAGGCTCTAATGGGAGAGCCATGGAAGAAAGCTTTGGACTGGGCATCACTGGTGCCAGGGCAGCTGAGGTCCTGGCAGGGCTGTGGGCCCCGCCTACAAGGCACAGCCTGGTTTGGGGGTTCCTGCGCTACTGTGCCCAGGTGGCAGCACTGGGCCCTCTACCCTGTCTGTCCCGTGCTGCCCCTCCCCACAACTGTCTTGGAGTTCTACTCTTCCAGGGGCTCTGCCTCCTTCTCCACCAGCCAGCAGGAGCCTTGTATACCCACACCTCTTTGGTTTTGACTTGAGCAAGCCACTATCTCTCTCTGAGACGGCTTCCTCATCTGAAAAAGAATGCATGTGTTGGGGGGTGGGGTGTCTTACAAGAAGTTATAGGTGTACCCAGTCCCCCTGTTTGAGATCCAGGTGAGCAGGGACTTGTTGGCTGGTCATCCAGAGCATGGCATGCAGTTGGCACTCAATATTTGCTGAGTGAAGAAATGACCTGGACAACTCCATGGCTTCTTTCAGGCCTGCAATATCTCAAACCCCATCTTCAGCTCTGGTCCCAGCCTACTGCCCTCCAGCCCTTGCACTTGGGCCACCACGCCAACAGGAGGCCCAGCCGCTGCTGAGAAGACCCCCAAGGGACCTTATCCTCTGCTGTATTGATCACGAGCCTGTTTCATTTGATTCTCCAAAAAGAATCAGAAAGGCCCTGAGGTGACCCAGTCCTGGGTTGGGTAATGGAAGCCCCGGAGCAACTCGGACCTGAGCCTCGCTCTCAAAGCAACCAAGACCACCACCACATCATCAGCGTAGAACAGAGCTGTCCAGCAACAAAGACAACAATAATAACAAAGCAGCTCTGACCCTTGCTTCTAATATTCACAGCTACCTTACAGCCAGGCATTCTTTCATTCCCCTTTCAGAGGAGGGAAGGGAGGCTCAAAGGACACGTGATTTGTCACAGTTGTCTATTTCACTCTAAAGCCCAAGTTCCTGACCAGTATCCCATACTATCTTCTCATGAGGCAAACTACCTTGATTTTAGCAAAAGGTCAGGAAGAAGTTCCTAGAGCCAGAGATATTTCCTCCCACAATTCCTAATTCCTGAGGCTTCCCCTCAGTAGGCATTCAGACTACTGCTTTCAACCCCAGATGCATCTAAGCAAGGATGGCCAACTATGTGCTGCCGTGCCTATCGCTAGTGTCCTTGACAGACATTGCTAATCAACTGCGGCTCTATTCCCTCTGATTTACAGGCTTTGGACTGTTTCTCAATACAAGGCTCCAGGCAGGCAACATCAATCAATCAGGGGTGGCCTTGTTCATCTCACTATCCATCCCTGCCCTACAGCAAACATCCTTCGTCCCCACCATTTTCATGTCCCCACTATCCCATTTCCTTCAGCTCAGCCTTTTCTGGCCCCTCTCCAAAGCCACTTCCGCTCCTTCCATTCCAAAGGGCCAAAGCTTGCCAAGATCACAGATGACCTTTTTGCTGTCAAAACATTCCCCAGTCCTCCCTGACCTCTGAAATGCTTGGCATATTCTGCATTCTTCCTTCCCTGACTGACCCTTCCCCTATTCCATGGCCTCCTTCATGAGGGCCCTGATAGACCAGTTGCCACTCATCAGCCTTGGAGACCCTCTGCCCAAACTCCTCACATGACAGATGACAAAACTGAGGCCCAGAGAGGGATGGGACTTGTGCAAGATCACACAGCAAGTCAGAACTTCACCCCGCAACCCCCCACCAGCTCCCAATCCACTGCAGGCAATTCCCACAATGATTACTGGGGAGTCACAGGTGTCCCAGTGTCCCCTCCTACAATATCCCTGCATGCACACACTCATTCACATGCACACACAACAGAAGCGCCAACCATGAGCTTCTTTCTCATGATGTAACATTTTCCCCCCACTTCTATGCCTTTGATCAAGGAGTTCCTTCTATCAGAAATGCCCTTACCTTTATTTGATTGAAACCCCTTGCAACCAGCTTCATCCAGGAAGCCTTCTTGAAGGCAGGATAGCCTAGCTGTTAAGAGCAAAGGCCTTAATCCTAGAAACCCAGTTCTGACATTGTCTGAGTGATTTTGAGCAAATTAATTACCTTCCCTGAATCTCAGTTTTCTCATCCATAAAATAGGGGAAACAACAGTCCCTGGCTCACAGGGCTACTGTTTTGATCCTTTGATGAGATAATAAAATGTAATGTGCTTAGCACAGGACCCCACCCATGGTCATGCCTCCTAATGGGACCTCGTCCCTCTGTGAGCGGGTTGCCTTTGGATTTCCTTCTCTTCCTGCTCCAGCCACATCACACTCAGCCAGCAGCTGTCTACCATGTGTCTTCCTCTTGAAGGACTTCCGTTCACGTGTGTCTCCCCCAGAAACTGGACAAGGTGCACTGCTGTCCAATGTTGAGGCTCTGCCTCCTTCTTTTCCCCCTTCCCATTACCCCGTCCTCCCACGCCCAGCAAGATCCTCCTTCCCCTTGAGGGAGGGAACCCTGCCTCTGCTCCTATTCTGTCCTTCTGGGCATGACTCATCCCTTCAGTGAGGTGGAAGGTCTCTCATGCCCCACACCCTCCCTGAAGAAACCCACACCTAAGAGCACTCAAGAAGATAAACGCAGAGTTGGTGCCTGCTCGCCAGCCAGCCATCTCAGGCTGGAGACCACACGCTCCTTCTTAGGAGGAACCTGGGGCTTCAGGAAGGGCTCCCAGAGGCCCTCAGGCAAATACAGGCCTGAGTCCACAGCCCTGTTCCGGTCCTGGTTATTTTTGGCCCTGTGGTGGATAATGACTGAGCTATTTTAACTTAGCAATTTTACAGATGACCTGCTGTCAAGAGTTAGCTGGGGACAGACCATATGCCCAGTTTAACTCGCAGCTGCAAACGTGTGTTCTTTCCTCATTAAGAACCCTGCCCAGGACTCAGAGCTGGGCAGGGTGCCTCTGTGCCCCTCTGGCTGCCCTGGAGACCCAGCCTGGCTGCTGTCTGGAACATCAGAGCGACAGCTAAACCCATGGGCCAGCGGGGAACCTCCAAGGGCTCTGGCCTCCAGCCTCCTCCATCCTGGTAGGGAGGTGGCCTCAGAAGCCACAGAATAACATCTCAGAAGGGGACTCAAGCTCTACCATGACCCGGAATGCAGCTGCTTCTCTAAGGCCACAGTCTCTTTCTCTGACAAATGGGTTCAGTTGCTCAAGAGCATCGTCAGAAACAGGTTCAGCATGTAAAAAGTGCCAGGCAAATTTCAGAAGTTGTTAAGATTATCAAAAGAAAATAATTAAAAAATGATCATAGCATAAGCTCTCATTTCCTGGGTACCTACTTACTCTGTAAGAGAAAAACGTGCTGTCAAGGTTAAAACCATGGGGTCTGGAGATGGGCTGTGGGGTTCAGTCACTCCACCTCCCTGGTCCTCAGTTTCCTCACTTAAAGATTGGGACAAGAAGCGTGTCCACCCCACAGGGTTGTTGTGAGGATGAAGTGAGTTCACGCACCAGGTGGGCTTAGAACCATGCCTGGCACATACTGACGGCCACTGAAGTGTGAGATACTGTCATTACCAAGGGTTGAGGGCTAAGAGCTTGAATGTGCACACAGCCATTTGCAGTATTTTGTGAGGAGAAGCAAGGATATATTAGGATTCCCACTTCACAGATAAAGAGGCTCGGAGGAGTCTGGCCATGACTCATAATTGACAATGCTGATCTTTGCCTCCCACAGCTCGGGCTGTTCACTCATGCCCACTGCCCACCAAGCCCCTTCGCATGCGAGGCAGGGGTCAGGCACAGGATCACCCAGGGGGGTGGGCATCCTGTCCTGCAGGGCTGCCTGAATAGAGTGCCCCTCAGTGAGCAGGGGATGATCTGCCTCCTTCAAGGCACATCTGCCCCCCCTCGGCCGCCATACCCAGCAGGGCCCCAGCCTCCAGTTAAACGTCCCCTCCACCTGCTGCTCCCTCTGGATGGAAGGCTGTTCCCAGATTCCTCCCTCCTATATTCTCAAATGTGCTCCAAGTCACCTTCTTGGAGAGGCCTTCCCTGACTGCCAGCACTGACGCTCTCAGCGCCCCACTTTTATCCCCTCAGTGGACCCCATTTCCACACACGCCACCTGACAAGCCACCTCTCTGCCTGCAGCTGTCTCTGGCTCCCGGAGATGCCGCTGCCCATGCAGACCGGGACATTCAGGGCTCCCATCCCTGAACCCACCTACTGCCAGGAACTGCCCCTCAAACAGAGTAACTGAAGAGCACATTCTCTACTGCCTCCCAAAGCTCCCCACGGGATGGCGCTCCAGTCACCCACGCTGGTGACTCTCTTCCCTTCTCACTTCTCCTAAAGATATTTCCTGGGATCTCTTCCCAAATAGATGACTTGCACTCAGATCCTGCTCTCAGCATCTGCTTTCT